>NC_052955.1:23727558-24357558 GCF_013358895.1 Oreochromis aureus | reverse complement strand
CATATCACCATCTCCCATTTTCCTAGAAAATGAAAGAATCGAGGGGTAGGTTAGGACTTTTGCACAGTACTGTCCATCTGAATGAGCTGATTTCACCAAAGCAAATGCAGGACATTTGCATCCCACAACCACATGATGTCACATAAAATGTAAATCACCTTTTAAATGAAAAGTTTGTGCTTTCATCACATCCTTTTGTTTTTTGTATGTTTGTTAGTCATGCATCCTAAAACAAGTGCAGCTAAAATAAGACACAGACGATCATGAGGCCACAATTCACAAAACCCCCTGTTGTTTATAGTCAGCCACTTATATGTCATCTACTGTATCCTAAGAAGAAGATGTACAGAAAATAACAACTGACGTGATGTATTTATAAAAATGAGGCTGACAGTATTTTCTGCCAAAAAATGCATCTCTTCAAAATGTCTCACATTTGAGAAAAACAAACACATGATTGCATAATTTTGACGCACAGACATTTCCATGTAAATTGATTTCCAAACGTCTGAGGTAGTGGTCATTCAGGAAATAGAACATGTGTTATCAAACTGTGAGTTCAAAGGAGATTCAAACCACAATCTCTGCAGTTTTACAGACCCAAGCACATTCTCAGCAGGCAAAAGAGGAAGTGGCTAGGTGCTTTCACATAAATCACATGGAACAGCTGGGGGGAAAAAAGTGGTCTCAACACAGTATAAATACCCCTCTGAGCTTCTTTGCCACAGTAAACGACTGTGAGCCAACAAGTATGATCGCTGTGGTGCTGCTGCTGGCGCTGGCCGCCCAGTCCTCTGCTAAGCCTCTGTCATCTGAAGACATTGACAAGCAGCTTTTAGCTGAGGTAAGAGCTCTTGTTCAGTCATTATCTAGCCTTCAACTGGCTTCTGGTTTTTTTCTATTTTATCTGGGGTTTTTTGTTACAATGAGCATGAATGTTTGGTCTGGAGCTTTTCTGATTTTTAAATGAGCTTCATATCACAGTTTTTTGTTCTGTATCAAACAGAAATACCTTCGTCGATTCTATGGCCTTCCAAGTGGTCTCCAAGGTAGTCGGACGTCGTCAAATTTCTTTCAAGCCAAGATCAAGGAAATGCAGAAATTCTTCAAACTGGAGGTACTCAAAAATATAACCAGTAATTTCCAAAGAAATGAAAAAAGTATATTCCGTATTAAAAGTTCACCATTCAAAAGTTGAATATTATGAGGGAATCCAGCTTCTTTTCAGCTGCTCACAATAACAAAAGTGTTCATCGAAACGATATATGTACTCACATGACATATTCTCCACTATCTCTTTTACTTGTAAAGGTCACAGGGAATCTAGATGACAATACTTTAGCAGTGATGAAGGAGCCCAGATGTGGCGTTCCAGACATTGGGGAGTACAATCACTTCCCTCGACACCTCAAATGGGAAAATAACAACGTCACATTCAGGTATGCATTTAGGTGCTACAATGTAAGAGGTGACGCAAGTATTTTTGCTCAAGTGTAATTTATTCACCAGCTTTCCCCTGTCTCATATCCTCTGATGTTTCAGGATAGTGAATTACACACCAGATCTGAAGAAAGCAGATGTAGACAAAGCCATCCGCAGGGCTCTCAACGTTTGGGCTGACGTTACTCCTCTGACTTTTAAGAAGCTTTACGAGGGCAATGCAGACATTATGATCAGCTTTGGATCAAAAGGTACACAAACTATTGATTGAATTTTGATATATTACAATTGAATTGAATGCAAGTGTTGAAGGGTTGCTGTGGTGCATTTCTGCTCAATGTCTACCCTTTATTCTGAAGAGCATGGAGATTACAACCCATTTGATGGGCCTGGTGGACTGCTGGCTCATGCCTACCCTCCTGGCCAAGGCATTGGAGGAGACACTCACTTTGATGAGGATGAACACTGGACCAAAGATTCATCGGGTAAGAATTATCCACAAGAATATTGAGCAATATCTAAACTTTTTTCTAGTGATAATTACTATTATCCAACAATATTTTGAATTCAACATCTTTTTCTTTCAGCTTACAACCTGTTTATAGTGGCAGCCCATGAGTTGGGCCACGCCCTGGGAATGTCCCATTCCACAGACCCAGGCGCACTGATGTATCCCATCTACACCTATACTACAGGCTACCCGCTGGCTGAAGATGACATTGAAGGAATTCAAGCCCTCTATGGTAGGAGTACTGTACTGTTTGCCTGTAAGCTTAATTTATGGAAAACTGAGGACTGGTTGTCATCAACAGCAGATTAATGTCACATGTCCATCAACCACAGGTCCAAACCCAAATCCGAAGAAAGTGAAACCAAGGCCCGACGCCCCGAAAAAGTGTGACCCCGAGCTAACTTTTGATGCTGTCACAGAGCTCAGAGGAGAAACCATCATCTTCAAAGACAGGTACAACATGAGCCTGATCAGGTTCTTCATCACTCTGGAAAGGTCTAACCACGATATCTAATCTATAACCACTTGACACGATCTATGAAAAAGAGTTACATTTTCTACCCAAACTCTACCAAAATAAAAGCTCTGTAAATTCTGTACTGTTCATCGTGCTGTTTTTTCACACCTCATTTCAGATACTACTGGCGCATACATCCTCAGATGGTGGAGCCTGAATTGACTCTGATTAAGTCCACATGGCCATCTATTCCCAACAAAGTAGATGCAGCTTATGAGAACCCAGAGAAGGATTTGGTCATCATATTTAGTGGTGAGTAGTTTACATGTTCTGGTTATTTCTTTAATAAACTGTAGAGTGCGTGTACATTGTAAACCTATTCCACGTTTCACCAGGGATCCGAATGTGGGCTTTGAATGGATACAACCTTGTGGATGGTTACCCAAAATACATTCATAAACTTGGTCTTCCCAAGACCGTCAGGAAAGTAGATGCAGCCGTGCACATCAAAGACACTGGGAAAACTCTGCTGTTCACCGATGAAGACTACTGGAGGTATGTGGAGACATAGGAGTGATTGTAATGGTCACACTGCAGCTTTGTCAGAGATCAGACTCAACACTGTTGAATGACTAAATGGTTATGTGTCACCCACAGCTATGATGAAACAACAGAAACCATGGACAGTGGCTACCCACGATCCATTGAGGAGGACTTTCCTGGAATGGAGGATGAGGTCGACGCTGCTGCTTATCACTATGGTATTATAAAGTCACACTCTAAGTAGAAGAAGTATCCAAAGGTACGATTTTTATCCACCAGTACTAACACTGATCTCTGTGTTACAGGATACTTGTATTTCTTCCATGAACACCTGCAGTATGAGTACAGTTACAACTCAAAGAAGGTTTTTCGCATCCAAAGAGCCAACTCCATTCTCAACTGCTGATGAGACGGACCACAGGATCCAGCGACGACTTATATTGATTTCAATTAAAGTTGGTTTTGAGAAATAAGATACAAACTATGCACATAAATACATATCACAATAAAATGTGGAAAGACAGTCCAGTGTATCAGCAGGGAAACTTCAGAGCTTAGAAGGAAGAACTCAACTTTATAGAGATTTTTATTTTAACTATAGTGCTGGACACAGAATGCTGGAAAATTCCATAGAAATGTTTTCTCATATTTATTTTACAACAATATACTTGTCCCGACTTTTATTTTGGATATCAGGATCTTCTTTTTTCTTTGAACGCTTTGTGAACTCAGTATTTGACCGAACAGTTTTTGTGCTTCCTTTGACTTTTCTCAGTTTTTTAATTAATTGAAATAAAGTTTGATTATTGATGAATGAAGTCATGTTTTTTAATTATTATTATAATTTTGGTAAACAAAATTTGGGGGGTATTTTGCACATTTGATTAAAAACTTCTTACATATTTAAGGAATTCAAGCCTTCTATGGTAGGAGTGTACACAATCTAACTTACTGTTTGGTTGTAAGATTATTTTCGGGAAAAACTAAGGACTTCTTTGTCATAAATGGTAGATTAATGCCACATGTCCATCAATCACAGGTCCAAACCCAAAGAAAGTGAATCTGAGACCTGATGCCCTGAAAAAGTGTGACCCCCCACGTTAACTTTTGATGCTGCACAGAGCTCAGAGTCGAAACCATCATCTTCAAAGACAGGTACAACATGAGCCTGATCAGGTTCTTCATCACTCTGGAAAGGTCTAACCACGATATCTAATCTATAACAACTTGACACAATCTGTGAACAAGCTCTAGCAAAATAAAAGCTCTGTAAATTCACCGTGTACTGTTCATCGTGCTGTATTTTAACACCTCGCTGTGGATACTCCTGGCGTATTCATCCTCACATGGCGAAGCCTAAACTGGCACAGATTAAGTACATATGACCGTCCATCTTACAGAAAGTAGATGCGGTTTATGAGCTTTATTTTGGACTTTCTGGTTGACTGCTCTGTGAACTCAGTATTTAATTAAACTATTGTTTCCCTTTTTTCAAGTTTCTTGAATTACAATGATTAAAATAAAGCTGGAAAAGTTTGATTAATACTGGAATTATTATTATTATTACAATTATTATGGTACAATACTAAAGAGGGGTAGTGGCAGTGGTTATAAACTCCCCACATGTTGACAGACTGTGTTAGTGCGGTGTGATCAGTGGGCTCAACTGATAAAAAGCTTAAAGCAGCTGGACATCTGTTGCATGGTTACATATAACAACCTGGCCATGCATAATGAAATGCAGTCAGACAGATGAACCCGTTAATAGGTTTGTTCATAATCCTCTTCCAGGCATCTGTAATGATTCCTGGAGCCTTCGAGTGAGCTAATAGATGATTCAAGCTTGCAGAGCATTGTGAGCTTGTGTTGTTCAGGACAAGCTGTATTTGGCATTGCACTTACTTGTTGTGTTGTGTCTTAACATGTTGTGCAAGAAAGTGATTTCTGATGTTTCTATGTGTTTTATGTATAATTTCTTTACTTATACTCATAAATAGACTGTAATGAATAGGATTCATGACGGGATTAGATAAAAAATAAAGAAATGACCTGCTTTGCAAGTAGTAACCTACATTATAATCAATCTTGTCATTGGCCACTTAAAATATTTTATATAGCACTGTGATCCTATTTCCTGTCACCCTCTTCACCAGATCTAGCTTGAAAAAGACATTTCTAATGTCTTTTTCAAGATAAAGTAGTTTTGACGGTGCTAATTTCTGGCTCAAAATGACTCAAAATGACAGAAAGAACAATAAATAAAAAACAAAAAATCAATTTTTGGGACAATGCTTGTGGTTTTTTGGCACAACGCAGGCACTGTCCACTTTATTAAGATCTTTTGAAACTTTTACATGTAGTTGCTTATATTTGTCACTAGAGGGCACTCCTGTTAAAGGCTTGAGTACATCACAGTCCACTTCAGAATAAAAAAGGTTGATTTGATCAGACTCCCAAAGGTATTTTTGGGACAGATTAAATGACTGCTATGCAGAATTAATATGCTAAATCATGTCAATACCTGCTGCTTAGATTTCAGTCTCTACACCACAAAGTGCCGCCTAATCCATTCCTCAGTGTACAGAAAAAACAAATGTTTTTCAGAACAAACAAGCTTCAGTCTGAACATTGGCTCCTGTTAATCAAACAAACTAGTCAGTTACACCATCTTCTACACACCATCTTCCTCCTTCAACCTGTTACAGCCGGCTACCTGAATAGAAAGTGTAAGAATAGCAGTGTTAAGAAAAGCAAGGAATCGTGTCCACTGCGTGAGCTGTCCACTTTTGAAAAGGTCACCAAAGTATATCTAGCTGTAGTTCAGGAAACAGTGCAGTCCCAACCAAGCAGGATAATCCACAGGCTCAATCATGTGGACATAATTACAGTGCAGTGAAGCAGTCAGCTCATTTGCTCATTTCCAAAGTATTGCGATGGTGTGTGCTGCGTCACCGGTTAACAAATCCTGTGTGCGTGTTCTAATGTTCAGCTATGAGCACCTAAGCTCCAGCTTACAGAGATGCAGAGGATGCTGCTGAAAGAAGCATGATCAAAATAACCTTATCAAGTTATCTCCATGTGTCCAAAAAGATGTAACCACTTACATTTCATATGTAGCTTTTCTGTGTTACTAATAGAAGTAATCATTTTTGGATAGTATCAGTGCAAAGAAATTGTTTAAACAAGAGAGCTCGTTAAGCAAACAGGCAGGCTGAGGGAGGCTCAGTAACCACTGTTAGAGCTGACTCCAGGCCTGCACTTGAAGTGGTTTGAAAACCTTCCCTTTCCACCAGCCTTATGCTAAAGATCATGTTCAGAGAGGGACTGAAAAAAAGTACAGCCAGTCCTGCTCAGCATAGATAAATGAAGCACTTACAGCCGCTCACTTTCTTGGATACATTTTCACTCCTCAGGGGGAAATTGAACAAGAGAGCCTCTTGTCTCTGGATGTTTACTGACTCACTCTTACTCACAGTGAATCTGAGCAACTTTGCCTGTTGACTTATAGGAAGCAGTGCAACTGACGAGCATTAAAAAAACAAACAAACAAAAAAAATCAAGTCCCCTTTAGCCCGTGTGGATTTAGAGGTCATGTAAGTCTCCTTTTTATCTCACTGCTGGGCACCTCTCCCGATCCTGCTGCAGTCAAAAATCATTAACATGAACCAACTCATCCAAAATGCAGAAGTGAGGATTTGAACCTGACTCAAACGAGGAGATCATAGCCTTGAATTTTAATGTCTTTCCAGTGGTCAGGGTGGAAAATACTGCTGGATGAAGAGCAGGAGGTTTAACCCTGTGGCCCCACTGCTCATCTCGCAGCCAAAACTCAAGTGGGTGTGGTTTAGCCATCAGTGTGCGTGTGCACTGCACTGAACTCCCAAAAGCCTTCAAATTGACCATAATATCCATACCCATCTTTAATTTTGAAGTGCCCTCTTATTTAAAACAACTTTTCTTTTCTTTTTCTTTTTTTTTGCTTCAGTTTGTCAGTGTAGCAGAAATTTGGTTTTGATCAGAACTTGAAGGTAATGGACAGAGACAGTTGAAAGAGAACAACCAAAAAAAAAAAAAAATCAGAGAGGTGGTGTCCTCTGGGAGAAACCTTCGCAGCCCCAGCAGTTTCTGATGGAAACCAGATGGAGGAGAGAGAGAAGTAGGGCAGCCGTCTCAGGATGTATCCATTTTCCTGTGGGAAACTCCGTCCAGACCACCATAATGAGAGAGGTGATGCAAGAGTCCTGCTACCTCTACAATGGACTGAAGACAGCTTGTGCACATTCACTCCATGAGGCAAATGAAAATGTTCATTTTGTCAAAAAGATGTGTAGTCTTCATCATATGTCAGATATAGAGGCAACTTTCTCGTGACACAGCAGTTTGTGTTGAGCCTGTTTTAATCAGGCTGATAAATGTGGCCCTTTTAGCTGATGGCAAATATAACCCTTCTGTGTGTGTGTGTGTGTGTGTGTGTGTGTGTGTGTGTGTGTGTGTGTGTGTGTGTGTGTGTGTGTGTGTGTGTGTGTGTGTGTGTGTGTGTGTGTGTATTCGGCTTATTTCCATCTGAACTGCCTGGTTCGGTATCACAGTGTTTATTTTCTGCAGCCTTCTGTGTGCTGCTGGCCACCTTGTCATGTTTGCTTGCTGTTCTTTTTCTTCCTTTTTCCACAAATAGAAAAGAAACAATCTGAAATCGTGATGTTTGCAAAGCTCAGCAGCGCGCACTGAAAACACACCGTCTGCGAGTTTCCACCCTCTGGATGCTGGAATGTAGAGAAAATCCAACGCTGCTCCACGCTGACCATCGAGGCTTGATAAGTCAGACCGGATGTGAGCTGAGGCAGTGACATAAATTCAGTAAACTGAACTCTCTGGTGTGGCGGTATAGCTGGCAGTCTTCAGGGATTACATTATGTTAAAAGGCTACTTCAAATATTTGTTTTCTGGAAATTATTTACAACCTCATCTCAAGCTGTGCAATTAAAAGTGTACAACTTCTAATGTAGGAGCTGTGGGAAACACTGCACTGTCCTCCCATCAGGCTACCACGTGAAATTTACAATAATAAATGAATCCAAATTAACATTCACTGTAAAACAAAAGAGTTTAAAAGTGAAATCATTGCAGTTACAAAGAATCATTATTCGTAGTCTGCAGGCTGTTTTTGTTTCCAGCTCTAATTTGGCATGTGGGCCTCTTTGTAATCATTGCACTCAGTTGTCAGAGAGAGTAATACAATCCAGGATTTCTTCCTTAACGTGGAGAGTCGCCATCTTCTCTCATAAACCCTCCTACACTGTGGACAAAACATAACCTGAAACTCTTTACAAAATAAAGGCCAACCTTCATTCACAACTGAAACCTCAAGTGACCAATCTATTATTATCTATTGGGGTCATTTATAAGATAAGATAAATACTTTATCTACTGTAATAAATGAGTAAATATAGTAGTTACGATCGTTTACCAGTTGGAAGTTTGGACGATCAATCTCCGACTCCTGTGCTGAAGTATCTTTGGGTCAGATACTAAACCCTGAATTGCCCCCAATGCTTCCACTGGAGTTAGTGCGTGTGAATGCTAGATAAAAGCGCTTAGTCATAGATAAGAGTGCTGTATAAATATGTGTGTGTGACTGGGTGATTGTAGTAGAAAGCCTTTTGAGTGCTCAAATTGAGTAGAAAGCCGTAGACCAGTACTTGTAATCTATATAAGTAGCCATTTACCAGTTAAGTATAATCATGTGTTTTTTTTAAAACTACTTTTGTTTCAGACAGGAATAATCTAAAATGTTCGGTAAGTATTCCAATCATGGTTTTTAATGATTTGTATACTGAAAGCGAAAGAAAAAGTGCAGCTGTGGCTCTGGACGTAGAGTGGGGCGTCTATCGGTCAGAAGGTTGACGCTTCAATCCCTGACTGTGTTTCAAGGCAAGAGGCTGAACCCCAAGTCATCCATCGACATGTGACCCCACAGCAATTACAGTTTCTGCACCAATAGTCCAGTGGCTGTAAATTTATAGGAGGAACCATCATCATGAATAATCATCAGCGGTGCATATAAATATGCGGCTGGGGTCACAAATGAGCTCATTCGGTCACTTGAAAATCAGCCCTGCTGACATGTGGACGAGTCCCGCTGAGTCTGATGAGTGTGAAAATAAAGAAGGTATTTTTAACAGCGTGAGCGGCACTCACGTGGACATTCACTGCGACTTTTCCGTCATCTGTTCAGCACAAGCAAAAATACATAAGAGCATCTGAAGATCTGAAGACAGCAGCAAATCACAGCTGCCTCTTTGCTTCACGGAGGAGTGATTAAGAGGAAGCTTTAGCTCATGCGTAAAGAGCTTCTAATCAACATGTAGGCTGCAGACTGCTGTTTGAAGCATCACCCCTTTTTACATGGCAATCCATGTTTAAACGTGATTTTTGTTGTGTCATTTGTGCACAATAATGCCGTGGAGCAGTACAAACTTCAACAGCTTTAGTGGCTCTCAGAACAAAAAACAAGCAGCTTTTTGTGGTCTGTGACAAGTTGAGTGGATCTTTTGTTTGCCTGGAAAACAAAACCTCTGCAGTTCGCTGACACAGTACCTTGGTGCCTATTGTTACAGCAGCACAACAAGCCTGAGGGCATTTCAAAGCATCCAAATGTCACTGTTGTGACATGAAAACTTGAAAACTGAAAAAAAAAAAAGAATAAAGAGTTAAAACCTCGCAGCGTTCAGAGCAATATGGGCTCATTGACGAAGCAAAAGTGGATTAGTTGCTTGGATGGCTTGATTCTCTGGAGGATTTCTCCGGGAAGGTCAAATTACATTTGTTTGATAGTTGTTCAAGCAAGAACAGAGTACTTAATAAAGACACCCTGGTTCTGCTTGCCTGAATTAATTATTCACAGTTCAAAGCTTCCCTCTGCTTTGAAGTAATTACATCTCACAGCCAGACCACTGCAGGGAAGCAAGTCATTTCCTTTTGAATTCTTCACTCACGTGTCCCGCGCCACTATGCCTAAAGTCAAATAAATATTAATTATCCCGCTTAAAGCCATTGTTTTACCACTTATGGGCTTTACAATGCAGAATAAAGAGAAAAAAAGTGGTAGAAGTCGCTGTGTCGAATCTGAGAGGCAGAAATGTGAGATATATAACAGCTAAGGGGAGGGTTGTTTTTCTTGATGACGTGACTTCAGACTACAGATTAGATGAGATGAGATAAAACATGTTTAGATAGGTCTGTGGGGGTTTTTTGTTTCCTTTTGTTTTTGTTTGTTTTTACCTTCATGGGAACTTAACTTTCTTTGTACCCATAAATGTCACCAAGCTCCAGTTTAGTTTTTTCACCGTCAGACTGAAAGATCTTGGTTACCTTTAGATCTGTGAGAATCTTTTGCTTTGAGAGCGTCTTGATTTCTTTGTGGCATAGACTCAACATGGTGCTGGAAACCTCTATTTTGGTCCATACTGACACGACAGCATCACACAGTTGCTGTAGATTTCTGAGCTGCACATCCATGATGTGAATTTACCCTATGCCACATCCTAAAGGTGCTCTATTGGACTGAGATCTGGTGACTGTGAAGGACATTTGACTTGTGATGTCACTGTCATGTTTGATATGATGTGAACTTTGTGACATGGCGTGTTTCCCAGTTGGAAGCAACCATCAGACAATGGGTACACTGTGCTCATAAAGGGATGGACATGGTCGACATCGAAACTGTCTGGCTGTGGCTTTTACACATTGCTCAGTTGGTACCAAAGGGTCCAAAAACCACCACTAGCAGTCTGAACTGCTAATACAAGGCAGGCTTTCATGCTATTTACTCCAAATTCTGACTCTACCATCTGAAATTCGCAACAGAATTTGCAGACTCATTAGGCCGGGCAACATTTTTCTATTCCTTTACTGTCCAGTTTTGATAATGCTGTGTGAACTTAGTGAACTTCATGCGCTGAGTCCCTGTCATGTCACTGGCTGATTATTTGCATTAATAAGTAGCATATGTTCCACTGTGCATTTCCTTCTGAGACAAGGATGTAGTAGTCTGTGATGCATCTTACAGATGTCATGACAGCTCATTTCTGCTGCTTTTCAACACATCTGTGCATGCCCCTGAAGACACAGAGGAACATTGTTAGGAGTCCAGTGGAATGTGTGAACGGACACATGGTCTCCATCCAGCATAACTTTCTGCTCAAGGTCTTATTCAGAGTTTCACTCTTAAACATGTTATTACACTTCACACAAACATCTCTGGACACTGGATTATATGCTTAAAATAAGTGTTATGATTATGGGACCAAAGGGAGATTTTTTGAAAGGGTTTAAGCTATTGTGCCACTACTGAATACAGCTGGGATTGCTTTTCTTTTTTCTTTTTTTGAATTGGTTCCTTAGGTATAAACAACACTGCATCACACAAGACAGGGGGGAAAAAAGAGGAAAAAAACATCTGTAAGTGTTTTGTGCTGTGGGATCAATCCACTGAGGGTCCCACTCACAAGTTACAACTGCATGACTTAAGCAAACTTACCCATAAACCCTCTGTATTCTCCAGCTCGTTTTTCAAGATGTAACACATGTGGTCGGCCTCTGATGCAATCTCTGAAAATCCGTTAATTAGTCACTTTTTTTCCCCCTTTTTTTTTTTTTCTTGTAGTTTAAACAAAGTGTCACAGAACACAGCGCACAGTGTAAAGTTTTTCCATCTTGGATACCACTTGTTGCCAAACACACACACAGACACACAGGAAATCTGCAAGCTGCCGTGTCCGATACCCACTTCTCTTTCCCTCTTTTCTCCTTTCTCAGCTCGGCTCCTCCGCTGTCACCTCCTTGGCAGGTTACCAACGCGCTGTGGCATATAAGCTTGCCAAACCTTTGTGCTTGTGCCCAATTTTTTTTTTTAAAAAGCTATTCAGGAGCACAAGCATGCCCGTATGTGTCTGTGCATGCGTGTAAATAAAGTTTCTGAGTTGTGAAAGCGACACAAACCGCAGAGATCTAAGCTTTTCCTCATGTCCTGCAGAGACACACCCTTTGCTGTGAGTCAGGCACATATTGCACACACTTTCTATGAAAAACTGGATTTCTGAGCAAAATGTTAAATGCGGCGCAGACACTGACTTCAATCTTTCCCTGCATTCGGTTCGGTTTTGAATGTGTTTCATTTCCTCGGCCGGCACACAGAGTAATTGTTCCCATTCTTACGTCACAAAGAATAAAAGCAGTCAAAGGATGCAAGAATAGTCAAATTTTATATAAAGTTATGTACAGCATAGTTACATACATACAAATATAAAGTCTCTGCTAATCTTTCCTCCACTTAAACTGAAAAGACTGGATTTGCTTTCAAATATTGCGCCTTTACAGATTGCAGACATTAATAAAACCCTAATGTGCAGTCTTGAGGCTGCACTGAATGCCACAGGAATGCCAAGGTAAGCACAGCGCTGCTCGATGTTGAAACATTAACACATACCGGCACTGTTTCATCACCAAGTATGTGATAACAAGTGATAATAATACTGGATACGAGCCAATCTGCTATGAAACCCATCCTGCTCAGCTGGAGGACAACGTGACCGGGAGTAACAGCGACTCCAGGTCTGCACGGTCGAGGACGCTTAAGTCCCGTTTTGTAGTGTGGCTGTGAAGAAGAGGAACAGTTCAGGCTCAATGGGCACAAAAAACCAACAAAAAACCAACAAGCAAACAAAAAAAATCAAGTAATGAAATGGTCATTTTGTGAGTGTAACAAGGAAAAGAATTGTACCCTCAGCATGTGTAACAAGACTTGACTTTGTTTCCCACGCACATAAAGGAATCTGCTCCCTGGATTCTAGAGTTCAATGTTTTTTGGGGAGTTGTTTTTGTGTGAAATACTTGGTTTAACCAGCAGCCACTGTTGGTGTAGCTTAACATTAAGACTGAATAGAGGGTTATACGAAGGCAGCCTGGTTCTGTACAAAAAAAGTGAGAAAATCCAGCAAATGAATGGGTTGTATCTGTTGTAGGTGGACTGTGTTTCCATGGAATAAGCAAAGCAGGCAACGACATGTTAAATAAAGCTTACTTCAAGTACTGCAATGACGGTGCTTGTGATTCTTAATCACTGGCTGACGATTCAACAGGAATAGTTGTGTAATAATCTGTGGGATATTGAGATAATCTTTGAATCATCTAAGAATTTGTAACATCTGATGGCATCAATAGCGGTAAGAAGAGCAATTTTGTTTGGCATCAGTCTCATTTCGGTGGGAGTGCGTGGAACCAGTTTTCGGATCAGGCACCGGTGGCTCGTTGGTGGAAAGCTGGTTCTTCCAACAGAGCTAGGCTGCTTTCTCTGCTTCCAGTCTTTGAGCAAAGATAAACTTCATTCTACAAACATAAGAGTGGTATCAGTCTTCTAAAGAAAACCCTCCCCCATCCTTTTCTGTCAAGCGTCACATTCAATGTCACATGAAAAATCTTAGTGGTCACCGGTCAACAAAAGTCCCTCAGTGCTGTCGTTCTCAGCAACGCTTTGAAGGAATGATATTTTAAGTGCATTATTATAAAACAATACCGCAAACCTAATAAGTGCAATTAACTCATAATGTGGTCCACTTTGAAGTACACTCAAGGGATTTAATAACACACCGCTCTACTTTGGCCCAATGTAGGAAGAGTTTTTCTCTATTAAGGAAACTAGCTGTACAAATGCATGTGGGGTTTCTTTTATGATAATTCCCAACATTTCATTTTAGCTAAGAGTGTCACAAAGTACCCCAGATGACCACACCTCTATTAAACACACCCAACCCCTATAAAAAAAGCCATTATAGGTTTGGAAAAAAGTCCCATCTGGGCCAACCTGACCATGATCGTGCCATCAGAATGTCGGAGGTAGGGCGGACGGCCAGACAAGATGCCAACGAGCAATGAGCTCAACCACAGAAAACCTGTGGAGTTCCCCTACACAGATTCAGCAGCAACTCTGGGCTGCACTGACTGAAGAGTGGGCTGCCTTCCCACAGTGTTCCTGTCCATGAAGAGGTGTACTACTGCCACAATCAGTGCAGATGGCACATTCATTATGGACTGTCTTTTTTCATACCTGCAGTTATGTCACTTCAGCAAAGTATGGTGCTTATATCTCTTGGCTTTTTTGGTCCTTTTTTGTTCATCTGGTCATTAATAAGTTAGGACATCCATTAAAAGCTAATGAGAAGCAATATATGAGTGGACATTTGCATTCCACTCAAACTACACCAGTGAATTTACAAAGAAATGCAGTGGTGTGGTGTAAAATCCCTTGAGTGTACATGAATCCAGTACTTTAAGTAATGTATAAACATTGCTTAAGTTGTGACTTCATGACAGGTTCTCTACCAGTTTAGACAACACTGCATGTTAAAGAAAATGTGCTACAAAAAAAGAGACTGCATTTTAAAAAGATACAGCATGTATGATATTTCATGAAGGCTACCTCAGATCTTTAAAAGATACTCAACAATATCACTTTGAACTAATGAGAGCAACACACACACACACACACACACACACACACACACACACACACAAATAAAAAATAAAGGCACAGCTCTGGTATCAAGGCTCCAAGGAGCGGTCCATTCCCTCAGGCATGGTCTCACAGCACAATGCCGTCTATGTTACAGGTCAGCACCTCGTTATGCTGGACCTGCCCCATCTGCCGGTGGAACTGTCCCTGTTTCTGGGTCCTCCAACAGTGGTTGTTTTGTCCCAGTGTGATACTCTTAATGCTGGGCAGATATGTCAGCATGTTAGTTGGCAACGATGCTACGCCAGAACCGGTCAAATTCAGCTCCTGCAGAGAGTCTAGCCCACTAAACATTGTGGGGCTCAGGCTCTTCAGCTTCGGGTTGTTTGAGAGATCCAGAACTTGCAGGCTCTGGAGACCTTTGAAGCTCCTTGGCTGGATTTGCTCGAGTTCGGGGAGGCCACTCAGGGATAAGTAAACCAGATCTTTCAGCTGAGCAAAGGCTCCCTCTGTGATTTGTCCGATGGGGTTTCCATCCAGATTGAGATACCTCAGCAGAAGTCCTGCCAGGCTCGGCACGCTTGACAGCTGGTTTGACGACAGAGTTAAGCTCTGGATGTGTAAAACTCGGCCGTGCAAAGCAGTAGAGACTGAAACGAGCTTGTTATGAGACAGATCCACACTGACACGTTCACCGTGAACCTTGGAAGCAAACACGTCCATGTCGAACTCCCGGAAGCTGTTGTGGCTGAGGTCAACTTCAACCAGGGGGAGCCCAGAGAAACAGCTCGGTGAGAGGCTCTCCAAGCTGTTGTGGCTCAGATCCAAAGACTCCAGATAACGCAGCTTGGACAGTGCGCTGGGGCTTATCTGGAAGTATGAAGGAAGGAAACAAGTTAACAAAGATTAAAAAGACAGAATAAACACTGAGCAGTAAGCGGCAAGTAAATATTTTCATTTATTTTGTGAGCCTGGTGGACCTTGCACCATAATGGGACCAGAAAGGTCAAATACTTGAGCTGTTATCACTGATGCTAGAAGAGGCGTTAGCTACATAGCTGCATGTCCATTGTGCTCCATTAGTGGTCCAGTGAACTGTGAAAAAGGTTTTTACTGGCTTCGTCTATCTCTCTCAACACTCCCCTCTGTGTATCAGACTCCATCAATTTTGTGTCCTTGTAAAAGCTTGATATATAACTGAATGATTTGTCCATTAGAGTATTTGAGTAGCCAGCTAACCCGACCCTTTACAAAGATAACACTCCAAACTAGCAGTAAACTGGCAGTAGGGAGCAAGTCTGAGCTGCGTATGTTTGAATCTAAGTGAGAATAAGCTGGTAGAATATACAAAATACTGCAGATTCAGCCCAAGTTATACATCTTTGTTCAAGAAGAAAGGCACAAAAAATAATATGCTAGAGAAAAGTGTAGTAATAGCAAAGTAAAAATTCATTAAGTGGTGAGCAGATTACATTAAAGGCAAGGAGTGTAGGATTTATGAGCACAAATGGAATCTGCTATTCATACCTATGTTTGAAATAGTCTCGAACTGCTTGACGATGAGAACTTTTGTGTTTTTATTACACAAGAACAAGAAATGTATATTTAAAAAAGTAGCACGCCCATACAGAATAAACAAACACCCCTTCTGGAGATGTGTTTCTACAACTTGACGTAGAGATTTAGGTCCAGACTTTGACTAGGCCAAAACCTTTATTTTGTTTTTTTTAGCCATTCAGAGGCAGACTTGATGGTGTGTTTCAGATCATTGCGCTGCTGCATAACACAAGTGTGCTTGAACTGATGGCCAGATATTCTCCTTCAGGACTTTCTGGTAAAGAGGATTCATGCTTGCTGTAACTGATTATGGCAAGTCGTCCAGGTCCTGAAGCAGCAAAGCAGCCTCAGACCATAACACTACCAACACCATGTGTAACTGTTAATATGATGTACTTTTTATGAAATGATGAGTTAGGTTTGTGCAGATGTAACAAGACTTTCCAGAAAGTTCAGCTTCTCTTTCGTCAGTCCACAGAATATTTTTCCAAGTCCTGGGGATCATCAACATGTTTTTGTCAAATCTGAGACAAACCTTTGTGTCTTTGTTTTGGTCACCAGTGGCTTTCTCCTTGGAACTCTCCCATGGATGCTCTTTTGCCCAGACTCTTTCTTATTGTTGAATCATGAACTCTGACTCTTCGTAACCCCTTTCAGACTGATAGATGTCAGTAAATTTGTTTCTTTAGATGGTGATGATAATGTGCTGCTTTCTGAGATCTTTTAGCCTACTTGCCTTTGTCAGACAGCTTCTATTTAAGAGGACTGGCAGTTATCAGGTGTGGGTGTAGCTAGTGAAATTAAAATCAGCTTTCTAAAAATGTGGTTAATCTTAGATAAATCATTTTAACAGGCGACAAATACGTTTTCACACAAAGCCAGGTAGGTCTGGATAGCTGTTTTTCCTTAAGAAACTATCATTTAAAAATTTCATTTTGTATTTACCCGGGTTATATTTTACTAATATTAAAATTTGTTTGATGATCTAAATTACTACACAGTTACTTTAATCCTCCCACTGGGAGCGCTGGTATGCTCAACAGTTTTAGGTCAAACTACTGTAACTCTTGAACCACTGGCGCAATAACAAAAATTCCAATAGCTCCTGAAAGCAGCAACTCTCTACTTTTCAGTTATATAAGGGTGATTACGGTAATTCCAGGCAAGATGCCACATCCACATCTGGGCAAATAACACAGAAAACAACATAGCAAATGCCGAATCTAAACAATCAAAAAAAACAGTAAAAAGAACCCAAATGCCTGATAAACTCCCAGTGAAAGTTTAGGCTTCAGTGGGTTAAGGATGTATATAGGAATTCTTTGAACTACCTACCTTTGTAATGTGGTTGCTGCTGAGGTCCAAACTGATGAGGGTGGTGTAGCCTGGACCAGCCAACATGGTGTCACTGAGTGGGCCCATTTCATTGGAGGACAGGTCCAAGTGAGCAGTGTCCAGCGGGATTGGTATGGGCATGGAGGTGCTGGGTCCCAGCCCTCGGCAGTCCACTTTGGTCAAGCTGAAGCTGTCGAAGAGACCAAAGCTTTCCACTTCGCAGTGGCAACCTGGATGGCAGTTCTTAACGGTGCTGGACTGGGCGGCCGCCAGCAGCGAGAGACCGAGCCACAGCAAGAGGGCCATTATTCTCTGGAGAGAGAACAAATTCACTATTTACATTAAAAGCCCTCTTAACAACACTCCTGTCTGCCAGGTTAAAAACTGTTTCTGGGCACAGTTGCCAACTGGGGAAACTGGACCTCTCACTCACCATCAAACCTTGTTTAAACATACTGAACACAGTATCTGGATTTAAGAAATTTGAGGAGCTGTGAATGCTTTTGTTAAGCTCTGAGAAAAAGACTTCACGCTTTTATTTGTGCAACTTGAGTAGCCCCAATTTCCCCCTTCTCTGTCTCTCTCCCTCTCTCTTTTGGCTTCCCAATGGGTGTGACCTAATTTCTTTGATCAATGAGTTCATTTGCACTTTCTTAGTCAACTAACTAGAATGCATACGCATAGTTATAAAACTGAGTGTATCGTAAATCTTTGATCCATTTTGAAATTAGGGAGAAAAAAAAAATAAGAGAGATGCACCCACATCCTCTGAGCCTCGGTGTATTAAGAAGACACAGTCAGAAACAATTTCTCATTCTGAAATGCTACTTCCATGTGACTGCACTGTAAAGCACAGCAAATAGGGAAAGAAACTTTATAAATGAAATGACTGAAATTTAAAAATTTCTCCACAATTTTAGAAAGCTTTAAAAAGAGAATAAATTGCAGCATAAATATATAATCATCCAATAAAAATACTGCAAAACTAAACCAAGACCAAACCAGAGAATAGCCAGTCATACCTATATTCAGCTCCCTCTGTGCTCCCTCTACGTGTATCGGAGTGAATGAAAGCTTAACAGTGTCTAGTCACGCAGTTCAACTAAGGCAACAAGTATACACACACACACACACACACACACACACACACACACAAAGAAAATGGACAGAGGTTAAGAGTTGTGTAATAGTTAGAAGTGAAAAGTCATGGTGAAGTTGTTGCATGCATTACACAGAAGAGTATGTGTTAAAAGATAAAACCTGCAACTTTGCACCAGTATAGCTATCAGAGAAAATGACACCCTTGCCCTCCTGTTTTTAAATAAGTAAACTAGAATAACTGTCACACTGGTACAAATTTAAAAATAACTCTTAGAAGTTCCACATTTTTATTGGACGTCACCAAGACCACAAAATTCAGTATGAATGCATTTCATTTAAAGGCTTTCCAATAAATGCAAAATGCATTTTCAGTAACACCTAGAAAGAGTTGAAATTTATTCCCCTTGCATTACGTAA
Source organism: Oreochromis aureus (assembly GCF_013358895.1). Lineage (NCBI taxonomy): Eukaryota > Metazoa > Chordata > Actinopteri > Cichliformes > Cichlidae > Oreochromis > Oreochromis aureus. The sequence continues at coordinate 24,338,688 of NC_052955.1, read as the reverse complement.
GAGCGTGAGGAGCGTAGTTACACATTACTTGCTATTTAACATATGCAGGCCGATTACAGCGGGCTCAAAGTCTGATCAGCCAAAGCCGCTCACCTCTGTGCAGTGTTTTGCTGTTTTGACTCCTGTACACACTGCTATTGGTTAATCTGTAAAAGAGATAGAAAGCCGTGACTGTGCGTTCCAAGTGCGGACCGTGCACGTCCCCGGAGGTGCACGTTTTGACCAGACATGAAGGGGCATGTTGGAACGCTGAGTTCTTTACAAGCAGCACAGTTCACAGTTCACCCACGCAACTTTTTTTTTTTTTTTTTGTAAACTAAAAGGCTCATTCACCCAATCATACACACCCACATAGATGCATCAGGAGCAACTTGGGGGTTCAGAATTTTGCCCAAAGTTCAACATGCAGACTCGAGTAGCCACGGATTTGATCATCCAACAATTTTCATCATTGTTTTTATCAATGATCTTTTGTTTCCCCCAGATGAACACAAGAAACCAAATAAATAAAAACGAATGCACAAGGACAAAAAATGTGATGAATTGTACTACACTTTTGTCATCACATAAAAACTAGATGAAAATATTTTGGAGATACAAAATCCAATCAGAACATTCTTCTTTTTTTTTCTTTTTCTTTTTTTTTTGTAAATGGGAAATGGTACAGCTGGCTCTGCTCAGACTTGGTATTAGTTTTTATTATTTGTGATTGTATAAAGGACATATGTCAGAGGCAAGATTTCAGCACAGGTATTACAAAAAAATGAAAGCAGTTGACTCTCAGTCTTGTAGACATCTAGAGTCTCAAAAAGCAAGTCCATGAATGTCCCATAAGACAAGTTTTGATCAAATTTAAGGATATTTCTTCCAATTTTTTGTAGTTCACGGTTTATTTTATTTATTTTTTTCAAAAGGTCTTTTATATTTATTTTAGTTACCTAAAATGTTTTTCACATCCAGTTTTAGTTAACTAGAATGACCTTGGTCTGTTGTCTGTGTCCAAAGTATGTGGTACAACCGGTCTGTGGGCTACTCGTGCTTGTGCTGTTGCTGGTTCACCAGCCAGGCGTAGAGAAGAGTGAGGTTAACACATAAAGTCCTCAAGTGAAACTGAGTGTTAGAAGCAATGAAAGCCGTCCACTGCTGCCACTGTCTGTGCTTTCCACACTGTATTTTTGATTTTCGAAGTTTTTTTCCAATAAGCTCAATTACACAGGTTTTTTAAGAGTTTACAGGAGCACATTGAACACCTCTAGATGTCGGCTCTCTGTAGTCGAATAGCTAAGCAAACGGACACAGAACTTTTACTTGACCCCAACCTGGAACTACAGAGAGGTATGCTATAGGCAGACTATATGTGGAGGGGGAACTGCCAGTAAAGCCAAGTGCTCTTCAGCAGTTTGTCACTTCTGTGTGGTTATCCAGCCACTTTCATCAACCGTTCTTCCCTTCCTCCACTTTTCGCTCCCTCTGCATTAGTGCTGAACTTTCTGCGCCAGGTGTGCTTCCCAACTTCTTGCCAATAAATCTCAGCTAACAGCAAACTGCTGCAGGCAGCGCCTTCAGATCAGACACATTCTAACTGCTGCAATTATCCAACAGCAGCACGGGCTACAAAAGCCCCCCTAAGGGGGCAATTGGCAAAGGACTGTGAAATCAGCCTCTGACATGTTCTCGCTTTCAGAGGTCTTCTCACACCTCTTCATGCCGTGAAAGCTGCACATTAACCTCTGCTGGCCCCTGAGGATTTATCAGCCATTAGTTATATATGAACGCATGCACAGTGATTATTTTTATGGGATCAATCTTATCTCTGCAAGCTGCATGCAGAGTTTTGCAAAATATTATCACAGTCTTGCTCAATTTGCTGTAGTGTGATCAGACTTATCAGATAAATGTGTCAAAAGTCAATCTAAAAGCATTGCTGTTATTTGCCTGAAAGCAAAATCCTTGTGTAAGTTCTTCTACTGTGTCCTCTTTATCTAAATGTATCATATTTGTAGATTAAAAATATACTGCAGGCACATTTTAAAGCGTTACTTATCTAACTATCTCTCTATTTAGCCCTCCCATTTAAAATTTATTCATTTCCATCTGAGTCAGATCTCTTCGAGCCCCCAATGTGTTTAGCATCCTCCAATGCTCTGATGTATTCGTTATGTCACTGAGACTGCTCTGCCCCAAGTTAATCTTCAACTTGAAGACTAAAAAGTGTGTAATTAGAAGATGGATGCTGCACTAATCCTTTTAAGCCAAATTAATGCATGACAATGAGGTGGAGACGAGAAGTTTGAATTAAACCAGCACTGCTTAAGTGTTTTAAAACAATTAGGTGCCAATGAAACGCCAGCAGGTCTGGTGAATAAATAAAATCTGAGGCAAAGAAACTAATCACATTCATCCCAATGCACTCTAAAAAGCTAGCAGGACAGTACTTCAGAATAAAAATATTTATCTAGATGACTTGAATAAAAGTAACACTCTTTACGCAGGTATTTGTAATATGTGATCATTTTATAGAGATATATTAGTAGAAATTACCAAAAGGTTTACAAGGCTGCTAGAATAATCATCAGCAGGTACAGCATTAAAATGCTGCTTACATAGCCATGCAGCAGTAATAGTAATCTAGTACTGCAGCCAAAACTAGCTGTCTGAGACATCAGCCAGTTAGTATCAGCCCATTCAATCCAGGAAAGATTAACTCTGGGTAGTTTAGAAGTAGTGTCATTCTGCAGTTTTCATAGGTTTACATCACTTGACTCATGACTGAGCAGGTGTTAAACACTAAAATAGTCCTTATCCTGCCAGCTCCTTACAAGGTCGGTTTGATATTTGATAACACAAATATATAAAAGAAAATAAAAGAAAAAACACCAGATAACTCCCCCTCTGCATGTACTCCCCAGGTGGCATCCTGTCCTAGACCATCCTGAGTATTTGGAAAAGGTACTTTAAGCTGCTTCCCCCTTTTCCCCCAACAGGTCTCCACATCACGTGGTCTTTTTGTATTGCTTTTACTGCGTTTAGTTGTCAGTGTGATTAGAAAAGTGCTACAAAAAGCTGAATTCACTGCATCACATTACCTCTATTTACTTGTGCCTGATAAGATGTAAAACCTCTATACAGCCAGAAGCTGGCAATAATGAATAAAGAAAAATGAATAAAGAAAAAAATGAATTAAAAAAAAAAACTACATTACTAATATTACCTACCAGACACTTTATCGATACAACCACAGACAATATGAACGATATACTCTGGGTCCAGGTCTGAAAGGTCAAGTGAAAGTACCTTAAAAATTAAGCAAAAGTGAAGGTTGGTTTTCTTCAATAGCTACCAGGGGTCGACAAAACAGACTTCCAGTTTTACACAAGTCTAGAGTCTGGAAAAAGAACCTTAAACCCTGACCTCTGTAAACAATTTACTGACAATTTTCTGGTTTCATGCACTCGTTTCCTCTCACAGCATCAGAGAGATGGGTTATCCAGGATATGATCCCTAGCCAAAAATCGACTGGTTTCAAATTCAGATTCAGCCCTTACTCATCACAAAATAACAAATAGAACAACAACGTCAGTATGGAATTTCACAAACCTACGGGCTACACCTTTGATACCGCCTTGTTTCTGCTATACAAATAGGACAACCATGCAGGAGGACATGCAGAGGATTGGTGTGCCAGAAGAGGATGCTAAAGACAGGGTGAGATGTAGGCAGATGAGCCGCAACCAAAAGAAGAATATGAAAACACAAAGAGGAAAAACAGGCAAAGCCAAACAAAATTACAGCAAATAAATTCTGAGAAAAAAAATTACTAATACGAAAAAAGAGGCAATCTAGCGCAAACTTTACTGCCGGGTAAAGCTAGCATAAAAACCCAAAACTCTGCTACAACTGTGCACTGTTGCAACAGTACTGTTGCTTGAATTGCCCATCCTGAGCAAGAATGGCCAAATTCCTCGAACACTGTCCAGATTTAATCTTGTTTTGGCCTGAAGCTGATATCAGTGAAATAGGCCAATATTTCCCCAACACTAACCCAATCATTTCCACCTTTCTAATGCAACTTCAATATACTGTTTGACCATTTTTTTGTTTATATATAGAAAAAAAAATAAGAATAAAAAATAAAAATAAAGAATACTCACCGATTTAACAATGACAGTATTGTTAGAGGGGACATAAGAATCAATATCGGCTCCAACAAAATATCGGCCAAGCTCAAAGGAGGGGATCTGGACTGCATCAGTAATTGTGAAGAAAATGTGAGCTTTTATTTGCTTCTATTTTCATCTATATATCCTCCTCTCTCGCTCATTTATGGTTTTCAGTGTCAGTGTCAGAGTTTCCCTTCCTCTTTTTAATCGTAAAAAAGCCGACCAAACGCTCGCAAAAAGTGCCGCAGCTCAGTCAGCATTGCCACAACTTAAACCGTCGTGCCATGCCCTGCGAGAGGGGAGGCGGGTACCCACGCACTGCACGGACACCTCTGTCTGCAGATCAAATTTCCTGCAGCTGTACGTGGCAGAGCTGGGGGTGGGGTGGGTTGGAGGGTCTTTTGCTTAAATACACAAAAATAACTTTAAAAAAAAAAACCCTCACATGCTCATTTCCAAGAACAGTTTACAGACTTTTATTGCCAACCCCGCCCCTCTCAGCTGTCACTGCAGCTCTGCGTGTCACCTCAGCGCGCATCGTTCACAGCAGACAACCAGCATAAAGTTTATTTCTCCCTCTGTGTCCAGACAGCATGAGCTAACGACACGCAAGAGCCCAGTCGGTCAGTCGGGACACCAGGGGCGGTTTCATAAACAGAGGCAAACGTGAAATCTGAGCTGGCCAGATGTCTCACCCTCCTCTGCTCAAGGCTCTCTGTCCGACTGTATTTAATAGCTTGGAAGACAAAAAATAAGCAGACGAAGGAGAGAGATGGGAAAAAGAAGAGGGGAAAACGCACCTTTGTTACTTTTCTCATTAGTCTGTGTTTCCAGGAACTTACTTTGGTGCCTTCCATCCAGGCAGTCCGCTTTTCGGCTGCTTTTTTTTTTTCACTTCACTGCTCCCATTTTCCAGCCCCCCGCCGCGTTCTCGTGTCCCGCTGGCTCGTCTGTCTGCTAGTCTTCATGAGCTCTGCAAAAACCCCTCTGACTGTGTGCTCTGCTCCGCCGCAATAAACTATCAGGACCTGGAAACACCGGGACACACTCGTCTGTTCCCATCCCATAAAGTCCTCCTCCGTTCCGCTTTAGCGCCCTAAAAAAAAAGCTAGCCAGAAAAACAGCACTCTTCCTGTTTGTTACCTCCAAAACAAAGTGTTTCAAATAGAGCTTACAGAAGAATTTATTCAATTTTATCGAATATATCAGAAGCACAGGTTTTCAGGGTGGCTTTGAAGTTTTATTCGCAATTTTTTAATAGAGGATAGTCACCCAGGTTGTCTCGGCTACGTTTCCTGTACGGGTTAAGATGTGCCCTTAGCTACCTGCTGTATAAAGAGCTAGCTAACCTCTTTATATAGCAACATATCATATTCATCTTAATAAATGTATTTATCCGTTTCGTATTAGAAATGGGGAGAATTTACACACTGAAGCTGTTTCAAAGGTCTCACTCAGGCTCGCTCTAACAGCAATAATAAAAAAAAATAAAATCTCACGTTTTTATTTTGAAAGGATCGCTAGTACGAGTTTCCGCTTTCACGGGCCCTTTTAACGTCGCTTGTCCGATGTCGCTTCTGTGCGCCCTCTAGCGGCATTGGAGAAAAACAAACACGCACGGAAAGAAACGCTAAAAACATGGTTGCGCAACAAGGCGGCGGTTTGTTTCATTTGGCCTCAGCCACACGTCTTGATGAAACTGATAAAAAAAAAAGTAATAGTCCATGTGAACGGAAACCCAGACCTTTCCTGCTGCTGTATGTAGCGTTTTTTGGTGTGCAGGCAAATAAGTTTGAGGCGTAGAAAGTAGAAAACAATGCCTACAGAAACTTCAAGGTTATCTGTTTAATTTGAACATATCAAATAGATATAATAGATTACTTGCAATATGACAGGGGAAGACTGATCGTCTAAATACAAGCATTACAACTAAATAAATAACCGAGTCAACCATCCTGCATAGGCCAAATCTGTGGTGATTTTGTGTTACACCCTGTTATCCTGACATGGAACTCTTCCCCCATAATGCAGGAGCAAAAATACAGAGGTCAAGTGTGATAATGAACATCTGTTGGTATGCACACAATGCCGAGGGCCCCCCTGCTCTTTCTATCTGCACCCTTAAGCTCCATTGTTTTCCTCATGAGAGCATTACAGCACCACGGCACACACCCATACAGTTATCCGCACACATATGCACATGCGCTCCCAGGGGTGCACGCAAACTGAGGCCAGTATTGAAAAACTGTATGACTATTGTTTTTTTCCCCGCAAACAAAAAGGCACATAGTACAGTAAGTTCTGCAGGAAGGCTGGTCATATTTTTTGTGTGTTTTGTGTAAACATTGTCACGCACATAGACCTCTTGCATCTTTTTTGGCAACAAAAGGATCTTCAGGTTTGTCAAAAGATCAGAATTAGCACAAGACCCTAACCCTAGTCTAATGAAATGATAAGTAAACCAGCTCTTTTTCTTCTTGTTTTTCTGCACCCATGGCATACTGATTATTAAAGAATGCCACCAAAGGATTAGAGGCCTGCTGGGCACAGGCTCCTAGGCCCAGTTGGTCGAGGGAGGCCTGGAATACTGCTTGAAATGAAAATGAAACAAAACAACAATGAAGAGAGGCAAAATGTACCAAACTGAGACAAAAACATCTGCAAAACGACCCCAAAAATGTACAGAACAGTTCAAGTAGACCAAAATGAAACACGAATGTGAAATAAAAACAAGCAAAAGTGTAATATAGCCAAAACCGAGCCACACAGTCACCACAAAGAGATTTCAAACAAGGACATGCAAAGTGATATAAAATCACACAAAGTGTCTGCACAATATATTGTTGGAGACACAAAGGAAATAGAAATCGCATCTGTGTGGTTTGCTCCCACTGCCAGTCCAGGTGGTTTGGGTAATATGAGTGGGTGCCTTTTGTGCTCGGGGAGCATTGTTTCATAATCTGTCCATTGTACAACAGTCATAACAGCCAGAGTGCACCTAACAACAAGTTTGTGATCGCTGGGTCGTTCTGTTATTTCAATGTCAGTGTCAACTGTGGAAGCAGTGCAGGCTGTAAAATCCTCCTTGGTTACAATCCCAGTGTTCAGGGGCATGTTACAGTATCTACAAGTCAAAAACATTACATATCATTCATGCTACTGGGATTTTTTTTTCTTTTTTTTTGTTCAAGATAACAAGCGCAAAACCTTTATTCACGTGGCAAAATTCAAATAATAGATTATATGGTAGGTAAATGATTAAGCAGGTGGAGATTAAACCTCCTGAATAATGTTTGCAGAGGAATAAACCAGAAGGGTAAAACCATAATCGCTGCTCAGATGTTTGAAAAGAACAAACACCCAGTTAGGTTTATTCAGAGCAACGTGCTGCAAAGGCCAACACTTTGGTTTTTCTAAAAATATTAACAAAAGTACTTGGACTCAGAAGCAATTGTAACAAGGCGTTACCAAAAGTTAGAGATCGTGCTCATTTCTTCTGTTAGCTTATTCCAGTTATACCTGTTTGAAGTTCAAATCATCCCAATTTTAGCAGTGTAAATAAATCTGAGAGAAAAGTTACATTTTACACATTTTTAAACAAAGTAAAGAAAAGAGAGACAAAATGTATTTACTGTTAAGTTATTCTGACAGCTTTAAAGTGCTTAATAAATTCATCAGAACACTACCCAGTGTGAGGTTTGGTTAATATTTAATTCACCAGTATACACAAGCTCTTTGACTGAAATCATAAATTATTTTAGTTAATTATTCACTGATTTACAAAAAAGGAAAAGAATAAGCCACATTATTATTTAAAGTAATAATAATAATAATAATTATTATTATTATTATTATTATTATTATTATTATTATTATAAAGAACTAAAATATTTGTGGTTTCCTGATTTTTTATTTATTTTTTTGTATAGGTGGTTTAATAAATTTGTACTACAGATGCGCCTGAGCATGTGCAGAGGGAGTGCAATGTCTTTTAGTGTTAAAAGCGTTAAAACCAGCCCGTGTTTCAAATGTCCCTGGTTTTCCCTCTAAGACGGGTTTAACTGGGGAACAATCATTTTCCTTACTGAGCGGATTAATTATATTAAGTTATATTAAGCAGAAAGTCTTTTGACTTTAAGTGGGGAAAATATGAAGTGAAGAGACGTATCCACTAGATGGCACCAGAGCTCATTAAAAACACTATGCGCTTAAGTTTTTCAAAACAGTATTAGTTTTTTTTTATTATGATTTTATTTATTCTTTTTTTCTCACTGAAATCACAGAAAATAACAGCTTCAATTTTACTGACCCCCTCATTTAAATATAACTTGGCTCTCTACTTAAAAAGAGAATCGTCCTTTACCTTGCTGAATGAAGACTTTGGCATGACACAACAGAGCCTCTATAACTCAAAGTAACTGCTTCAGCATAAGCAGCATTCAAGGCAGTGTTTGGCTTGTTAGTGGGAGTTTCAGTGCCTTGGACAACGCAAAAAGTCCAAGGCCTTTTAAAATACTCTCCTCCCTGGTGTCTTCATTACTTGTCTCCTCATTATTCTATTTTATCAGTCCAAGAGCATGTTTATTCATCCTTTTCCTTCGTGCCCACACTGCATTTCCGTTTTTCTTCTGCACACGAGATACTGTGAGAATCTTATGTGACGAGACGTATCGTCTGACTGTGCTGATATTTATTTACGTGTGTATTTATGTATTTTTACTTGGTTGTGGGTTTATTGTCTTGCAGATGCTTCACTGTGTCCCACAGAGCTGCACTGAGAAGCAGACCTGTGCTCGCTGCTCATTGGGCGGACGTTGCGCTGTGTCATCATTTCTACCCTCTATTCCTGGATGGAGGACAGCGTTGTCAAGGTGTTACGTTTAAGAGGCTCTTCAGCTTATGTGGGATATGGGTCAACAAAGGTGGACTCAACTTTGCAGCTCTATGTGTGTGTGCACAATTCATATATATATATATATATATATATATAGATAGATAGATATTTGGCACTCAATCTGTCTTTAATAAATGTGTGAAACCATCATATCACACAGTTTCGTTTTGGTTTTCCCCATTCCGGGCTGTTCGTGAAAAGTCATGTGATGATGTTTTACTACCACCACCGTTGGTTTGTTTGTTTGTTTGTATCATCCATCCTCTCCATATTTCCTGATATTTCGTGTGTGGATGTGGTGGCAACCAGGTGCTTCTGCCAGGCACAGGCTGCTTCACCAGTGATAGAAGACCGAAAAAAGACTGACGCAGGCAGAATTCGTGAGACCCGCAGGGAAAGCCCTTGTTAACTCTAATTACTCCCACTTCGCCAGAGTTCAAATTCATTTAATCCAAGCTGCACCGTGGGCACATTAGGCCAATTAAAGCGCTGTTCACTTGCCTCGGTGCACCTTGGCTGAGGTGTCTTGATAATGACCCGTTTGCTTGCTAAATGTTTGTCTCTGTGTGCACACGGAGACCTTCTTTTTCTCTTTTTTACGAAGAATGAGGAAAAATGAATTTGTCATTACACTTCTAGGCAAAAAGGCCTAAACTGGACCACAGCAAGGCTTTCAGAGTGCGCTAAGGCCTGCTGTCAATCCTCTTATATTGTGCCTCACTGAAAATGGATTAGTGAGTAACACTGGCCCCGGGTCACTTTGGAGGGATTTGATTGAATGGGCCTGTAGCTGACACTGACCTCCTATACTAACATACTAAATCATTTCCCCTTTAAAATATCACAAAAACAAAAAGTTGTAGTGTTTGGGGGAGGAAGCTGTATTTTTATTTTATTTTGGTTTTTTCGGAAGGAGGAGTGCAGGGTTTAAAAAAAACTTCGATCTGGAATACATCTATTTTTCTTTTCACATTTAAACGCTAAAGAAAAAAAGACACAAGTGGGTTTGCGTCCTTTTTTAAGAGATATGTTGCCTGTGAACAGAGCTGTTTGTGGAAACGCGCAGGAACCTTCAGAGACTCTGACTGCAGGACGTAAGTAGCTCTCCAGGGTGCTAAAGTTGTCTCCACACCCCCATCCAGGCGCTTTTCGTGACACTTTCAGCCCGTAATCCCCACACGGTGACCGGGCTGTGTCTTCACCAGAGCGACACCGGGGCGAACGGGTAAAGGTTTCGGGGATGGTCAGTTGGCGAGTGTGTGCGGAGACAGAAACAAAGATAAAAGAAAAGAAAGAACGCAGATCCGAGTGGGTATCTGTAAGGTTGTCTCATCGGACCCTGCAGTTGTCCTGATGCAGACATGTGGTGAGTACTCCAGTTGTGCTTAAACATCTGAACGTTCAAATAATACTGGGCAAAATGGGGACTTGTGTCTGTATCCCGGTTTGCAGGTGTCAGTGATGTGACTGGTAACTGATAGTGAACGCAAGGCTTCACTATCGTGGCCACCGTGGGAGGACAATGCAACATTTTGCTCCAAATTTCAGATGGCCGCTGTGGGAGTCCAGCCATCCGTGTGTGCCCGTAATTAAAAACAGACACACCTTACCGGCTCTGCCCTTTTATAACTTTCTGTTATGGGTCCTTCTGGGAGTGCTGACGTTCCCTTGCTGCGTCCGCTGTTTGATATTCAAAGTGGGGGTCCTGGGGCCCTGGAACTGCGACCCTGTCTTTTACAAGGCCCTGCCTGCTGCGGCGGCCAGGCTCGCCGTGAGCAGGATAAACGGGGACGCCGCTCTAGATCTGGGCTTGAAAATGGACTTCATCATCCTCCAGGAGCCGTGCGAAACCTCCAAAGCGCTCACGGCATATATTTACTACGAGGGCATAGCAGACGGACTCGTTGGCCCCACCAATCCCGGATACTGTGTCGCAGCGTCTCTGCTCGCCAGGAACTGGGACAAGGCTCTCTTCTCATATGGTTGTGTCGCCTATGAGCTGGAGAGCGCCACAGCATACCCAACTTTTAGCAGGACAGTGCCGTTTCCCACCGACGTGTTGTTCGTAGTGTTGAAACACTTCAGGTGGGCCAGCGTCCTGGTGGTGTCATCCAATGAGGACATCTGGATAGACACGGCTGTGCGGGTTGCTTCTGCTCTAAGGAGCAAGGGGCTTCCCGTTAGACTCGTCGGATCTATGGGCATGAATGAGACGGAGGTGGAGAGCACGATGAGGAAGATCCGGGACGCAGGAGGTGTCAGGGGTGAGTGTGTGAGGAAAACAGTGCCCCAAAGATGCTTATATGCAGTCTATGGAGGGACAGGAGAAAAGCCCCCAAGGTATAATCTGTGCTGTGTTAAAGTTGTGAAATGGTGCTATGCTTCTAAAGCACAAAGGCTCTGCTATGCATTTATATTTAAATCAGCAGTAAACCACAGCAGAGTAAAGAAGGAGCACACCGTTCTCTTTCTCTGGTAATGAACCTTTATCTGTTTTTTCCCTCTTACTGAAAATATTCTTGAGCAAAGAGGGGATTTTTCCAAGAAAAAGACATTTTGTGTGCTCAGTTTAGTCAAATGAGGTCTCAAAATAACAGTTGCCACTGATTTATTAATTTGTTTATTTATTTTCAGTTCAATTTTATTATTAAATCACAAAAGCAATCACCTAAAAGCACTTCATATTGTAAGGCAAAGGCCCTATAAAGGCCTTTGCCTTATGGCTACCCCATCTGCTTTGAACTTTTGTTACAAAACACTGGGAGCAGACATTATTTGACAGGAGAGCAACTTGCAGAATAGCAAATACCAAACCAATAGATCACCCAATCAGAGTATTCTCACATCCCTGCTGTACTCCATCACCTGAGCAGGATCCCATTTTCATAACTCAGGTTTGACCTTGTGCTTAAAGTGAAGAGTGGCACCAATTTAATTAGTCTGTTTTTTTTAAAAGACTTTTATTTTAATGGGTTCGCCAGAGAGTTGACTAGAAAAGTGACAGATAGGAAGATGCTGCAAAGGTTTCAGACATTTCCTCTTAAATTTCTGGCACATTTACTACAGTTAAGATATTTCACACTCTCTCCATTTAATAAAAGTAAGGTGCTTTTCCCAACACTTCATTTGTTCATAATGATCCACATATATCCATAAGGAATTTGTTTCTTTGCTCTTTATTTCAGTCATCGTTATGTGCATGCACTCAGTCTTGGTTGGAGGTGAGCAGCAGGCTACTTTCCTCCTCAAGGCACGCAAGATGGGTCTGACTTCAGGGAAGTATGTGTTTGTGCCCTACGACGCTCTGCTCTACAGCGTGCCCTACATGAACGTCTCCCACCTGCCTCTACAAAACAGCAGTAGCCTGAGAGAGGCCTACGATGCTGTGCTCACTATCACAGTGGCCTCTGAGCCACTGTCCTTCAATGAGGCATTTGCTGCGGCCAAGTGGAGCAAGGAAGTGACGCTGCCCGTGGAGCCAGAGCAGGTAGGAAGCCAATTCAACTGACGCTTTTCTTTTTTTTTGGACTCACAGTGCCCTCTTTTTTGTTATTCCATTGCACATTGTTGCATATCATGACATATATCGGTGCAAGAGCTCAGCCATTAAACAGTTATAATTTTTCCTACTGTCTCCGCATGCATATTATAGAAAAGCGTCATCACATGCTTTTATTAATAATATATGATTTTGTATATTAATTATAAAATATCCCTTTTAACAGTTGTAAATGACTGAAATGCCTGTCATGTTTTCTGTTACAACCCTGCTAAGCCTTCACTTGAACCTGCAGGTTCACCCACTGTTTGGGACCATCTATAACAGCATCTACCTGCTGGCCAAGTCCATCCATAATGCCAGGAAAGCAGGCATGCAGCTGTCAGGGTCAAACTTAGCCTACTTCAAGCGGAACATCACTTTTAATGGCTTCAACCAGGAGGTCAAAGTGGACACCTCTGGGAGTGTTAAGACCAACTACGTTGTCCTGGACTCTGACAACAGGGGCAGCAAGCTGTACCAGACCTATGTAGTGGACATGACATCAGGGGCACTCCGTTTTGCGGGGAGGTCCATAAATTTCCCCGGAGGGTCCCCTCCTCCCTCTGACTCCAGCTGCTGGTTTGACCAGGGCGCCATCTGCACAGGAGGTATGAGACTCTGGTGTGTTTGTGTGATGGGGTGCGTGTTTACCCAAGTCTACATTTTGCCATTTATCCATCATTCTAATGTATACCACTGTGGTCCTTAGGTGTGGAGGTCACCTACATCATAATAGCGTTAGCAGTCATCTTCTCCCTGGCTGTTGCAGGGCTCACAGTAATTCTCTATATCAGGTAAATATGCAGTCTTTTTTTTTCAACGAAGCCTCCCACTTCCAAGCCTATATTCAGAGATTTGAAATAGTGTGATCTATACCATGTGGTATGATGTGGGCAGTAACTAATATCAGCTCCAGAATCACATACAATTATGCCTCTTTGCTTGAGAAGACATGTCTCATGTATAAAAGCTTGAGAATTAGAAATGTACTTTTAACTTAGAGCTCATCCCGGGATTAAAGACAGTCAGACACACCAGAAGAATCTATTCGAAGAACTATAAGCATTCTCCTTTTTAAGATAAAATGGTGAAAATTTGGGTTTGTTCAAGCCACTATTATTTTTACTTATTAAGTCATAACAGCAGGGAATATAGAATAGAATAGAATAGAATTCAACTTTATTGTCATTGCACATGCACAGGTACAGGGCAACGAAATGCAGTTTGCATCCATCCAGAAGTGCTTTAGTGATATAGATATATTACAATATATATTAGCAATAATATAGATATGCAAGTATATTACAGAAATGGGTCTATTGTGGTATGTTATAATGTACACGGTATGAAGTATGTTGTGAATATTCTATAACTATAGGTATGTACAGGCTGTAGTGAGTACAATATAAATATACAATATAATATAAATTTACAATATAAATTTGTAGCAAAACAGAAGAAAACAAGTTACGTTTTTCCAGATGTAGACATTTGAGGGAGACATCACTACTTCCCCCGTATCGTTTCTGAGATAGTTTCAGGGAATTTGTTGTGCGTGTGCACTGCGGGTGTTCTGTGCTGTTTACCTATTGTAAAATCACTTTGGCAGGCGGAGACTTCATCAGATCCAGCTGGTCAGAGGTCCCAATCGGATCCTCCTGACCTTAGAGGATCTCACTTTTATCAACCCTCAGCTTAGCAAAAAGGTAAGTCATCACTAAATTAGGCTAAAGCACACCGTTCCATCATCTGTGCGTTTTCCACATCGTCACATTTAATGTCTGCCAAGCACAGCATGGCTCTCATTTCTAATAAATCTTTAAATATTGTTTGACGTCATGCAGAAAATCACTTTAGAAGATCTGAGCGAGTCCAGGAGCGCTCTGGAGGAGAAATCTGCAGACCCCTCACACTCTGTGAATAGCATGCAAACAGAAACTCATGAGACCACCAATGTAGCTGTGTACGAGGTAAGCTGAGTTTACATCAAATATTCACTAAAGCTTCTTAACGTAAGCTGGTGAGTAAGTGAGGAAGGTAAGGGAGATCCTTGTGTAACATAAGCTAATGTCTGGGCCAGTGACTCAAGATGCTTTATATACAAAATTAACACATTTCAGGGGAAGGAGGTTGGCTAAATAAGAACCCTTTATGACTCTATCAATGCAAAAGTTTAATTTCCAATAATAATAATATCATGCTTTTGCATTTAGGGCGACTGGGTTTGGCTGAAGAAATTCGAAGAGGGCCACTTCAAGGAAGTAAAACAAAGCACCTCCAGGATTTTCATGAAGGTACAGCAGCATGTCCAACTTGATGTCACTTAAATGCATATTAATATGCCTCAGGAGGCATGTTCTGCTTAACGTGTCTTCAGATTTTTACAGATTTTTATGACAATTTGTGGAAGTGAGTAATCAGAGAGCAAGTTAGGGTTAGAGTCAGAGGACTGCACATCAAAGTCAGAGTGAACTCTATTGTCGTCTCAGCCCTGTATGGATATACAGAGAGATGAAATGTGATGCTCCAGCATACACAGAGGGCAAATAGCAAGACACTGTGCTCTGACACCGCTATATATATATATATACAATACAAAATACAGTATATACAAATATACAAAATATAAATGCAAAATACTATATGTTATCAAATGGTACAAATACAAATATAAACTATACAGTGTTACTGTCATGTGTCATTTCAACACAATATTTAGGTGACATGTGCTCTCCTGTGTGACCCAATGATGAATGAGGAAAAAATACTGAATGTGTAACTCCTGCAAATATTAAGACTGAAAAATGTGTAGGATTTTTTGGTCATCTTAACAAACTGCAGCTACTTTTCTCAGATGAAGGACCTGAGAAACGAGAATGTAAATCCGTTCCTGGGCTTCTTTCTGGACTGCTCCATGTTTGCGATAGTGACGGAGCACTGCTCGAGGGGCAGTCTGCAGGACCTGCTGAGGAACGAGGACGTTAAACTAGACTGGATGTTCAAGTCCTCCCTCATGCTCGATCTCATCAAGGTGATCAAAAGAAAAGTCTTTTAGAAAAGAACCGTTTGCCATTTTTTAAAGGGAAGAAAACAGCAAGAGTATTATTAAGTGTTTTTGGTTGTTTCTTTATGATTGAATCAAAGTGTTATTTGCACTATCGTTCTAGGGTATGAAATATCTTCACCACAGGGACTTCCCCCACGGCAGGCTAAAATCTCGAAATTGTGTGGTAGATGGCCGTTTTGTCCTCAAGATTACTGACTATGGCTTCAATGAGCTGCTGGAGTCTCAGAAAGCTCCTTTAGAAGAGCCCCCACCTGAAGGTGCTGTTTGCTCTGCTGTGTTTTACACTCAGTATACTTTATTGAAACAATGTCAGAATCTAAATGTTTCTTTGTTGTACTTAGATCTGTTTTGGACAGCACCAGAGATTCTACGCGACCTTGCAAATTCTCGCAAAGGGACATTTAAGGGTGACGTGTACGGTTTTTCTATCATCCTTCAAGAGGTGGTGGTGAGAGGGCCACCGTACTGTATGCTGGGACTGCCACCTGAAGGTGTGTATTCACCACAGAATATTCAAAAAATGAGTTATTTATTTATTTAGTAAGGAGAAGATGGAGATATCTGATTTTGGTTTGGCTGCCACCAAAAGCTGTCTTTCCACTTCAAAGTCAGTTAACAGTGTGTCGGGATAAAAGTAATGATAGTTTTGTATTCTGTAATTTGTTTTTAATTCTGTTTAGTGTCAGTTAGTCTCCCGTTTGATTTCTTTCTTGTTTTAGTTTAATGTTCATTAGTTTTAGTGTTGGATCTGTTTTTTTATTATTATTGTATGGAGGGCGTGTGTCAGACGCTAGATTTCGGAAAATCCACAGAGGTTTTGAAAGCATTTGTACGGTGGCCCTGAGAGGCCAAACAGACTGCAACTTAAAAAAACATCAGCAATACGAAAAATGCTGCAAAAGCACTCAAAACACAACGGAAATAGGAAAAATGACAACGGAAATCAAAGGTTTATCAGGGAAATGTACATATAATTTTATCAAAATAACAAACAGTAAAAGTATATTACCGCTATATTTTGACTTAAGTTGGTTTTCCAAGTTCACAAAACTGTTTCAATTATTTTTAAATTTTTATTTAAGTTTTTATTTAGTAGTATTATTTTTTATTTCACTTAATTAAAATGTTTGTTTCACAAACAGCTTTAGTTTTTAGTTTGATTTTAGGCACCTATTAAAACTTTGGTCTTTATTCATCCCGTGTTCTCCAGAGATTATCCGTAAGGTGAAAAAGCCTCCTCCCATGTGCCGTCCTACTGTGGCTCCAGACCAGGCCCCGCTTGAATGCATCCAGCTGATGAAGCAGTGCTGGAGCGAACAGCCCGACCGCAGACCGACCTTTGATGAGATCTTTGACCGGGTTCGTTTTTGCATCTTTACTTCATCTAAACTATTTGAAGAGTTCTATACATATTTGTTTAACTTGACGCCGTATTTTTCCAATAGTTCAAGCTAATCAACAAAGGTAAGAAGACTAATATCATTGACTCCATGCTGAGGATGCTGGAGCAGTACAGCTCCAACCTCGAGGATCTCATCAGGGAGAGAACAGAGGAGCTGGAGGTGGAAAAGCAGAGAACGGAGAAGCTGCTGTCTGAGATGCTTCCACCGTGAGCCGACACTCTCACACAATCCTGGAAAATAAATGTACCCCTACTCCATGATCATCATGTTCTTCTTTCTTTTTGTTTTTCTATTTCTGTCCAGTTCTGTGGCAGAGGCCCTGAAAACCGGTGCCACAGTGGAGCCAGAGTTCTTTGATCAGGTGACAATCTACTTCAGCGACATTGTGGGTTTCACCACCATCTCCTCGCTCAGTGATCCCATTGAGGTGGTCGACCTCCTCAATGACCTCTACACACTATTCGATGCTGTGCTCTCTAACCATGATGTCTATAAGGTCAGGGAATAATATCGCCTGATAAACACCCAGTTTCAGAGGTTACTGGTCTGAAACCTTTGACTTCCACTTGTTTTGCCCTTTCACTGAATAAACTTGTTGATTTTGTCCAGGTGGAGACCATCGGTGATGCTTACATGGTAGCATCAGGCCTGCCTAAGAGAAACGGCAACAAGCATGCTGCTGAGATCGCCAACATGTCTTTGAACATCCTCAGCTCAGTGGGAACCTTCCATATGCGACACATGCCGGACGTGCCCGTCAGGATACGAATAGGAATCCACTCAGGTGGGTGTTACAGTCTTTGGAGTCATTATCATCCTGACAAGCTTATCAGGCTGAATTCTCCTCTTCCAAAGATGAATGTGGGTCGCTGAAAGATATTTTAGGACAGGAATCCACATCGTCCGGTCGTATTTATTAATTTAGAAACAGTATATGTTGGCTACTGTGGTGCATCGTACAAAATAACACAACAATTAAAAAAAACATAACAAAACTATGACACAGGTAAATATACTGTGTAGTAAGTATAAGAGCTGCAGTGCTTTAGTCTTGATGCAGAGTCGATGGACAAGCATTAGTTCAGGTAGACACAGGCAGTCACAGCTCATTGCCATGCCAGCCTACATCAGCTGATATGGTTCAGCAGGAAATCCACGTCATAGCTTACAACATAACCCCTCCTAACCCTGCACCATAACCTTACACAACCAATCAGAGGTGCTGCGGGCTGCATCAGCCTGACATGTAGTTGCATTTCTTTGGAGGTGTGCATCGGGTTAAAGTTACCCCGCAGGGTTAAGAGGCATTTCTGTTTACAATATTAAGTTATTTGCTCCTAAAGCAGAATTCAGGCATCATAGTGCACTGTTTAAGCTGCTTTAATTTGCCCAGAGTTGCTGCGCATCTGCAGTCCACTCTGCAACCCACCTCTGCATCAGCCTCTCATTTTCATGTTTAATCTCTCTCATATTTGTTGGTATTGATGCATGCTCTGTTATGAGGTGGGACTCTTAATGCTTCTCTCCAAGTGAGGAATGTAAAACACATCAGATGCTAAAAACGTTCCTAATTGAAACCCTGGCTTTCAGCCTGTAGTTTAAATTAAAAACACCACTATTAACGGACATTTTTCCATGAGTGAATGGAATGATTGGACTTCTGTTGTGTATTTTGCAGGGCCCTGCGTTGCAGGCGTGGTGGGTCTGACTATGCCTCGGTATTGCCTTTTCGGAGACACCGTGAACACTGCCTCTCGTATGGAATCCACTGGCCTGCGTAAGTGCGATCTTTGCTGCATCGTGGCATGTTTAGGTTGACTCTATTGTCTGTATATTGTCTTTATATGCGCTTTATTCACTCCTCAGCTTATAGAATCCATGTAAATATGAGCACAGTGAAGATCCTCCGCTCTCTTAACGAGGGTTATAAAATAGAAGTCCGAGGAAAGACAGAGCTAAAGGTAACACTTTGGGAAGCTCTTACTTATTCACTAAAGGACCGACTGCACAGCTCTGAGTTGTTCTTTTTGTTTCAGGGTAAAGGTATTGAGGAGACATACTGGCTTGTGGGGAAAACCAACTTTACAAAGCCTTTGCCAAAACCACCAGAGATTAAACCAGGGTAAGAGACTGAGTCTTGCCTTTCATTCACTCACTGCACCATCACAACAGCTGAATTTAAAGGAAAATAATGAAATGTGTGCAATTGTCACAATTTGCCATTGAAGTCAGACTCATAAGTCACTTGTAAACATCTTTTTTTAATATATAATTTCAGAAATATTGCTTTTCATTAGTGTTATGCACACATGTAACTTGTGTCCTGCCACTCATGCAAACTGCAACTATCCACATGTTACTTCAGGCAAGACAATCACGGGCTGAACCCTGAGGAGATAGCTGCATACAGGAAAAAGAAAGCAGAGAAAAAGGCTTGACCTTCTTAGTCCATACACAGGAGGTATAGATCTGCATGCCAGCTGGTGTTGTGCTGTAAAGTGCTACCGTGATGAGCTTGTGCGCATAAATTTCCCTTATAGATTTCTGGATCTCACAGATTGCTCGTGGTCTGGCAGTGCCACATTAGTCTTTTGATCTTGTCGTATCTTCTTAAGCAGATTGGGGAAAGCCCTCTTTGTTTAGTGCATTCATTTCAATGTGGCTCGCTGGTGGGGTTTTTTTTTTTTTTTTTAATTTACTGTGTTTGTGGCAGCTCTCGTTGTGTTTTTGTGGATCCTAGAGCACTCCCTAAAAATGACAACTGCACAAATTACAGCCATGATTTTAACACCTTACTCTGTGTCAACTAGGGACAACTGGCAAGAGATGGTGACAGAGGAGATCAAGACTCATTTCCGCAAGGCCAACAGGCAGGTGGACAAAAAGTTGTGAAGGCGAGGAAGAGAAGAAATGTGGAGCAAGCAAAACTAGAGGAGAGGAGAGGAGAAAGCATCAGGAGTAAGCATCCATCCAGATAGAGACAAAGAGCTGGGAGGGGCACACAGAGGACAGAGAGCACCACCCAGCTTCTCACTGTGGCTTAAGGCAGACTTCTTTAAGAGGATTGTCCATTGACCGGCTAATCTGCCTGCAGCCAGCGCAGCAGAACACGATGGTGCTAATGTAATGAGAGTTACCTGCCTACGTACCTGCTGCCAGAATCACAGGGAAGGTGCACCACTCCTTCATGATGGATGCACTTGCTCGCTCCTCTCTGCACTCACCGGCCACTGCGTGGTCACCTATTACAGGGCAATCAGACGCTCACTTGCTGGAAGATTTGAGTGCCCCAAACGCCTATTTCAAAATGAAATGTTATCTTTTTTTCTGATGATTTTATCTGTTTTTAGTTTGTTATAAAGCTCATAATATAGTTGTCGAGACTGTTACTTAGCTGTGGCTGAATCCAAAGTTTGAGGCAAAAGCTGCTACTGTATGAAAATATCAAGATGAGAGGAAAAAAAAGAAAGGGGTCGATCAGTTTTTTTCTACTGTCTTGAAGCACATGACGAAGTACATTTAAGCCCATGCCTACATTTTTTTTTCTTGAAATATTTAACAAGTATAAATAAGGAAAAGTATGACTCATTTTTATTTCTGTCATGAGGAGGAAAATGGCCACTTCCTTTAGTGAAACATGTCACTGTTTCTAATGTGCTCAGTGTCATTGTAATATCTATTATCAGCACTCAAAACTCTAAATACATGAATCCACCTTAATGTTCTGTTTCTGATGAGGTGCTCAGTAAGACGATACAAATAAGATACATGTTAAAAATCAATGACAGACCCAGTGAAAAATACCTCAATGAAGGGGGAAAAATATTATTATTACAGTAGATTAAGATCTCAGACACTTTAAACCTGTAAAGCCTGAATAATGAAAAAAATCAATAAATAAAACTGGAGAGATTATTGAACGTTCTGACGAATTAAAAGAAGACATTGAATATCAGTTTGTATAGACGAGTTTTAATTTGTAACATTTTTAATACATATAACGTTTTTGTGAAACATATTGCTCACTGGCGCACTGTATGCGTGTCGACTGTATATACATCAGGCTTTACAGAGGGAAAAAAAATCACACTGATGACGTAGAGGTCTCAAAAACTCGTATATGAAATGTTCAAAACTTTCTTTTAATGTTTTGTTATGAAAACACGGTATGTTTTTATTCACATCAACCAAACTTCCAACCAAACTGTTATTGTTATTTAGTTATTATTAACACACATGAATTTGTAATCGTGTGTCAAGTGTCACATGGTTTCCTTAAAAGATAATGGTCCCACGTATATAACTTACACATATATATCCAGGACAGTAAGGAGTAACAGATGAGCAGCACCACCTTCTGGTTCAAATTAAAAATTAGCAAGTAAGTAAAATTTTTATCTAAATATATACATACATATATATATATATATATATATATATATATATATATATATATATATAGTGCTTGTCACAGACATAAGAGCCAGAAAGCCCTGTACAAAATTAAAATACAAAATCTGCACAACAAAAATTTGGGAATGAGCCCTGAGCAGATTTTGGGAGGGGGGGTTGTTTGTTTTCTTTTTTAACCTCTTATTCACTTCTTTTTAGATTTTAAAAAAAGCAATACAACAATGCAAGAAATGTCCCTATGTACTGTAGTTTAATTGCGGATTGCATAAAAGTATAAGGGAAAACCTTTAAAAAGTAAAAAACTGAAATAGATACAAAATGTTGTCATTTAGTAGAAACGAACCTATTTTTGATGCATGTTTTTGGACTCAGCCCTGAGTATGAAATAATTTTATATTCACCTGCTGAACAATGAAACACATTTTAGCCGATTAAGAATTTTGCAAATTCTCCCATTGATCACGTCACGTTATTTTTAAAAATAGAAGAAGCATAATTCATGCTCAGTATACAAATCAACAGCTAAGTCAGTCAGCAATATGTATATTGTGTAACTTATATGTTTATTTGTCTTGTATATTATGTAACTGTAATGCAATGTGTAAGATCAGTGTAAATATAAAGTAACTAAATCACTCATTTGTAACACCTTAAAATGTTTGCTGTCTCTTACTCTTAGCAACCACAAGGTGGCGGCATGCTTCTCTGTAGAAGACGCACTTGTGTCTCACAATGAGATTACGTCCTCTCTTATGAGAGGTACTGGTGATTTTTATTGTAGCATTCTTTATTTTTATTTCTGTCCCAATGCGTATTTGACGTGCATGAAACAAAAGCCCTACAGGAATATTGTGAGTCTACGAGGTGCTCATTTATAGATGTTTATTCTTTTGTCAGTCTGCTGTTGTCTTGCAGCTACATCCTGCTATGCGCAAACATCTGGAGATTAAATTCCCCACTCACCATGAGAACCCTGCACTCCAGTTTTTAAACAAAGCAGAGTCTGCGTTGTCAGGAAGATCCCAACAAAAGATCCCACCGGTGTTATTATTTAGGCTAGTAGTGTTTAGAGAAATGGTCCAGCAAATTCCCTTGAGGGTTATCACTGCATTCCAGACCTGGGAAGACTGTTTGACCTTCAGCCAGCTGGAAAGATTGTTATCCTTTAGAGATGTTAACACTAGCATGCACACATTCTCCAGTTCAGCTCCCTATAGCACTCTATCATCCGTATTTGAATGGCATTCACATGGTATTCATTCAGGAGATTCTCAACAAAGAAAAGAGCCACGCACAAATATGTTGTCTTCATTTTTTTTTTTTATTGAAAAAGGTCCACATTAATCACATAAATCACACAATTCCAACAGATTCCTTGTGGAAAATACCTACAGCAAGAAGACGACACGGAAAATGGTTTGCAACTTAAATTAAGCACCAGACGTTTTGCCACCTTTCCCCTGCAAGCTCAGCTCGTGCAGGGGAACAGTTCAGTGCAGACTGGAGGCAAAATGAGAGGGGGAATGAAACGGCACTGTAACAGCTTGTGCATAGATCTTTTTTCTCTTTAAACATTAAAGATATTGCAAAAAAAAAACAAAAACGCACACACAGGTCGTAGCCGAACACATGCAGGCAAAAACAGGATGTGAAAGAGGACTCGTACTTAATATAAGCATGCTGTCTGCTGTGCCGACTGCTGTTTGTTTGTGAAAGTCTTAAAAGGCACGTCCGTGTTCTTTTTTTTAGATTAGTCAACCCAGCATGGTCTTAAGACGAAGACATGTAAACAGAATTGTTCCCTGGGAAAGTCGAATGTTTCTAAGCTCGGATATTCAGTCCACAGATTGTCAATTGGAATGTGCTACTGAGGTAACAATCATACCAAAAACAACACATGCACGCACACAAACTCACACACAATTACACACGTGCACAGTTTCCTGCCATAATTTCACAAATAATAAAGCTACCCACCACGATTTATAAATTTAAACATTATAGCTCATCACGCATTTTGTCCCCTTTAGGTTTAACCACTCTGCCGATGTACAGGATGGAGTTGGTCTTGTTGTCCTTTACCAGGAAAATGAAGGGGTGATCTACGTAGAAGAGTTTGGGGTTCCTCAGCTTCTCAGTACCGAAGATGCTTGTGTCGTATGGGTTTCCTTCGATGTCAAGCTCCAGGGCTGATGCGTGGAAGACGCTGGAAAGGTAGAGATCCTTCTTTCCAGAGATGTTGGACAGGTCAGCCTTGGCTTTGTCCACAGCTTCTGTCAGGCCCAGCTCAGCCAGGTGTTTCTGCAAAACACAGATGAAGTTGCTCAGCGCTCTGGGTTCACAGTAATATTTTCTAACACTCCTAAACGTTACATTGCATTTGAGCCATGCAATGTGCAAACATTTACCTGCAGGTTGTGGCTGACTTCCACTGAGATCTTAGGCAGGGAGATGGCTACGGCTCTGTTCTCCATCTTGCTGAGCCAAGTGTCCACCTGCTTCCTTGTCAAGAGCTTCTCCAGGCGCTCCAGGGGCTCCAGGTGATAGGGCATGATAAGGATCATGGAGGCCTGTTTCTGGCCCAGAGGCATGTTCAGCACAAAGAGTTTATTTTCTGTGTCCTCGTAGAAATCATAAAGACCTGAGAGAGGGGCAGACAAAGCAGATCTTATCACGTGTGTGTACTTGAAGGCAGGGTGGCTGATCAGCTTCTGGAGACATAATAAGATCAAAAAGAAAGATGAGAGAGAAACTCACCTGTGCGGTGCATCATGGGAACTCCGACAGTAAATGAGCGAGTAACCAGGAAACCACGGGTGTCCACCATTTTATCGTGGAATTTCTCCTCCCAGTGAGCTGTGAGGGGGAAAAAAAGACATGAGGTCATGAATCTGCACAGGCGCCTGGCCTCACAAAGAGCTTCAGTCAGGCGTTAACGCCATACTCACGCTTGAAGAACATGGCGTTGACGATCATGGCTCCGTCTGGGTTTTGCACGTCCTTGGTGACTTCGGGCAGCTTGCCGCCTGTGGACTTGGCCGCCCACTCGTTGATGGAGTTCACTGCGCTCCTCTTGTCCCTGAAATTGATTTTGGAGTGGTCGTAGTTGTAGTGCTTCTTGCTGTTCTTCACAAACTCGTCAGCGAAGGACACAGAGCTGGGGCCGTAGAGGCGGTTGTTGATTTTCCAGGTGGTGTTGCGTGTCTTGGCGTTGCTCACCTGAGAAAAAGTGGCACATGTACGTCATTAATTTGTGATATAAGGACAACTCGGAGTCTATGCCTGTGGTGAGGGTGGTGGAATTATGAAACAAGGGAAGCTCCTTACCTCAGTGAGGAGCTCTGATAGGCCTGCGTGCAGATGCTCATCCTTGAGTTTGTCAGCGCTGAGGACTGTTTTCACCTGGGAGGCAGTGGAGGCTTTGCCACCAAGAGCCACCAGCCCCAGAGAAGAGGCCACCACCACAGGAGAAATGATGATGTTCTCTGTGTCTTTCTCCTTTGCCATGGTGTGGTAGAGGCTAAAGTGAAATTTAAAAAAAAAAAGAATAAATATGCATATATTTATATATAAATACAGAGAATAATACTTTATGTTACAAGTGCGGCAGAATCAATAATATACAAACCTGAAGGCCAAGTTGGCGCTTTTATCAGCCAGGGTGGTGGCGTGGGTGCTCAGCTTCACATCCTCTGCAGAGGCCACCAAGGCCAGCAGACAAAGGCCTACAATGTTAGTCATCCACATCCTGTCTGTCTCCAACAGCAGCTGCAGCACTCTGTGAAGAGGAAGCAAAGAGAAAGATGATGACATTATTACTTAAAAAGAAGAAGAAGAAGAAGAAGAGCATGTTTGTGATATTCAGAAATGTATTCATTTATTAAAATATATCTCAGAAAGAAAATGCCAAGGAGCAGCCTACACTTGGGCTGTGGAGCTGTGGAGGCAGGGCAGAGTTGAGCCAGCCCACTCAGGAGCTGTGGAATGTCCCTAGTTTGAGGGAGACATGTTTCGTGCCACGTCAGCAGCGACCGCCGCCTGAGCTGAACAGCTGAAACTCGACGTTTACTTGGAGCGAAGCTGTATCTCACCTCTCCGTACACATTTTAAGTGATGCAAATGGTTAATAGTGTCTCCTCAGATGCGAGGATCAGAAATCATCACGAGACATACAGTGCAGACTTTTTTCATGTTGCCTGCAGAGAAAGAAAAGGGCGTATGCCTGTGGGCTGCACCCAAATCATCCCATCTCTGGTTCAAACAATGGGCTGAATGCACAACCTCGGGCTCTGAATAACCAGCTGCACTGGCATACTGTTTCTCATGCAGACTTATACTGCATCTGTTCCTCTGTGATTGCATGTTTGTGATACCTTGAGATGTTTTCATTTCTGCGATTTTCATTCTGAAAGACAAGAGTTGTATGTAGTAATCTCTGTGGAGTAAGGCAGTGAGAACATATAGGCAGATTCTCATGGAGAGAAACTCTATGCAAAGTACAAAATCTAACCTCTCTGTTCTAGTTTCAAGTTTTCAACCACTAGAATTTAAACATTAAATATTAAGCTGCCATTCTAGTCAACCCACCACTCATTTAAGATGAGGCACTTTTTACTGGCTGTTTCTCAACCCTGGAGGGGGGGAAGTACTTTCATTCAGGCACACTACTTTCCTGCAAACCTTTTTTTTTTGTTTGAACTGAATGCATTTAAACTGTTGTCAAAGTACTGACATGGAAGCAGCAAAAAGCCTGCACCACCCTGCCAGCAGCATGACAACTTTCAGCTCTGATAACAGGTCAGGATTTGTTCCCCCCTAGAAACCGAAGAAATACAAGAAGTATTCTCTGACAAACAGAGGAATCTCAGCAGCAGCTTTCAAACTGGTTAAAATGGAGGGTAGCTGAACTGCAGCTGTAACACACGAAAACAAAGCAGTGCATTCAGTCGCCGCATTCCTCCCTGCGAAACAAAGACCGTTATCTTCTGATCCTTACCTGGCACAGATTATCGCAGGGTTGCTTCTCCGAGCTGTGTCCGGTGGAAAGCGTGGCTGTGACAGACTTCCCTGGCTCTATATATCCTAAAAGAGAATTTTCTAGAAGTTGGGAATGGGATATTCAAATGAGGGTGTCTGTGTTTCCTCAGGAAGCTGGGACCTGGGACGTCCCCTCTTGAAATCACAGGGTGGGATGAAAGCTGTGCCGACTGAAGTAAGTGCTGGTCCTGGATCAGACTTAAAACTTTCCCACAATAGGCTACTGAGTAGAAAATCTGAATCCTGGTCAGTCTTAAGTTTCTGCCTCAGTCTCCTCTGTTCTTAACACTGCTTGCTGACTCAATCTTAAACTGTAGTTTCATCACATGATTGGAGATAAAGATTAAGCTGCCATTGACTGTGAATTAAATGATTGTTTTGCATGCATATAAATACAGTGTTAAAGTTCTTTTTGCACTCTTTGGCATTTGTGTGTATGAGCTTCTCTTCAAGTATGGAACACCACCATGCTTCAAAACAGTCTCAGCAGGCAGGATGTTACTCAGTAAGCATTTTTACTCCAGACGTTTTCAGAATAAAAGCTGTAACTTGTTCCCTGGCTGTTGTTAAGATGTTGCTTAACTTCGCATGGAAACATCCAGAAAGTTTCATGCAGCAGTATTCATGCTTCCCCAGAAGTTGCAGGAGCCTCAGCCCTACCCCCACACCCACACTGCCACGTCTTTCCAACTCAGCTGCTGATTGCAGGGTAGCTACTAAACGATGGGGGTTGTCTGGAAGACCACTGATGTTTAAAAAAAAACAAAAAAAAACAAGCAGGATCTGCTTTCTTCGGAAAGAAAAGTTTCATAAAACTGCTGAGCCTTTACTTTAGCACGCAGATTAATGTTATTGTCTGTATTGTGATCTCAAAATCGCACATTTACATTCACAGGATTATCTGTCTCCTGTTTCATCTCTAAGGAATATACAGAACTGAAACCTGCCTCCAGTACAAAGAAAGAGATTTCATGCTATAGCTTTGCTTATGCAGATCATAAAATATTGATCTGAGTGTCTGACACTGCAGGACTAGTTGTTCTCCAACCAAAGGAATTCCATCTATCACTTGACCCCCCTCCCATTGCTTTTCTTTTACTGCTCTCTGCAAATTGCCCTGACATGCCAGCTGATGAGTGGCTTGACTTTTTTTAGTGATGTGTTGGGGGAGGCATCTAGAACTTTCTATGAAATTTTGAGGGACAAAAAAACTCCACAACCCACTCATAGCCATGTTTAGAATCTCACAAGCACCTGAAGCTGAATTACAAACAAGACTACCCAACTAATGAGCTCATTAACAGTTTTTACAGCCCACCCCACCCCCATGTATGTTTGTCCTTCTGAAGGCCCAGGAGTGACAGTTTATACTGACATTCCTCAGCACTCGAGTTCAACCAGAGGCCAATTAATCAAGACTAAATCATTAAGATAAAAGTGCTTTCACTGTCTGCCTTGTGTGGTAGAAAGGGACATGCATAAGAAACGATGTGGGCAGGAAACAGTTACCTGCTGTTCCCCTCACAGTGCCTCATTTGTGTGGTCTAAATATACACCACGTGTGTGTACGTGTCTGTGTGAGCACGCAGAAGCTTCCAGAGCTTTTCCCAAACAACATCAAACACACACAACTGAATAACTGTGACATAGTCACGTTCATCAGATAGATGAGCCCTAACCGCAACATGATGCAACTTTTCACCATTAGAAAATTAAAAGATCATCTGTAGATTGCGTTTTATAAAAGTAAGCAAAAGTCAGGATGCAGGCACGTGCCAGACACGTTTTCTGTCCAGCAGAATCGGATGCAAGGGTGGGAATAGTCTTCAGAGGGTGGAGCAACTCTTACATAACTCCAGGGAAGAATTGCTATTCGAGGACAAGGAGCCTATGCAACATCTGGACGTCATTGCACCAGCCTCAGCATCAGCAACGACGGCAACTTTCTGGAGTTTCTTCAGTAAACTCTTCTCTTGGATAATGTATTATGAATATGGCTCACTTTTACTGACAAGACTTTAACAGTGTTAGTCCAGGCAGTGTGAGGTAATCATTCTTTTTTTTAGTGAGGTACAATTCAATTCAACCAATTCAAATGTAATGTGCTGTTTGTGCAGCTGCTCCGCTGTTAAGCTTAAAGACAGATGTATATGGAGGTTGTGAACAGAACAGTCGCTTCAGTCTCTCCTGACATCTGTGTTAGTTTATCAAACAAAAGAAAACCTAAGAGAGGCTTTCTCAATGGTGAGCTTCCTGTTTATCTTTTTAAGATATATGCCTGTTTGGTTTCCTCCAAACATACTCTATAGGGCCTGAAAATCTGTTTATGGATTCCAATATATACTCCATCCAGGTGGATTAGAGAGAATATGAACCTTTTTGTTAAAAAAAAGTAATTTACCTAAGAAAAATGAAAATGCATAAAAAGTTTTCTGCATGATTCGAAGTTCCCACATCAAAGTATAAAGTTTTAAACAATTTCACAATGATATCCACACAAACTACTAAAGGTAGGACTCCAAACTGAGAAACACAAAGTTGTCAGTGAAGAACATGAAGCACAGCTGCCAAGAAGATGACGCAAGACCAAAGAAATGTTTCAGCTCGACTGTATGATGTAACTGTGACGGGCCTAAGCCCACGGTCAGTATCAGTGGTTGGGCCTGCTTTTTACATTCTCCTTTTCAGGTCCAGGCTCCTCACATCTAATAAAGGACTTCATCTGCTTGGTAGTCTCTATAAGCTGAAATGTCCTTTATCTTTTGAGCAGTTGTGTTCTTGGTCAGATTTACTACTGTAAAATTGAGTAAAATGGAGTACTTTTGGAGTGCTTTTTACAGCTTTTTACAGTAAACAACTATCACATATCTCACTGTTGGTATAGAATAGAATAGAATTCAACTTTATTGTCATTGCACATGTCACAGGTACAGGGCAACGAAATGCAGTTTGCATCCATCCAGAAAGTGCTTTAGTCGTGATATAGATATATTACAATATAAATTAGCAATAATAGAGATGTGTAAGTATATTACAGAAATGGGTCTATTATGGTATGTTATAATGTACACAGTGTGAAGTATGTTATGAATATTCTATAACTATAAGTATGTACAGGCTGTAGTGAGTACAAGCTATGTACAGGATATGAACAGGATATAAATATGAAATAAAAACTATACAGAAATCTGAGATATACAGTTATACAGAAATGTGAACTATGTAAGTTATAAACAGTTGTGGGATTAAAAATTATCGTATGTACAGAATGATTATCTACACAGAACTATACAGTAGTGGTAAAGTGCTAGTGGTTGTGGGTGTGTGTATGTTCAGTCCATGAGTTTAACGTGGGTCAGATGTCAGGAGGCAGAGTTCAGGAGTCTGACAGCTGTGGGGAAGAAGCTGTTCCGGTACCTGGTGGTCTTAGTCCGGAGGCTCCTGTAGCGCCTCCCAGAGGGCAGGAGGGTGAAGAGTCTATGTGATGGGTGACTGGGGTCTCTGATGATTTTCCCAGCCCTTTTCAGACACCGCTTCCTGTAGATGTCCTTTATGGCAGGAAGTGGTGCTCCGGCGATGCGCTGGGCAGTTTTCACGACCCTCTGCAACGCCTTCCGGTCCGAGGCAGAGCAGTTCCCGTACCAGACTGTTATACAGTTGGTCAGGATGCTCTCGATGGTGCAGCGATAGAAGTTCACCAGGATGTCTGAGGACGGGTGGTTCTTCCTCAGAGTCCTCAAGAAGAAGAGGCGCTGGTGAGCCTTCTTGACCAGCTTGGAGCAGTTGGTCATCCAGATGAGATCCTCGGAGATGTGGACTCCCAGGAACTTGAAGCTGCTCACACGCTCCACAGCCATCCCCTGGTATCATAGTATACTACTGGTAATGTTACAGAACTAAGTTAAACACAAATACATTTGATGGTGTGCATGTATCTTTACATAAATATATTCATAGATATATTCATCATTTCTGGATCCAACTTTTCTTTGTTACAAACAATAATCAAACCTTCAGTTATTGTATAAAATTTGTCAATCAGCCAGTTTAGTCCACCTTTATAAAAATACATATAGGCTTTTTAATCGGTCCTTGTGTTGTAAGTCTGAAATGACTCATATTAATGACAGATAAAATATTTTTTGCAATCGAATGCTAAATGAGACAATGATTTAATGATTTTTAAGTAAACTGGAGAGTTACGTGAGCTTTTAACTCACCCTGACCTAGAAGTTAAACTTCAGAGCCATCCCCCGATCACTGTAAACTTTTAAAATGATCCACCTGTTCAGCTGCATTAACCCTTTCACGCATAGTGGTCACTACAGTGGACAGCTATTCAAAGGCTGTTTTATTGTATTTGTGTCAGTGTTGATTGTATACTTGCACATAAACCACTACATTGAACACTGATGTGACGTTTAAAATTTTTTTTTAAAAAGTACATGTTTAAAAAAAATGATGTTCAAAAATCTTTTTAGTTCATGCCTAAAGAAGAATAAAGTTACTTAAGAAAAAACCCCGATTAAGGTTGTCATAATTCATGCATGAAAGGGTTAAACAACTGATGATTATTTTCTTATGTTTTATTCTTTCTATTAAAGTTTAGTAAACACTACGGAAGTAACCTTAGAACAACCAAAGATTAAGAAATAAATAAAACTTAACTATTTTCTTCTTTTGATTGGCAAGAGTTTGGAGAACAATCATATTCTTATAGCATAGGGGAAGTTTAGTGCTGATATTATCCACAGAACTCTGGATCCCACAGGACCCAATCAGCTGGTCCTAATGCCAGACACCAGAGAGGTTCTGTTCCCATGCCCCTATGATATGACATGCTTTGGTGGCATATGAGGTACATTCTATTAAAAAGTTGAGTTTCATGATGTGACTGTGTATCCACTATTGTTTTAAGGCTTTACAGTCATAATTGATGATGATCCCAACCCAAGTTCCAAACACTAACCCTAAATTTGTAAATTACTTTTTAAACAAGCCAGAATACATATCCTATAGGGTTAAATTTAGGGCTAATGTCATCACCAGTCATGGCTTTCTCTTCAGAGGGCCTATATAGCACGAATATGCCCCCTGGTGGGAAAAATGGAATGCTCCCTTAAAACATGACCATTTTGTTTTGTGTGTTATTGTTTTTTAGTAGGAGATTATTTTCAGGTTTGAATTCTTTCTGGAGAAATTACTTTAAATTAATTAAAAA
This sequence comes from Oreochromis aureus, assembly GCF_013358895.1. NCBI lineage: Eukaryota > Metazoa > Chordata > Actinopteri > Cichliformes > Cichlidae > Oreochromis > Oreochromis aureus. The sequence continues at coordinate 24,306,952 of NC_052955.1, read as the reverse complement.
TCTTTTTCTTAAAATAAAGGCAATGTACTGAATTGCAATAAAGCTATTGCACTTTTGCACTACGGACATTAAAAGAAGATTTGCACAGAGCCATATCCCTTCCCCCCAAGACATGAAGCAGGCATGGAGGAGATCCAGGCCCCAGACATCTACAGCCCCCCCAGAGCACAAGAGCACAAGGAGGAGAACTGAGGGCCTTCCACACCCCAGAAGGGACCTGACCAAGCCACGGGGGCGAGGCCCCACCAAGCAGCCACTGAGAGTGAGCCAGTACATACCTGGGCACCCATCCACAGACACAGAGAACCACCAATACAACGGTGGGTGGGGGCATCAGCCACCGGCAGGGAGTGTGGTGGGGGGAGATAGGCCCCCATACCTGGGCGGGGGGGCTGAGATGTACCGAGAGAGGTGAAGTCTAAGACCCAACCTGACACATAGACACAGACAAACAGGCACACACAGACACAAAGATCCATTCCCACTCTCATGGACACATCCTGGAGCCAGCCACTGACCCTGGAGCCAGCTCACCCACTGACCCTGGTAGGCACCCCTGTTCCCTGAAATCCAGCAAGGTGAGGGGGCCCGGGCCCATCCAGAATGGGGCCCACAGAAGCAGCACCGCCAAGCCCCACAGAGCCTGGGGTGGCCCACCTGACCCCCATTGCAGAGGAAAAAACACCCACCCCAACATTCAATCAACTCCCACACTACATAAGACAACAGACACCCAGATTGAGTTCATCTTCCATCTCTGTTAGCCTCCGCGCACGCACCCACCCACAACCCCTGGCGACAAACCAACCAGGACCCAAGCCCCCAAGGCCCAGCCAGCCCAGCCACTGGCAATCATTTCAAATTTGAAACAAATGCTAATCAGACCCACAGATAAAATGTGTGATGTGAATCAACAACCACTAGATGGCGTAAAAACACAACTTACTACATCACACCATCACACCACAGCAGTTTTTGGCAGCATCCTCACAAATAAATTGCCTGTAGTTATTGTTTTATTTAACTTTTGCCTCAGTTATTCATTTTAATTCATGGGCCAGTTTATGGAACTGCTACTGATCTTAACAATAAAACCATCAGGGGGGTATTTTAAAAATGACGTAACTGTTAAATCAAAGCCACATCATCTCATATATTATATCTTTAAGAAAACGGGTATATTCTTACCCAGAACTGCCAAAGGGAACATACATTTTTGGCATGTCTGTGCAGAGCAGCGGGGGAACCGCAGGGTGACGCTCAGAGCAGAGCAGCCATACCGCAACCATATCTCAAACATGTATCTCATGAAAGGTAAGTTGTTTGGAGCAAGAATGAACATTTAGCCTATGTACAATAGAATAAGGCAGGGTCATAAAGATACTTGCAAAACAGGTTATTTTTAACAAGCCCTTGATAATTCATCTTTATTAAAGCCTATTTATCAATATAACCAAAAATGTTGGAGATTGCAAAAGCACTGGCACTCACGTTTTGGCAGGCGATCAGTTCGGAACAACACCAGGCTGTGGACACACTTTTACTGTCATATTTTTACTTTAATTTAATTATTAAAATGTGTTCCTTATTTATTTATTTATTTCGTTATTTACATAACTACCACATATTATCCAAAATTAATTTTGAGCTTCCCCGCACTACTCTTCTTCTCTGATAATTAACTTATTTAGATGTGATAGTGATTGTGCAGCTTGTTGCAGACTTTCTTTATTAGTGAATTGTTATCAAGTTTTAGTTTTCATTTGTAATGAAATCATCTGAATCATTTATAAAACTAATTAAAAAGCCTAAAACGTACTCTTAAATATTTATTTTCTCTGCTTTTCTCTGTGTCAAGCTGACCTGGCTGAATGAAGGACTCCATAGTATCATATTCTGTTCTCATATAATCTTTCAGTGCATGATATACACAACCATGTTTTGCACATAATGTTCTGACCGTATTCTGTGACCATGGCAGACAGATAACTTGTCTCTATTTGTATTATTATTATACTTAACCCCACCCCTTTTTTTATTGTTACCTTTAAAACTGGTTTGATGTGTCATACATTAATTGTTGTTCAATTTATTCTTTTATTTTTATTTTGTTTAGGGTTAGTAACTTGCATGCATTATTTACATGCTTTAAACTGTACCTGCTTACATTTAATATTTAGTCTTGCATTATTTATTTTGTTTTATGAATCCAACCTGCATGCTTCTCTGCATTGTAAGCAGCAGAATGTCCTTCAACCAGGAATCAAATACACTATATACAAAATATTTTCCTTACTTTCTTTCATTTTTGATTCATTACATATCAGGTATAACTATGCGTACACATGCTATATATAGTTCAGTTCAATTCAATTTAGTTTTATTGAACTCACTTTTATTTATATAGCACCAAATAACAACAACAGTCACCTCAAGGCCCTTTGTGTACAGTGTTGTGGAAAACCTTTTGCCTGCTTCTTGATTTCTTTGTTTTCTGCATATTGGTCACACTTACATGTTTCAGATCTTCAAACACGTTTTCATTTTAAACAAAGATAACCTGAATGAATACAAAATGCAGTTTTTAAATGAGGGAAAAAAAAGTTATTCTAACCTGGTCCTGTGCGGGAAAAAGAATTGCCCCCTAAACCAAATGAGTCTTTCACATCACTGTGGAGAAATTTTGACCTGTTCTTCTTTGCAGAATTGTTTTAACTCAGTCGCACTGGACAGTTTTTGAACATGAACAGTCTGTTTAAGGTCCAGCCACAGCATCTCAACGTGATTTGAGTCTGGACTTTGATTAGGCCACAAGCTTAATTTTGTCTTTAGTTGTTTTGTTTTTTTAAGCCATTCTGAGCTGGACTTGCTGCTGTGTTTTGGATCATTCTCCTGCTGCAAAACCCAAATGGGCTTAAACTTTAAACTGATGGATCGACATTCTCGTTTAGGGTTTTCTGACAGGGAGTAGAGTTCATTGTTCTTTTAATTACATTCTTTACATTCTTGCAGCAAAGCAGCCTCAGACCGTTACACCACCACCACCATATTTGACTGTTGATATGATGTTCATTTTTATGAAATGCTGTGTTTGTTTTACGCAGCTGTAACAGGACTCAAAGCTTCCAAAACGTTCAGCCTCTGTCTCGTCAGTCCACAGAATATTTTCCCAGAAGTCTTGGTAACCATCAAGATGTTTTTTTGGAAAATGTGAGATGAGCTTTGAACTTTCCCATGGATGCCAATTTTATCCAGTCTCTTTCTCATTGTTGAATTAATGAACTCGGGCCTTAACTAAGGCAAGTGAAGCCTGCAGTTCCCTAAATTATATTCTGAGTTTTTTTGTGAACTCCTGAATGAGTCATCAATGCACTCTTGGGGAAACTTTGGTAGACCAGCCACTCCTGAGAAGGTTCAGTTTTCCTCATTTTAATAATTATAATTAATTAATAATTATGATAGCTCTCACCTGGTTCACTTGAGTCCCAACACCATAGAAATGGCTTTGTAGCTCAGATTGATCGATGTCACTGACTTTGTTTCTCAGCTGTTCTTGACTTTCTTTAGACTATTTCATGAAGTGTTCCTTTTGGAGCTTTTTAAGCCTGCTTTAATTTGTCAAACAGGTTGGCATCAAACAGGTAAGTGCTTTTTGTATTTACTCAGGTTTAAATTTGTTTGATCTGAAACATATAATTATGCAAAGCTGTGAGTTTGATAGTCAAGGAGTAGCACTTTCTGCCCTAATATTTGTTACATATCAAAAACAAAAGGGAAACTGAAAAATCCTCCCAAAAGCATAAACCTTCAAGAGCTGACTGCTGACTGCCAACGTCAGGAGAAAATTGCACCTCTTAGACTGGTGGTTGAATATATGATGAAATCGCTCAAATCCGGCCAATAACTTCATCAGCTCCTCTACAAGATATTGTACTGAGTTGCTGCCATGCTAGCTCCTCTCTGAGTTGATGTGAGAACTATGAAAACATCATACCCAGCTGTGAAATTCCAGCAAACCTACAAAGTCAGAAGAAAGCTGCAGTGTTGGCTTTTTAGTCACTCAGTCTTGACTGTCTGTGCGTTTCACCAATTCATCCATATTCAAATCTTTCCTGCTCTTTTCAAATTCTGTCTCATTCTAGTGAGCATCAGTCACAAGCTCTGCCATATTACATAATAATACCTGCAGGGGAGACCCCCACCAGCCATCCTACCCTTCCTGTCTGTGCATGCTGGCTGGCATTTTAAAATGGGTGGAGTTCAAAAGCATGCACAGCAGCTGGAGCTGCTGACTAATGCCAACCTGTGGTGAGAGGACCAGGGAAGCCCGGGCCAGCCACATCAAACGGGGATTTGTCATAGGATCTCTTGCATCCTCACGCACAGAGGCACATAGAGAGATAATGTCAAGGTGTGTGTGCCTCTGGTGACTCCATGTATGTGAGTATCCGAGGTGGCTGACAACATGTATCTGAATTACTTGTGCCAGAAAACTAATGTGCTGTTTGAGAACCAACACCTACCCTTACCCCATGAGTTCTCCCACCTGACCTTTTCTTTGTCATGTGACACTACATCTGCTCCCGCTGATCATCTCTCTGTGAAAGCAGACTGCATTATTTTTACTGTTTTATGTAAGATAGCTTCAGCTCTTCATCTCCATTAGCTGAGAATCACTGGCGCTGACTGTATCCTTGGTGATAAACCTGAACCGGTTTAACCACAACTCCCACATCTCTTGACATAAGGAACAACCAAAGTTCAGGCAAAGCAATTAAATGCAACTCATCTTGAAAACGTTTGAAAATTTCAAATGCTCTATCTGCAGATGAGTCATTTCTCCCACTTGTGAACTTCCATTATCTAAGACGACCGGATCATCACCGTGAGAATAAGTTTTACTTTTATCACAAGAAGCTTTATGTGCAGAGAAATTCATTCACTGGCTGCATGGTTTCTCCACATGTGGTCAATATTTACACATGAGTACTAAACATTTCACAGTGCGTCCAGCGGTCGATCATGAGGGACTGCTGCCATTACATGCTGTCTCTGATTATAACTGCAGATGGTGTTTGTGTGACAGAAATCAATAAATCACTTTCGTTTGATGAGTCATAGACATGTGTCTGCATATCAAGTATGAATTGAAAAAAAGGCTGAGTGCGGAGAGAAATGAGTGGTGGATTATTGTGATTTTTCTAAAGCATAATGGATTTAATCAGATATCATGCTTTCAAGTGGTGCAAGAAAGTACGTTGATGCAGAGCCCAACCAATTTATTCAAGGGCCAATATTTGCTGTCTGTCGATCTGTCAAGATTGCTATTTATTGTTGTTGATAAATAAAAGTATAAAAAGTAAAGATGACATGGGAGATATTCTATCATGTTATGAGTGTTAATGCTGAATAAGTTGCCCACTAGAGGGCACTCTGCAAATGTCTTTAGAGCCACAAACACAACTACCAGCTGATCTTGGCGGTTGGGAAGAGTATAAACTAACAAATTAAAAAAAAAAAAAAAAAAAAAAACTACAGATAATAAACGTGAGAGAAGTGTATTCATGTTTCATATGGCTGAAAGAAAAAAAGTATCAGCTGATATATCGGAATATATCAATTTTTAAATGACCAAATATTGGCATCGGTATTGGTCTTAAAAATCCTATGATCAGAGCTTTAGCTATTCACTTGGTAAAGAGAATCACAGAAAATATGGACATCAAGAAATTATGTATAAAATGGAACTTGGCTAAATGGAAAGACATTGTACCTTAATCAGTGACAGCAAAAACAAAACATTTAAAATCTATGCTAAGACAGTTGTGATGTTATGTATAAAGCAGATAAAAATTAATTTCAATCTCAGATGGCTTTCGTTGCACTTGTCAAACAAAGGTCAGCTTTTGATCAAGATTTCTTAATGTCAGCTTGGTGAATTAGTTATGCAGTTAAGATAACAGATTAAGCCAGTGCTCTTTGGTTTATAAACTACTGTATTTGAGTACTGCTGCATTCATGTCGCCTCGAATTTTCGGTTGACATCTCAGCTGATGGTAATGAGGGTTTGACATCAGAGGTGTTAGTGCTGAAAGGAATTTATTTCGGCGGCATGATGTGCCCAAATTTATCAGAAAACTGGTCACTTTTTTTCCTTTTTGGTTAATTCAAACAAACTGGAGCGTTTGGGGGCTGTCTTTTTGATGTGTCATGAACGCGCAGGCCGGGAGTAAAGTCAGCCCCGTGACGCCTCCTCACTGTAACAGAGGGCTGGAGATAAAAGGACCGACACTCACTCCTCCCACTAGTCAGTACATTGAATTACTCTGTCGGTGTAAGTATCCGTACTCACGCAGGGGAGGCTGAGTTAACAGAGAAGAGAGGGGGAAAGAAAAACCCGGACGGAGCGGCTGAAAGATAAAGGAGATAGGAGTTATTTTAGCTAGGACATACACCGGTCACAGCGTCCGCACTCAGCCGGCATTTTTCTCCTTTGTTTTCTTGGTGAAACTTCGGCTCCTCATCCGTTACCGCTGGCACGGGGTGTCCCCGTTTGACTGTTGACTCGGGGGCTTTTTTTTTTTTCTTTCAGCGGAAAAGAAACTTTTTACACGGAACCTTCGAGCCAGCTGAAAACAAATAAAAGCACCCAGAAAGGTGAGTGTATCTATTTTTAACCTGTTTTAGTTTATTTGCAGTTACACACCTCATTAAAACATGTTCCAGAGACTCTTGACCACTAGCTAGCAGTCCCGTAACGTGTCGGCGGTTAAATATGAGGCAAGTCAAGTGTCCTTTTTCACATGCAGAGGTTAGGAGTGCATGCAGTCCATTAGCTATGACCATGTGCATTTACGCATCACTTACGGCATATTGGTGGATACGCCCATAGTGATGTTTTCCCATTGGAGGGGCTCGAGTCATACATCAGCTGCACTCTCTTCATTATCTATTGGGCAGTAAGGTTCATAATGCAAGTGGAACTAAGGAAGCTGAACACGGGGTCCTCCATCCATATGCCCAATGTGCATTTGCTGATGTGTAGTGGACTGCTCTTAGGTTACCACTTGCATAATTCATGGCACTATTATTTTTTTTCTGTTTGGAGAGGATGATTGCTGTTTGGATTTCCCTGGTGTACTACAAGAATACAAGATTACCCTCTAGATTTGTTTTATGAAGCACTTTATCGGAGGAAGTTTATTCATCTTCAGACTTTGTCCATTGGACAGCATCCATTTGGTCAACTGTTAATAACCTTCGTGGCAGCTTTAACACTTCCCCATCTGCTACTAATTACACTTTAGGAAAAAAAACTAACACTTTCTGTTCAGAGCTCCAGTTAACAGATGATATTTATTTACGTCCCACAGGCATGTAAACTATTACTTTTGAAGGACTTGGAGCTTGCTTAGACAGAGTTTCAGTAAAATCAATGACTGAGACTGAGTAAAGACTTTGAAAGTGACTATGCAAGCTTTTTGGTCTCTTATGGATTAACTGTCTTTGGAGTGGAGTATGCTGATCCTGTATTTTTGAACCTCTACGGGATGGCGGGATGGCACAGTGTAGGGAAGCTCTTTCCTGATGGCAGCCAGAACATTATTTTTATTTATTTATTTATTTATTTATTTATTACCTTGAGGCAAAGGGATTACTCCTCTTTCAACTGAGCGAAAGGATTTTAAAGCTATGTGTAAAAATTTAGACATAAATACAATAACCTATACTGTTGCTGTTTCTTTGGAAATTTTTAAGTATAAAAGGGCAGAGCTGTTTTTTTTTTTTGGGGGGGGGGGTTATGTTTAAAGTTTATCAAATGCCTCTCACCTGACTGTCTCAGGTTTTTGGGGGGGGGGGCGAGAGAATCCAGGGGAAATCCAGGGGAAAGAGACTTTTTATTAGGGACCTGAAATTTCACATAACTCCCAGGTTGTTTTTCTTCTTTTTTTCTTACAAAAATAAATGAATAAATAAAAAAATAAATAAATCAGGGGACCCAAGAAAAACTCCTTCTTTAACTTCCAGGTGAGCAATTACATTGACTACTAATGAGAACCCAGGATACTGCTGATAGACATATGACTTGGTAGTAAATGTATCAGTTGGTCACCTAGGCAATCAGAACCTTAAACGTCTGCAAGCCACCAGCAATCAGCTTCATAGCTGTCTGCAATGAGCGATTGGTTTCGGTGTGGAAACGGCTTGATGGTTGGCCACTGGTTGGGGTGGGGGAAAAATCAATACAACAGCCTATTGTAGCATTGTATCAATCCAGATATTCATGTTTTATTAAATATATTTAAATTCTTTAGGAATACTATGAATATCTCATGCAATACCACCTTGGGATGATATTAACCGAGCAAACTTGCACTTGGAGTGTTGCACAAACTTGCAACACTGGATGCACTTGAAGAAACTACCTCCTCATTCAGAGTGAGCTAATGGCTCAATCACACAAGTAAAAATAGGACAGAAACTTCTTTGCACCTAAAAAGTAATCTGTAGCTGGTAGTGGTTGTATTGAATTTTTTCACATTCTGTGACCTATTGCAACTTGTTTTGACTAAATGGTTGCCCAGAGATCGATAGTGTTGCTCACAGATAGTCCTGTTGAGAGGGCAATTGCACAGGTTGCCTGATGGGAGGCAATTGCCAACTAGATCCCATTCAGCTGTGGATTCTTAGCAGTCTGAAACTGTCTTATGGCAGCATTTATGGCAGGTGTTGTATGGAGGAAAATCTAATTTTGCTGCACAAAAAAATAAAAACAAAACTAAAATATTTTTTCTGAAGCTGTAAAAGATTTTTATTTTTTTCCCCTATTTCTCTTTCATCAATGTCTGTAGTCACCATGTAGCTGTCAGTTGCTTGTAATGGTTCTGTCTTGTGAACCAAAGTCTAGCTTTATTTATATAGTATATATTTTCCTTATGAATTGAATTTTAGCTGCAAATATTTATTCAATTGTTTGCTGCTTCAGATGACTGATTAACAATGGATGCCCGTTCTGAAAAGTTGTGTTGGCAGGGTGACATGTTGGGAAATGTTGCTTGTAATTCCTAACCCTCACTCTGTGATATGTGAAAAATGCGCACAGATCATCAACTGTGCAACAATTTGTCTTATATAGTAGCTGGCCAGTGTAGCCAGGGGTATGACAAGACTGTAAGGGTCCATAAAAATCTCTGCATTGGGACCTGTCAGAGTTGTTAGGCTTGTGCCTAAAACATTTGAATGTCCGATCTCTAACAGCAGATCTAAAGGCCTGTAGAAACAACATTTTTGCTGGTCATGGACTGATATTTTATTTCCAGTTTCTCATACAAAGGACATACCGGTAATATTCTTTACAACAGTCCAATAAGGGGGAAAATTCTTTATCCATCATTAATGAGATGAGCTTTGGAAATGAGACAATGAACTAAATAATTAATATTAATATATCCAAATGATGTTTTTTTTTCTTTCTCATTTTTCCAACCTAAATTACATATTTATATATGACAGCAAATATTCCTACTATTCCCTGGTTTTTATACACAGGGTCTAATTTTAATCCAGTGCCTTACATTTACAATGAAAGATAAAATGGTCTACTTTACAGCTGAAGATAATCGGTTCAGAAGAACTGGTGACATAACGGGTCTAAGAACAGTGAAGTCTTCATAGCAGTGATTCACTTGTTGTTTACCCTTTTCTTGTGTGTACACACACACACACACACACACACACACACACACACACACACACACACACACACACACACACACACAGTTCTGGAGAAATATTTAGAGCTTTTAAAAGAAGCCTTCAAGTTTAATGTGTTGGAGCTCTGCTCTGTGTAAAGTTGCAGTGAAAAGCTAAACACTGTGTCTGTTTGAGTGTAGTGTTGGTCATATTTCCCTGCCAGAAAACATGCCAAATATCATCAACAATAGCTGAGATGTAGGATGTATTATCTGAAAGCTCCATATATGAGAGAAGAAAGGAAACCACATATCAAAGTGTATGCTCTGAACTCGTAGTACCCATATGGAAAAATGTTGTCATTCATTTGTTTACTCACTGAAGCTATAGCAAATGTAATGGATAACTAAATTGGATTAGGATTTAGATTTGGGGGGAAAAAATGAAACACTATTTGTACAAAGCTGTATGTGATACATCAGAAGACTATAATTTCCATAGCACTTCATATTACAACCAATTTTTCCTCAAATTTCTGGGTATTTTCCCCCCCATTGTTGAACAGACTTGCTGTCTGTGATGGAGCACATGCTGGCAAACCCAAGGGTGGAATTTGTGCTGAAGAGTTTTGAATCTGTGCTGGGTTGGAAGTTTGAGGTTTTTGCCTGTTGTAGTTTGCTATGGAACTGCAGTTGACTGATATATATGTAGTTATTTCCCTTATATTTAGACATGGACATGGTTTGTACCAGCTCTGTATAGTCACATAGTCAGATTACCTATTTAACAGATTGGCATTTGCAGAAAAGTCAAATCAAGCATTGATATTTGGAATGCAAGTAGCAACATCCTGTTGTTACATGGACACGTCAGTTGTCTAGCACAACATGAAGCCACTTCATTAACTATAGCTTTTGATGAATTCTGGTTAAATAAGAGGCTGCTAAAAGGCCCACCAGAAAATTCAGAAAACCTCTGCTTTCCTACTTGTCATCTTATTTCCAGAGCAAATTTCTGTGACTTCTCACCATCTTTAAGCTTTGAGCATACACAAGTATGGAAGGACCTGTGTAGGTCTCAATAACTGCTTTCTGTGAATTCTCTAACTTCTTAATGGGACTATACTAACTGTGTTTGCATCCTCCAATTCCCAACAGACTAGAAATTAAGACGTGAACTACTCATCAAGTGAATTTAATCCTGGCCTTAACTCCCAGAGGAAGACTGCTGGCTTTGGTGCACCGTCTTTCCTAATTTACAACTTGAGCTCTGTTCAAAGCCCAAAACGGCACGTTATTTTATCAGAGCAGAATTTCCCCTTTGAAAAAGGCAATTGTAGTTTCTTGACTGAAAAATAAGTCTGTTTGTTTTGTCATGTGCAAGCAAAAACAAAATGTACATTTTTTTTTTTCATATCTTTAGTGCCTCAGGTTATCATCTAATCTAAAATTATAATCTAATCTTATTGGATGAAAACAAAGTTCAGTAGTGTTGTAGGTGCTATTTTCCATTTATTTCTTGTTGCAAAGTAGTTATGTCACCTGTGTGTAATCATCCCAAATTAAAGCAGCTAAATGTTCACACATGGAAAACTCACCATGGCGGCATTGGCTTGCTTGTTCCTGCCTCTCAGCTTCAGATGGCAGTCACAGTGGAGGACAGAGACGGGTGTGATGTCAACACACAGATGGTGGAGAAGGGCCCCGTGCAGACTTACAGATGGCACCTTGATACCACATTGTAGTCCAGCTACTTTTTTCTTTTTTTTTTTCTTTTCCTGCTTCCCTGTGGAAAAACACCGTGACTGAAGAGGTCTGAGCAAACTAAGCTAATTGTGTGGTCTGTACCACCAAACAAGAGTATTATCTCTGCATGGCATGGACATCCTTGTCAGCTGTTTATGTTCCAGGTCACGGTATCAGTTCTGAAACCTTTAAAGTGGTGATACTGCAAGCTGAATAATATTGCAAATTGTTAAGAAAAAAACAGAAACATAAAAGAAATATTCCCAGGCTGAAAAGTGCTCGTCACAACTGGATGTCTGTTGCCTTTGAATCCTTTCTCACAGTACATTTTGCAGATACAGTAAATGGACTATTACCTTATCACTAGGCATTAGAGGAGAGTTATTCAAGAATAACTTTATACATTTTCCTTTTTCATTATTAGGCTCACGGGTCATTTTATGAACAGTTTAATGAATTAACAGTTATCTTTGATAGTTGAAACATTCTGTTTAATGGAAGCTTCTACATGCTGGGCACAGAACCTTAAAGCCTGGCTTTCATTCATTATCGACGCTTTGATTAAATCCAGATGAAAGTGAGACTGTAAAGCTGCTTATAAGTGATGCTGCTTCATATAAGATGGGATCCAGATGTCCTACACTGCAAGCAAACTTTGACAAAAGAAACAACATGCTCTTGTTTTCCTTTGCCTTTACCAAAGCATCCTTTATAGTTCTGCAATTTTGTTGCCGCTTTCTTTCCTTTTTTTTAAACACACAAGCTTTGTTTTTTAGAGATGTTTTTACCTACTTGTTCTTTTCTTGTTCTTTTTTGAGCCACCATAATGCTGACACTTTTCTTCAAGTGTAAAGCCACTTTAGTCTAGCTTACATGTTCTCGTTCTCCTCAAGATGGAATATAGTCACTTTAGCTGTTCTCTGACTCATTTAGCATACCATCATTATGTTACCATTACACTGAGTCATGCTTTGTTTTTTACTTATTGGTAGATGTTAGCATGCTAATATGTTAAACTGAGATGGGGAATGTGGTAGATGGTACGTCTACTTGATAGTTGTTAATAGCATTTCAGCACTTTTACATTTGCCACATGAAACCACGATATTTAACTTTGAAGTTCGGAGTTCTTGTTATTTTTTGTGTGCGTCTCCTGGACACAGTCATAAAACTCCATTCTCATAGCTCTTCAGAGCTTGACACTGTTCTGTTGCATTGACCTCCTATTCTGGATGCTCCTCCTCATCCTCAAGACATCTGAAATCACATGCTGTTCTAAGGTTGATGCGAAAGCACAATGCATGTATACATTAAGCAGACAGGAGTCGGTGTGATCTTTATTTTAACGTGGTAATTATCCAAACCCACAAACAATCAGCTGCCTAACCAGTCGCATGGCAGACGAGAGGACGGTACTGTCACATCACAACAGGAAGGAGTTAAAATCCTACAAGGTTGACTGAGATGTTTCTTTTCGATATTTGGATAGTTTTCTTTCAAAGTGTGTATAAAAACGGGTGTCTAGGTGGCGTGCTTTCCATACACTGACACATGTATTGGGTATTAGGAATGCATTTACTTGATTGTACCTTAATTGCTATTGCTCAAACTGTAGCACTGTGTTTTTAGTGTGTAGTGAATATCCCAGGAAATGCATTGCATTAGAGTATTTAAAACACTCATGACTTTAATGACCATCAATCCATCCATCATGCTTCATATGTCAGTGTATTATGTAATGTAGCTTTTTATTGTGTCAGATATCTTCATTAATTCTGTCTCCACACACATCAAGCCCATTTGTGTATCCAAACATATATATTCTACTATTAGATCACCTTTAGGCCATGAAGGACGCTTCATATTGCAGCTGAAGCCCACTCCTTATTCTTACCTCCATTTTAAAAAATGGGACATTACTTGACCCGTTTACTGATGCATCAGTTGACCCACTTAACACCTTGTTTTGCCTGCCCTGAATTGAGTGGGGAGATTTTCTCTGTCCTCGTGCTCCCTTGTTATGCTCAAATAATGTAATGACAATAATGTTGCTTCCTCTTTCCGCTGTCAGTGTTCTAATTAAGAGACACTGATGGACTGTGATTAAATCAATTATTTTTCATCTGATTATTGCTGACCTATATTTTTGCAGATTGATGAGCTGTCACTTTGAAGAGCACTGCATTGTCTGAATGTTTTTGCACCCCACCCCCCATTGGCTCTACTAATTCTTCTATTTGCTGCTGAAATGATTGAAATGCATCCCTTCTTTCAATACTTCTTCTGACTTTCAGCCAAAGTAATACTCTGAATTAGCTCAGCTCTGGAGCTGGTCTTTTAAATCTCAGGCTTTATTAGAGAAAAAAGCTGTGTTGACTTCATCTGTTAAACTCAGTTGGACAACAGTGGAAAAATATTCATTGGCCATTCATTCCAATCGCGTCCAGTCACGAAAGAATATGTTGCTCTCAGGAGCTCAGCGAATTCCAGCATGATGCCATGATAGGAGGTCACCACAAGTCCAGTTGTGAAATTTTCTCTCAACTAAATATTCCACAGTCGACTGTTGGTGGCATAACAAAATGGAAAGAACTGGGAACAACAGCAAGTCATAAGAAGAGTTGCAGATGTTATCGTTGCCAAGTGTAGGCCCACACCATATTAAACCCTATGGATTAAGAAGAGATGCCACTTAAGTTCATATGCGTGTGAAGGGCAATAAGTGTACCTACAGTTAAGCCCAAAATTATTCATACCCCTGGCAAATTTTGACTTAAAGTTACTTTTATTCAACTAGCAAGTTATTTTTTGACTGGAAATGACACAGGCGTCTCACAAAAGATAATAAGATGATGTACAAGACGCATCATTGTGGAAAAAAAATATTTCTCAGCTTTTATTTACATTTGAGCAAAAAGTATCATGTCCAGAATTATTCATACCCTTTACAAACTGTCACAGTCTCTGGGAAAATCCAAAGTTCCATACCATTCCAAATAGTCAAAGCTGTTCTAAAGCATCCCAATTACCCTGATTAATTGGAAATAGCTGTTTTGATCAACTCAACAGGTGAAAAACAGCAGCTCTCTGCAGGTGGTCTGTGGACAGTCATGGCTAAGACAAAGGAACTCAGTGAGGACCTGCAGCTGTGCATTGTGGCTGCTCACAAGTGAGGAATGGGCTACAAGGCCATATCCAAATGTTTTCAAGTTCCAGTGGCCACAGTGCAAAGTATTATTAAAAAAATACAAGATGTTCCGCACTGTGGAAAATCTCAGAGGACGTTGTCGGAAGCCAAAAGTGAAACCTGTGCTGGCCAGGAGAATAGTGAGAGAGGTGAAAAAGAATCCAAGGATCACCACCAAGGCCATTCTGGTGAATCTGGGCTCTGCTGGTGGCAATGTCTCAAGCCAGACAGTCCAACGGACACTGTTGGGTTCCACGGATGCAGACCAAGGAAAACGCCACTTCTCCAGGCACTTCTAAGGCATGCAAAAGCTCATTTGGCCTTTGCAAATGCTCATCTGGACAAAGAAGAAGGTTTCTGGTCTTCAGTGTTATGGTCAGATGAAACAAAAATTGAATTATTTGGTCACAATGATGTTGGCATCATTGTGATCATTTAACATAAAAATGGAGAAGCCTTCAACCCAAAGAACACCATCCCCACTGTCAAACATGGTGGTGGGAACCTAATGCTTTGGGGTGTTTTTAGCCAATGGACCATGGAACCTAATCACAGTAAACAGCACCATGAAAAAAGAGCAATACATGAAGATTCTCAACAACAACATCAGGCAGTCTGCAGAAAAACTTGGCCTTGGGAACCAGTGGACATTTTAGCACGACAATAACCCAAAACATACAGCAAGCGTGGTGAAGAAATGGTTAGCAGACAACACCAGTAACGTTTTGCAGTGGCCTAGCCAGAGTCCTGACTTGAATCCAATTGAGAATCTGTGGAGGGAGCTAAAGATCAGGGTGATGGCAAGAAGACCCTCCAACCTGAAAGATTTGGAGCTCATTGCTAAAGATGAATGGGCAAAAATGCCTGTGGAGACATGCAAAATGCTGGTCTGCAATTATAGGAAGCGTTTGATTGCTGTAATAGCCAATAAAGGCTTTTTTCTATTGATTATTGAGAAGGGTATGAATAATTCTGGACATGATACTTTTTGCTAAAATATAAATAAAACCTGAGAAATATTTTTTTCCACAATGATGCCTCTTGTACATCGTCTTATTATCTTTGGGGAGACACCTGTGTCATTTCTGCTCAAAAAAGAACTTGCATATTGAACAAAAGTAACTTTAAGTCAATATTTGTCAGGGGTATGAATAATTATGGGCTTAACTGTAAGTGCCTGCAACTTCACATTGCATTGCATTATTACTAATCACCAAATGTTATTGACAGTATCTCTGGTCAGCGCATTAATTTTTGCTTTCACCTTGACAACAAACTCTCAGACTGTCGTGCTGTGTAACATATCCTATTTAACTGCTATATGATTATAATGCATTTTCCAGTCCTCCTAATTCTATTCACCTAATTTCTGTAATGGTTAATAATTCTGTCTGTTTCAAAATTGGGGTACATTAATGGCAAATCATGACTTGTTCAAAATGTTGGTCATGAGCAGGAAAAACACCAAAGAGCCTTTATTTGAGCTTTGTTTGTGCTGTTTTCCTCTTTTCTCAGGCCAGAATGTTCTGGCGTCAGCGACTCTCTACTCATGTGTTGAATATGCAGTTTTGTTTTTTGTTTCTTCATCTTGATATCATAAGCTTGAGAGCACTAGGGGAGCGTGAACACTGAAGCATGTTACTGAATATGCAACAGCCATAGGCCTTTGCTTATATGTGAAACTGCATTTATTCTCATGAATATGTGAAGGAATAGGCTTGAGGTCGCCATGCTGACTTCAAATGACCTTTCGTGTCCCAGCTAAAACGAGATCTGCTTCCTTTTTTATTTTTATTTTTTTATGATTTAGTATGTGTGCCCACAATTACTAAATGATACCAAATAAATACATTCACCAGCCATTGGTGCACCTTCTGTCACACTGCACACATGTTATTATCTTAAGGAGTGCTATGGATGAAAAGTACTTGTAAACCATTACTAAAGTGTAACTGTTGTTCTTAGCCAAGTGCTGTTATTGTCTTACTAATCCATGTTGTGCAGTCTCAATTAGTATCTCTATGCATTAATCACAATTTAACAGAATCTGTTGGTTGGAGTTATTTTCCCCTTGCGTCACCTGAACAGTTGGTTTACATACTCATGGGCATAAACACAGAAACTAAACAGTCAGTGCCTGGCCTGTTCTAACATGTCTCAAGATTTTTGGTTTCCCAGGAAACTCACAAGCCTCTTTCTCATGGTAATAGGAATTTGACAAAGCTGTGTGTGTGTGTGTGTGTGTGTGTGTGTATGCCTAATTCTTTTCAGATGTCACATAACCTGGCTGATCTTTACATTAAGCAATTTAAGACTTGCAGAGGTTGTCAATGCAGTGTAATTCAGGGCACTATTTGGCTTTGTTATATTGTTTCTACTTTAATCATTATTTCTATTATTAATAAATATATAAATGTCAACAACATTGCACTGTTAACCTGCGAATCAGTTGTGGTAAACACTGGAATCTTGTGATGCAGGTCTGTGATTAAAGTGCACAGGAAGTCATGGGGTTTTCTTAACACTAAGCAGCAACAATGATTTGTTTATATTAAACATAAGAAAAGGAGGGTGTCAGAAATGCTGTTTGAAGCGCAATTGATCTTCCATGACCTAAATGCAAGACCTCTAGAATGAACTAGCTTTAACAGCTTTGATGTCAGTGCTCTCCCTTTGCTCGTTGTAATAGGCTTTATCACCCATTTGTCACTAATCACCTCCCTCACAGGCTTTTTCTGATGCCACATGGTTTAGCAAAGTCTCCATGGAGCTCAGTTACTAGGTATCCATTGCACATCCCAATAAGCATGTCAGAGTATTGGAACATGACATGCAGCTGCAGTTTTTGCATTGTCAGAACTTCCTGGACCTCCTCTTGTTTCATTATGTATGTAACCCTTGGGTCATCTACTGAAAAGTTTGAGTGAGCATTTTCTCTGCATTCTCAGCAGGTCCATCCTCACTAGTTATCTTGTGTGGGGTTTTTGTTTGTTTGTTTGTTTGTTTGTTTGTTTGTTTGTTTGTTTGTTGGTTGGTTGGTTTGTTTTTTTAAAATGGTCTTGATTACAAATAATATGGAACTAATACCTATTTAATAAAGTGATAAGCTTTACTTTATTGGTAACATTTAAGTACTGCTCGGATCACGTTGTCAATATATTTTGTGCTTTCTGTACAGTAAAGTGTTTTGAATGACTTTGCAGCAGATGTGTAAAGGCAATTGCCCCCCCTTTTTGTGAAGTATCCTTTTAAGAATATATTATTCACAATTAGTGGGTTTGCGTTTGGTCTTGCAGTTCTCTGCTGCTTGGTCTCTTTCAGTTCCCTGACCAAAGGAAGATGATGTTTTCTGCTGGGAAACTGCTGAAGCATTTCCTCCCCTGCTGACTGTTTTCTCTGGGTGTACTTCTGATTGGAGGAAATGAGGCAGCAGAAAAGAAGATGGTAAAAGCTGTTTAGGGGTTTTTCCATGCACCCCTCTCATATTCTCCTCCTCTCCACACAAGTTCAGACACCTTGTGACAGACACTAATGGCAGGAAGTCTGCTTCTCGTGTGACAAAAGCTTTGAGCACTTGTTGACTTTGCCGCTTAATCTGTTTGAGTCCAGAATGAGGCATTTAGATGACAGGATCTGAAAAGTTGCTCTATTCTTCTGATGTATTGCTAAATATGCAGAAAGCTCTGTTCTTCTTACTGTGTAATTTTTGAAAGATTTTAATCAAAGTTTCAGTTTTTGTGGCTCGGTTGTTGTGTCTGTGACTCAGTGAGTCACTGTGACAGAGCAGCCCACACTGCTTATGGTGGTTACATTTCCACACCTACTGTGGTCAGAGGTGTCACATCCATGTTGGCAAAATATGATAGTGTAGCTCCAGTCTTGGCTGAACATGTATTCAGTCTGTGGTGAACATCACGACTCGTGCTGTAATTAACTAGGCTTCACTAATTCATTGCGGCTTATTTAAGAATTGTGTCCACTGGGCTGTATTTGGCTGATGAGTTTTTGCTAAGACTTTATGCTGATAAAGGGATTAATGGAAGAGCATTTCTTTCTTTTATTCAGGCTTGAGGAGACGAGCGATGGGGGTATTTTAACCCCGAAGTGAAAAATGCAAAAGCCTTCCATTTTAAGGTGACAAATCTGTGCTCTTGGTGCTGCTCAATCTAATTACGATGATATCATTCATCAAATAGGTGGAATTATAAAGGCCTGTTTGATGTTTATCTCAACTAAAGTAGTTATGGTGTGTAATATTTTTTTGACTTTGAGAATACAAGTGGCTGCAACACTTTCATGAATGGAAGCTTTTTGGGGTAAACACATTATGACATCAACCTTTCCTGTAACAACATGGAGGTGTTTCTGTGGCAACCGGTTGGAACATTATGTCAACAAAGAGATGGCATGACAGTGCTGAAAGTGGTTGTTAGTTTGCCTTTGTGATCACACCAAACTTTGCTGTGTCAGCTTCACATTTGTTTTCCTGTCTTAAAGGCTTGGTCGACAAGCCCAAACATAAATCCATATTTGTTTTTTGTTCCAGTGTCGGCAGCAGTAATGTGAAAAGCGGCTCTTTTCAGAATCCCGAAATGTTTGACTTCTGTTCATTTAAAAAATATTAATTAAAATCATTTTTGTTTTGAGTCTTTGGTGCTTGAACTGTGTAATTCCACTAACTGAACTGAAACTCCAAACAGCTGTGGGTATTTGTTGCTACTGCAATTTTTACACATCAACTTTAGAAAGTGTGAGAGGTTCCTTTCTCATGTGTATCACACAATGGGACATAATCCAATTTGCATTCTCTCTCACTACTAGAAATACTCTGGTTTAACAAAAACATGCAGGAGGTGGGACACATGGGATTCACTCATATGACCTATGCTATTTCTGCTTAGGAGATTGTACTCATAAGCTTGTAGGTTAAAGACTGTTTAATGTCAGACTTTTTTTCCCACATGACTCTACTGATTAATGTCCTTTTTTTTTTTTTTTTTTTTTTTGTTAAGGAAAAAAAATAGGGCTGCATCTTTCAAAACTGCTTATCAATTAGGACCCTTTTGTTTGTTCATAAACAGACTTGATGTGTCGTGCCAGTAAAAAACCTGAGACATTTTTCAGTTTGATTTCAATGTGTTTGTGCATTTGTGCGCACACACAGGATGGAGCAGAGTAGCAAGTGGTCAAGTGAAGATTGTGTGAGGGTCCACGAAGAAGCCAAACGTCTTACGTTAAGGCCACATTATCTGTACGTACACCCCTTCAGAATCTGCCCAGAATAGCAAGTATTCTCGATGGCTCTCTGTTAACATTACTGCTGCACCCCTGATGACAACACATTGGCTTTAAAGTGCAGGCAGGTGGCGATTCACTTTCTTTTTTTCCTTTTTTATGTCATGATCAAACATGTCAGACTCTTTGCTGGCTTGAAATAAGGATTTTTATGCCATTAGTGTTTTGGCAGATTTGTAGATATTTTTCCTTAATTACTCCTAATTATGTCCTTACAAGGCTCTGATCTCTTTCAACTTGGCAGACATGGTTTGAGAAGAACTGTCACTTATAATGGCTATGGCAGCATGAAACGGTGCTGAGTCTGATCAAGGTCTAAATCCCTTAGACTGCTTTGTAGCAGTCAGGTTGGCTACAAAGTAGTTTGATGTCGGCCAATATACTGGTGCAGTGTAAGGTGATTAATGAACACACCTGTGCATTGTGTTGGGACATAAGAAGTGAGTCTCTGTAATCATGTGATTTCTGTGCCTGGTTTTATTTGACAGCAATAATTTTATATCAGTCATTGAGGAATTACATTAGCTGTAATTCCTATCAGTGAATTGATATTCATTTCTTCAACACAGTACAAGCAATTAATTTGACAAGTACAGATCTTCAGACAGTAGATAACCTTTAGCATGACTAACTGTCCTGTAAGAGTACTGATTATTATTTTATTTTTTTCATAAGAAAAAATGTTTGGCTTGTTAATACTAATACTTATACAAAAGGTTTGTAAGCAAAGCTGCTGCATTGGAGAAGTTACATTTAACACTTTTCATTTTAACCCACAAATCATTTATTACACATTGACTGTCAAAGTCTTTGTGGTCCTGCTGGGGTGAGCTAGATTCATTATTGCCTGGGTCTAGCCCACCCTTTTCAGAGCAGTTTCACTAATAACAGGAAACGTGGCCCATGCTGTAGATGCTAATGAGCAGCTGTCCAGAGACTGAGACAGCCTGATTACAGCAGGAAGAGTGCAGAATTACTCTGAAACATCAGATGCAAGTAAGCTACACACTAGCAACTGCTGCAAGGAAAAAGGAATATAACTAGCTAGAAGCAAGTCTGCATCTCACTGTAGCCTCTTATTCATGTTCGTTTGCATCTCATCGACACTGCTTGTTCACCCTGCCATTATGTATGCATCATTTGCTGCTTTGAAAACACAAAGTTGCACTTTCAACCCCAGATTTGGTTGATGTGTGTTTTGCAGCTGCAGCACAACAGGCTCCATCGTGTCCCTGGAGAGTGAGGTAAACTTGTGATAACAGTCCGCACCGCTGTAATATCATTATTGTTATTATAGCTGATTACAAAGTCTTGGTGCTGAATCAGCAGCAGGCTCATTGGTGAGGCTTACTCATAACTCTAGTTATTCACACACAACACAGACTAGTCTTGCCTACTGTGTTTACTAACACGACATCAGACAAGGATGAAAGGAAAACCAAGACTGTTTTTGCCTCTAAAGTATAATGTGCCTTGCTACTCCACCATGGTTTGTAGCCTTATTAATAGTGAGTGCTGGCAGTGTAACGTTTTCAGATAAGGTGCCAAATGATGCAGAGACCCCCTGTTTTTATAGCACATTAGCCAAAAAAAAGTAGTAGAGAGGACAATCATGTTGCTTTATCTGGAGGTTTAGTTGACCTTTTTAAAGTTTTCCAGAAGTTGAAAGGTTTTGCTAAAATGTCACAGTTGTATTATTACACTTACACTTGTTGGTATTGCTTTTTTTTTTTTTTTTTTTTTGCCTCGTATTGGCCTGACTAATGGGAGAGGTGGTGCCTGCACGCCGTCTTGTCCCAGACCTATTATAAGTGGGTGATATATTCATGTTCTTGGTCATTTAATTGAATGTGATGTTCAATAGATAATCACTTTACCGAGCCCTTTTTTTTTCCCCCCCAAATGTTCTTTACCGTGTTTTTTTCCTTGATCATATTGATGAAAGCTCCTAGCAGTCCCAGTTGTCATTGGAAACATGCACAAGGTCTTAATTTGAAGCTGTGCTTTTTATCAGGACGAGCTTTTCAAGGCAGCATGTGTTTTCTATTAAAGTGCCAGACATGTTACTCCATTTGTTCCATGGGTTGTTAAACACAGCCTTTGTGGTTTCAACAATTTGTTGCTGCGTTGTTTGCTTCAATATTAACGCTGTTTGTATTTTCTCACAGGATCCTTCGTAGCCAGTGGGATGTTAGAGCTCTGGAAGCCGGACTGACTGAAGGAGCATGGTGAAACACCAACCCCTCCAAGTCTATGAGCGCCAGCTTTGTTTGTCATGCATCACTGGGATCTATGGTTGCAGATGGAAACGCTATCAACGCTCCCATGATGACACCACCAAGGTGAGAGGCCCCTTATTAAACAATGCAGAAACTTTACCATTTCTGTACATTACATATTGCTATCCATGAGTTCCTTTCTGTAAAAGAGTAATGCCTCACACTGTACCATAGCACATAGTTCAGGACGTAGTACGTCTTCGTTACACTGCAAAAAGTTCAAGTGTCCACATTTACCATCACTCTGTCAGTGTGGGATTATGTAAAGAGACGGCATAAAAACTTGGACAAAATAAATCCATAGAAGTGTGACCACTGAAGTTGACTGGGACAACCTATCTGGCGAGTACCAAGCAAACCAAGGTTTAATTGACTTTACCTTCACTGTCCATACGTTTTACAGTTTCCTGGAGCTCAATCTGGTGCCGAGTGTTTATTGCACTACTTAGCAACTCTGCTTATACTGTGTGGGGGGGCAAGTCAGCTGCTGTATGCCAAGAGTGGAAACAACTTGGACCGAAGCCCCCAGAGGCTGACTTTATGGTCGTTATGTTGCCCTAGCTGGAGCAACAAATGTTACAGTAACGTCACAGTAGGTTGATTCTGTTTGACTGCTGCAACCCCCAGAGACTGTCATCCACTACCTTTGTTTGCTAGCACTGACAATTTAGCTGACGTTAGCTCTTTCAGAGTGTTAAGATGGGCTGCTGCATACCAACAACCGTGAGACTGACCTAACCAAAACACTGCTGATGTGACTGGGAACCATATTTTTTTCTATTAATTGTAACATGGTCAGAGTTATCATTCATAATATTCCTAATAAACTTTAGGGAAACCTCTGAGACAGGAGCACGCTACATGAATTAAAGGCTTTGTTGTCAGATTCAGTTCAGTTTTTTTTCAAATTTGATTACAGAGTTGCTGCTTGCACAGGTTCTTTTGACTATAAAAAGTCAGGTTACACTGAAATTAAAGTGAAAGGAAAAATTTGCAGTTTTTGGGATAGCCTGCATTCAAACCCATACAGATCATAGAATGACACCACCACAGTAATTGCGACCTGTTTATTTACAGTATATTCTCAGATTTGTCTAATTGTTTTTGAGATACATACTAACAACACTAGCAGCCAGTCTGTTAATTGAAAGAATCACATTTGACTGACCTGACTTTTTTTAATTTCTAACGGAGCTTTTGTTTGTATAGAAACTCTTATGATGGCTGGATTAGTATATACATTTACATAACACTGTGTACAAGAAGGACATCAGTAGGAAATGGAGTCGATGCTGTCCCTGCTCTCATTGGTTGTTACAAGAGAATTTGAAGCTGTTCACGCACTCACGTGTGCCAGCGCACAGTTGTGGATGAATGAGATCCGATCATCTTGTTCTGTGCGCAATTTATTTTACCAAGGTCAGTTTCCCACAGTCCTTAGAGAATTTCACTCCCTTTCCACAAACATGGTTTTCTGTTATTTATTGCTTAGTAATTAAACTCACTTGGCTTTTTTATAGATCTTCCAGTGACCTTCAACCTACATTTTTAAGAGTAGCATCTTTATTAAAAAGTTGGCATTTGTCCTTAAAGTTTAATTGCTCAGTTTAAAAGCTATTATTATTGTATTGCTACAGTAATGTGGTGTGGGTTTTTTGTTTTTTTTCTTTCTTCCTCACAGCTCTGAATAACAAGCTGGCTGTGTAGGAAGTGGAATTTTTACATTTTCTGTTGAATATACTACTGAAAAAAATGCATAAATCCTATAAAACTGTTCTTATTCTTCCAAAGCGGCGTGCTTTTATCTCCACACCATGATCTCCAAATACCCTAATTTACATACTAAGAAAAATACATGTGACCGTGTTATGTCCTTGCTGGCTTATCCCTCGTTCAATAACCTTGAGCTTTCTATGGTCAAGCTTGAAGTTATAATATTCCATTGTTTCTACCTGTATGTCATCACATACAATCTGCACTCTTTCATACAAGTGTGTGTGTGTGTGTGTGTGTGTGTGTGTGTGTGTGTGTGTGTGTGTGTGTGTGTGTGTGTGTGTGTGTGTGTGTGTGTGTGTGTGTGTGTGTGTGTGTGTGTGTGTGTGTGTGTGTGTGTGTGTGTGTGTGTGTGTGTGTGTGTGTGTGTGTGTGTGTGTGTGTGTGTGTGTGTGTGTGTGTGTGTGTGTGTGTGTGTGTGTGTGTGTGTGTGTGTGTGTGTGTGTGTGTGTGTGTGTGTGTGGCATTATTATTGAACTTCAAGCCTGTCGCGTACAGAAAACACTGCAAGCATTCTGTAGAAGGGTCCCATTTATCACTGAAAGGTCAGCCGACTTCGGGGTCCAAGTCATTTGTAAGCATATAAATGCGTACATGGGGAAAGACACATTTTAAATAATTTAATTTTGAAGGCTCATTTGGCTCATTTTTATAAAATTGCAGCACCATTACTATTAGCTGGATGCCAAAAGTATTGCATAAGGTGATCCATTTGTCCTGACCTTTCTTTCTGCTATTTAGGAAGGACACTTGGGTTATGTTGCTCCAACAGACTCAAACACACAGCACATGTCTTTGTGTACATTCATTTATTTATGCCCATATAATATACTCTAAACCGGCAGAAACAAAGGGCACACGCACACAAAGATCCACTGATTTGAGCAAATTACCTACATAAACCTGTTTAGGTGTTTAAACAAACACATAGAAATAACACAGGAAGGCAAAAAGGGTATATTTACCCGCATTTCATAAATGGAATACACTGGACCTCGTTTGTATTTTTTCCTCCTGTTTGGAGGGAACTGGACACAGTGTAGCTCTGTTTCCTGTTACAAGCACAAATGAATAAGTGGTGCCAAGTCAGCACCCCCAATCCCCCAAGGTGCTCATCCTTTGTTTTGAGCCTGTGGTGCTTGGTAGCACTTATCTTGACTCCAGTGCAAAAATGGACCCTTCAGTCTATTTTCATTGATTTGGATTCATTTAATATTTAAAATTGTCAGTGATGATATTGGAAAAAAATGACGGTTGATTTCCATGGAGAATGTTTCTTAGCTTAGACTGTGGTGATTTCATAAAAAACTGCACCTTCACTGATCTCTGTAAGCAAACTGCGACGTGGAACTGGTGTCAGGTATGTGTAACTGGACCTCAGCGAATCACAGGAGCTTGACAAGCAAGCAACAACTATAGACTCATTTATAATCCACAAGTGGGTTGTGTAGTTTCTCTCCTTTTTTCATCTTTGTTCACTCTAATGAGTCGTTCGGGTTGACTGGCTGCCTTAGTGACGCTGCCTCCTGTCTGTTCAAGGTGCTTTGTAGGAAGACTGCCAACGTCACACAGTGCAAGCCGATCTGGCCTCTCAGTAATAATTGAAAGTATTTCCATCTAGCCAGTCTTTACAATTCAGTGGGACAAAGGCTTCAAAAATAGAAGCAAAGCTTTGGTAATCTTGTGGTCTACATTTGCCCTGGCTTGTGAAATACTGGACAGGAGCTAGAGCTAGCAGTTACTTGGAGCGATTGCTGCTCTGCAACACTGAATTTTTGTACTAGCAGATAAAAGGGCAGGATATTTGAAGATTGAACAGTATTAGATTATGATAGTTGTTCCTTTTTTTTTTTTTTTTTTTTTTTTTTTTTTTGGAACTGATAAACAGCAGCTTATTTTTATATGATTTTTAGTTTTTGGACCAGTGATTTGACAGACTAGACATTTAACATTAGTCTGTTTGCAGCATTGGATCAGTTTGTCCCTCTCCTACGCACTTGTCGGATTAAATATATGTGCAGTGTATTTCTGTTCTGGACTGTTGCCTCGGACATGAACATTTTGCAGATATGTTTTTTCTTCTGCATTTACAGTCCTCTTTTTTTTGTTTTTATGGCAGACGCAAATTATTATCATTAAGGAACTGAAACAAAGTACCGCAACTCTGCCAACATAGTTACTTTATCTGCTTTGATTAGAAAATCCCTGAACTTCTTCCCAGTGTGTGCCTCCTCACCCCTGTTATCCAAACAGTGACTTTTTGACAAATTCTAAAGTGTGTGGCCTCCTTCAAACACGTAACATCTAGTAAATGTCTAGTTAGAGCCATTGGACAGTGACATAGTGTAAATCTCCTTCTGTAGACAGAGGGTTTTAAATCAATCAGTATGTAATTGAAGTGCACATAACAAATTTGTATTAAGTGTTTGGGAATTGTTTGTTTTTTAGGATTTTTTTTTTATTTTTTACTTGGTCTCCTATCCAGACCTTCCTATGGTTGGAAACGTGTTTGAACAACATTTGACCGAGAGTTTACTGATCTACAGGGTTGAGACGGGTGTGTACATTTCTCATATATGCAAAATTACTTAAACTGAATCTTGAGTATGGAATTTGTTTTTGTTTTTTGTTTTTTTTGTGATAAAAGTACTAATGTGGCCTTGAATTATTTTTCCCACTCATGCTATTGGCAGGCTGGTAATATAGCTGCATTTTAAAATGCTTACACAGCTTGTGTGAAATGCCAGAGACTTAACTGGATCTGCTCAGGAATGTGACAAGTGACTAAGGTGTTATGTCCAGTGAAGATGGAGGCAAGGAGAGCGGAGCATGTTAGGTTGGAGTTTACAGGAAAAGGGGTTTTTTTGTTTTGTTTTTTTTCTGCCTATATTGATCTGTGGTAGCAGAAAGAAATTAAGCAGCATCCTGCAGTGTTGGCATGTTTAATTGCAGCATACTGTGTCAAGCTGCCGTGTCTAATTAAATGTATCATTTAATTGTTTCTTGCAGAGCCTGACCAATGTCTAGGAAGTAAATAAATCTGATATCTGTTGAATAAATTTGGTGACACAATGTGCAATATAACCCAAGCATTAAAAAAGAACAAAAAACAGACTATTAAAGTTGTGACGTTCCACCATTGGGCAACTGGATTAGCTTTTTTTTGTTTTTTGTTTTTTTTAATTTATTAATCTGTACTGTGAATGTGTACTTAAGAGAAGTGGTCATTACCACCAGAAATAATCTGAACAAATAGAGTAAAATCCAGAGCACAGCAGCCAAAAATGTTTCAGGCCTGAGGAGGTGACGCTGCAGACAGAGGAGCAGAGGAGACAGGCTGCAGGTTCGGTGATCGGAAGCAGATGTGGACAAGATGATGAATTTTGACCGTTTTACTTTTACAATAATTATTTAAATGTTTCTTTCTTTTTGTATCTCGGTCAATTTAAAATGTAGTCTGTGAGAATGTGTAGTTCAGTCTGTCTCACAGTGTGCACTCTGTTTTTGTACAGTATTTATTTTAATGTCACACATTAAAATAATTTTTAATTTTTAACTTGTGTGTTATTTATATTGGTACATCTTTTATTTATTTAATTTTTAGGGATTACATTAGATTGTGATCTCAAATACTTGTTTTATCAAATCTTAATTAAAATTTGACAAATGAAATTAAAATAAACAACAAATTAACAAGAAATTAACATCTTTGCTGTCACTGCTGTTGTTGTTGCTGGATGGGGTCACTTAGCATCTGTAGTAATTTAGCAGGTCAATATGTGAATCTGAATCTTTTTTTTTTTTTTTTTTTTTTTTTTTGTATATTTATGGCCATTAAAATATATGCTGAGATGATCGCATATGGAAACATATTGATTAGTATATGTATATAGCATGTAGTCGACTGAGTTATTTTGCAGCTAGCACAGTTAAATCACATTTGATTAAATCACAATGTATAAATAATAAGCTGAGCACAAAAGGTGCTCTGAAAGCTGCTTTGTGATACTGGTGTGTAAGTGTTGACAGCGTACACTGTGTCACTGTACAAGGGGACATACTGTACGTGACACAAGGACAGTTTGTCCATGTAGTGTTCCAGCAGACTCCTCCATTACAGAGTTTATTTCACACTGAGCTCCCATAAAAGGAGTAGTAGGCAAATGTATACTGTTATTATTGGGGTTGTCATGATACTAGAATTTGTACTCTGTACAGATTCACAGTTAAAAAAAACAAACAAAATAAAAGTAACGTAACACTCAATACTATTTTTAATTCCACAGGAGAGAAAATGACAGAAGGCATGTTTTTTGATAGGGGGTTGCAAGTAAAGATTAGAACAATATTAGTGCAAATGAATTAACCACAGCTCTGTTTCTGCTTCTGGTGACCTGGCACCATATTTTTGTTGCTGATCAGATATTTATATATTTATTAAGGTGGGCTGCCACTCTGTGACTGCTGGTAGATTTTCCTGGCATCAATCTAGGACTTCAACAGAAAAATAACACCTTTTTGACATAAATAATTGTGATTTATCTTCAGCATTAACATTACAATTTTAATTTTTTTTTTTATTAACCATAGCCACTACCTTAATAAGTTAACAGACAGCCTTTGTGGTTAATCGCTAATAAATGTTGTTCAGCATTTTTGTATCTAAATGTACTGAAAGTGTCAAATGTGGTGACGTGCGCCTGCGGTATGTACTACTGATCGCGCAGCCAGAGGTAAGCTCAGAGTAGCATGCTATAGTTGCCTTTGTAGGTTTAAGACACATTTGCCACAGTTACACAGCTTGACTTGTGAATCCACAGGATGACAGGTTACCATGGGTGAATTTATTTTTATCCATTCTACGGAACTTAACATCCTAGTTCTGTCCGGGCTAAACTTACAAATCAGATGCAAATAAAAGTATACACAATAGGCCTTTTGCAGTTCTGTATAATAATCACACATAACGTGTTTTCTTCTGTGCAACTCAGTCCAAGTGTTGTTGTAGAACAGCTCATGAGTATAAATAGTTACCATCTTGAGTGTGAAACTGTGTAGACTCGATCCAGTCTGACATATTGAGGCATTGTTGGAGAACACAGAACAGATTGAATCAGCCATATTGGCAGTTAGCAGTCACCCTTAAAGTGAAAAGAAGGACAAAAGATCAAAACCTCTGTAACTGCTATAGGTAGCATATTACCCACTGATACCTTGATTGTGCAGTCTTGTTAGATATGATAATGTTCAGTATGTACCTGATTTCCTGCTTTAAATTTGACTGAGGACCAATTATGTGTCACAAAGTACCAATTAGAAGGAGCTAGCAAATCTCCACAAAAGCTACCACAGTGGATCCGAAATAACACGGTCAAGGAGTGATTTCACTGTAGACTTTCAACTTTGATTCCAGGGGTTTAACAACAGTAACACATCAACAGTTTTGGAATTAAAGACCTTTTGAGGTAGTCCTTACAAATTTACAAGCTCAAAAGAATATTCATAATAGAAGGATTCCTTTTAATGTAAATTCATTTGCTGCCTAAAGTATGGAACCCATGGGCATGACCAGTTGCTGAGTTTGCTTTCTTGAGATTCTTTGCCAGACCTTTATGCACTTTGAGTTGTTTTTGTGGTTTTTTTTTTTTTTTTTTTTTTTTTTTTTTACCCCTTATTTATGTCTGCAGTAAGTGAAAAGCCTGGTTAGTTGGGTTGAGTTAGGTTGATTCATTCCCACTTAACATTCCAAATGTCTTTAACTGCACTCTAATGGGAATATTTACTGAGCTGCAACAAAAGGAAGACTCTGAATTCGAGCTGACATTTTGAGTTGTTTTTAAACCCTAAAATTCAAAAGAACATTACTGCAGACAGAGGAACAATCCAGTAGGCTTTATTTAATATATTGTTGGCTGCTTCAATAATAATCCACTGTATTGGCCCTGCTGTGAGCAGTTTAACAACAAAAAAAAAAAAAAAAAAAGCTGCTGAAGTAGGGGGTGGGGAAGAGTAAGTCATATAAATTTGTTTAGACTTCTTTTTATTACTCTTTCATCCTGTGCAGGGGTTGTTCACAGCCCTTGGCCCCATAAGTAAGTCTATGTGCAGCTTTTTAATTTAAAACAATGTTTTCTCTGTTTTCAGCCGTCTTGGAAAAAAGAGTAAAAGATATATTTTTCTAAACCACATACGGTTTGTGCTCCATACCTGCCTTTTCCAGATATGAATTCACTGGTGTTGTTTTGAGTGCAATAGAGGATCACAAATGATTGACACTATTTAATGTTTTCTTAAGGAACCTGTGTGTGTGTGTGTGTGTGTGTGTGTATTATTATTATTATTATTATTATTATTATTATTATTTTTGACAGAGCATTACGTACAGTACCATTTCATAAATGATGAATGCTTTATGTGACTGAAGGGGTGTTGACGCTTTATAGAAGGAGCATATCAACATTGTAGGTAAAAGCTTGTTATGGCATTTGTCTCCACTACTTGCAAAGAGTTTAGTGAACAAAGTGCAAGCGGAGGATTTTCTGGAATGTATCCTTTTAAGGTTTTAACATGAGTGTTTATATGCTGCAGCAATATTTTCCTTGATCCATTTGATCCTTCTATTTTTAGCAGTTAGCTCTGCCACTTCCAAGCTTTTCAAATATTTACACTTTTTATTCAATACTTCAGAAATTCATTTGATTTAGTTCATTATGCAGTATGGACTGCATAATATATGTTGTCCTTTCAATATGGTCATTTCAGACACAGGCACAGCCAACATTATGCATATAAGATAAATAAGGATAACTTAGAATTTAAGTTTCATTAAATAACTGGTCTTCCTCAGGAGAACACGCTCTTGTGATTTCCTAAAGAGTCAAACAACTTAGCACTCTACTTGGAAATGTTGTCATAATAAAGCCTGGAGAAGTGTTGGAGTGCTTTTCAAACACTCTGGTTCCCAGAGCTGCTTTGTATTTTCATAGATTTCCGTTGGCCCGCTGTTGGTCTGTGCCATGTGTTCTTTTGCCCGGATAAAAAGCCAGCTGTGCAGAATGGTAATGTGACGTTACGAGGGCAGGTCAAGTCATCTTTGACTGAATGAGCTCTGCTGCTGAGTGAGCTGGGAAACAGGAAGACAGACTAACAGACCCAACAAGATGATTGTATCTACAAAGAGGACCTTTTTTAAGAATTTTCTTCTTGACTTGTGGTTGTCCTGTTTGATTCCCTGTGTGCCATATTCATATTCATTCAGCATTAGTAGAAAATACTTTGTGCATCATAGCAGCTCTCTCAGGTTCATCCAAAGAAAAGGAGAAGGTAGAGCATTTAATGAGGGAGGGGGCGGGGGGAGGGGGGGGCAGGTCGAACAGTGGCTCCTCTCAAGAGCAAGGTCTGCTCTCCCAGGTGTCTCCAGGTAGTCATTAAGGGCCATGGGAACCCGGGCCAGACCTGCCTGTCACACACAGCTTTTCCTCCCACAGAGATCAGTGTAACCTCTTTGCAACCACGATGAGCTGTTATCTGAATGTTAGGAAATGCGCATCCAAGTAAATGTTATTTTTCAGTGGAAGCTGAGGAGTATTTGTTTTTCAAAAAATAACACTGTTTTTGAGAGACTTATTTATTCATTATTATTCTAGTGTTTTTTGTTTTGGTATTTTTCTGGTGGAAGTGGATTTTCTTACATAATTAATTTGTACAGCTGATCTCTGTCATACCACGAAACTATATGGCCAGAAATTAAATCATACCTTATTATTCCATCGGGAATGTCATAAGAGTCTGGATATAATCTCCATGCTGAAATTTAAGGAAGCTCTTAAAACTAGCTTGAGGTCAAAGTATGGCATTTAGATGCTGTGTTTAACATAATTTTAGGCTGAAAAGCTTATTCATGATCAACAAACTTTTAACTCCAGCTTTTGGAAAGCTTTGTGAATATTAAAAAAAAGAGAGGAAAAAAAAGAAAAAAAAAACACCCACCCACCTTGAAAATGAGAGCTGATAAAAGCAGGTCAGGCATACTGCCTTACATCAGCTGGTTGAGGTGATAATGATCTGATCCTCAGCACTCAGCAGTGGTGCATTTTAGCTGCTTAGGCTATTTAACCAAGTGACTTTATCTTAACACTACAACCCACATAAAGCTCACAAGTTTTTTTTTTTTTATTCTTATGTTTTTTGATGTTTAGGCCAAAACCAAGTATACATTCATCTGTTTTTTGTCTATTCTTTCTTTTTCTTTTTTTAAAGATTAATTATTGTTATAAAATATTCATAACTGGTTTCTGGGAGTGGCTCTTCAAATATAAATTTACTTACAGAAGACAAATAAAGAAGCTTAAACCAATAAAAACATTTTTCTTTTATTAATCAGTTATTTGATTAGCTGGATATAATTTTTATACATACCAGATTCTATAAGTAGCATCCATAAGTGTAACATCTTTTGCTTCATGCAGATATTTGGCTGACCGTCTCAGACTTCCTGTAGACACACCACACATGTATATTTACTACAGTTGCACTACAGTTACAGACACTTTCTTCTGACCCAGGGGCAGGTTTGAAAAATCGATTTTCTGAGTAAATGTGTATCATGCAATTGGTCCAGATTACACAAAACTCTGACTTTTTATATAACTGTGTGATCAAACGGTGTGTGATTTCCACAAAACTCACTGCGTGTCACTGGTATCAAATCATTTAAAGTCCCATTACTCTTTAACCCACAGGGTTTATTCAATCAGCTTTGTGTGCATGCATTACCTAAGGGTTTGTGAGCAATCATTGCTGATGCTTAGTTCATCAGGGCGCAATGAGCTTTTCTTCAATAATGAGCAATCTTTGCTTTAAGAAAAGGTCAAAAGGTTTTTGTCTGGATAATAGCACAACTGTAGATGTATTTAAAGTTTGCTGAGGAAGATGGAAATGCCTGTGTGCTCATCTCCTCTTATGCATGTCCTCAGGGTCTCTTTCTGTCTCTGTGAAAATTTAGTCCATTTAATATTTGCCATAGTGTCAAAGTGCATGGGAGATGAGGACAGTAATTAGTCAGCTTGCATACAAACTTTATTAAAAGCTGTACCTTGCTAATGAGCAAAGTGTATAAGGGAATACTCGGGTCAGTTCGGTGCCATGTGCTCAGGTAAGTTTAGGAAAAGTTAACTTGTTATTAACTCTGCTGGTCTCTGCTGTGGTAGTTAAATTGTGCCTGTCTATCCAATAATTTATACGGTGTGTCTCTGTTATTGTGTGTAGAATTCAGCAGATTCTTTGTAATTCAGTTGTCTTTATTGTCAAAAGGACTTAAGTCATCTTTTCAAGTCTGTTATAATTAAATATGGAGGAGCCACATAAATAATTGTTTGTGTGTCTGTGTGTGCAGTGGGAGCTTCTGTGGTCCCTGATCCTCCTCCTTACCTTCTGTCTCCTGCTTGTCTGGTTCTACTTCTGGTGGGAGGCACATAATGACTACAGCGAATTCAACTGGTGAGTACAAAAGTGCCCCTGTGTGTTGTCAGAGGCTGCCAGCATATAGTTTTGGCTGTAAACACATTCTAGCCTTACTTGTTGGCTTGTTGTTTTTGTAAACCATCAGTTTAACCTGTTTTCTGCCAGAAGCCTCAATTATACTTTCTGCGTCTGCGATCTGCTGTGGTCCGCTCGGATCTGACTGATGTAAATTTCACAATCACTGAAAGCAGTGAGCGCATTCTCTGTAGGGACATCCACCTGCTTGTTTTTTTTTTTTTGTTGTTGTTCTTGTTGTTTTTTTGTTTGTTTGTTTGTTTGTTTGTTTTTAAGTATTTTGTGACTACACAGTCTTGTCTGCAAAGAATGTATTCTACACATGCACCAACTACACATGCACCAAGGCTACGAACTTCAAGGAAGCCAAATAGGAACGACCACTCGGCTCTCCAGCTGTCCATGTCTGTCACATAGGTCCTCACACCACCACGCAGTCCTGGGCCACATTTAATCGAACGAATACAAATGTATTTGACAATATACATTTGTATTTGTTAACCCACTACTGTTTTTTGGACAACAACTTACAGCTTCTCACAGAGCAGACACTATGGCCCCATTTCCCAGAAATTGGATTAAGTTTAATCCTAGACTAAAAGAAAAATTCAGTGAAGGCCTCCTGTGTTTATGTTTGAGGAATGGGTTTATGTCTGTGGAAACTAAACCTTTTAAGATACTAAATGCAAGGCAATGTTAACTTATTAGTGACACTGATGTTTCCATTTCAATGCAAAATCTCTAAAGAGCGTGCAGACATCACATGATTTCAGATTAAATCTTTCCCCTCCTTCTCCTCTCGCTGTTCTCCTCTCAGGGAGCTCTGCAACAATGTCACCTTTTCTGCTTATTATCATCCTTTGCTTCCATTACCTTTCCTCGTTTCTTCACCTCTGTAGTTTTTCAGTGATCTCCCAGCTCTTTTTTTCGTTTATCGCAGTTTCTTATATCCTAATAAATAACTAAGCTAACTTAAAATGGGCCTCAGCATAAAAGTGGTCCCTGTGAATCTAAAGGCCTCAGAGTAGTTTGGGGTAGATTACTATTTTTTCCCACTAATGGTTCTTTGCAGTTTAACTGAAAGCAAATATCCCTAAAATGACCATCGTAGGTGCACAGCGCACCCATTTCCTGTTTAGATCGAGTTTGCGAGGGGCAGCCAGACAGTAGAAAGTTATATGAAAGGGAGCTAAAATGGGCTGTTCCAGACAGTGGTTGAACTGAGTGGCTGCACCAAGCCCAGGGCAGGATAAATAAGAATTATTTTTGAGTCATGCAAAACAACCCTAGTAGTATCCAAGAATATATGGAGCTGTAGTAGACTATAATTGGCCCTGTTTACCTTTTGCTTTGGCAATGTTTGCCATCCTCTTTGGAGCTCTGCAGACAGTCCAGTTTTATCTGCTGTATTACTTGTGTGTATTTATCTACATTTACATCTCCAATAGACATTTGCAATCCCTCTTTATAGCAAATTTCCTTCTTTTTTTCCCTGCTTTTGTGGGGTTTCCAGAGATGATCACAGCAATTGCCATCCCTGTCTTTGTGACTGAGTGATTTAGCTCCAGGGAGTATCTCTGTCCATGTGTAGCATAAAAAGCATTCACAAAGGGCTGAGGAGCATCTGCACTAAGTGACCCTGCCGTGGCTCTGTGCCACTAGAATCATGCACAGGGCTTTGAATGTAAAGGACCTAGCTGGCATTTAAAAATGTGCACACCCACACCCAAAGAACTACATAGAAACAAATACATTTAGGCACTTTGTCTTTTCTCTGCAGCTGTGGACCTGGGGTTACACCCAGTGTCACTCTTCAGAGGATTGCAACTCAGAGTAGCATGCATATATTTTATGTATCTATATAATGCTATATGTAGTTGCATGTGATAGTAAAGAATCCCATAAGACAGAAGCAAGTCCTCAATAATTTGTCCAACCATCCATTAATAATGTTACATAATCTAGTTTGTCAGTTTTTCCCTCTCTGTGGTCACTGTGCAAAGTCTGTGCATTATTGTTGCTAACACAAAGCTTGAGAGCACTTTATTGATGTCTGCCTGTCAATCAGAGACCTTTGGTAAACCAATAGTTTCCATTTTCAGCTTTCTACTTCTATGTCATGTTTCAACTGTAGATTACATCATTTTGCCAATCTCTTTGTACAAGACTGTTTCTTTGTGGACTTCTGCAGCTAATCTAACATAATGTTGTTGGTAGTTTGTCAGTCATGTTTGTTCTGTAAGAAAGAAAAATGGCTGATAATAGGTGGGAGAAAATGGAGACACATATACACTGACACTATATTCTCACAAGCATTCACACTCCTTTTTTTATTAGATGTGATGAAGACAAGAAATGTTGTTATCCCTCTTGTTTCTGCAGGTTCCTGTACAACCGCTCTGGGGAGTGGAGTGATGGCACTGTTCCCATCCTAGCCACCACCGCTGCTGGCTTCACCTATATTGCTTTTCTAATTGTGAGTCACAGATTGCAATTGCTTCGTTGAAGAGATTTTTAAATTGTCTTCATGTGTTGCCAGATATGGTAACCACTTACATAACAACGGTTAGCAAGTTGAGATCTGTAAGGCAGCAGGCTTGTTCTGAACCTTGTTCTTGTTTCTTTCTGTCTTTCTCTTCAGGTTTTAGCACTTTGCCACGTTGCACTTGGGCAGCAGTTAAATTTGCACTGGCTTCATAAGGTAACATGCCAAATATGAAGCTGAGCAACTGTTAATGTGTCTGTGTGGTTTGTGAAAAATGAGTGGTAGAAGGGGGGCGGGCGAGTTTTACATATGTATTTTTAACTCTGTTATGTGTTTACTTAGTGTTTGTGTGTGTCGCTGTGTCCAATCATTGCTGATCAGCTGAACTTCCCAACTTATAGTTTGGAGTTGTCCCAGCAGAGTTGCAAAATCCCAGAAAACAAGCTGTTCAGAAATGCTGTCAGCAAATCAAATACAGTTACCAAACACTGTTTGACATGTGAAAGAGCTAGGAGCTACTCTGGGTTATTCTGGTGCATATGTGTGTCTAAAGAAACAACCTCTTTTGGTGTCTCTCCCTCTTTCTCCACACAGATAGGAGTTACTGTTGCCTTGCTCACCACCATCATTGGGGTCATATCTGTCAATCAAACATGGGCGCAAGAGTGGGATGTCATCCCCATCTCCCTGCAGGTCAGCAGACTTAAATCACCCTAAACTACTTGTGATGGGTAGACATCACAGCTGGTGCTTAGGTTCCGTACTAAAGTGAGTGTTGTGATCCACAGGCGAGAGGCACGGTGTTATTTTCACACAACAACCAACACTTTGACCAGAGGTTGTCGGCCTTGATATAATAATGGCTCAGTAATGGAGCTATAATCAGTTTTCTTTCACAGAGACAGCCAGGGTGGACTGAAGTGTCTCTCCTTTGTAGTGCTGTGAAGGTTCACACATGCCCATTTAAACTGGTGTAATTCCTACACTACACACCAGTGTCTACAGCAATCAGTCCATCTTATACATCCATATGCAGCTTCTTCTTCTTTTTTTTTTAAATGTCCCTTTAAAATAATCATTGTGTGCCTGCTGTAGCACTTGATACTCTGCTGGTTGCCGTTTGGAGGAATGTGTAATCATGTAAACTGTCTATGCAGTACTACGACTACAGTGTCTCTAAAATGAAATTACATCAGAGAAGTTTAAATAACCTTATAGTTAGTGTGTCCGTTTGGGATTATTGCACCACCAGAAATGTGTGATTGAAGTGGACACATGATTTCACTCCAACTGTGGCCATTAAAATTAAATGCCACTATAAATTACAGCTATTATCTCTAAATAGTGTTGCCAGTTCTTCAACCCCAGATAATGTCTGTAATTCCATGTCTCTCTGTCTTCTGTGTCTTTGTTTCTCTCCTCCTCTGCTCAATCGTTAACTCTCTATAACCTTTTCTGTCTACATACCCCCGCATTCCTCTCTGTTTCACACCTCTGTCCAGGCTACAGGCCCGTTCCTGCACATCGGGGCTCTCGCTGCAGTCACGGCACTATCTTGGATTGTGGCTGGACAGGTCACCCGTGCAGAAAAAATGAGTATGTGTGCTTCTGTAACACAACATTCAAGTTCATTCTTACCTGACGTTACCATCAGCCACAGATCAAACACACAGACACACACATATACAGGAGGAGTTGTGAATGATTAACACTATGTAGACAAGAGGCCAAGACCTCCACCCTCGGTGTCCAAGATAACGAACATTCCTCCGGTCTCATGTGATGTTTTCCACCCAGGACACTTTGAATTGTTTGTCCTTGATTTCAGGACTCTTTGTGGGGATCAGTAGCTCTGAATGTGTGCTCTGTCCTCCCTCTCACTGCCACTGGTGTCTATAAAACAGACCTGAGCTAAAAAGAACTGAAAGTCTTTGTGATTTATGATTTTGAGATTTTGAACAAGGTGTAGCCAAATGGGCACAGTGTTGGCTACCAAAAAACTGATTCATTAATGGTATATCATTAACTGCTAATTACTTATAAGTCATGTTTTTTTTAAAGATAAATGTGTCTTTAGATGTATTAAGTTTTATCACTAAAGTGATTTTTTCCTTCTTTTCTTTTGACTGCAGTTACATTGCTTAAGAGAGTTTGCCCTTGTCTCTTTGAAAGATGGAAAATAACTCGCCTGACTGTTTAGTTGTTGGCTTCATTTTTTAGGTTTATGTATGTGGGTTTTTTGTTTTTTTTTATATACTTGATGAGGTGAAAAGGTCTTGGCAAAATATCTCTTATTCAGTGCAGAACAGCAACTGAATATCAATGAGGGTATGAGTGCGAGTGAGAGGGTGGATGAGGGTTGTGTGAGTCTCCTGTGTGTAACAAGAGTTGGCTACTGAACCCCGCCCTGGAGCTGACCTTGAAACAAATACATTCCCGTGTGTGGGTGTGTGTGGGTGCCCACTTTCAGCCATCATTACACACTCATACAGAGGTGGACACAGGGTAATCTCTATGGCCCCAATGGATGTGTTGTTGGCCAGTTATAAGCACTGCTGAACATTCAGATATTTACTGCCTTTGCACAGAGGTAACCAATTTTGGCACACCCCTAGCACCTAGCATCTTTCATAAACTGTGTATAATGAGCTGTTTGGTGAGCTTTGGAGGTGCTGAATGGTAGATTTTGTGTTACCCATTTCCCCTGTTTCCAGTTATTATGCTATGCTGGTAGGCTGCTGGTTGGAGCGTTATTTTTATCATCCTATTGGAGTGTTCTGACAGCCATCATCATAAAAGCAAATTTCCCCAAAAGTCAAACTAGACTTCATTATATCACAGCTAATAACTGTAACTATGTTGATGCTTCTTCCAGTGTTCCAGGTGGTGGTGGTTTTGCTGTATGTCAGTGTGTTACTAGCACTCTACATGGTGCCCCTACACATCACCTCTCCCTGTATCATGGACCCAGCCACCCTCAAACCACGCCCTAATGTTATTGGCCATCAGGGAGCCCCTATGGTGAGTCAGCCAATGCCTAGCTTCCATTCAGAATGAGAATTTAAAACGAACTAAATAAATAAATTGATGTACATGTTCTTACAGTAACATACAGAGTCCTGATATTGGCTTTGCAGCAAGGCTCCCACAGTCCCAGGAAAAATTGTGCTGCTTTATATTTTTATTTTTTATATTAGTCCCTTGTTTTGTTTTGTTTTTCTCATTTTTCTGAATGAAAAACAAAAGGACTGTGTCAGCATATTAGCTTGTGGTTGTGCAGCTGAAAAATAGAAAAACTGTGTGAGCTGGGAACGCTCCATACCTACGTTTTCTTCTGGATTGAGGTGTAACCCAGCCAAAGACAAAGCGTTGTTTGCAGTTTTTTTTTAAGCACCAGTTAGACTCTTACTTGGAGCTGGAATGGCAGTTAAGTATGGCCACATTAACATATGATCTGTACGCAAAGTTCATTTTTCCATGATTGATTTATGTGCTTGGATTAATTGCATTGCTTCTTAACATCACCTGCAGGCAAATTTAAGCCCTTGGCAAAACGTACTGTTGAGTATTACACAACTGTTAGAAGGAACGAGAAGATGGTTATTCAGAACAGTTAGTCACGCACACGCTCAAAAACACACCCAGATTTTTGTGCTATTTGTGCAAGGCAATCGATTCTCACTGTGGAATCTAAATTTAGGAGTGGCTGTGCAAGGCTGTGAGACTCCCACTGGGAAACAGTGATCACATCACTGGACTCTTTGTCCCAGAATCACTCTGTATTGATTATAGCATCATTCCTTTCCTGTGGTTCCCAGGCAGTAGCTTTACTCACAGGCTTTCATAGGATGATACTATTCTAGTAAGTGATGGTATGATATTGATCATACCCTCGACCAGAAGAGTTAAAGAGCAAGCCGCAGCTGTGACTTTTTTCATTACACACAATCCTTTGTGTTCAGAGGACAGAGTGTTTTTTTTTCACATATATGTAGTGAAAGCTTTATAAATACATGTAAAAACTTGTTCTCTGTGTCATTTTGTCATCAAGAGATGTCGTTCCAGCTTCAGAAAAGTCAAAAGTTAGGTCATTGTATGGGGCTATGTGTTTAAAGAAGAAAAAAAAAAAAAAAAAAAAAAAAATTTAAAATCTGTGCTTGTCCTTTACTGTGTGTGTGTTTGTAGCTTGCTCCAGAGAACACACTTTGGTCCTTCCAGCGAGCGCTGCAGATGAACGTCACTGGGTTGGAGGCTGACGTGGCTATCAGGTACGCACACACAATCAATACAACAGAATGATAAAGCAAAGCAACACACACACACTGGGTTTCATAGATTATCACAATCACTGGCTTTTCAAAAATTTCTCAATCAGTCCAGGACTAACGTCACACAGGACCACATATCACATTTAGACCTGCTTGGGATTTGTTTTTTAATTATTATTATTGTGTACTCCAAATACCAAAAGGACAATCTTAGGCATTATGCATTGAACATACTGCTGTTCAGTATAGCAGCAGTCCATAGTTATCAATTCCTGCATGATTTTAACAACATAATAAATGAAGACGGGCTGAGCTCAGAGACGCACACTTGGAGGAAGACAGGAAATTGGGTGGGTGGATACTCCAGTGGCCGTGCTATATGATGAATAGTGGGTGCTCATGTCTACTCATGCATGCACGGCTATGGAGGATGAGTGACTGTGTGGAGGTGGGGAGTGATGCCGGCCGCAAAGTGTGTGTTTGTGTTTTAGAGCTGCATTTCATAGTGCAGAGTGTTTTAAGACCGTCAGTGCATGCTAATTTGATTAGATGTTTTTGCAGCAATCTTGGTGCAGTCTGTTTATGTTTGTGTGTGTGTTCACTGTACAGTCCTGAGAGAGGTGAATGGGTGTGTGATGTTCAGGCTGCTGACAGGTGGGCTCCTGACGGTGCTGAGTAGTTAGACCTGATGACAGCCAGATCCACAAAGAGACTCCACTCCTGAAGGAGACTGGAGGCAAATTCTCATGTGTGCACGCATTCATACAATATAACATGATTTTATTATTTTTTTCCCACATCTGATGATGATGATATTTTGGAAACTAACGGTTCAAACACAGACACCCACCTATATGTGTTAGCAGGATATTTGTTAGTCAAATGCTTAATTTCTTTTTCTGATTAGTATTTGAATGACAAATACAGAGAATAGAAGAGCTTTCTCCTTTCGTCTTTTCCTGGAAAAGATCTTGATGTGAGCTCAGTTTTTTTTTTTTTTTTTTTTTTTTATTCCCATATTGGTCAGCAGCAGCATTTTCCTTTTTTGGCATGATTTCAGTTCTTATCTCTTCTCTGCTATTTTTGGAACCTTCATCTCTCTCCTACACATCAGCTGCAAATATTAATTACTTCTTGACACTTTACCCTTTTGTTTGCTAGCATGGATGGTGTTCCTTTCCTGATGCGTGACTTGACCCTGCGAAGGACCACAGACGTAGAGAAGGTTTTTCCAGACAGACAGATGGACGAAGCCTCACTTTTCAATTGGACGGATCTGCAGCAGCTCAACGCTGGACGTTGGTTCCTCAAGGTTGTTCTTGGTTTCTAATAAGGACTACATCTGTGAATTATTTTAAAGCAATCTTAGCTTTAGCGTGCCGGGATGCACTGATGTGCAACAAAAGCCATTATCCCAGTGAGCCATAAGTACTATACGACATCGCACATTGATCATTCATGATGTCGTTGGCTTTCATCAAAATGTTAACACCCACCGAAGCTTTACTGGGAGCTGCAGTGCGATGAGTGCCATGTTTCACTGTCATCCTAGTACATGAAACAGCCATCACTCAAGGACTGCTTTTCCATTAATCTGTCCATGTCTAAAAGTGCAGGTTTGTTGCTTTAAAATGTTTCCTTCCTTAGCTTAGATCTTATGAGATGAGACCATGATGTGCAAAGACTCAGATGTGGCTGTCCGTATTTGTTTGAATCTTCATTACTTTTCCCTCTTGTGTTTACACTGCATGTGTGCACACTGTGTGGATGGATATTGCATTTCTAAGAAAAGCCTTACCACCACTCCATGTAATTTTAACAATGATTTTTCATCACCTAATCTGTAGTATATATATATATATATATTCTACAATATATAAAAGGCAGAAATGAAGCATTTTCTAGTCAAAAAAGTGAAATGGCATCTTATCATAGAGTAACAGAATCTTCTCAGGATCTTCTCCAAAGGGAGTAAGCAGTGAAGCGAGAAATGTGGCGTCCTCCAACGATGTACCGAATGATCTTTTGAGTTTTTGTGTTGATAAAAGTGTTATAAAGCTGTATTGTAACCTGTGTTATTCTTTCATTTAAACTGTAAAGCTGATGATCACTTTTTTTTTTCTTTTTTTGTGTGTGTGTGTGATGTTTCAGGATGACCCCTTCTGGACAGTGCACACGCTGTATCAACATGAGAAGGAACGGATCGCC
The DNA here is from genome assembly GCF_013358895.1 of Oreochromis aureus. NCBI lineage: Eukaryota > Metazoa > Chordata > Actinopteri > Cichliformes > Cichlidae > Oreochromis > Oreochromis aureus. Next base: position 24,264,482 of record NC_052955.1, on the reverse strand, counting down.
AACCAGACCGTGTGCAGCCTGGAGCAGCTTCTAAAACTAGCCTCATATCACAACAGCACGGTGGTTTTCAGGCTGCGGAGACCTCCTCCCAAGCACCCCTGCTACGACAGCTGGATCAATGATACACTACAAGCTGTGCGGCAATCTGGGGTTCCTCAAAGCCTGGTAATTATATAGGGATTAAATGGCAGTGTGTGTTTGCTCTTTTTCACTGCGTGATGTACGATGTGTTTCTTTGTTTGCATGCTACATGCAAAATGAATGAGTTCAAATGCAAATCATATAAAAATAGTTGTGTTGGTGATAGAGTTTCAGAGCTGTAACTGTTTGACGTGCTGTGCCGTGTCCAGGTGATGTGGACGCCTGATGAGAATAGAACCCAGGTGAGACAGCTAGCACCTGATCTGATCCAGACCTCAGTGGTGAAACGGAGCCATCAAATTCTGCAGCAGTCCGGCATCAGCAGCCTGCTGCTCAGATACAACCAAGTCAGTAGAGAGGAAATCGGGTAGGAAGACACACAACCCTCATGTTGTGTTATCAGTCTGCAGCTTCAGCACAAAGATTTATAAGTGCCTGAATGTTTTCCTTTTTTCCCCCTTTTTTTCCCAGGAACTTCTCCGAGGCCCACATCAATCTCACCCTCTACACAATCAACGAGCCCTGGCTGTACTCGGTGCTCTGGTGCAGCGGGGTGTCATCAGTCTCCTCAGAGGCCCCGCATGTCCTCCTAAAGGTGCCTTACCCCATCTGGTTAATGGTAAGGACTCATTACACACAGTATAGTTTTATATAGTTCTGTTGGATTCACATTTTGTTTTTAAGTTGATTTTTTTTTTTTTTTGGGGGGGGAAATCTGATCTTCTATTTGAATGATTTCCTTTTTTTCCCCCCATTTGCTCCTTTTCTGCATTTAGATTTTTCAGACCTTTTCTGCGCTCCAAATTTTGTTGCAGACCTGTCTTAAAATATGTGTATTCAGCAGGTGTTTTATTAATTTATAGAAAATCAAAGAGAATGACACATCCCATTTATAAACTGTAAGTTTTAGCCTCTCCTTCCAGCCAGCAGGCATCATGTAGATCTCTTACTGTTTAAAATTCTTACTTTTACTCACGTCTGATCGCTGGGGTTTCTCTAATATTGAAGGCTCTTTACCTGTTTTTAATTGGTGCCAAACAAATAAAAATTAAATAAAATTGTATTCAGAGCCTCAGTTATAGCAATCGCTGATTAGCTCGGCTCTATCCTGCTTCAATCAGTGGTCCTTAAGATGCTACTACAACTCGAGTGGAGCCCACCTGTATCTTAATTTAATTTGGACCTAATTAAGGGAGCTACTAGATACATGTTTATTGTAAAGGCTGCGAGGGCCCTCTTTAACCTCCCTCTCTCCTTCAGCTTCATCCTCTCTTTGACTAAATTAGATTTTACTGATTGATATCAAAAGGAGAGCCTAGCTTTGAACTGAACTCCTGTTTGCTGTAGTGTCATTCTTTTCTAGTTCAGTCTTCCTGTTGAAACTTCTCAACATGTGTAGCCTCTCTGCTATCCTTCCACTCGCCTTCATATGTGCAGCACCAAACCGCTCCCCCCATCTGTGGCACCATACGGGAACTCTGCATGACAACATGTGGACATGACCTCCAGCTCACTGCTACGGCTCAGGGACAGTTTAGGCTTTCGTAGCATCTGCGGTGCTGTCTGTTAAACCCAACTGTGGAAAAATATCCACTCAAATATGCTATGAGTTGTTGTTTAGACCAACAGAAGGTAATCGGGAAGGAAGTAAAGCTTTGCATTTATGTTTGTAGTAAATGATAATGTTGATAATGTTGGCAGTGTCACTGTGTGTTTAAAAAAACTGCTATGTTTGTGGGTTTATTCAGAAAAAAACAGTTCAGCACAATTGAGCTGAAATTAACTGTATTCTTTGGCATATAGCGCCACCCAGTGATGGAGCCTGCTGTAAACGACTTCAAGACAAAACTCAGATCTATCATGACTGTGTGTGTGTGTGTGTGTGCGTGCTTCCAGAGACCAAATGAGTACTGCCTGGCGTGGGTGTCCGCAGACCTCATCTCGTTCGCTGTAGTCATAGGCATATTCATTTTCCAAAAGTAAGTACACACACTTGGTGGTATAACAGCAGTCAGATCATTAAAGCGAGCTCTTACACAACAGCTAATGTTCCTCTATTTTTCTGCAGGTGTGTTATTACTCTTTCACACTTAAATACACTCATTACTGCTAATTGACAAACACATTTACTCAGTAGACATCTCCCTGTCTGGAACACATAAGCAGCTCATGATGCTGTTTTTTTTAATCAAATGAGAATCCCTTTAAAACCCATTTTGTTTTGTGGCATTATAAGCCGTCATGTGTGTTCCTGTTGTGTCCCAGGACGGAGAAGGGTGTATGTTTTTATATGAACGTGTTTTCTTTTTGCTAAGCCCTTCACACTCCCAGCCCTGCATTTCTGCTGTGTTGAAGAGTGCTGTTTGTTTGTTTCTCTGATGACCCCAGAGACAGATGGCCTGTCCTCCTGTCATCACTGGCACCAAGGGCATTGATTTATTTATTAATCTATTCCACAATAAGGGTCCAAAATGAGTCTGCTCTGATTATTGGAGCTATTCAATAGCTTCTGCTGGCTTCTAAACTGATCTCTTGTCTCCCGCCTTCTTTTGTCCTTTTTTCTCTTTCCGCCTCTTCCTCGTCCTTTCTCCTCTGCCTGACGTGCATGCTCTTCTTCCTCCTCCTCCTGCTGCTGCATTCTGGCATCTTCTCTCAGCTATCACATGATCAGGTAACTGGGTCGCCTCTCCTGACCCAAAGTCTTCTCTCCTTTCACCACCTTCCTATCTTTCATAATCTTTACCCATCATTCCTTTGTTTGATACATCGTTGATTTCCTCTTTTTTTTTCTTTTTTTTCTTTTTTTGTTTTCCTGCTGTTACTGTATCATCCATCTCATCCAGATTTTTTTCTCTCCAACTTAGTTCCACTTCCTATATTTATTCTCACCTTCTTCTCTGTCTCACCTGAATGGATGTATTGCACTGCTGCTGCTTTCCTCTATGACAGCGACGACTTCTCATCCTCATTCCCCTCTGCTAAACAAATGAAATGTAATCTACCCACACAGCACAAAAAATAGTCCACAGTGAGAGTTTAAATGTCTCATCAGTCTTAATAAGTTAACGACTAAATGTCCAAAATGAATTGGAGCTCTCGATTCATCCGGGAAAGGCCTCAGGATTGGCTTTCGCTGATGCTGATGTGCTGAATCCTGGCTTGTTTGTGTTTGTGTCTCTAAATGCTTCTGTGCATTAGTCACAGTTCATTGTGACTAATGCTTCCAACTTAATTGAATTGAAATCGGGGCTGTTTTCATTAAAACGAGGATGAAGTTGTGGCAGGCAGGAAATGAAATCAGTGGCCTTGACTGTCAGGAACAATAACCTAGCAAAGGCAAAACTGTGCTAAAAAGCTTGTATAAGATAATAGTTAATGTTTTTAATTGTTAATGAAACATATATACACACTATGAGAAGTCTGTGTTGTTTTTTGTTTGGTTTTTTTCCCCCAAATTGAACGCCATACTTCATACACATGACCGACATCGGTTGGATGTTGCATCATAGCATGTGAAGTATCAAACAAACAATTCCTGAACATAATTTGTTCCAACCTGTACATTTTAACAGAGTGAGGCATGCACACAGACCAAGTTGCTTATTACAATTTGAAATGTCCAGGCTGTAATCCAGTGCAGCTGTCTTTAGGGATGTCCTCGTGTCTCGTGGTAATTTCTGATCCAGCCTGTGCAAACACTGCAGGTATCGGATGAGCGGTATGCGCAGCTACAACCCTGAACAGATCATGCTGAATGCTGCGGTCAGGAGGTCCAGTGGAGACATCAACGTCATGAAGGAGAAGCTTATTTTCTCTGGTAAGGCCTTTGCAGTGAAATAAATAAAAATTGAATCATTTACCAGTCTTTAATTATTTATTTATTTATTTTAATTTTTCATTAATTTGGGCTCTTGAACCTCAGCAACCTGTTTTTTAAACTTCAGGTGCCCAAATAGCATGTCAGTCCATCCCAGCATGCATCTGAGTGTCTGTAAATCTTCTTGGTCCTCCTCTTCCTCTCTTCCATGTTGAAGGTCACCCCCAGTAACAGCCTCCCTCCTACATCCTCCGTGTGATGTTCAGCACCTTTTCATCCTTCACAAGCAGTGACTTCTTCCTTTGTCCCCTTCATCCGTTGCATCCCTTGTTACCTTCCACCTCTCTGCCTACTTTGCCCTTTTTCCTCATCATCATACCTGCATCCATCCATCCCTTCACACACCTGTCCTCCCCCAAAATCCTGCCAGGGGAAAGTCATGTCCCAGTCTGTGTAGACAGCCTTTGGTACTGGAGGTCAAAGGTGAGTGATGTAAGTGCCAGCTTTGTCATTTTTCCAATCTTTTAGTGTTGTTAACCTGTTGGGGAAAAGTGTTTGTGTAAATGAGATGAGGTCAGAAAGAGCTGGAAATGTATCATTGATACAAATTGTTTTGTTTCTTGTCCTTTGGCGCCCTCCAGAGGTGAGGAACGGAGTTGGCAGTGCCGAGGAGCTTTATGGAGACAGCTACGACTACTACGCCAATCAGGGCATCAGCCAGTGATCTCGGCCTCACAGGATGAAAACAACACTACTCAGCGATCCCGTCATTCCAGTTTATCAGTGTAAAAGTGTCTCTCTGCCTCTGCTGCCCCAATTAACTGGCAGACTGCAGTATTTTTGTGTATACTCTGTAAATAGTACAATTTTTCTCCCCCTCACACATACTGTACAATATCAAAGAGCACTTTGTACTGATTGAATTTTGTTGTCTCCTCCTCCTCTCACTTCCAAATGTTCCTCTGAGTTCCCATGGCCTGTTTCTTTACAAAGATCAACTTTCTTTATTTCTTTCGAGCTAATTTCCCAAAGCAGTTCATTCTTTTAAGCGCCGTCAGATATTCAGATGAATTTTCTTCTTTTATCGTGGCTTTATCGCAGCATGGGGCTAATAGCTTACAGCCCATTGTATCCTGCCTCCTGGCAGCACTATGCTGTAGTTTATAGTAAACTTACCAACAGTAATGTTTATATTTAAATAGAAAAGAAAAAAAAAACTCAGAAGCTGTTTACAGAAGTCCTGCCTTCTCCTCCAGGTGACAAACTCACATGGTGTATGTAAGAGAATTATTTTGATAGAGGCTCAAAGCCCTCCTGTCCTACCAATGCATGTAACTCCAAGTATCCCTTCTACTGACTCATGAGAGCTGTGCTCCCAGTACAACTGGTTTAAATGGTCCAGGGGGGTGAAGCCTTGTGCTCCTGTTTTTATGGTTAATGGTGAATGTACATTTTTAATGTGTATTGTGTGTTTTCTGACTGGGTATATAACTGTGTGCAGTGCTGAGTGTGTAACTGTATGTAAAAGTGACTAATGCTTGAGATGCTCTAGCCCACAAAGGCATCTGAACTTACGTGACAGTTTAGCAATAGTCTGGTCCTATTAGATTCCACTTCCTGTACAGCCTTCGAGTTCAAGTACAGCAGTCAAGTCTTGTGGTATTTCAGTGCTGACGAACAAAATGCATCTAAAGCTTGGTTGCTGGTGTGAAACTGACCGCTGTTAGGTAGATGAAGTGGGCGCCAAATGTGAAAATGAAGCTGTAAGTTAATCAAAGGGATACGACTGGTATCAGAACAGGTCAAGAGATGGATTACCTTTTTGTGTTTTCTTATGTTGGGTATTACTGTGCCTCAGAAGCAAATGTTATAAACTCTAAATTAAAGTCTTAAGGAATGAAATAAAACAAAGTGTTTTGGGTTTTTTTTTTTTTTCCCTTCTTCTTTTCTCCTGCACAGCTGTTGAAATCATGCTTGTCTGGATATGTGTAAAGAGTGTGGGTTCAATAATTCTCAGAAGGGTGCAGTGTCCTCATCAAGATCTTAAAAAGGGTTAAGTTATCTGGTAAAGGTCACTTGGCACAAATGAAAATGTTATTTTGAGTAACTCATGTAGGTCAGAGCTTAAATTTATTTATGCTCTTAATGGGAGGTGTTACGGCTTCACTCGTCTCCTCTCTGAACTTCTCCGCCTTCTATTAGAGGCCTCAGATAAAATTCAGATTAGTACATGAGCTTCACCTGCATCACCCCACCCCAGCACCCGACAGTCAGAAATACAAAACTGAAAAAAGTTTGACTTTTCAAAAGGAAAGGACAGTGAAGAAGACGGAAACTCATTTTTAATAGGTCAAAAAGCAGACTTGACATTTTCAGGCAAATACACGTAAACTTGGTGAAAGTTGCAATATAAAAATAGATCCTGGTATTATTCCTGTTAGGAATTGAAATGATTCATACAGTATCTTTACTGGAGGCTCTAACACATCAAATTGTGAAATACAAAAGCAGGTGTGAATACACCCATTTATGAATTACAACAGGGGGAAAAAACAGAGTTTGTGATACTTCAAAGGAATGTGGGCACACTGAATTCTCGGTTGAAATAAAGTAAAACTACCAGAGCGGCTGTTCTGTTTGTTTTCCAGAGATGAACTTCCACATTGGATATACACCAACACTCTTGTATCTCCAAGCACATTCTTAAATATCCAAATGTGACAGGAACACATTTCTCAGCATCAAACACACAAGGCACCGATGAGTGACGCTTTGGTCGTCCTCATCTTGAACTACAGCAGCAAAAGCAGTCCGTACCCCCAAATATTTAAATAAAGCAGCTCTATTGCACAAAAAAGTCTCATTGGTCAACATGTGGAGTCCTTAAAGTGCAACACTGAGCATGTTTCCTCGGTCCCTTTTAAAGGCAAATAACCTTATGTTGATTTTACTCACGATGCTAATGATTTACAGTACTGTAAAAAAACAAAAATGAAGGCTTTCTACAGCACGTACCTTCATCTGTTGACTGAACTCTGCACCTCACGGTCACACTACATTTATGAGTGTTTTAAAAGCATATGGACACATTTTAACTGGCCTCACTTAGTTGCTGTGACTTCTACAAAATTATGAGCGGGACGAACAATGTAGCAGCTCCTTTGAAAGGCATGTGCATACAGCATATCAGCCTTCAACGGAAAAATTAAGAACTCAAATTAAATGTCAATTAAACACCTACACGCATTGTCTCTCTCACACGAACACACTCAGACCCAAACAATTAACAGATATAAATAAATAAATAGCTAGAGCAGTACTGGCTAGTCTTGATGTTTTCTAAAGACGTGGCTGTTCCCTGAATTGAACACAAGTTAAGTATCTGATGCCACTAAGCATCAACTGCTGAAGCTGAACAGGGCAGCAGATACGTGACAGAGACAGTGTCGTGCTGTCTTACTGTAAGTTGGCGCACAACAAAAGCAGCTGTCACTCAGAATGTGAAACCAGACTGTTCACTTCTGATGTTACAAGTCGCTGTAGAGGAATGTTGTTTCAGTACGCTGTCTGCTTTCTCTGATGTCAGCGCCGATTTCCAAGCCAAGCAAAAGGACCGCTGTGCATCGTAAGCTTTTCGGTGACGGGTTTTTTGTGCGTTTTTTTTCCTCCCATCAGCAGATGTTAAAGAAGCGCATTAAAGAAGCATGAAATACTAATAAAACACTGGAACAGAGATTAGCTGAAGTTCGTCTTGCGCAGATGTCTGTTGGGTATTTCTATGGCACTGACTTGTAAAGGCCAGGAGCCGCCCATGATGCCGGCCTGTATGGCCACGCCGGTGACCACAGCCAGGTCAGGGTCCACTGATGTGTTGGGCTCCTTTCCAAAGTACTCACTAATAAGCCTCCTAATTCGCGGGATCCTGGTGGAGCCTCCAACCAGAACGATCTCATCCACGTCCTTCTTGTCCAAGTGACCCTCAGCTAACACGGTCTCCACAGGTGCCAGAATCTTCTGGAAGAGGTCCTCATTGAGCTCCTCGAAAAGCGTGCGAGTGATTACGGCCTGGAAGAGAACTGGAGGCGGAGTGGAGCTGTCGAACCTGTCGAGAGTGCGAAGGTGCAGGGGCACCTGGATGGTTACGCTAGGTTGGAGGGTCAGGTTGAGCTTGGCAGCTTCTACAGCCTGCCGGAGATGGTGGATGTCCTCCTTGAGGGTGGGTGGGACTCCAAACTCCTGCTGGACTCGCTCTGTTGTGTACTGGAGCAACCTCTGGCTGAAGTCCTGGCCTCCTAATTTATTATTGCCTGAAAGCAAACAAACAAAAGAGCCCTTTAACATTATAGACTGCTAGTATAGAGGTACAGTATACACAATACAACACTGTCACAATACAGAGTATATCAATAAGAGTAAGTGCTTTCATTCTGCAGCCATTCACCAGTAATGATTGAAACAGATGGGATTTTTGAGTTTCATGTGGTTGCCAGTAGGAAGCATAACATCTGACGTAAAAGTAACACAGAATTTCAGAAAAGGAACATCATGCCAACAGTAAAATATTGTGGTGGTAGTTTGATGGTCTGAGACTGTTTTGCTGCCTGGGAGCCTGGTAGACTTGCTGTGGTAAATGGAACCATGAATTATGCTGTCTACCAAAACATCCTGTCCAGCCACCTGTTCATGACCTCAAACTGAAACATGCTTGGGTAATGCAGCAGGAAAATGAGCCAAATCACACCAACAAGTCCACCTCTGAATGGTTTAAGAAAAACAAAATGAAGACTTTGGACTGGCCTAGTCAAAGTCCTGACCTGAATCTGATTGAGATGTTGTGGCGTGATCTTAAAAAGATGGTTCATGCTCAAAAACCAACCAATGTGACTGAATTACAACAATTCTGCAAAGATGAGTGGGCCAAAATTCCTCCACAGCGCTATAAAAGACGCTTGATTGCAGTTGTCGCTGCTAAGGGTGGCCCAACCAGTTATTAGGTTAGGGTGGAATCACTTTTACACACAGGTCCAAGTAGGTTTGTGTTTTTTTTCCTCTTTAATAACAAACACCTTCATTTAGAAGCTGCATTTTGTGTTTACTTACTCATCTTTGTCTAATATTTACATTTGTTTGAAACTGTTGAACCAAGTGTGAAATAAATAAATAAATGAAATGAAATGATCAGAAACATTTAAGTGAGACAAACATAAAAAAAACAGGAAATCGGGAAGTGGACAAACACTTTTTTACACCACTGTATGTAGGTTCTAGAGTAGATAGAAGCATGTAATGTGTCTTGTTTGTTACCATGGTGTTTTAAAATTATATTTTACAGTCAGGAATGGTGGGGTTTACCCCAGCTGCCACCGAGCGAGAGGCAGGGTACACCCTGGACAGGTCGCTAGTCTATCGCAACTTTATTACAACTATACCCAACTTTTATTTCTGAAGCTGTGAAGCACATTACCTGCCATTGCCCTAGTGAGAAACATGCCTCCCTGTTTGTTGAGTAAAGACACATCCAAAGTCCCTCCTCCCAAGTCCACCACCAGCACGTTAAACACATCCACCTTGTGCAGGCCATAGGCCATTGCTGCAGCCGTGGGCTCGTTGATCACACGTAAGACCTCCAAGCCTGGAAGACAGTGAAGGAAGAGTTTGCATGCACAAACTTAAAACATCAATGTGGGGTACGAGTTGTTTTTAATGATGCCTGAGAAGAAGAGCTGTAATGGATTCAAAGACTGGGTAAAGCTCTCTGTAAACCCAGGTGAATTATGTGCAGCCTTGAGATTCATTAGTAAACTGACCAGCGAGGTTAGCGGCCCTCGCTGTGTAGTTCCTCTGCCTCTCATCAAACTCTGCGGGCACTGAGATGACGGCCTTCTGCACCACCACACCCAGCTGTCGCTCGGCCAGCTTCCTCAGCTTCAGCAGCAGCCTGGAGCCGATGAACTCTGGGGTAACGGTGAAGGTGTGGTTGGTGGAGATCACAAACTCTGCACTGCCATTGTTGTTTATCACCTATGGCAAGAGAAGGATGAGAGGATGCTTTTATTAAGTGTGGATCTGATATCATTGCATACACATAGTTAGGAAAGGTGGCTAGATTGGCTGCCTGTCTGAGCTGAAAACTTTCCAACCCCAGCCCAGGATGACCCACCTTGAACGGGTACCTAGCACTCTCCTTCTCTAGGACCTCTGGCTCAAAAATCTTCCCGATGAACCTTTTGGCATCGTAGATGGTGTTTTGGGGGTTGATGTCAGCTAGGTCCACGGCTTCGTGTCCGGCCAGCACCGCAGTGGTGGTGAAAGAGACCGCGCTAGGGATGCTCTTCCTCCCCTCTTCATCCGCTATCACCTCCACCTCCCCGCTGCCCGGGTGGAAGACCCCCACGGAGCAGAAGGTGGTGCCCAAGTCCAAGCCGATCACCTTGGGTTTTGGGGGAGGCAGGTACTGCTGACCCAGGTAACCAGCCAAGAACAGGGCCAGAATCACCGAACCTGTGGGACGGTAACAGCACGCGCATCACAGGTGGACCAAACCATTATTAGCTCATGAATTAGCACCCTAAAACGGCTATGCTTCTACTCACCAATCATAGAGACTTCTCCGGCCATCGTCACAAGCTGTTACGAAGTCACCGGACGCTTAAAATTTACAAAAAAATTGTATTAAAGGTTGTGTCGAAACTGTGTCCGGCTTTTGACAACAGGATGACGACAAACGGGAAATTTTCAGTTCGCCAACAAAATACACGTCAACTTTGCACGGCTCGTGGGGAATGTTGGGTAATGTAGTTTACGTAGTTTACGCAAACGCTACCAGAAACGCAGAAAACGGCCGCTTTGTACTACAAATCCCATATAGCTAGCAACGTCAACCGCAAAGGGAGCATTTTGTAACGTATGCACGAGGTTAACCAATCATGGGAAGGCGAAACTTTTTTTTTTTTTTTAAATAAATTACTAATTAAATTAATTATTTAATGAATACAAAAATGAATAAATAAAAGTAAAATAATAATAAATTGATTATTAACTAAATATTATTATTAGTAGTAGTAAGACAACAAAGACTTCAACTGATCAAACACACACATCCACACATGTGCAATAATACTAAGTGCAATATTCTTTTTCTGACATAGTTGTATTTTTACTCAGTTCTATAAAGCATTTGCATTCTATTTTTATCCTATTGTATATTTTATTCTATTTATTCTACTGTATATAGTATTTTATTTTATTCTATTCTGTACAGTTGTGTACAGTATTTTATTCTTATTGTATTCTAATTTTGCTATATAACTTTTGCACTGTCCACTTCCTGCTGTGACAAAACAAATTTCCCATGTGTGGGACTAACAAAGGTTATCTTATCTTATCTTATCTTATCTTATCTTAAAAGTAGACGTTAATTTAATGAAGCTAAATTCATGTATAGGTGCAATCCATGTGTACAGATGTACTTGTGGACTTGGCGCTATCAGAGACTGTACTCTTAGGCAAACTAAATGAGTCTTTAAATACACACAAACCAAATATTTAACTGTATTTTTAAAAAAATTTATTTACAAAAAGTTTTGAAAATAAATGAATGCTCCTTTTCACAGGAGCGCTCACACACAAGCTCTCTTACACACAATCTCATTCAAATGCACTTTCAGAAAAAGTATACTTGTCAACCTGTAGAGTATGCATTATAGACAAGATCTGAATATACAAACAGCTTTCAAATCAGAGGAAAGGAAAGTAGACCGGAAGTTAAACAGAGATCAGACGTAACGAGAAAGGTCAAAATGATGCAGCTGTGATAAATAAAAGCTTTACATGCAAAAACAATTCGAGATTTAGAATGCAATAAATACAAATGACATTAATGTGACAAAATTTCACCTCTTCGGCAACTTGCCGCCAAAATTCAATTCCTATACCTATCATAGTGATAAAGTGACAAAAGGATAATATGAAGTTTAGAATATTGTCTCTTCTTTGTACATGTCAAAGCTTCCACATTAGAAAAGCTTGAACAAGGAACAAGGGATACAATTGTGACATTTTGAGAAAGTTATGGAATGAATTTTTTAAAACCATTTTCATCAAAGTCTTAAGAAAATGTGCAACTTTTAAACTTTGATCAAAGTATACAAATGACAAACATGCGCTTTAGGACTCCACGGCGTCTGTGACGGGCTCTGTGTACTCCTTGCTGTCTGAACACTCTGACGGGATGAAGCAGCCCGAGTCTCTGGGACAGTCGCTGTCTTCCTCCTGCAGACTGTGGGAGGATTTGTGCTCCTCCGCATCCCTGACATCATCACCTGCAGCCACAAACCAAACTGAATTCAATCAAATGTCATAATATTCAAATCTGTACTGCTTTGCAGAATTGAAGCCATAATTAGATGCGGAAGGGTGACACGGTTTGATTTTAAATTGATTTATTGCGACGATAGTGACACATTATCGCAAATGTTGCTTATTGGTGTCAGACCAGAGCATGTGCTGGTGCCTGTGAGCTGTCACATGACCCAAATAAATACAAGTTTGAACCAGGAAACTCTAGAAGAAAATATGTCACCTAATTTTTTTTTCCTGTAAACTGTAAAAATATTCCACCGATCTTTCTCATTGTTTTTTAACTCACCAACAGAAGCCGCTAATCCGACTAATCTAGCTCAGCTTGATTAAATTACTGGTGTCTAATGTGGGCTTGGCAGGGTCACGCTGCAGCAGCTGCCATCTGTTTAGTTTCACTGTCAACCAAGCTGAGCTAAAAAAGAAATTACACTGACATTTACTTTGACTTTGTGCACATCTGCTTAAATTACACAAAGTAAAACATGAACGAAGCCACTAAAAAGGCCGGTGGATGTTTTTCCGTTTTTATGTTGGATTGTTTTGGAAAGTTTTGCTTTCATTCATGCAGGGATTTCTGATAATCAGTCAGACTGCTTCCAGACTTCAGATTACAGGAACACCTTCTGTCATGTTAAGCACTTTCTATCTGAGTAACAGGAAGTCACCAATACGTCTCTCACAGTGAGCACGATGTATTTCTATTCTCTACGGCACAAATGTCTCAGCTTTTACCTGTTTTTTCCCTCCATATTTACAGAGTGAACCTTTTTTATTGTCCCACAGAAATAAATTGACATAATTACACTTCCATTCATTTTATATTTATAGTAAATATTTACATTTTTTCTTAATTTCAAAAAGAGAGTTTTTATTTATTACAATCTTTACCTTATCTTACTGTTTATATGTCACTAAAGTCATTAAAGCTCTTTGTAACTAGAGATAAATTACTGTTGGTACAAAGCTTTGCTGAATGCTCACTTCTGATTGGCTAATGAGTAAATTCTACCATGTTTTAACCACGATCAAACAAAGCAGCTCCACGTGCTGCCTAAAAGACTTTAGGTATGTTAATATTTGATTACTGGAGAAATGACTGGGAACAAAGGTTTAGGTTTTTGTGTATTTTTCTATTATGTTAAAAGCATTTAGTTTGTGTATAATAAAATGTGCTATTAATTAAAATTGTGATTGACAATAAGTGAGGTAGCTATTAGCTTCTCTAATATACAGTCTCTGTGAAGACTGTATTGTATTTACAGCTGCTTTACTTTCAGTGTGGTGTTACTTTCAGGCTTTGCCTAACACCGATTTAGCCTGCTAGCAAATATTGTTAGTCTCATTTGCTGACTCCTGTATCTCTGCTGTGAGCCAGTCTGTGCAGGCCACTTCTGAACCCTTCATGAGAGGATCTTTATTTTTATTTTTCACAATGTTTATTTTTCAGGAGTGAACTCTTATGAAGCAGTAATTCCTCATCACTAAGTGCTGCATATTGTTACTTGTTAGCATTAGAACCAGTCACAGTGATTGCTCGGTGTGTCTCTGACCTGTGTAGTGGTATTCAGCAGCAGTGAGTAGCTTCTGTCTGTGCTCTGGGTCTTTGACGTTCAGCTCTATAAGATGTTTCTCCTGCAGGTGCATCAGGGACTCCACTGTTTCATAGCCGTTTAGCATCAGTGCAGAAGCATATTCCTGAAACAAGAGCAATCGCCGACTGTAAAACTAAAGCACAAATCTTTAGAGGTTTTGCTGTCATGACTAAGTCTTTGAAAACTTTGTGATTCATCCCCTAAACTAAGACAAAAGATCCCAGGTGAGCAGATCTGGTCTTCACCTCCAGATTCAAGCGTTCCAGTAACTCCAGCAGTGTTTTAGGTCGAGGTCTTTTGCACAGCTTCTGTTGTCTGATTTTGGGAGTCTCCTCCTCTTCCTCTTTCTCCACCAAAACGTCGACATAGATGAACTTGAAGTTGCCCACTTTGTTGTTGAGCATGCCTGTCCAGATGCCCATTGGAGGCTTACTGATGATGTTGATGATGTCACCAACCTTGGGAAAAACAAATCTATTAAAAGACTGTTGAGACTGCTTCATTGTTACTGCAGATGTTTCCCTGTCTAAGTACAGCCATGTCCATGTACAGCATGGACATGGAGAGTTACCTTGAGTTTGAGGGAGTCCGTGTCATATGGACTGGGAACAAAATCTGTGTGGACTCGAGCTCGGCCACAGAACTGTCCGTGATACGAGCCGTCCTCCTCCAGCCTCAGACTGTCTCTCTGACCAGAGCCATTGGACTCACTGGTCACACCGCCTGAACCCACAAACACAACACAGCACAGGAGCATTACACACTTCTGCTCATCTAAGAGCATTACTGGCTAAAACCACACATTTATACACTATGTCTGGGTGTACATTATGAGCAGATACTTACTGGAGGAGCTCTGGCCACTGTAAAGACTCTCCAAGGAGTTGCTTGTCTGTGTGGAGTTTTTCTCAGCTGGGGGGCTGCTTTCTGTCTCTGCATCTGGCTCTTTGTCCGTGTCATCGCCCTGAAGGAAACCAAAAAACAACAAGGCCCACGGTTTTAAATGACAGCAATGTTACATAAACAGATAAACATGGATGGAGTGTGCACAATTAGGCAGACTAATCGAACGACTCCATGTAAAAGTGGAGGTGGAGGTGTAGGCTATGAAATTTCCAAAGCTAATCAAAACATCTTATCTGTCAATCGCTGTTTGAGAAAAACACAGAAACTGCAGGAAGACATGCAGATGACAGCAAACAGTCATCTAAATATTGCCAACAACCGCGTCACAGTTTGAGGATGTGGTTTCAGGGGAGATGAAAGCGATAAAACAGGGCAGGTTTGCAGTAAGTGATGTCCATGGCCTCGAATTTGTTGCACGCCGAGGGACTTTTTGATCACTTGCGCACAAATTCTTTAGAATAAAACAGCGCTGGAGAACTAAAGCATTAATGTGTGTACGTGAACGGTCAAAAACTTCATCAGAGTGCTCGGCTAATCTATGTAAAAGTGTGTGTGAGTGATTCAGTGACTCACCGTCTCCTCGGATAAAGACTTGGCATGTTTTTTGCCCATTTTTCTGCGCATGGTCAGTGAAATCTCCTTCATCTTCTTCCTGAGTCCAGCTGAGTTGTTTGGGTCTGAACTCTCACATTCTTCTGTGACCTGTGTGAAGAAAAACGAGTTAGTACAAACTGAACGGGGATACTAAGGAATAAAACCTAAAAAAACCGAAACCAAAAACAAAACACCAACTCCTTTTCTTTTCTACAATTCTACAATTATATTTAGTATTGACAATATGTTTTTCTGTTCTCAAAAAATCCAGCAAAATGCATCACTTCCAGTCCGAAACCTGCATTAAGTATGGCACTCTCATGCATCAGTTACACTATTATTGCTATTGAAGTAAATTTTGCTGACATCAGGGTTACAAAAGTGAAAAACAAGCACATCTACAAACCATAGCGGTTCCGTTTTCCTTCGGTTTGGCCTGTGATGAGTGATGTCTGAGACCCTCAAATTTGCCAAAGCTTGTGGAGCGCTGTGGGGAAGATTAAAAGGAGATGTCACACAAAGACAGCTAAACAATGTCTGAATAGCACAATCGTGCTGTGACCCGAGATTTCACAGGCCAAATATAATCAGTTTTTCATTTAACAGTCTTAAAACATCTAGGACAAGATGAAAAACCAACAAGAAAAGAAAAAAAAACTTCCTTTAAAATCTACAATTTTAAGTCAAGTACACACTAAATGAGAGCTTGTGTTTTAAACCTAAACAAATACACAAGTACGTTGATAAAACCAGTTTGCCCTCAGAGCACTGGTGACACGACAAGTCCTTGCTGCTCGGGCTCAATTTTAATTCTTTCCGTTTCCCCCCTCAGGTTTTCATAAAACTAATAGTCAGCCTAATCTCTCCCGAGCCTCCATCATCTCCCCAGCACAGCACCAAAAATAATCATATAAATGAATAATCCCTAGAAATCCTGGTTAAATATGAGCTCCATACTCCTAGACAGCCCTGTGCAGACTGATTTAATGCAGCTCTGAGTGCACTCTCTGACTGAAAATACACTGGCAGAAATCAAGGTTTTATTTTAAAGGCTTTCTTCGCCATTTAGAAAATGAACTGTGACATATTCTCCAAAAACATCGCTCCGCTTCCAGCAGACTGTAGTTGCGGTAATTCAGTTTTTCCCTGTTTAAATAAAAAGTCTGCACACTCATGCAGTTGGCGATGTTAGATTGAGCCTCATCTTCTACAAATTTGTAACGGCGTCGATGTCACAAGTGAAATTTGGACCCTGAAGCTTTGATCACAAATTATTTTCACCTACCTTTGGTTTGCTCCTTGCTTTGTCTGACACATTAGATGCGGCCCTCTGTAACATTTTCTACCTTCTTCTTTTCTGTTTTTTTTCAAGGTGTTAGTCAGATCTTAGTCCTTTGCTCTTGTCTCTGCTGTACTCCTCTACAGAGAAGTGTTAACTGACACACAGATTGTTTGTCTGATGGACTGGCTGGCCCACTTCCTTAGAACGCACAGGATGTGAGGCAATTCACACTGTTTTTTTCACTGCGTCTCTGAAAGGGGAAAAATACGAATGCTTATGTGTGCATTTTGTGGCCGTCTCAGCGAAACAACTAGAACCACTTCCAGGAATAGCAGCACTTCAGTTTTATAAATGTGGCATTTGCTTTTTCAAACACCTGTCTTATATCTGCTACTCGTCTTTTAGGCGCTGATGGTGAGCCACACCGCGTTAGTCTGTAACTGTACCTAAGTGTGCCACAATCACATACATGTAGCCACTCAGGTTGCTCAATTATCCAATGAGGCTAAAAGCGTCACAGTGAAAGCTATTTTATGTAGTTCAGGAATAAAAAGAAGACAAAACCTCTTCAATTCAATTCTTCTTTCAGTATCCCTCAAATTTTCCCTTTTATCAGCAATGGGGAACTCTGTTGCGGTAAATGATGCTGGAGTAATTATTCTTCTGAGTTCATTTCCTAATGTGGGGCAGAACGCTTTTGAGGAAGTGTGGATTTATGACAGAGGAACAGCTGAAAGTGGTAACTTTGGCGTGTCGAAATACCTTCCGGTCGACCTCTCGTCTCAGTGTGGAACTGAGTGCTTTTTGATTTTATCTCTTTTTGGCTACACTAAATGAAGTCCCCCCCCCACTTTTTTTTTGTTAATCGGTGACAAATGATAAAAGTTACAAAACTATTATCTACAAACACACCCACACACTCATAGTGTTTCCACTGAATCAGAAAAGGTGAGGGAGTTTTTAGCCTCCACACGATTCCACCTTGCCTCTCTCATGTTGCCACATTGGGGATTTGCCACCGTGTTTACACTGCGGTCGGTTGTAGAAAAGGGAATTCTGCAGACCTAAACCTCAGTCTAATCCTGCTGCTTGCAATCAACAACAACAAACTCCTTTTGTTCTGGATCAAGATTTTAAATTTCTTACTTTAGGGGTTTCCTGTCTGATTTAAAAAAAAATCCACCCTATCTTTACTGAAATATTTTGTTGAGATACAGTTTTATGCCAAAAGTAGATCAAAACTGTTTTTTTCTGACATATATTGTGTGCACTGTTAGTTCTGCAGAGCTAATGTTAACTTCCCTAGTGACAAAACGAGAAATAAGCAAATTCAGAGGAAATTAGATTAAAACCACATCACTTGATTGTTTTCTTTTCTTATCACTATCTCACGGGAAGTTCGTAAAAGGACAAAAAAGAGTATTAACATCCTGCACCATCTCTAGTTTATAGTCCTCTGGGGATTTATTCTCTGTTAAATGACTTTCTGACTCTAAGAACAAATGACACCACGGATCCATGGGGATTTTGTAATCTCTGCACTGGATGGTTGTTTTCGTCAGACAGTTTTCTCCCTAGTCATCCTGGGCTTTGACAACTGTTTTTGCGCAACACATGGCTCACACGCCACACGTGCTCACTGAGTATCGCTTAGAGTCTAAAGCTTTGAGAGATGTCATGTGCGGGCAAATGTGCACTCCATTGCGTGGTGTTAGCAATGAGCTACGCAATGAGGAAAATCCAAAAAGTCATCAATTTCCACACCTACATCTCAATGTTCAACCAATATTAGCATCTGTAGGAGACGTTTTTAAAGAAATTGCAAAATGTTCTGTATGGGAGGAGGCTGGGGACATGTCAATAGCACTGTATGGTCTAGTGACCAGAATTAATTCTCATAGACCACAAAATGTCATCAGCAAGGCACCTAATTGGTCTTAAATGCATTCAACTGCATTTGACAAACCACAGACAACTATCTTGAGTGACAAGACAAACAAATCCTACAGCAGATCACATGTCCACCACAAAACCCTAACTCAGCGTCATCCAGTCAGCCTGGGATGAAGGCAGCTGAAACCCTCAGAGGAAGTTCTCTCGGACAAGCAATCTGCCGAGTACCTTGAAAAACTGTTGCCATTTTTAGTTCACTGCTCTTTGTATAAAATCAGTCTCAGTACTGTGTGGCCATCAGCATTAAACTTACATTTGGTTCTGACAGGTCCACATCAGTGATAGATCGGGGCACCCTTGGGGGAATCTCAGGTTTACAGTCCTGCTTCAAGCTGCCATCCTGGACCACTGCCTGCCGCTGCTCCTGTCTTCCTTCCCACTCCTTCACGTGTGCCGTGATGAAGTCATGGGAGTACACGCGATACTCTGTGAGAGGCCTGCGGCAGGTGTGCTGTACGGTCCCCCAGGCTAGACTGCTGTCAGCAGGGTTACTCCAGCGCTGGTGGTGGGTGGGGGTCGCTCCACCGGGAAGGCTGGCCATGTCGGGGCATCGCCCCGGGGTTGCGTTCTCCTGAGAGGGGAGGGTGGAGAATTTACCCGGGTAGGGCCTCCTGTCTGATCTGTACGGCACTTCGGGAAAGTGGTGTCCCATCTGTGGGCTCATCATGCCAGGTGGGGAGCACACTGAGAGAGAGGACAAGAAGGAAAGTGACTGAAAAGTCAATAATTTCCACCATTCTCAAACTGGGATCAGGCTCAGCTGTAACTTTATTTAACTTCAGATGATGCAATGATTTGCCGTTTAACCATCATCAGAGTTAAACTGAACTGGAAATGACTTAGTCAAATGAGACAGTTCATTGTGAGGATCACTTTACATGTCGAAGCAGTACCGAAAAGAGAGAAGGAGGAAACAGGAAGATGGCCAAACAGTTTGGTCAGAGTATGCGTAGTATGTCCCTGGCTTTTGTAACCCTCACATTCTGAACCGCTGTGGCCCTCTGAGAGGTGTGAGGACACCGCAGACACGTAGGTTGAAGGTGCTGCAACTCTTAAAAGCAGAAGTATAATTCAAAGTTTATTACTTTTTTTAAAGGACATAAACTGGAGTTGCCACATAACTGTAGCTGTTCTGCTATTTTGAGCCAAAATCTTTCTTAGTCATAACTGAGTCATAGAAATGCTAGAAACGTCAGGGAGGACAAAGGCAAGATAGATAGCTTGCTGGGAAAACATCATCAATAAGGATAACCAAAATTAGTTACAAACCCTCCAAAAAACCCACCTATGAAGAGCTTTTCTTTTTTTTTTACTATTGTAAAGTTGTAAGTAATGTTTCTGATCTTTGTTTTAAGGCAGCGGGGTGTAGGTGTAGGTTAGAGCAAATACTGAAAACTGAATTTTATTTAGTAGTGTTTTAATTAGGTTCAGGAAGAGACTGTGGTTTGGTTTAAAATGCAACATCAGGAGCAACGTCACTATTGTTACAACAGGTCACAGTCGCGACACTAAAGGATGTCCTGTGCAATATCAGTGACTTTTGACTAAACAGTTAAAGTTGACTCCCTGTGAATGAAAACAGCAGCAAGACTGAAACCTGTTCTACAAAACCACAAAAACCTTTGGTTATAATTAACAGATACACGAAGTGTTAGGTGTTTTCACATCATCATAATATATCACTCTTATCGGCTATGATGTCAATGCATAAAACAATATATTAAATGTTAAAGTAAGTATTTAGTGGGCATGTTACATGGTAGACCATGACTCATTTACCTATTCACACACACTCACACTGCAATGAATGCATCCTGAGCAGCTCGGGGTTCAGTAGCCTGCCTTGCTCAAGGATACTTTAGCATGCAGACCGAAGCAGCCATGAACTGAACCACCAACCTTCCGACATGTAATTTGTACCGTGAATACATTTCAACATTATTGATGATTACTAGACATTAATTCTTTTCCATTAAATATAGTATAGTGGCTTACACGTTTGCGTAACGAGCTAAAGATAACCATTGTGAATAAAGGTGCAGCCAAGAGTTTGAAATGATGGTTAATGTTGGTGTAAGCTCCTACCTCTGGAGCTGTTTGTTTTCTTTGTCCCTTCTTTCCCACTTTTCCCGCCTGCTTTCTTGTTGTTTTTGGGGTTTCTCCTGACAGCAGCTTTGGACTCTGTTGCCACTCCATTGGCATGGACACTCTGAAAAGGTAAACAAATGCACACACACTCACCATTAAACACTTTCATTCCAGAATCTCTAATATCCCACACCCCTTCACATTGATTCATTGTGTGGGACCTTATGACATGGCAGAGAGTGTTTTACAGGTTTGATGGGAGCAATGGAAAATTTAGGGGGTTAAGTTTGGATTCTTTCAGCCAGTCCATTGACTTCTGCAAGGAGACAGATAGGGAGGGTGCCTGCTCTCTGTTAGAGGGGAGGGCTGTGTAGGACTACTACAAACAGGCAGCGTTGAATGGGTGAGGAAAATCCCATTACCATTAATAGTAATGAGATTCAATTAACAAAGGATAACAGGATTGAAAGATTTGTAAACATTATAAATCTTTGCAGATATATGCTTGGCGATCATGTGACAATGTCAGTGTTACAATAATGTGTTTTGAGGAAGGAAAAACTGCTGCTGAACCGGTTTTGGCAAGCTATGCTTTGTTTTCATTTAATTATGATGGCAATAGGTAGAGTGGCCACTGAGAAACCTGGCATGAGGCCTTTAAACCTGTCTAAAAACACACACACGCACACAGAGTCCTCCTCTTGTTTTCACATCCCTCTCTGCCATGTGGTCCAGAGATTACACAGAGAGGTGCACCCCTCTTTGAACCATCTGCATTGTATTAAAACCCAATCAGCATTTGCGCTAAAAGATTGTGCCATATGGGCCAGCGGTAGCTCTCAGGAAGTCACATCAGGTGGTGGTTTCGGTACTGTTAAATGCTCTGCTATAGTGTGTTGAAGGTGCTCAAACATGATGCTGGCACAGATTTATCAGCCTTTTAGGAGCAATAAACTTCTGAGTAGGCATTAAAACCAGCCAACCAAATGAAGTTGCAAAGTGTTCTCAAAATCTAAAACCAAACTGATACCGCTGTGGTACCCACAAAGATCTGAGTGCATTGCATGACCGAAACATGTCTGCTGAAAGGGTTTTGAGTGAAACAGTGTAAAAGTGAAACTACTCTTCTAACCTGGCTTGAGGTCAGTTTCTCCTTTTTCTTGGTGCCAGAATGATGGCTTCCTTTCCCACCTCTGGTTTCTGTCCTGTGTTTCGTCTTTCGCATCTCTGCAACAACACAATGTGTACACCTGAGGACTTTTTAAGGAATTTGCTTCATTGATTAGCAACTCTTAGAATCAAATTAAACATTGTCTCAGTTGTTGTTTTCAACATCATTGCAGATTGTCCTGACCAATGTTAAACATAAACCCTGGGGACCAGAATCAGGCCCTAAAATGACTCCAATCCGGCCCACTGGACATCTTTGGAATTTTGATACATTTTACAGCTTGTCCTGCTGATAGAGACCTCCCTCCACTGCTGTTCATACGACACCAAAGTAACTAAGTAATACGTAAACAATTGAATGATCTACTATACTATATTTCCATTAACAGTCTGGACAATGAGCATCCAGAGCCGTTTCTGTATTTGTATAAATTTCCTAAAACCTAAGCACAGAGCGTTGTGCTGACAGCACTTTTTCCATCTACTGCATCAGCATTTCTTTTTCATGTAGACAAATTGAGACAGTTTGCTGAAATTGCACATCTTCTTCTTATATTAAGACATCTCAGGGTTTAGATTAAATGCGTAGTTAAATTACTTTATACTAACAGAAAAGCGAATTTCAATGGTCCCGCCCATTTAAGATCACAGCGGCCGATAGTCTGGGGTGTCGTTTTGATGCTGAATTGGGTTCGAAATCCCAACCCTGCCTTTGAGCGTCCTGCTGGGACTCCAGATGAGCGCTGGCATAAACTTTAGATGAGCTTAGCCTCTTTATTTCCTGCTTACCTTCATTGTGATTGTTGGTGATGTGAACTAAATCTGCTCTGCTCCTGGCATGCTGCCACACTGCAGTATTACAGCCGGGGTTATCTGCCGTGGAGAGAGACAAGCGTTGGAGCTTTTAAAGTGAAAAGTTGGGGTGAATGGAAGCCACTGAGAGTAAAATCATCATCAGTATTATGAGACACGGACATAAAGCTTGGTAGCTTGCTTGGAATTTGAATATAAATAATGTTAGAAGCTTCCAAAATACACATTTATTTCATCGCAGTCTACCTCAGGGTTTGTGAAAAGGAGTCAGGGCTGTATCACATGTTGTAAACAGTCATTATGCACAAGTTACACTGTAGCACTAATAAAAACTCAGTTTCTCAAAAAGTGGAATTTTAGAAATAAATCAAATGACTGATCCAAATGAAATTGTTACACTCACCTAGTGTTTCATTATCTGATGCAGATTTGGATACATGTGTTCTAAAAGTAAAATAACAAAGAAATATTTCATTATGTTGTGTTATTATTTTTATTTAAAACAAATTAGATACTATTATTTTCTTCACAACACAAAGTAAGGAGCCTGGGACTTCAAAAAAGCAACTATAGAGCACATAAACCACAAAACATGAACTTTAAAACATGACCACAAGACTGCACACTCATGCTGTGCAGATGTCCACTGTGTTAAATCTTTCTATGCGTTTACAGCGTCAACAAAGTTGTACGTTGTCCAAAGAAAGGCCAAGGGAGTAAAAGGTGTTGACCTTGAATCCGCTTAGTCCAGCTAGCCCAAAGCTGTAATCTGCCTTCTGCTGGCCCAACAGTGTGAAGGGTCCTTCTTCTCAAAATACAGTTCTCTGCCAACAAATCTGAACAATATATAGATTTTTTTGGTTCCTATTGTTTTTTACGGACTGTCAATCCCTCTTCTTTAAGCGCAGCATTCCAATTTATTCTGCTCTGCTGCAGGAAGGATTTACAGTATTAACCCACAGTGAAAATAAACAGGGAGCCTTTCAAGCCATATTATTACTCAATGGGAAAGCTCTGTCACTGGCAGGGCAGCTTTATGCTTTCTGCACGCTCAACCAACAAAAGAAAGAAAAATAAGGCCACAGCACGCAGTAGACGAACAGAAGCCTTAATTCCTTCCAGGATTACTTGATGTTTTTAATACAATTTTCCTGTCTGTTCAAAGCGGAGCGACATACATAATATGTGAATGGAGATAGAGCAGATTTAGCTTAGAGCTTAAAGCAATGTAATGTGGGGCATATAGGACGATCTTAACATTCTTGAGTAATTTCCTTCTGAGCTCACCTTCTTTTCTTCTTGTTCGAGTTGGCTCTCTGCGTCTGAGGCATCTCCTGAAGGAAAACAAAGCATTTGAGGCTTAACAGTTTGTACTAAATGAGCAACTTTACGCCACATTCAACAAAGTCCTGCAGCTGATTCATGTAGAGATTCACTGAAATTGCACATTTGGCCTCGCCTCAGAGGCAGCTGTCAACTGGCTCTGCTCATCATTTAATAATCAGCTTTATTTTTTTTAGGTTCAATCTGGTTACATGTCACAGCTCCTCAGGGCCGTGACCCCATACAATCTGGTCATGATTGTTCACAAGCCTGCACCACTCACAGTCTCTACAACGTGCTTCAATGTATGAGATTTTGATGACACACACCATGGATATAGATCTTCCAGAGCCTCGCCACTTTGTGCCATCATCCAGCAAGACTGCCGGGCTGCAGGAGCGGCTGCAGGAGCGGCTGGAGGAGCGGCTTGGGACAGGCTGTGGTGGGCCGTCGCTGGAGCTCTGCACCACCTCGTACAGGCTGTCCATAGATCCCTCCTGATGCCCAGTGGACAGACAAAAAGACACACGGCTGTTAGAGGGCTGCAGTTTGGTTGCCAGATATGAAATTCATCTGTTTCCATCAATGTTTCCA
Source organism: Oreochromis aureus (assembly GCF_013358895.1). NCBI lineage: Eukaryota > Metazoa > Chordata > Actinopteri > Cichliformes > Cichlidae > Oreochromis > Oreochromis aureus. The sequence goes on along the minus strand of NC_052955.1, from coordinate 24,239,848 downwards.
GCACATAAATCTGCATTTCACTGTAATCAGATGCAAAATATGAATATTGTAGTTATGAGGATTTGATATGACTGCAGGGAAATGTCACTAATGCTGCTCCAAAGCTCCTTTAAATTTGCTTGTCAACCATGGATGAGGAAAGGATTGAATTTCCTCAGAACTGATTTCAGCGTGGATTAAATTTTGTTCGACTTGTTGGGATTCCTTCTAGGAATGCATAACCAATTTCTCTCGTTAGCTCATCTTGACTGTACTGTGACGTCTCATCGGTGTACATGATAAAAGATGGCGCAGAGTATTGATTTTACCTTGTTTCTTTACTCAACCATTCCTGGTTAAACCAAACCACAAAATTCTTAATTAGTGGTCTGAGACAGAACTGGAGTCCTCCATCTCACGCATTAGATTTCCATGACTGCGGGCCAATAACAGGTCTTTACAGAGTACTCAGAATGTAAGATGTAGCACGAAATGGTTTAAACAAAAAGCTTCCAAATGAAGTGTAAGTTCCCGTATTTGCAAGGGAACAAGTGTGTATTTTGAGATGCTGCTGCTTTTTTGTGTTTGGTTTTTCTCTTTTCTTTTCCCTGGGTTAACGGGGCTGCACGAAAACTTGCTGTACATGTTATTTGAGTAGAGTGGGTAAAAGGTGCGACATCCGTTAGAGATTCTAGGCAATGATGAATCAGTCTGATCATTTGTAAACATCCCCAACATCTGTGCAGAGACAAGTTTAAAGTATCCAACCCACATGTCACATCCCCACGTGCAGCATGACAGCTGCAGGAGCATCTGAGGTACCCATGTGTATATGGTGCACACGTCTGTATTTCTGCTTCTTATCTTAACTCTTGTGGCTTCATTAATAAACACTTTTAACAGCACTTGTAGGCATAAAGAAATTATACAGTAATACATAAGCTAGGGCTTCAAAATTCATACTGTAATTAAAGAACTAAAACTTTTATGGTAAACAAAGCTTAAAGTTTTAAGACAAAGGAAGATAAGAAGACAAGGTTGGTGTCAGGAGGAGTTGTCTAATGATCAAACTTTCTGCAGCAGGTTATCAATGATCTGACTATTTACTGAGAAGACGTAGCAGCAAGCATTCTCATTAGATTAGTGCCGCGCTTTAGCATCATGTTTTGCTTATTTGTAGGAAAACTGCGATTAAAAACCTAGATAGACACCCTGTAGCTTCCCACACATGGAGGTATGCATAGTGTGTTATTTATTGATCTTCACGGTATATTACTTGTGGCTAACCTCAGATTTGCAACTCGAGTTTCTCTTTTACTCTGCGACTCACACACAGACTGTTTTGTAAAGAAGACAAATGCATGCATCTTACCAGAGAAAAGCAGAAAAGGTTCATGTTGGCTGCGAGGTCTCGGGTTCAGTTTGCTTTGGTGCGTCAGATGGAGGACAAACAGCGAGCCGAGTGAAAGCCAGAGGCTGAAAGACACAACAGCTCAGTCTGAGGCCAGCCTCGGTCGCCTGCTGTCTTCTCAGATTAATACCACAGTGAAATCCCTCCACTAATCCAATAGATGGCCCACCATTACTCTAGCAGCTAAAGCAGGATTCACTCTTGACAACAAGCCCACTATTGGTGGATCAGCAGACTCTGTCTTTGTTTTGATTCTTTTCTTTTTTTCCAGTAGGGAAGCAGTGAGCAGCCATGTTATTCATTTATTCTGAATCGAACTAAAGTGAAATTACAAAAACAAAAATTTACAGGTAAATTTCCTCATTAAAGGCAATTTATGAAGACTTAAGACTAAAATGTCTTTTGTCTCAATAATATTAACTATCATAAATATTAATCAATAATTATGAGGATCACTGGTTAAAGGTAAAATTAATCATTCCATTAAGAACAATTGACTAGAGATGACATTATTTTATGAGATCAATAATATATGAATGTATAAGCAGCATTTTCATGCGCTGTATTGGAAAAGCGATTTTCTTATATCCACTTTACTCCAGCAGTGCACATTGTATAGATTGGACTGATCATAAAGGTCATGGTTTAAATCTGGGCACACTGAGCTGATTAACAGAGTACAAGAATAAACATCTGGAACTGCTGGGGTAATCTTTAAAACATATATTTTTAAAAAATAAACATATCCTGTGATTCTGAGGTAAAAAAACAAAATGCAGTTTAGTCTGACTGTCCAGTCTCAAGATTCAAGACTTTTTATCGTCATTACGCAAACATAACAAAAGTAAGGCATTAATCCCTCACATGACGCAAGGTAAAGTGGACGCAAGTGGAATTTGTTTACTTTCTGTCATTATCATCTATTGCTTCAAGTGGTAAGATGTGTTCATCCCTACATTAGTGGGAATTTAATGTAGGTTTTGCATCTACAGCTGTAACACTGTAATCAGTTAGCACCAATACAAAATTGAAACCAAATGTACTAACCAGGTCATAGATTACATATTCTTATAATTACACAAAATGTGTTCTAGACCCCACACTGTTCCTTTTATACCTGACTTTTAGGACCTCCAAGCCTGTAGTTATGTTCATTATCAGTTAGAGCCCCTTCTCATTCTTCTTCTTCTGTTTGGTGTAACTCTATAAATACGGGATACCCCTTTGGCCTCTCCCCTTTTCTACAATTCGCCTGTGGGAGAGGTTGGTGTCATTTCTTTCCCAACACTGTACAACACACATATAATGTATATTTAGCCACCCTGATGTTTCTGATCATTTTTAGTTCAATTATTGTCATCATTGTGCCTGTCTTTGGTAGATGCTGTAAATGTGTTGTACGTGTGTGCCACATATGTTATAGGCACAGTCTATGCTAGCATGACTAGATAATTCTTGCTAGCTTGGAAGTTGTAGTGGGTTGAGCTAACCCTCTTCCCTACTGTTTGCGTAGGAGCTGGAGTGGGCAAGTTAATGACTTGGAGGTCTTTGTCTCTTTTTCCTTTCATTGTCAAGTATGTCGGATTTCGTGTTGGTGTTTTTTTATCTTATGTCAAATATGTTCCATGTAAGTTCACACTTTTTGTTTAATGTAAAAATAAATGCAATCTCTTTCTACAATTCCCCTGTGGGAGAGGAGCTGGAGTGGGCAAGTTAATGACTTGGAGGTCTTTGTTTCTTTTACCTTTCATTGTCAGACACAACGCAGGAACACAGTGGTTACACTAGCCGATTCACCACCTGCATCTTTATACTAGTCAGATTGCACAGACCTATAAAAAGATTGTTTACATAGTTACATGAAATACTACTTAGGTATACTGTCATGCATGTGATGGCAACTAGATGTGCTTTAAGTAAATGTAAGCTGTGCTTTAATGTAGCAGTTGGAGTAGTTTTGCAGTTGCAGTTTATTTCTCACAGTTATGGGGTGATCATTTAAATACATGTGCTTTGTATGTGTTAAACTTGTGTTGAACTTGAAGGTAATAAATGTAGTGAAGTAAAACAATGTATATATCTGAACTTGGCTTAACAAGTTAGGAATTTAAAGACAGCATAGCTAAAGGGAATGTAATGTGTGGAAAAAATGCATTTGAAAGGAAACTGTTCATCTGTGACAACCATGCCCTCAGGCAGGTTTTTAGACAATAAAACAAACACTACACTGAGCGCGCTGCGAACAATTTCTCACGTGTTCAGTAACAGCTCTTTCCTGTGTGGGCAACAGTTGCGGGCAAGTATTTTTCCACAGCTTCGAAATATTTAAAGTAACTTTTTGACAAACCACAATAAATGTAGGAAAGTGTTCACATATCAGTTTGTGGTGAGGCACAAAAAATATCTTATTTTGCATGCAATGCATTTCTTCTTCTTCTTTTTTGTTACCTACAGATTTATCGATCATCCCTCTGGAGTGCTTCAAAGTGCACTAACTTGTAACACATGAAGTGTGAAGCTGGTGCTCTTTAAATCCACAAATCATACTGTCTGAGCTCCTCTAATGCAGAGCAGAAAACAGCTGGAGGGATTAAAAAGTATGACCTATATTTTCACAAACATGAAAATAAAAGAAGTACTTCAAAGAAAACGACGTGATGCTGAAATGTATTTTGCTGCCTTTCAGCTCATTTCGATTAGTCATGTCACTGTTCAGATGTTGGGGTGGTTATGCCTTTTGCACAGCAAGGTAAGCGCGATAATGGTTTTTAATGTGGCACATGTCCTAAATGAACCACATAATCACTTCGTGGCTGACTTCAGCCAACCTCCGATGATTTAATGAGCCTCTTTAAAAATGGCCTTCTAGTATCTATACAGTTCTGCGGTATTTTTTAGCTCCGCATCAACAAAACAATGCACAGTGCAGCAGTGCATTGTTTCTGAGAACAGGTCTGGCCTGTTGCATACTGTGGGTTGTTAACACCAGCAGGTGTGACATATCTGAAAACAAAGTAGGATGCGTGAATGTTGCCAGGCGAGTGACCTGTGCCAACCACAGGTGTGACTGTGTTTGCATGCATGTAAAAAAAAAGGATTAAATGAAAAATCTTAACTCATTTGAGCATCGAATCATTATAGACCTCATGTTGAACCATTAAAAAGATTGTTCGCTTTATGGTCCGTGGTTATCAGCTCAGTTTCACCTCACCCAAATGAAACCAGTGAGGGAGTCTTACAGTGGCCGCATGGGGGTTGTGGCTGTGTGAAAATGCATGAAGCTTTTAAAGTGTGAAATAGGCAAGACACTTGTGTCCTGTAAGAAAAGACAGCTGAAACACATTGATTAAGAGAAAAACTTTTAATCTTTTTTTTTAGCAGTTTAAACAAATAGCCCAACTTTTACTACAGTGGAGATAGACAGTGACCCACATAGCATTGCTTATTGCTCTGACCTACTAAGTCACTCAGGAAGGGATTAAGAGGGTGTGGGTGTGTTTCACCCTGCTTCCCACATCTATTCATTAAGAAAAACAAAAAAATACAAGAAAATCCATGACTGTAATCACCAGTCACGTATTTGGGATCATAATGAAGTCAAACTCTAATCAAGTGTGCGTGATTTTGATAGATTCCGTTTGGGTAAATAAACAAATGACATTGCATTCAGATTAATGTAATTTCATTTTTTTCATTGTATTTGATTAAACAGAAAGTGAAAGTGAACGGGAGGAGTGCTTCAGGCCTAGCACAAATCCTCTCTGCAACAGGTTGTAAAATAGTCCTCAGCACAGAACTCCTCACATGATCGAAAAATTCTGTCACCTGTTTAAAAAGAAAACAAACAAAAAATACAATCACTAAACCATCACACCATTGTTGGAATTGTATTATTTTACAAGATATATGAGCGCAAATATTAGATCATGAACATGAGGACAAACAAAATGGAAGTAGAAAACACATCCTACGCACCTCTCTGGATGGTTTTACAGTACTGCGCTGACAGTGGACAAACTGTCTCTGTCTTACAGCTTGTGTCATTTTCATCCTCACAGATGTAGCAATTGAGTGTGAGCACTAATTTAAAAAAGGACAAAATCCATCAAAACATGTTACAATATTAAGACAACAGCCTTCCTCTCAGTTAGGAAGTCCAGGTGTAATCAAATGATTCCCTCAAATCAAACCTATATTCTAGCCCAATCAGAAATTTGCTTTTAAAATGGAATATAAGCTAGAATGACATGGCCTCACCTTGGGTGCTACACAGCAGCACGAAGAGCAGCGTAAGCAGCAGGACCTTCATGTTGTCAGATGGTATGTGGATAATCCTCCTGCTCAGGTACTTTTATACTAAAACACCACATACCAAACTACAACTGAGTCATGCACTTCCTTGTGATGAATGTGTACAGTAAATTATGTCTTGTGTTTTTCTTTCAACTCTTTTGTCTCAAAGGAGAAAGCGAAAGACTTTTTACGGTAACAGACTAACATGGAGTTTTTTTCTAGTCTAGTTCAACCTGCTAACATGAATTATTATCAGTGATGTGATATTTAACTTTGGATTTCTCTGATGAGATCTGAGATTAGCTTTGATCTATCTATTTGTATTTCAGAACACATATCCCACAGCGAGAGGACACCTTTTCAGTTTTGTCCTTGTTTTCTTATCACCCAGTGTTCAAGGTTACTCTGCAGTGCATTCAAACTATGAAATGAGAGCAGACTATTTGCTATACTATATTTCTACAGATTATTTTTTAAATTAATTTCTTGACTGGACTTTTCAGCTTTCAGCCTGTTCAGTTTAATCACGTTAACTGCTTTACAAGGCTTTTTGAAGGGTTAACACAACAGTGATGTGAGCTAAATGTGAGTCAACATACAATAAACAACATTTATGATATGTAACAGACAATAGGCTGCACAAAAGATGGACACAGCAACAGAGGCATCACCAGTCTGTTTGTGGACTATAGTTCTAAAGCACTTAGTTTGGCATTTCAGGTGTTCCATATGATCATAAGCCAAATCTGACCATATTTGGGGAATTGCGTGGTAACTTTGGATAGCAAAGAATACACTTAAAAGGTACTTTCCTTCTAGACTGAACCTGCAAGCGTTTTACACTTACTCACTCCTGTTGTGAATGCTTATTTCTTTTTTTAAATGTGGCCATTTTAACATGCAAGTCAGTAGGAATTCACCAAGCAGCAAACTTCACGGCTAAATAAAAAATCACGTAGTGGCTTCAAAGGTTTCAAAGTGAGTCAATCCTCATACATGCCAATGTTAAAATGACCAATTTTAGAACATTAAAAACATAAATTAACAGGATGATCTATCTGACTCTCTTTGAGCAGGGCTGGACTGGGAGAAAAAAAAGGTTGGTTTTAATCAGTTGGTACAGTTTTCTTTTGGGTTTGGACAGCTTACTTTCGATGCACTGAAGCATGTGACAATTAAAAGTCACACTTAAGCTCAGGTGTGGGGGCCTCAAGGGCTGGTGTCCTGCAGGTTTTAGATGTGTCCTTGATCCAACACAGCTGATTTATATGGCTAAATTACGCCCTCAACATATCTTGAAGTTCTCCAGAGGCCTGGTAATGAACTAATCGTTTGATTCAGGTGTGTTGACCCGGGGTGATATCTAAAACCTGCCGGACACCAGCCTTAGGACCTGGAGTTCCTCACCCCTGCTTTAGCTATTACAAGTGGACAAAACTCATTTGCTAGAAATTGCACTCTTTTCCATCTTTTGTTCAAGTACAAATCCTCCCTGCAAAACCATCCCAGAGGGGGAAGAATAACTGAATATTTCATCGTTAATATGTAATTAGGAGTTAATGATTTCGGATCCGAGGGATCATTAAGATACTCCACACTTAAGGGTCTGCTGTTAATGATGGCCATTGTCTCGTAAAGGAGTGTTCTTAGACTAGTTGTATCAAACCTATTTGAGGACTTGTCTAGCATTGTTGTTAGTATGCTTCATACTGTCCGAATTTGGTGTTGCCAGATACCTCCCATGTGCCTAGCTGATGGAAAATTCATTACAAATTTTAGCTGTGCGGTTCCATCTTGTTGTCAACCAACAAGTGTTTCTGAATTTCCATACAGTCATTGAGAACCTCTAACGATTTTATTTGTGGCATCGCAGCTTCACAACTTCTAAGGAAGTCAGCAAACTTTCTCAACTCACTTCCATCCTTGGAGCTTATTTAAGGCTAACTGTGAAGTTTGTCTCTAAAGCATTTTCCTATAGTGAACAGATCTCCAAAACACTTTTCCAGCACTTCCCAAGCTGAGTCGTATGCTTCATCTCTGCCCACTAGGAGAAATCCTTCAACCACTCTCTTTGCGGGTCTACCGAGTTACTTCCTGAGATAATAGTCTTTCATTCTTTGGAACATTTTTTCTTTCAATCATGGTTTCAAATGACAACTGCCAGTCTTTAAACTTTAGAGGGTCACCAGTTTGACCTGAACCACTTTTAGACCTTCTTGATTTTGACCTTGACTTGGTACTTTGAGATCCTAAGCACGACCCAACATCTGGCCATGGCTCTTCATCACCATCTGCAAGGTCTCCTTGTAGCTGTTTTTCAGCTCTTTTAACAATGACTGAGGAAAGTGAAGTACATACATCTACTTTGCGCTTTGCGTCTGCATCTGGAGTTTGTATTTGGCGTATTTGTTCGTAAATGGTTTGTACGTCTCTGCAGGTGACATTTACGTTGTTAATCACCTCATTCAATTCACACTCTGAAAGCTTCTCCTCTTGATCTTTTTATCATTTTCAGTGTTTTTACTCTTTCACTTTTACAAACAGTCTGTAGTTCTGCAGTAGTAAGCAGTAGGTGGTACAGCATATTGGTCTTCATGATCATTGTCAGCCATCTTGTGAGTCTAGTTAAATGTCAGTCAATGCACTAAGTTTAGATTTCAAAATACTTCTTTAAATTTGTAACGTATTATACGTAACTTGAATATTACTTTGGGATTACTGTTACTATATACTTTAGCTATAACGAGTTCCCCTCTTAATATATGTGTACTTTAACATGAAGAACTTTGTAAACTTCACGTAGTTTTACCTTAAGCAAACACACAAAACTCTTTCGTAAACTACAAAGCATCACTTTGAAGTACAGTAGAAATTAAGTAACCTTTGACAGATGTGTTATAGAAACTTACTGTGGATCTTCAAACTTAATTTAAACCACTCTTACTCTACTTTTAACACTGCCCTTTGTTCATTTCCACCTTACTCCAGTTATATAACGTTGTTGCTGTTGTGCTTGGCTGCTTGTGAGCGGTGAGCTTGTGTGATGGCGACCTCTTGTGTCGCACCACTGTACCGTCACTCACTGCTCTTCTTAACGAGCGTCTCACCGGCGCAGGCTGGGGCGAGTTTTCACTGCAACACCGGAATGACAACACAGGCACGGCTTCTTTTACTTATTGAATACCGTGAAAACTACAAACATAAAACACAAAAGATTTAGGAACTTTATTCAGTTGAAAGTAACACGTGTGCTTTAACAAAATGTTACCTCGTGGCCGCCTTCGGAGGTTCTAGACAAATAATCTTATAGTCTTGTGCGTCTAAATTAACATATAAAGTATTTTGAACATCATACATTAGAAATTTGCAGACTATTACAACACAATTATAACAAATACCTTGTACAGCTAGTGGATGAACCACAGCCCTCACAGCTTCTTATAATCACGCCCAAACCTCGCGATAATAGCGGGGCACCAAAACTTGTTTTTTGTGCCAAGATAAACGCATCTCAAGAGAAAACACACATTAACAACATGGTCCACAGCAATTTACAAGCAAAAAAATTTTTAACTGCTGGAACCAAATATTAATCTCTTTTATACAAAAGCCATTTTAGTGACACTTACATGAATAATTAACCAAACATGTTATTAAAAGAGGCTGACAGTATTACATAAGTCACAGAACTGAATAAAATTCTGTTCAACAGGGAGCCTATTTTTGTGTCTTTGTAGACTTACAAAGCAGACTTCTCTGTTTTGTAAGTCTTTTATCGGTCTTAGATGTTTTACCTCAAATACACACGTGCAAAGGTTTGTGTCATGATTGTCATGTTGCCATTGTCAGCACAGAGAATATGTAGAGATTTAAGTTTTTATCACATTATTAAATTAGCACAGAATTGTGTATCAGATAATATAAGAGTTTGATTAAAAAGCTCCACAACTCCACTCACAAGTGGAGTGATCACATCATGACATCCATGCATCGATCTAAAAACAACAGCATCAAGCCCTAGCTGTATAGTTGATCAAAAAGGAAAGTTTTAAGCCTAATCTTAAAATTAGAGAAGGAGTCGGTCTCCCTAATCCGAGTTGGGATCTGGTTCCACAGAAGAGGGGCCTGGAAGCTAAAGGTTCTGCCTCCCATTTTACTTTTAAATAGTCTTGGAACCACAAGTAAGCCTGCAGTCTGAGAGCAAAATGCTCTAATCGGGTGATATGGTACTTAGGAATTAGGATAAGATGGGGTCTGGTTATTCAAGGCCCTTGGATGTGATGAGAAGGATTTTAAATTTTAAATTTGATTCAGGATTTAACAGGGAGTCAGTGAAGAGAAGCCAATATAGGACAGATATGCTCTCTGTTTCTAGTTCCTGTTAATAATCTTGTTTAAGGTGTTCTCTGTTAAATGGCTCCTGGTGGCGCCTCCTGGTCTTTGGATGACATCTCGGCTCCTTACAATCTGGCTTCTCAGTGCAAGCACGCCCTGCTGCTATTCTTTGATTTAATATTTGTGTTAGTTCGGGAGGTAGAGTTCTTTTATTATTAAATTAAAGTCTTGCTTTATTAGTCTCCTATACAGTGCTTTCCAGTATTCTTTTGAAAGAGATTTACCAGACCAATTAGACCAATACTGTGCAAGATTTAAGGTGCTTGGAAAGAAAAGCGTCTGGACTTCTTGATGACCTGGATGACTGAGAACCTTCACAGAGATACTGTGCAAGCTACAGTTGTGAAGCTGTCCTTTGGTGCCATCTGTAGGCAACACTGAGGAGGTGCAAACTAGTGTTTTCCACTAATTCAACCAGAGAAATTATGTCTCAGTCAGTTTGAGCTTGGGGCCAAAAACCTTAATGTTGTGTTTGTGTTATTACAGTCTTGCTTTTAATATTGACAAAGTATTTAATATTGTTACTCTGACAATTATGTTAACATAGTTATGTTAACATGAGAAGGTTTAGTAGTTGTAATACTATTTACATTATTTATATTATATCCACAATCTTTTAAATTATAAAGAAAAATAGAAATACAAATTCAGATCAAATCATTGTAATTTTCTAAATTAAAATAACACACACATATATTAATGTATCATTCATCTATATGAAGTATACATTAAAAATGCACTTCCACAGCTAATGTTTAAAATTATTTGTTCAGCAGAAAGTTCTTTTTAAAATCAGATTATTTCATAATGTCACCATGAACGAACAAACTATATTAACCTACAGCTGGCTGACTAAATCCCCTATCTGAGAAAAAAAAGGAAGGAATTTCACACTGGCTGTGCTGCAATATTTACACAATATAAACAAGAACTGATCAACTGTCACACAGCATCTGTGCAAGTGTCTTCATTGTGTGTAGATGTGTACATAGGAGCGGTACAAAAGATCACACCCAGGAAGCAACTAAAAGGTATGATAGAAACAACACATAATTTCTTATCAACATCTTTATTTGAAGTTTTTCAAAATCACATAAAGTATGAAAAACAATACTGTGATAAAATGACACTGAATGCCCATTTCATACATGAGATGTCCAGTACTTAACATTGAAAATCAAGCATAAACAGACCAACCGTTCTGAAGACTTTTTTTTTTGCTCAGTTCAGATCAAATATTATATTACAAACAGTTTTTCTTCAAACGTCATGTGTAGCTAGGTTGGCTAAGCATTTGATCTTGACCTTCATTGTTAGTGCCCAAGGTCAAAGTTGACCCAGAAAAATTATAGTATATATTGTTTCAAGGTAATAGGTTAAAGGTCAGACATCGGTGTGTTGTTATAACAACAGGCTGATGTAGCATTTTATAATAAAACCAGCCCAGCACCAGCGTGATGTAACAGAAACGTCATAAATTACCAAAGTTTTCGTATGACCACTTCCTTTCTGTGGGGATTTGTGTTCTCTGAAGCTCTTGTTCAATTCACTTACATTCAGTTCAAGTGAAATAAATTCAGTTTTACTAATATAATACCAAAACAGAACAACAGCTGCTTCACGGTGCTTAAACTAAAACATTCAATGAACATTTAACAGTATTTCACCAAACCCTTATGTTGTCTCACAGAACACAGCACAGCACTGGAAAACACTAGATGTCTTTCTGAAGTGATGTAATCAAACTTAAAGAAGTGCTTCCTCCTTTGTTATGATCTTCAGTGGGATGTGCGAACACAACACAAAGCAGGCACCTAAACTTTGGTCCCACAGAGGTTGAACCGGTTGGTTATAGTGGTACATGCTCACTGCAAATTGTTTGTTACTCTAGTAAAACAAAAGCCCTTCGTGATGCTTGGACATTCTACTATTCATCACACAGTCATGGAGTTCCACAGGGGTCTGTGCTTGTATCAGTACTTTTTACATTATACATGCTTATACATCGTTAGGCAATTTAAATAAAAATGTAGGACTGCTTTCTTTCATCTACACAGTATCTCTTAAACGGAAACTTTCCTATATAGGAGTGATGCTGAAAACATAGTTCTTGCTTGCATTTTTTTGTAGGCTGGACTATTAATTCAAAACAGTGGCACAAGAGCACTGACAGGGACAAGAAAAAGAGAAAAGGTTTTTTTCATTGACTCCCTGGTGAATCCAGCATTGTATTTAAAATCCTTCTCACTTATAAAATCTTGACGAATCAGGCCCCAATCATATCTTAAAGGCCTCAAAGTACCATATTAAGAACCATGACTCAGCTATCTTGCAGTAGGCTCAGATTGCTGTGAAACTCCTTCACTACTCACGTTCCTTAACTCCCCAAGTGTTTACATATCACTGCAGCATATAATTACATTTTCGCCTTCTCTTTCCCTGTGCGTGTTTGTCCCTTTTGTCCTATGCTGTCTTTTTCTTCTTTTCTCTTTCCTCTCACCCCCAACAGGCCACTGCAGATGGCAGCCCTATACCCAAACCTGGCCCTGCCAGAAACCTTTTTCCTGTTAAAAGAGAGTTTTCCCTTACACGTGGGGTTTTCTAGTGCTGTAAGGACCTTGCAGTATAAGGCCATGTTCACACTAATATGTTTTCGTTTGAAAATGCCTCTTTTTCTCTCCGTTTTGGCCTTCCGTCCACACTGAGACGGCGTTTCCTGTGAAGGAAAACGCAGCGTTTTGAAAACGCTCTCCAAAGCGGATACATTTGAAAATGCCGTTTTCGCGTCGCAGTGTGGACACTGAACCCGGAGCCTTTTCGGACACATTTCAGTCACATTTCAGTCATGCAATGCAGTCATGTGACCAATTAAACTAAGATAGCAGAGTGCATTATACAGCAGTTGTTTTGTTTGCGCTCAATTTGACAGCCCTATTAAAGATTAATATCAGTTTGTACATGCTCCAGATAGCTTTTCTTCAAATTCTTTAATTCTCACTCGCTTTTGCAACTTTGTACTTTTGTGTTACTCGCAGCAACAACTCCACCTCATTGTTAGTCCATTTAAAAAACTCTGTGCTTTTCCTCAACATTTTGCCGCGACGTTTCAGAGAGCCGGAAAGTAAATAAACGGCAGACAGAAATGAGGCAGGTCGAATCGTCTTGTGTTTCATGCATGTGCAGTACTGGACCATAAGCGTTTTCGGCCCTTTCAATGTGGGCGCACAACTCTGTGAAAACGACTGAAAACGATAGTGTGGACGTGGAGCGTTTTCAGACGAAAACAATGGATGAACTTTTTATTAACAACAAGTAATAAAGCACTATGGAAACACCTCACTACAAATGAAACTGGGAACTTGTAATAAAGTGATTATCAGTGTTGTTTGGCTCAGTATAACTCCTGGAAATGTTTAAGGTTAAGCATGTTTTATGTCCTGTGAGGACCATAATAGCTTTTAATTAACCCCAAAACACAAGCTTATGTCTTGATTTAAATAGCATATGTTATTGGACTCAATTATTAAATCAATCAAATTATTCAAATTGTATATCATATTAATATATTTATTTTAAAAGATCTAAAGTGAAGTTATCCTAGCTCGTTATTTTCTGTACACACATACTGTGGTCCTTTCAATATGGAAAAAAACTTAAGAAATGTCTACATCTGTACTCGTGTGTTGCTTTTCATACTTTAAGACTTCAAACTTCTTGTCTTTGTAAGACTTCCTCCCCGTAGTTAAATAGAGGAGGACAATGTCGCAGAAGAAGGTTCCCTGTTGAAAAGAATTTTATTCAATTCTGTGATATATTAAAAAAATGCTGTTCAATTCATTTAATAACATGTTGATTTAATTATTAATGATACTCACAGCTCCCATCACAGCCAGTCCTGAACCAATATTGACGACCAAGGGGACAATGGCAAACTTTCCGGCCTGTGGAGGAGATCAGAAACCCAAGAGATGTTTTTAAATGTGAGTTTATTACAATTTATTTTTGTTCAAAGACCAAAGACTGCAGAGCTCTTTTCAAATCATTCCTAATAACTCCTCTCCTAAGAAGATAGGATACTACTACTACTAATAATAATGGTATTTGTGGTGTTATATGTATTGCCTTTATTACATAAATTATCTTACTGTAATGCATTGGCACCATTTATGCATTCATTCTGTCTCTGATGCCTTTTACATACCTTCCCATGTACCAGGATATGAAATCGTATGCCATAAACTTTGTATAGAGATCGAGAGCTTTCACCAGCAGCATTTTTAAAGTATCTTGCATGTCTGTTAGAGAAGAAAAGAGAATATAAACAAAAATAACCTTTAGATAATTGAGAATGGTTATGGTTCTTTATTCCTTTGATAAGTTGTAAAGACAACATACCAACAAAGATGCTCTGCAGTGAGCCTCACCTGAAGTTAAATCCTGCTGCGATGCTCTTGTTGGAGACAGTGGCATCCAGGCGAGTGAACTGGTACTCTGGATTACAGTGAGAGGTGCCTTTGTCAAGGTCACAGTCCCACTGTATCACAATGCCAATAGCACCACCCTAAAAAAACAGCCAAAACATGTTTATTCTAAGATTTTTATTTTTATACATTTATTCAAATTTGTGTACCTGTATGCATTCCACTAGTGGTGTTTTACCCGTGTTCATACTCAACTGTATAGAAAACATTTGTTAAACATTAGTTACATCCTGCTAGTACCAGATCAGACCCCTTTAATCCTTCAGGACATGAAGAACTAATTCTTCATGGCACTGAACATTCCACAGAGAGTTTGGTCCACCTGACATGATAGAACCACACTGTTGTCATCTCACCATATTCCACAGGTTCTCTGTTAGCTCTTGTGACTGGAGGTCATAGTAGTTAAGTGAACTCTTGTCATGTTCAAAAACAGTTTGAGATCAGGTTTTGTCAGACTTTTGTGACATGGTGCTTTATCCTGCTGGAAGAAGCTATCAGAAGATGGGTACACTGTGGCTTTAAAGGAATAAAACTGCAGAAAGTAATCTTGATCATGTCTTAATTCCTAAATGCATTGACTTGCTGCACTGAAAAAACGGGATTGGCCAGCTCTTGGATTTATGTAAGCAACTTGCGTGTATTTAACACAATTGCCTCATGCTTTAAAGTTAAGTGTAACTATATAGTGTAGAAACTACATGATATGCAGAGAGGCTAGATTAAATTGTTCATATCATGTTCGAGTGAAGTAAGTCAATAACTTTCAGTCTCATACGCTTTGGATCGTGGTTTCAGAAAGGCATCCATCTCAGTCAAATCGAGCAAATTGGGTGGTTGTTACATTAAAAACTTGTAATTTAAACACAATAATATCATGTTTCTATAAACGTAATTAAATCATGAAGGATCTGTATGAAATCCAACAACTTGTTCTTGTTGAGATGACATGATACAATCTAGTAAGAGTGGTTAGTTGCTGAACTCATGAAATTCACAAGATCGCACGAGATGTCAAACTGCAGGAAAATCACTGGAGTTATAAGAGGCAGACAATTACACACACACCACGTGTATGCTATTGCTATTTATTGTGGATTAACCTGTCAAGGACAAAAACGTACAAAAAAATTCTGCATCAAGCCTTGAAATCATAGCTTTCCTACTTTTGTTAAGTCTGGATTGTTGGCATGGTGGTTAGTGCTGTTGCTTCACAGTAAGAAGATCCTGGGTTCAAATCCACAGTCTGGCTAGTTTGCACTGGTTTCTCTCTGGGTATTCTGGTTTCTTCCCACAGTTAAAAGTCATGCAGTTGTTAGAGTTAGGTTAATTGGTGATTCTAAATTACCTGTCAATGTAAGTGCAAATGGTTGTTTGTGATAGACTTATGAGTTGTCCAGGGTGTACCCTGCCTTGTAACCTATCACTTCAGGGTTATTTCCCAGCCCCCCTGCAACCAGGATAAAGGGGAGGATGGTAGTTGTTTAGATCCATTCAATTTTTATGGTAACCAGACTCTAGACTTTGTTGAACATTATATAATATGAAGAGAACATGTAGTATTTAAGTGACCAAGTAGTATTGGGGTAAAAGTTATTGAATAGTGTTGAAATAAAATGACAAAATTGTGAAGGATTAAAATATTCCAAGAGCTCAACTTACTTCATCTAAACATGTTTCAATCGCGTTTTATGAACACAAAATGCACAGGTTTATTGAATATGAAAAAGTTGTGTTGATTGAACTCAATTGTTTTAAGTTTCTGCCAAAGCAAAACATTTGTGTGCAACCGATGTCCACTATTGAATCAAGTAAATCCAACATGGCCTTTTTTTCAGTGTGCATTGTGATTGACAGATTAGATATTTGTGTTAACGGTCAGTTGAACAGTTGTACCTAATGAAGTAGGAAACATGAGAAACTTTGTTCAGTGCGACACGTTTCGGTTGTCTCACAATTTCTCCCAAGAACAATGAGCAAAGGTCATGATTAATAACAGTAACTAAAAAAAACCCTTTAAGTCAGGGATTCAGTCATCATAATTATTTTGGGGTATAAACTCTGTGAAAAATACAATGTAATACTAACAAGTGTGGCCATGTCCTGGAAGTTGCATCCAGCTCTTCTCGTAATGTCTCCCAGGCGAAAGATGGGGCAGTAGGGGTATTGTTTCTTATCATATCTGCATTTCTTCAAGTAGGATTGATCAGTTGTTTTGAGGATGTTGGACCTCAGAGTTAAGAAAAACACATATTTATCGATGTGAACTGCTTATTGCACACAGCAATTCCCAGCTAGTCAAAAAGTACAAGGAGATGTTGTTGTAAATGTTAAAGAGGACTTACTTTGAAAATGAGAATTTAGGAAACTGGATGAAATTCTTGACGTAGATGGTGAAGTTTTCAGCATTTTTGAGCAAAGGCTTTCTGTGAAAACAAAATGTTAAGTAAATCTATTTTTTTGTGAATAATTGTATAAGAAAACAATTAAAACAAATCAAAAAGTCAAACCTTCCTGTAGCAGATATAGAGGGATTGTGATTGAATTGCTGAGTAGAAAATGAACCCATCTATGATCCAGTGCTGTTTAATGTGAGCTGATACAATACTGTTATAAGACTCGGTCATGAACCTGAGTGTCTCAGTGTAGGACATCCTCAGTTTAGATTTACTGCCAAACCTGCTGTGCTGACCTGATAAATGACAACTACACATGATTTGCCTGAATGTTTGTGCATGTTAGTGCAGAGAGAAAGGAGGATCGGTCATTGTCCTCACTGTGGTTTGATGTCTTTTTCAGTAGGACACCAGCCAAAGATTTCACAGGTCCCATTGGAGTTTTCATTATTTCTTATGCATTTGCCGCTCATGACTCCTTTAGACAACGGACACAAAAAGACAGTTTAAATACATCTAGATGATCATGTGAAAAGATGATGCATTTGAGTTTCAGATTCAGACATGTTTCACAATACTGATTTAATATTAGGATGTTTCTTTCTCACCATGACCAGACTCCACCATCTTTCCCTTTTTACAGTCCTTGTTAACACTGCAGCGAGCATTAGCCACTTTGTAGCTCTGAGAACAAAAAATGATAAATAAAAATGTAAATGTAAGTCAAAAATAAGAGATACAAAGTCGGAATTTACAAATACAACACAAAAAGTCAATTTCAGTATATTTAAAGCAGTCAGAACTTGTTAGTATCCAAGAATATCTTAATATAAAATAGAAGATTTCTGTATTCTAGCAACATGGTGAATATGAAAGTCAAATGAAGTTAAGGGTGTTAAATGGATGCATGTCTGTGCTTTTTTTTTATGATAGATTAGAAAATTTCTATTTTACTAGAACTTGACCATTAAAAATGGCACATGCTGCATGATACCAAAAGGCTCCCCTGCAAGCGTGAGATAAGAGCAAATTTTTATGGCTGTTTGTTTGGCTCTTTTTAGCCGATGACTATCATTCAGGCAACCAAGAGAGTCTTTTGGGTTTACATACTGTATATTGTGAGCTAAAATAAATCATGAATAGTGACACACACACACAAACACACTCATATGATGATGATGGAGGTGACAAAATGGGTTAAGAGGTGTGAGGAAAAAACTTCTCTGCTACCGTGCAAGCAATATGTTACCATGCAGGAGAGGAATTACAGGTCAGCCACAAACCAATGTGCATAAGTTTAAACACATCACGCCGTTGTCAGGTGGGCCATGAAGCACTGGAGGAAGCCTCCACAGTCTGTTATATTCACATGCAGAGTGATAAAGTAGTTTCATAAAATATCATTCTTCCACATTCTGGCACTTTATGATGTTACTTATCTCATGTAATCACTTATTGAGAGTTTTAAGGTTTTTCCCTGTAAGTAACAGACAAAATGAAACAAATCCCTAAATAAATAGTGGACACTCTCTTTACAGTTAACATCATTTACTTGCAACACGGTATGACACACTCTATCTGACCCGTACTTGCAAGAGGAAACTGTCTGTGGTGTGGTGCATGCTAGAAAAATTGGGCTGGCAGGTGAAAGGTTAAAGTGAAAGTGAAATCAACAGGAGAGGCAATATTTCTGTTGTCAGTAAAACAAGGGCACGTTAGAAGAATTGTTTTATTTGATGGCAAATGTTTCTTTGGGCCAGAGTCTGTCAAATGACCTGCAATTACAACTGAGACAACGACCTGATCATCACCGCTGCCATTCATCAAATCCGAAAACAATGAAAACACCTCTTAGCGTGCCGTTTCATATAGTTAAAGTTAGAAATACCACCACTGTGGTCTATTATGCCCAGTCGGTGATTTAAAGTGAAAACAAAATGTTCTCACCTCAGCACAGTAACCCATCTTCTGGTTTGGTGTCTCTAAGAAGCTGGTTACAACAAACAGAACATCTTCACCCTGAATGACAAAAAGAAAATAACAGACAAGATGTCAAAGTCTCATCAGCAGTGCATGGCTTTAATCTGTCTGAAATATTAAAAGTGTTCTCACCTGTGGGGGGATGACATACTCCTCAGGTCCCCACACAAGCAGACCAGATTCACTGGTGTTGGTCACCGCAGTTCCCTTCACTTTAGTTATGACAGAACTCTGGATGGCATCTTCTATCTCCTGGTAGCCTTGCTTGACTATGAAAACCCACCTTTAAATCAAAGCAGAAATACCCAGTGTTCTCGCAGTGCTTTGATAGAAGCTTTGGTGCAAACCTTATGAAAATATTTTATATTCTTTTGCCCTTTTCAGCTGTTTTTTGTGACATACAGTATGCAGTGAGGGGTGATACTGCTAGTCAGGGGTCCCAAAGTGGTGGGCTGTTTAGTCCACACAACATTGTTCCCACAGACAGAATAAAATACTTTATTTAGCAGATGGGAGCTTAAACTTAAAGCTTACAAATACTAACCTCAAGTAGCATTTGGGTTTATTGAATGTGGGACCAGTGGTTCTCAGAGGACGTGCTGTGAGACAATGAGAACGTTCGGAGGACACCTGTGTGTTTGAGGCTGATGAAACAGCAGTTTAGATCACCACAATGACACAATCGGGGAGCACACCAATGTACCTGTGCAAGCTCTCACTGACATTTTCATACATTGCTAAGCCACCCAGCAAATCCACACAACCATTAGACTTCATGCACATAGCCCAGACCTCTAGACACTATACATGTCATGATCCTTGGTTGTTGTGTTTATGAAGTTTTGGACTTTTAATTAAAAAAAAAAAAAAATCAAATTCTTGGTTTGCTTATAGTGTTTATATTTACTTTATATATTTTTCCTTACTGTATTTACTTCTTGGTTCTCAGTTGCACAAGAGTTTTATTCATCCTGGTCAATCATCTTGTGTCAGTTCTCCTGTATTAAATTCATTTGTGTATCTGGGTTTCTTTTGTTTAATTGTTATTTAATCAACAAAAAAATATCAGATGAGATTAGAAATTCTCTTTTACAAGGATGTCCTGGCCAAGATGAGAAGCAGCACAGTGTGCAAAGTACAAAGCAAGCCAATTTATATACCAGTGCAACAATGTATAAAATTATTCACATTTACCAAAAAATATGAAACAATAAAATACATAAAATTCATTACAACATTTAAAACGATTTCAAAGTCCACCCATTTCAATTTTAGAGGTACATTTGGTGACTAAAACCTCTCCCAGTGTTTGTTTGAAACTAGATAAAAGGATAAAAGATTCCAATCTCAACTTGAGCCGCAGATCATTCCAAGACCACAGGCTGAAATAAGACAGAATTAAATTTCCTGACTCTGTGCTCGTAAGGGGCACTTTAAACCACAACCAACTACTGGCTCTGAGATTGTAGGTGTTCTCCAGGGCAATGAAGTTGGTGTAGTTTAGTTATCGCTTCTCACTTTCTGCTTTATTTTGATAGTTAATTGTCCCTTGTGCTTTTCATTTAGTTTTGCTTTGCCGTCTCACATCCTCCATGATTTAGGCTTCTGGTCCCAGTCTGGTCCCATGCCTCAGTTTAGTTTCTTCTCTTAGGCTTCTGTTTTGCCTTTTGGACTTTTTACAACAGCCAAATAAAGCAGATTGTTTTGTTGTTAACCCCTGCATGTGTTCTGTATTTACATCACAAAACAGTCTCCCAAATCAGCAAACTGTGACAATATACAAGCAGTCTGAGCGGCCCTCTTCCATGTTGACCCACATCTCTGACGCATCTTTTAACCAAATAAGTGAGCCAGCGGCTGTACACGACAATCAGTGGGTATTATTGGGGTGGCCAGTAATGAGCAGTTCATATACCATGTTCAATGAAAATCTATGATAAAACATTTTCCACAAAGTCTGCACAGTTTGAAATCTCCCCACATTTGCAATCCTCAAAAATGATTCCTAATAAGAATTTTTAGTTGCCACTATATGATCTCACCTTGTGTCAGATCATTTGGAGAAGGACCTGCTGTTTCATTGTGTTCAGCTGTCCTCATTAACACAGTGTAATTTCTTAATCACATTTGAACTAACAGGGGTTAACTAACCCATTTTCCTATTTTTTCTAAGGGATAAAAGCAGCATCAAAGCCTCCACTATTAATACAAACAAAGTTTTGATTAAAGCCCCCCCAACATTTAAACTCAGTTATTAAGATAACTGTTTTGTAAAAATTGTTTTGTGTAGACTTATATGCACAGTTCACTACGTTCTACCCACATGACCGCTAAAGATTACTGTGTGCAGTTTTCGTCTGTCATCGATAAGCCAGGAATAGGCCCCTTGTCTTCCGCCCCTGTTGTGTCCCAGGCAACACCTTTGAATTGTGTCGGGTAAAGCGAGACGCTGAACCACATGCCACAAGTGCGCGTAGGTTCAGGCAAAAAAATAAAAAGTGAAAGAGAAACTTTATGTGGTATTTGCTCAAATGCACAGCAGGTCATGATCCTGACATTCAGAGCATTTTATTTTTAGGTCTGTTTACTCATTTAAAGACTAAAAGCGTGTAACGAGCGAATAGCTTACTATTTAATACAATCAAACAATGAATAGCTCATTAAAAAATTTATATTTATTTTTTTTAGTCTGTTTGTGAACCCAAAAGACATACTACAGACAAAGCCCAAATATTATTATATTTGGTCAGTGACCTGTTTTAAAAGTTAACCCATTAAGCAATAACATATACAGGAAATTATACGTGGTAATGCACTTACCCTATTATGTAACCAATGACAGATAACTGAAAAAGTCTGTGCAAAACTCCGACTGCCTTGTTTTCTGTAACAATGTATTTTTCTGTTTTGTAGTTCAGTAAGGAGTTGATCGCGAACGTGGCCATCACGCAGCTCTTAGTCTGCAGTTTGATGTCAGTGTTCACACGAAACCTGGTGATGGAAAGATTCTTACAGCAAACAGCCCGCGGGAGGTGAAAACACACCTCATTGCACAACCACCGCCTATCTCCAAGCGTACATGAACCACAGTTTGTATTTAGGTATTACTGTTGGACTTCCCTAAAGTATCAAAGGCAGAATAGAAAAGGTAAAAGAACATCAACACGCAACAATTAACTGTAAAAGCAGATTAAGGGAGTCTCCTATAAAATGCCTGATTAAAATCTGTGTTCAGTATTACGTTTGTTAATCTAGTTACCTGTTTCTGGTTTTAAACTGCATTGGCAAATGGATTTGTTCTTTTTTTATTTACTTATTTATTTTAATATCATATATGCACTGATGTTGTGTTGTTTTATACCCACCTCCCTTTTAACTGGTTTTCTGTTTATTTAACTTGTAATTTAATCATTTATAATCCCGCCTTAATCGCCCACTAAAATATAAAAATGAAATACTTTGGATTGGCAGATTTGACAGACCTAAAGAACTATCTATCAAAGACTAGACTGCTGCGGCACACTTAAAAAGCCCATGAAAATCCCATGGGGCTCACCCAATCTTAAATCTGCACCCTAAGCAAAATATACAGGAAAGCGATGTATTTTTATTGAAAAAACATTAACTGCACAGGCTGTTGGCTATAAACTGACAAGTCATATGCAAAGTTGGAAGGCCAACGTTTGACCGACCTGCCACTGGGACACAAGTGACCACTTTCTATTACCAATTTTTATTTATTTATAACAAAAATATGTAACTCTACCTACCTGTGAGTAATTTCCAACTAAATTTCTGTTGTTACAATCCAGTATCACGGAAAAGCGTATACCGTGACCATATCACGAGAAGTTGCATTACCAGCAGGGGGAGATAATATATTTAAAGCAATACAGTCATTGGTTTAAAGCCAAGAACTCGCTAGTGAGCAAAAAACGAGTGCAATCCAGAGTCCTTAGTGTCTGACACTCTTAAGCTGGGCAACATTTACATTTGAATGTGTTAATAATGTATGATTAAATGCTTTGATTATTTTCATGTTGGCTTGAAATAAAATATCTCCCTCTACTGTTACTGCAACTTCTGCATGCATGTCCTCAAATGGAGACGACCAACGTGCTAGTTACACGTTTTGCCCCGATTCTGGGTTTGTTATTGCTGCTGCCCACCTGGACAACATTCGCAAAAGGCTCGGACCACACTTTGGGAATAAATTATTGAGATCAGGGGTGTCAAGCATGAGGCATCAAGACCAGAATCGGCCCCAGAATCCAATCTGGCCCGGATAGTTTGGCCGGATAGTTTTGAAAAATTTGAAGAAGGGGATAAATTTGGGACTTTTTACTACATTTTTGTATGTTTTACAGATTTGGCTACGAACAAAGACCTCCCCCGTGGTCATTAAACAATGAAATCACAGAAGAGGTCCTGTTTTTTACAATGTATTTCCAGTACCTTCGCAGCCCACCAAGCCCAGACTCCCACAGTCAGCCCACCTTTGCAGATCTCAATGCTTATTGATAGCCCAAACCTGCTGGAGCAAGGATTGTAGCTCTCATGGTGAATGGCATAATGTAACCTAATGGTTAATATTAAGATGCCAATACTTTGTTCACATTTCTAGTTGTTATGGTTTAGTAGCGTCTGTATATCACCCAAGGTGACAGAAACACAGTACCAACACAGTTCTAGTGCACGCTCTGTGGGCTCTGTTTGTCTTTGGTTTAGCTACAGCTAAATCAGCAGCTAGTGGTCTATAAGAGATGTGAAGTTACTTACCTACGGCCCTATTTCAAAACCACCCAAAACCTTGCCATTCATAAACAGCTGGAGTCTCTTTGCTCTGCATCTCACACCACAAAACCAGAGTAGTGGCTTGTCTTCTGGTATCAGCCTTACTTGATGTCTTACTTGATAAAACACACTTCAGTATTCGGTTTTGGTGCATCCTTCGTTATTAGCAGGGGCGTCTCTAAATTACCTGTGACCCACACAGCTTAGCACCTGAAGTAGATCAAGAGTGTCCTTCTGCGTTCATGGAGGATACAGAACAAGATCACATGTTTAATCACTGATAATACACCCAACATGATTACCTGTGCACAACTTTTAAGTGCAACATGGGCATTTTTTTGAGTTCACCACAAATGTTTTTTGAGAAATTGCCAGGGAAGGTGAGCATCGCTTTCTCCTAAAAGTAAAGTGACCGTTCTGTGTGTTCACATGGATTACTTTGTGTGTGTTTTTTCAGAGTCTGTTATTCCTTATAACCTGTTCACATCTGTCTTGGTTTTGATTTTGCATCTCAGTCTCTCAATCTGCCTCCAACACTGTATTAAGTGTCCATTTCTTCAATGATGAAGAAGAACAAGGATCCTCTGAGCTGTTGTTCTTATCATCCAATTAGCTTAGCAAATGTGGATTTTAAACCCGTGTCTAAACTACTGGCCTTACATTTGAAAAACATGTTACTAACAATTATTTCCCCCAATCAGATTTGTAAACCAAAAAAAAAAAAAAAGTCATTCCTCGTTTCTTTTTTTAAAGACAAATGTTTAATATAATTTATCAACCCTCTGAGGCAGCTACTCTATTTGTCCTTATATTTGTCCTTGTTGTCATAAGTTGGGCCGATGTCTCTTCCCTCCTGATTAACCTTCCTGCAGACAGAATTTAGGAATTTTGGATACAATTCTTGATGTAGATGGTGCAGCTTTTAGCATTAGTGAGCATTAACATTCTGTCAAAGCAAAATGTTAAGTAAATATACTTTCTTGTGAATGAATGTATAAGGTGTAAGACTTTAGTGGAGTATAGAGACACAATCAAGGAGCTAAGGCACATCAGAAATCAAACCAGATCATCAAGACGTACTATAATGATTGTAAATCGTGCAATTTTCAGCATAACTGTGAAAAATTAATTAAATGTCCAAACATATTTATTTTTATGAAACTGTAACACTGATGTTAGAGTCACTCGTTTGATATAATGTCACATTTGATTTTGGTTCACTGTCTTGAACAACTGCTGACAGCTAAGCCATTCTTAACTTGTTAGTTGTGCTCTGTTCACCTTTTTAGAAAAATCAAAAGGATGAAAGCAAACTGTGGGAAGTCAGTTGTTAAAGATCAACATCCTTCAGTTTGCTTTCTCTTTTTCTTCTTTATGTCCCCATTTTGCCTTCTCTGTGAAATATCAGACTCTCAGTGTGCATTAGCAGTCACTTTATAACTAAAGGGTTTTGCATAATTTGTTTCAATTGTTTGGGTTTTTTTTACATTGAAGTTTTTTACATTGAAGTTTTTGACTATTGCTGCCCTGGACAGTCAGTCCCACTTTTCCCACCATTATGACAGAATCTGTGTACTGGATAACATCAAAAGAATACCAACATAAATATCACTATCACTGGATCTCATGAACCTAATTTAATCTGAAGGTTTGTAAAAGACTACTACACCTACTAAACCAAGGTACTTGGTACTTAGTGTTATAGTTTCATAATCATAAAAAGGCTTAATAACTTTTACAGCAATAAGAATAATTACATTGTTTATTTTTCTTTATTAGTATCTGGCCTAATGACATCTGAGAATTGAGTTGTCTTGTTCTTGAGTTCTTTGTTCAGAAAAACCAAAAAGAAACTACCCCACCCAGCTGACTTTCAGTCCAGCGTTGTGTGCTACTTTCTCCTGCTAGCTTTTGTGCTATAGGTGCAACACCTTTGAACTGTGTACATGTGGGAACTAAACTGCAAGCCACAAGTGCACTGTCAGAACAAAAAAAAAAAAAAAGTAAAAGAAAAACTTTTCATGCTGTTTGCTCTTGTGTAGAAAACTGTAAATATTTAAATGTTTAATTTAAAGCTACTTATTTAACAATAGTGTCCACCTTTTTAAGACCAACACTGTTTAAAAAATTATTTAGTCAGTTAGGTAGTTAGTAAACTCTCTGGGGTCGATGGACAAGCCGGCATATTTACACCCCAGAGGGTTAATTAATTAATTAGTTGTTTACAATGCAGAAATTACACCCCATAAAAATGCACTTCTCCAGTTATGCAACAGATGAAAAATAATTGAAAAAGTCAGTGCAAAACTCAGATTTTCTTATTCTTTGTATCAATACATTATTCCGTTCTGTTGTCAAATAACTAGCTCTCTTGGCCATCGTGCAGCTCTGTCTACGCTCTGATGTCAGAGTTCATACAGGAACCTTCTTGGAAAACTTCAATATGAGCTTTTACAGTAAACAGTCAGCAGGAGGTGAAATCATATCTCACTGCACACTACATCTCCAAGACTCTGCTCAGCACCACCTGTCTACTGCAGCAGCGACATGCATCACAGGCAAAACAAAGATTTTAAAAAAGACTAACAAAACACAAAAAAATAACAGAGGCAAGCAAAGAAGAGAAAATAGGAAACAGTCACTTAGACAATGTACATATGTCTGTTTTTAAACTGCATTGGCAAATTGATTTTGTTACTTTTTATTCACTTATTTGTATTTGATATAATATATGCACTGACTTTGTGTTTTATATATATGTACACTACCAGTCAAAAGTTTGGAAACACAAGTTTCAAAGTATTATCATTCTGTTTGCTTTCACATGAAAAGTATGCCATGCCTATTACAACTTTACAAATGAGTGTTGTGGTTGTGTGTAATGGTTTTTCTTTTCTTTCCTGACTATTTACATTGTAGATTCTCAATAAAGACAGCAAAACTATGAAAGAACATGTATGAAATTATAAAGCAAACAAAAACATGCAAAGTAACTCAAAACATGTTTTGTATTTTAGATTCTCAAAACAGCCACCCTTTGTGTTGATTAATGCTTTGCACACTCTTGGCATTCTCTCGATGGCATTCTCTCGATGGAGTTGCTGAGATGCTGAGCACTTGTTGGCCCTTTTGCCTTCATTCTGCGGTCCATCTCATCCCAAAGTCACCTACCCACCCACCCAACCCACTCTCCCCTCTTGCCTCTGCGGGCCGTCTATCCTTCAACCTCGGGTCCTCTACCAGAGGCTTGGTTCTAGCTGTTCCTAGGACTGCACTCTTGACACTCTTCTAGACAGAGATCTCTGATGTTGTTCCTGGGATCTGCTGGAGCCACTCGCCTAGCTTGGGAGTCACTGCACCTAGTGCTCCGATTACCACTGGGACCACTGTTCTCTCTCAGCCCTTGGTATTTCTCAATTTTCTCGTGTTCCTTCTTCCTGATGTTGCTGTCATTCAGAACCGCTACATCGATCACTACGGCCATCTTCTTCTGTTTGTCTACCACCACTATGTCCGGTTGGTTAGCCACCACCATTTTGTCTCTCTGTATCTGGAAGTCCCACAGGATCTTAGCTCGGTCATTCTCCACCTCCTTTGGGGGCGTCTCCCATTTTGACCTCTGAACTTCCAGACCATACTCGGCACAGATGTTTCTGTATACTATGCCGACCACTTCGTTATGGCGTTCCATGTATGCCCTGTCTTGCACCCTGCTGTTATGTGCTGGATTGTCTCAAGGGCATCTTTACACAGCCTGCACCTGGGGTCTTGCCTGGTGTGATAGACCCCACCCTCAGAGCTTGTTTCTATGGTGCCATGATTAGTGCCTCTGTGCTGTCTTTCAGTCCAGCTTTGTCCAGCCACTGGTAGGATTTCTGCATATCAGCCACCTCCTCTGTCTGCCGGTGGTACATACCGTGCAGGGCTTGTCCTTCCATGATGGTTCCTCCTCTTCCTACTCTTTCTTGAGTTTCTGCTGCCTGAGGTATTCACTGAGCACACGGTTGGTTGGGGCCATCTTCCTGATGTATTCGTGGTTGTTCGCTGCCTCATCCTGGACTGTGGTGCTGACACTCAGCAGTCCCCGGCCTCCTTCCTTCAGCTTAGCATACAGCCTCAGGGTGCTGGATTTGCGGTGAAACCCTCCATGCATGGTCAGAAGTTTCCTGTTCTTGATGTCAGTGGCTTCTATCTTCTCCTTTGGCCAACTTATTATCTCAACAGGGTACCTGATCACGGGCAGGGTGTAGGTGTTGATAGCCCAGATCTTGTTCTTCCCGTTCAGCTGAGACCTCAGGACTTGCCTGACCCTCTGCAGGTAGTGGTGGTTGCAGCTTTCCTAACCCCCTCTTCATGGTTCCCATTTGGCTGTGGGTTCCCCAGGTACTTGAAGCTATCCTCTATGTCTGTAATGTTGCCTTCTGGTAGTTCGATCACCTCAGTTCTGACCACCTTCCCTCTCTTCGTCATCATCCGACTACACTTATCCAGCCTGAATGACTTTCCGATTTCATTGCTCTATATCCTGGTGGTGTGGATCAGTGAATAGATGTCTTCTTCCCTCCTGACATACAGCTTGATGTCATCCATCCTTTAAGTTTGGCTGAGGTTGAGTTGCAGCAGCAGGAGCTTGTGTGGCTTGAGGGATAAATATGGCCTTTGTTGAGTTTGGTTTATGACTGTCAGAGTATGTAGAACAAATGCAGGGCTTGTAGCATTATGGACTTGGGTTGTATTTACAGCTCGAAAAGGAATGTTTGGTGGGACAGGGCTCAACTAACTCTGACCTCCAGAAATACTTTCAGCTTCCTCGTAAACTTTTACTCGAGCTCTTGCAGCATTCAATCTTCTAACTTCTTCCGAGCGTTAAGCCTTTCTGAGCTGCTCTTGCATCGCTTGCTGCCTTTTCCACATTCCAATTTTTCTAGTTCAGCTGCTTCCCTTTCTTGCTCCTCCATTACTGCTAATATTTCTTGAGAAGCACCTGCTTCCATTCTTTTGATTGTTTGTGAGTCAGTTTGACCTGAACCACTTTTAGACCTTCTTGATTTTGACCTTGACTTGGTACTTTGAGATCCTAAGCACGACCCAACATCTGGCCATGGCTCTTCATCACCATCTGCAAGGTCTCCTTGTAGCTGTTTTTCAGCTCTTTTAACAATGACTGAGGAAAGTGAAGTACATACGTCTACTTTGCGCTTTGCGTCTGCATCTGGAGTTTGTATTTGGTGTATTTGTTCATAAATGGTTTGTACGTCTCTGCAGGTGACATTTACGTTGTTAATCACCTCATTCAATTCACACTCTGAAAGCTTCTCCTCTTGATCTTTTTATCATTTTCAGTGTTTTTACTCTTTCACTTTTACAAACAGTCTGTAGTTCTGTAATTTGCTCAGCAGTAAGCAGTAGGTGGTACAGCATATTGGTCTTCATGATCATTGTCAGCCATCTTGTGAGTCTAGTTAAATGTCAGTCAATGCACTAAGTTTAGATTTCAAAATACTTCTTTAAATTTGTAACGTATTATACGTAACTTGAATATTACTTTGGGATTACTGTTACTATATACTTTAGCTATAACGAGTTCCCCTCTTAATATATGTGTACTTTAACATGAAGAACTTTGTAAACTTCACGTAGTTTTACCTTAAGCAAACACACAAAACTCTTTCGTAAACTACAAAGCATCACTTTGAAGTACAGTAGAAATTAAGTAACCTTTGACAGATGTGTTATAGAAACTTACTGTGGATCTTCAAACTTGATTTAAACCACTCTTACTCTACTTTTAACACTGCCCTTTGTT
Organism: Oreochromis aureus; assembly: GCF_013358895.1. Taxonomy (NCBI): domain Eukaryota; kingdom Metazoa; phylum Chordata; class Actinopteri; order Cichliformes; family Cichlidae; genus Oreochromis; species Oreochromis aureus. The sequence goes on along the minus strand of NC_052955.1, from coordinate 24,210,313 downwards.
CATTTCCACCTTACTCCAGTTATATAACGTTGTTGCTGTTGTGCTTGGCTGCTTGTGAGCGGTGAGCTTGTGTGATGGCGACCTCTTGTGTCGCACCACTGTACCGTCACTCACTGCTCTTCTTAATGAGCGTCTCACCGGCGCAGGCTGGGGCGAGTTTTCACTGCAACACCGGAATGACAACACAGGCACGGCTTCTTTTACTTATTGAATACCGTGAAAACTACAAACATAAAACACAAAAGATTTAGGCACTTTATTCAGTTGAAAGTAACACGTGTGCTTTAACAAAATGTTACCTCGTGGCCGCCTTCGGAGGTTCTAGACAAATAATCTTATAGTCTTGTGCGTCTAAATTAACATATAAAGTATTTTGAACATCATACATTAGAAATTTGCAGACTATTACAACACAATTATAACAAATACCTTGTACAGCTAGTGGATGCAACAGCTAGTGGGCAACAAAACTTGCTGTCATACACAAGAGAAAACACACCTTAACAATATGGTCCACAGCAAATTACAAACAAAAATATTTTAACTGCTGGAACCAAATATTATTCTCTTTTATACAAAAGCCATTTCAGTGACACTTACATTAATAATTAATTAAGCATGTCATTAAACGAGGCTGACAGTATTATGTAAGTCACAGAACTGAATAAAATTCTGTTCAACCTGGAACCTATTTTTGTGTCTTTGTGTCTTTGTCCTTCTCACCTTTACGAAGAACAAGTCTTACAAACAGCAGAAGGTTCAGGCCTTAGAATATGAGAACCAACACATGAGTATGAGATTTATTTTTTCCTAAATAGAAAGCATAATTAAATTATTAATGTATATCAAAGAACGAGGCATAAGTAACTTCTCTGTTTTGTAAGTCTTTTATCGGTCTTAGATATTTTACCTCAAATACACATGTGCAAAGGTTTGTGTCATGATTGTCAGGTTGTCATTGTCAACATTAAGAATATGTAGAGATCTAAGTTTTTATCACATTATTAAATTAGCACAGAATTGTGTATCAGACAATATAAGAGTTTAATTAAAAAGCTCCACAACTCCACTCACAAGTGGAGTGATCACATCATGACATCCATGCATCGATCTAAAAATAACAGCATCAAGCCCTAGCTGTATAGTTGATCAAAAGGGAAAGTTTTAAGCCTAATCTTAAAATTAGAGAAGGAGTCGGTCTCCCTAATCCGAGCTGGGATCTGGTTCCACAGAAGAGGGGCCTGGAAGCTAAAGGTTCTGCCTCCCATTTTACTTTTAAATAGTCTTGGAACCACAAGTAAGCCTGCAGTCTGATAAGATGATAAGGTGATATGGTACTATAAGATCATTAAGATAAGATGGGGTCTGGTTATTCAAGACCCTTGGATGTGATGAGAAGGATTTTAAATTTTAAATTTAATTCAGGATTTAACAGGGAGCCAATGAAGAGAAGCCAATATAGGAGAGATATGCTCTCTGTTTCTAGTTCCTGTTAATAATCTTGTTGCAGCATTTTGGATCAACTGAAAGCTTTTCAGGTAGGTTTTAGGCTTCCTGATAATAATAAATTACAACAGTCCAACCAAGATGTAATGAATGAAGTAATAAGTGCGTGAACTAGTTTTTCATTGTCACTATTTAATATTTATTTGATGCCCCCTACAGTTTATTTAAGGTGTTCTCTGTTAAATGGCTCCTGGTGGCGCCTCCTGGTCTTTGGATGACATCTGGGCTCCTCAGGTCTGAGGAGTTGAACAATCTGGCTTCTCAGTGCAAGCACGCCCTGCTGCTATTCTTTGATTGAATATTTGTGTTAGTTTGGGAGGTAGAGTTCTTTTATTATTAAATTAAAGTCTTGCTTTATTAGTCTCCTATACAGTGCTTTCCAGTATTCTTTTGAAAGAGATTTAGACACAGCATTTTTTATCTTTTGTTGTCAGAAAGCATTATTCAACTGTGCAACCATTGCTATCTTTTAGGGATACTGTGCATGGTCAAAGGAGCTTGGAAAGAAAAGCATCTGGACTTATTGAAGTTGCTTGAAGACGTTTCATCTCTCATTTGAGAAGCTTCTTCAGTTCTAGGAATGAAGAACTGAAGAAGCTTCTCAAATGAGAGATGAAACGTCTTCAAGCAACTTCAATAAGTCCAGACGCGTTTCTTTCCAAGCTTCTTAGACTACGATGACCTGGTTGACTGAGAACCTTCACAGAGATACTGTGCAAGCTACAGTTGTGAAGCTGTCCTTTGGTGCCATCTGTAGGCAACACTGAGGAGGTGCAAACTAGTGTTTTCCACTAATTCAACCAGAGAAATTATGTCTCAGTCAGTTTGAGCTTGGGGCCAAAAACCTTAATGTTGTGTTTGTGTTATTACAGTCTTGCTTTTAATATTGACAAAGTATTTAATATTGTTACTCTGACAATTACGTAAACATAGTTATGTTAACATAAGAAGTTTTAGTAGTTGTAATACTATTTACATTATATCCACAATGTTTTAAATTATAAAGAAAAATAGAAATACAAATTCAGATCAAATCACTGTAATTTTCTAAATTAAAATAACACACACATATATTAATGTATCATTCATCTATATGAAGTATACATTAAAAATGCACTTCCACAGCTAATGTTTAAAAATTATTTGTTCAGCAGAAAGTTCTTTTTAAAATCTGATTATTTCAATGATGTCACCATGAATAAACAAACTATATTAACCTACAGCTGGTTGACTAAATCCCCCATGTGTAAGATTAACAGTAATGTGGGGAAAAATAAAATTCCACTTAATGGTCCCAAATCATTTGAAATTGTAAAGCACTGCAGAGCAACTCCCATTTGCCCTTTTAGTACTATATATATATTTATAGATATAGTATATATAGTACCACAGATAAAGTGAAATGCCCACCAGTGCAACTTTAAAAACAAGTTAATGAAGGTAAGAATGCAGCAGAGAAAAAAAGGAAGGAATTTCACGCTGGCTGTGCTGCAATATTTACACAATATAAACAAGAACTGATCAACTGTCACACAGCATCTGTGCAAGTGTCTTCATTGTGTGTAGATGTGTACATAGGAGCGGTACAAAAGATCACACCCAGGAAGCAACTAAAAGGTATGATAGAAACAACACATAATTTCTTATCAACATCTTTATTTGAAGTTTTTCAAAATCACATAAAGTATGAAAAACAATACTGTGATAAAATGACACTGAATGCCCATTTCATACATGAGATGTCCAATACTTAACATTGAAAATCAAGCATAAACAGACCAACCGTTCTGAAGACTTTTTTTTTTGCTCAGTTCAGATCAAATATTATATTACAAACAGTTTTTCTTCAAACGTCATGTGTAGCTGGGTTGGCTAAGCATTTGATCTTGACCTTCATTGTTAGTGCCCAAGGTCAAAGTTGACCCAGAAAAATTATAGTATATATTGTTTCAAGGTCATAGGTCAAAGGTCAGACATCGGTGTGTTGTTATAACAACAGGCTGATGTAGCATTTTATAATAAAACCAGCCCAGCACCAGCGTGATGTAACAGAAACGTCATAAATTACCAAAGTTTTCGTATGACCACTTCCTTTCTGTGGGGATTTGTGTTCTCTGAAGCTCTTGTTCAATTCACTTACATTCAGTTCAAGTGAAATAAATTCAGTTTTACTAATATAATACCAAAACAGAACAACAGCTGCTTCACGGTGCTTAAACTAAAACATTCAATGAACATTTAACAGTATTTCACCAAGCCCTTATGTTGTCTCACAGAACACAGCACAGCACTGGAAAACACTAGATGTCTTTCTGAAGTGATGTAATCAAACTTAAAAAGTGCTTCCTCCTTTGTTATGATCTTCAGTGGGATGTGCGAACACAACACAAAGCAGGCACCTAAACTTTGGTCCCACAGAGGTTGAACCGGTTGGTTATAGTGGTACATGCTCACTGCAAATTGTTTGTTACTCTATTAAAACAAAAGCCCTTCGTGATGCTTGGACATTCTACTATTCATCACACAGTCATGGAGTTCCACAGGGGTCTGTGCTTGTATCAGTACTTTTTACATTATACATGCTTATACATCGTTAGGCAATTTAAATAAAATGTAGGACTGCTTTCTTTCATCTACACAGTATCTCTTAAAGCGGAAACTTTCCTATATAGGAGTGATGCTGAAAACATAGTTCTTGCTTGCATTTTTTTGTAGGCTGGACTATTAATCCAAAACAGTGGCACAAGAGCGCTGACAGGGACAAGAAAAAGAGAAAAGGTTTTTTTTATTGACTCCTTAGTGAATCCAGCATTGTATTTAAAATCCTTCTCACTTATAAAATCTTGACGAATCAGGCCCCAATCATATCTTAAAGGCCTCAAAGTACCATATTAAGAACCATGACTCAGCTATCTTGCAGTAGGCTCAGATTGCTGTGAAACTCCTTCACTACTCACGTTCCTTAACTCCCCAAGTGTTTACATATCACTGCAGCATATAATTACATTTTCGCCTTCTCTTTCCCTGTGCGTGTTTGTCCCTTTTGTCCTATGCTGTCTTTTTCTTCTTTTCTCTTTCCTCTCACCCCCAACAGGCCACTGCAGATGGCAGCCCTATACCCAAACCTGGCCCTGCCAGAAACCTTTTTCCTGTTAAAAGAGAGTCTTCCTTTACGCGTGGGGTTTTCTAGTGCTGTAAGGACCTTGCAGCATAAAGAACCTTGAGGTGACTGTTATTGTGAATTGGGGCTTTATAAAAAACTCTAAAGTGAACTGAATAGTGTTAAAAGAAAAAAAAAAGTCACAGCCATGAAAGTAAACAGATAAAAGTTCAGTAAACTTGGTTTATGTTCTTCATAATGATGCTAAAATATTTTATGGTTAAACTTGTGAAATGAGGTTAGGACATGACCTACGTACACTTAATAGTTGACATGTTACACTATTTTGATTGTCCTTTTCCACTTTGTTCTTCATATCTTTCGTGGCACAGTTTCTGCAGATCAGAGACCTGTTGTAACAAATAGTAAAGAAGCGTAAATTAACCACAGATCACACCAGGAATGCATTTTTCTAGTCATAAATGAACATATATCCTTAACTAGAAATCAAAATCCACACAAACACACATGCACACACAACAATACAGTCTTAAAAGACAAATGAGAGCAGATTGAAACATACCCCTCTGACAGCCCATTACTGCACGTTTCCTGGATGTTTTCACCTTTCTTCTCTTTTTCCTGACTGAAAATTTGTAAAAACTGTATTACTTTAATAGTTAGGCGATAATAATAAATGATGTAGGATCTTTTTATTAATAACAAGTAATAAACCACTATGAAAACACCTCACTACAAATGAAACTGGGAACTTGTAATAAAGTGATTATCAGTGTTGTTTGGCTCAGTATAACTCCTGGAAATGTTTAAGGTTAAGTTTATGTCCTGTGAGGACCATAATAGCTTTTAATTAACCCCAAAACACAAGGTTATGTATTGATTTTAAATAGCATATGTTATTGGACTCAATTATTAAATCAATGAAATATTCAAATTGTATATCATATTAATATATTTATTTTAAAAAATCTAAAGTGAAGTTATCTTAGCTCATTATTGTTTATACACACATACTATGGTCCTTTCTATGTGGAAAAAAACTTAAGAAATGTCTACATCTGTACTCGTGTGTTGCTTTTCATACTTTAAGACTTCAAACTTCTTGTCTTTGTAAGACTTCCTCCCCGTAGTTAAATAGAGGAGGACAATGTCGCAGAAGAAGGTTCCCTGTTGAAAAGAATTTTATTCACTTCTGTGATATATTAAAAAAAATGCTGTTCAATTCATTTAATAACATGTTGATTTAATTATTAATGATACTCACAGCTCCCATCACAGCCAGTCCTGAACCAATATTGACGACCAAGGGGACAATGGCAAACTTTCCAGCCTGTGGAGGAGATCAGAAACCCAAGAGATGTTTTTAAATGTGAGTTTATTACAATTTATTTTTGTTCAAAGACCAAAGACTGCAGAGCTCTTTTCAAATCATTCCTAATAACTCCTCTCCTAAGAAGATAGGATACTACTACTACTAATAATAATGGTATTTGTGGTGTTATATGTATTGCCTTTATTACATAAATTATCTTACTGTAATGCATTGACACAGTTTGTGCATTCATTCTGTCTCTGATGCCTTTTACATACCTTCCCATGTACCAGGATATGAAATCGTATGCCATAAACTTTGTATAGAGATCGAGAGCTTTCACCAGCAGCATTTTTAAAGTATCTTGCATGTCTGTTAGAGAAGAAAAGAGAATATGAACAAAAATAACCTTTAGGTAATTTAGAATAGTTATGGTCCTTTACTCCTTTCAGAAGTTGTAAAGACGTTTACGTGTCTGTGCAACATACCAACAAAGATGCTCTGCAGTGAGCCTCACCTGAAATTAAATCCTGCTGCGATGCTCTTGTTGGAGACAGTGGCATCCAGGCGAGTGAACTGGTACTCTGGATTACAGTGAGAGGTGCCTTTGTCAAGGTCACAGTCCCACTGTATCACAATGCCAATAGCACCACCCTAAAAAAACAGCCAAAACATGTTTATTCTAAGATTTTTATTTTTATACATTTATTCAAATTTGTGTACCTGTATGCATTCCACTAGTGGTGTTTTACCCGTGTTCATACTCAACTGTATAGAAAACATTGAGCAAACATTGAACAAATTTGTGTGGACCAAAAAAAAGACAACAACAAATGACATCATAAACCAATAAAACTGTTCCCTTTTCTTATAGACTCACCAACCACTTCATTAGTTACATCCTGCTAGTACCAGATCAGACCCCTTTAGTCCCTCAGGACATGAAGAACTAATTCTTCATGGCACTGAATATTCCACAGAGAGTTTGGTCCACCTGACATGATAGAACCACACTGTTGTCATCTCACCATATTCCACAGGTTCTCTGTTAGCTCTTGTGACTGGAGGCCATAGTTAAGTGAACTCTTGTCATGTTCAAAAACAGTTTGAGATCAGGTGAGTTTTGTGCTATCAGAAGATGGGTACACTATGGCTATAAAGGGGTGAAACTGCAGAAAGTCATTTTGATCATGTCTTAATTCCTAAATGCATTGACTTGCTGCATTATGACTGGCTGATTAAATATTTGTGTTAACGGTCAGTTGAACAGATGCACTAATGAATTATGAAATATGAGAAACTTTGTTCAGTGGGACACGTTTCGGTTCTCTCACAATTTCTCCCAAGAACAATGAGCAAAGGTCATGATTAATAACAGTAACTAAAAAAAAACCCTTTAAGTCAGGGATTCAATCATCATAATTATTTTGGGGTATAAACTCTGTGTGTGTTAGAAAGTAACATTTAAGGTTATATCACATTAAGGCAATCTTGAGGAAAATACAATGTAATACTAACAAGTGTGGCCATGTCCTGGAAGTTGCATCCAGCTCTTCTCGTAATGTCTCCCAGGCGAAAGATGGGGCAGTAGGGGTATTGTTTCTTATCATATCTGCATTTCTTCAAGTAGGATTGATCAGTTGTTTCAAGGATGTTGGACCTCAGAGTTAAGAAAAACACAAATTTATGGATGCGAACTCCTATTGCACACAGCAATTCCCAGCTAGTCAAAAAGTACAAGGAGATGTTGTTGTAAATGTTAAAGAGGACTTACTTTGAAAATGAGAATTTAGGAAACTGGATGAAATTCTTGACGTAGATGGTGAAGTTTTCAGCATTTTTGAGCAAAGGCTTTCTGTGAAAACAAAATGTTACGTAAATATAAATTTTTGTGAATAAATGTACAGTGGCTTGCAAAAGTATTCAGCCCCATTGAACTTTTCCACATTTTGTCACATTACAGCCACAAACATGAATCAATTTTATTGGAATTCCACGTGAAAGACCAATACAAAGTGGTGTACACGTGAGAAGTGGAACGAAAATCATACATGATTCCAAACATTTTTTACAAATAAATAACTGAAAAGTGGGGTGTGCGTAATTATTCAGCCCCCTGAGTCAATACTTTGTAGAAACACCTTTTGCTGCAATTCCAGCTGCCAGTCTTTTAGGGTATGTCTCTACCAGCTTTGCACATCTACAGACTGAAATTCTTGCCCATTCTTCTTTGCAAAACAGCTTCAGCTCAGGCAGATTAGAAGGACTGCGTTTGTGAACAGCAGTTTTCAGATCTTGCCACAGATTCTCGATTGGATTTAGATCTGGACTTTGACTGGGCCATTCGAACACATGGATATGTTTTGTTTTAAACCATTCCATTGTTGCCCTGGCTTTATGTTTAGGGTCATTGTCCTGCTGGAAGGTGAACCTCCGCCCCAGTCTCAAGTCTTTTGCAGACTCCAAGAGGTTTTCTTCCAAGATTGCCCTGTATTTGGCTCCATCCATCTTCACATCAACTCTGACCAGCTTCCCTGTCCCTGCTGAAGAGAAGCACCCCCAGAGCATGATGCTGCCACCACCATATTTGACAGTGGGGATGGTGTGTTCAGAGTGATGTGCAGTGTTAGTTTTCCGCCACACATAGCGTTTTGCATTTTGGCCAAAAGTTCCATTTGGTCTCATCTGACCAGAGCACCTTCTTCCACATGTTTGCTGTGTCCCCACATGGCTTGTGGCAAACTGCAAACGGGACTTCTTATGGTTTTCTGTTAACAATGGCTTTCTTCTTGCCACTCTTCCATAAAGGCCAACTTTGTGCAGTGCACGACTAACAGTTGTCCTATGGACAGATTCCCCCACCTGAGCTGTAGATCTCTGCAGCTCGTCCAGAGTCACCATGGGCCTCTTGGCTGCATTTCTGATCAGCGCTCTCCTTGTTCGGCCTGTGAGTTTAGGTGGACTGCCTTGTCTTGGTAGGTTTACAGTTGTGCCATACTCCTTCCATTTCTGAATGATCGCTTGAACAGTGCTCCGTGGGATGTTCAAGGCTTGGGAAAATCTTTTGTAGCCTAAGCCTGCTTTAAATTTCTCAATAACTTTATCCCTGACCTGTCTGGTGTGTTCTTTGGACTTCATGGTGTTGTTGCTCCCAATATTCTCTTAGACAACCTCTGAGGCCGTCACAGAGCAGCTGTATTTGTACTGACATTAGGTTACACACATGTGCACTCTATTTAGTCATTAGCACTCATCAGGCAATGTCTATGGGCAACTGACTGCACTCAGACCAAAGGGGGCTGAATAATTACGCACACCCCACTTTTCAGTTATTTATTTGTAAAAAATGTTTGGAATCATGTATGATTTTCGTTGCACTTCTCACGTGTACACCACTTTGTATTGGTCTTTAACGTGGAATTCCAATAAAATTGATTCATGTTTGTGGCTGTAATGTGACAAAATGTGGGAAAGTTCAAAGGGGCCGAATACTTTTGCAAGCCACTGTATAAGAAAACAATTAAAACAAATCAAAAAGTCAAACCTTCCTGTAGCAGATATAGAGGGATTGTGATTGAATTGCTAAGTGGAAAATGAACCCATCTATGATCCAGTGCTGTTTAATATGAGCTGATACAATACTATTATAAGACTGGGTCATGAACCTGAGTGTCTCAGTGTAGGACATCCTCAGTTTAGATTTACTGCCAAACCTGCTGTGCTGACCTGATAAATGACAACTACACATGATTTGCCTGAATGTTTGTGCATGTTAGTGCAGAGAGAAAGGAGGATCGGTCATTGTCCTCACTGTGGTTTGATGTCTTTTTCAGTAGGACACCAGCCAAAGATTTCACAGGTCCCATTGGAGTTTTCATTATTTCTTATGCATTTGCCGCTCATGACTCCTTTAGACAACGGACACAAAAAGACAGTTTAAATACATCTAGATGATCATGTGAAAAGATGATGCATTTGAGTTTCAGATTCAGACATGTTTCACAATACTGATTTAATATTAGGATGTTTCTTTCTCACCATGACCAGACTCCACCATCTTTCCCTTTTTACAGTCCTTGTTAACACTGCAGCGAGCATTAGCCACTTTGTAGCTCTGAGAACAAAAAATGATAAATAAAAATGTAAATGTAAGTCAAAAATAAGAGATACAAAGTCAGAATTTACAAATATAACACAAAAAGTAAATTTCAGTATATTTAAAGCAGTCAGAACTTGTTAGTATCCAAGAATATCTTAATATAAAATAGAAGATTTCTGTATTCTAGCAACATGGTGAATATGAAAGTCAAATGAAGTTAAGGGTGTTAAATGGATGCATGTCTGTGCTTTTTTTTATGATAGATTTCTATTTTACTAGAACTTGACCGTTAAAAATGGCACATGCTGCATGATACCAAAAGGCTCCCCTGCAAGCGTGAGATAAGAGCAAATTTTTATGGCTGTTTGTTTGGCTCTTTTTAGCCGATGACTATCATTCAGGCAACCAAGAGAGTCTTTTGGGTTTACATACTGTATATTGTGAGCTAAAATAAATCATGAATAGTGACACACACACACAAACACACTCATATGATGATGATGGAGGTGACAAAATGGGTTAAGAGGTGTGAGGAAAAAACTTCTCTGCTACCGTGCAAGCAAAATGTTACCATGCAGGAGAGGAATTACAGGTCAGCCACAAACCAATGTGCATAAGTTTAAACACATCACGCCGTTGTCAGGTGGGCCATGAAGCACTGGAGGAAGCCTCCACAGTCTGTTATATTCACATGCAGAGTGATAAAGTAGTTTCATAAAATATCATTCTTCCACATTCTGGCACTTTATGATGTTACTTATCTCATGTAATCACTTATTGAGAGTTTTGAGGTTTTTCCCTGTAAGTAAATGACAAAATGAAACAAATCCCTAAATAAATAGTGGACACTCTCTTTACAGTTAACATCATTTACGTGCAACACGGTATGACACACTCTATCTGACCCGTACTTGCAAGAGGAAACTGTCTGTGGTGTGGTGCATGCTAGAAAAATTGGGCTGGCACGTGAAAGGTTAAAGTGAAAGTGAAATCAACAGGAGAGGCAATATTTCTGTTGTCAGTAAAACAAGGGCACGTTAGAAAAATTGTTTTATTTGATGGCAAATGTTTCTTTGGGCCAGAGTCTGTAAAATGACCTGCAATTACAACTGAGACAACGACCTGATCATCACCGCTGCCATTCATCAAATCTGAAAACAATGAAAACACCTCTTAGCGTGCCGTTTCATATAGTTAAAGTTAGAAATACCACCACTGTGGTCTATTATGCCCAGTCGGTGATTTAAAGTGAAAACAAAATGTTCTCACCTCAGCACAGTAACCCATCTTCTGGTTTGGTGTCTCTAAGAAGCTGGTTACAACAAACAGAACATCTTCACCCTGAATGACAAAAAGAAAATAACAGACAAGATGTCAAAGTCTCATCAGCAGTGCATGGCTTTAATCTAGTCTGAAATATTAAACGTGTTCTCACCTGTGGGGGGATGACATACTCCTCAGGTCCCCACACAAACAGACCAGATTCACTGGTGTTGGTCACCGCAGTTCCCTTCACTTTAGTTATGACAGAACTCTGGATGGCATCATCTATCTCCTGGTAGCCTTGCTTGACTATGAAAACCCACCTTTAAATCAAAGCAGAAATCCCCAGTGTTCTCGCAGTGCTTTGATAGAAGCTTTAGTGCAAACCTTATGAAAATGTTTTATATGCTTTAGCCTTTTTCAGCTGTCTTTTGTGGCATACGGTATGCAATTAGGAGTGATACTGCTAGTCAGTGGTATCAAAGTGGTTGGCTTGGTGGGACTCTCTAACCTTGCAAGGCCCGGAATGAAGAGTTTGGGGTTTTTTTGTTTACATTTGTATTATTATTAATTAATTAGTTCCATAAGTAAATTGCCCAAGTGAACTGGCTGTGTGACTGAACTTTGATTTCAACATATTGTGGAGGCTCAGGGCCCCTTTCACCTCTTAAAAAGAACCAAAATGGTTTAGTCTACACTGCGATTTACATTGTTCACATAGGCAGAATAAAATACTGTAGCATACAGTGGCTTGCAAAAGTATTCGGCCCCTTTGAACTTTCCCACATTTTGTCACATTACAGCCACAAACATGAATCAATTTTATTGGAATACCACGTTAAAGACCAATACAAAGTGGTGTACACGTGAGAAGTGCAACGAAAATCATACATGATTCCAAACATTTTTTACAAATAAATAACTGAAAAGTGGGGTGTGCGTAATTATTCAGCCCCCTTTGGTCTGAGTGCAGTCAGTTGCCCATAGACATTGCCTGATGAGTGCTAATGACTAAATAGAGTGCACATGTGTGTAATCTAATGTCAGTACAAATACAGCTGCTCTGTGACGGCCTCAGAGGTTGTCTAAGAGAATATTGGGAGCAACAACACCATGAAGTCCAAAGAACACACCAGACAGGTCAGGGATAAAGTTATTGAGAAATTTAAAGCAGGCTTAGGCTACAAAAAGATTTCCCAAGCCTTGAACATCCCACGGAGCACTGTTCAAGCGATCATTCAGAAATGGAAGGAGTATGGCACAACTGTAAACCTACCAAGACAAGGCAGTCCACCTAAACTCACAGGCCGAACAAGGAGAGCGCTGATCAGAAATGCAGCCAAGAGGCCCATGGTGACTCTGGACGAGCTGCAGAGATCTACAGCTCAGGTGGGGGAATCTGTCCATAGGACAACTGTTAGTCGTGCACTGCACAAAGTTGGCCTTTATGGAAGAGTGGCAAGAAGAAAGCCATTGTTAACAGAAAACCATAAGAAGTCCCGTTTGCAGTTTGCCACAAGCCATGTGGGGGACACAGCAAACATGTGGAAGAAGGTGCTCTGGTCAGATGAGACCAAAATGGAACTTTTTGGCCAAAATGCAAAACGCTATGTGTGGCGGAAAACTAACACTGCACATCACTCTGAACACACCATCCCCACTGTCAAATATGGTGGTGGCAGCATCATGCTCTGGGGGTGCTTCTCTTCAGCAGGGACAGGGAAGCTGGTCAGAGTTGATGTGAAGATGGATGGAGCCAAATACAGGGCAAACTTGGAAGAAAACCTCTTGGAGTCTGCAAAAGACTTGAGACTGGGGCGGAGGTTCACCTTCCAGCAGGACAATGACCCTAAACATAAAGCCAGGGCAACAATGGACTGGTTTAAAACAAAACATATCCATGTGTTCGAATGGCCCAGTCAAAGTCCAGATCTAAATCCAATCGAGAATCTGTGGCAAGATCTGAAAACTGCTGTTCACAAACGTTGTCCATCTAACATGCTGGAGCTGTGATGTGCAAAGCTGGTACAGACAGACCCTAAAAGACTGGCAGCTGTAATTGCAGCAAAAGGTGTTTCTACAAAGTATTGACTCAGGGGGCTGAATAATTACGCACACCCCACTTTTCAGTTATTTATTTGTAAAAAATGTTTGGAATCATGTATGATTTTCGTTCCACTTCTCACGTGTACACCACTTTGTATTGGTCTTTTATGTGGAATTCCAATAAAATTGATTCATGTTTGTGGCTGTAATGTGACAAAATGTGGAAAAGTTCAATGGGGCTGAATACTTTTGCAAGCCACTGTATTTAGCAGATAGGAGCTTATACTGAAAGCTTACAAATACTAACCTCAAGTAAAATTTGGGCTTATTGAATGTGGGACCAGTGGTTCTCAGAGGACATGCTGTGAGACAATGAGAATGTTTGGAGGACTTTCTGAACGTTTCCTGACTCTGTGCTCGCAAGGGGCACTTTAAACCACGGCCAGCTACTGCCTCTGAGATTGTAGGTATTCTCCAGGGCAATGAACTTGGTGTAGTTTAGTTATCGCTTCTCACTTTCTGCTTTATTTTGATAGTTAATTGTCCCTTGTGCTTTTCATTTAGTTTTGCTTCGCCTTCTCACATCCTCCGTGATTTAGTTCAACTGTCTCTACTTCCCCAATTGCCCTTTAGTGTTTATAGAAAATACCATCTTCCTGTCTCATCTGTCCCATCAGTCTCCTGGTTCCAGTCTGTTCCCATGCCTCAGTTTAGTTTCTTCTCTTAGGCTTCTGTTTTGCCTTTTGGACTTTTTACAACAGCCAAATAAAAGGATTGTTTTGTTGTTAACCCCTGCCTGTGTTCTGTATCTACATCACACTCAAAACAGTCCCCCAAATCAGCAAACTGTGACAATATACAAGCAGTCTGAGCGGCCCTCTTCCATGTTGACCCACATCTCTGACGCATCTTTTAAACAAATAAGTGAGCCAGCGGCTGTACACAACAATCAGTGGGTATTGTTGGGGTGGCCAGTAATGAGCAGTTCATATACCATGTTCAATGAAAATCTATGATAAAACATTTTCCATAAAGTCTGCACAGTTTGAAATCTCCCCACATTTGCAATCCTCAAAAATGATTCCTAATAAGAATTTTTAGTTGCCACTATATGATCTCACCTTGTGTCAGATCATTTGGAGAAGGACCTGCTGTTTCATTGTGTTCAGCAGTCCTCATTAACACAGTGTCACATCTGATATTAACAGCAGCTCATAGCCAAATCATTTCTTAATCACATTTGTGTGGTTTTCATATTCTTTTTTATTTGAGGTAAGACCACAGTCACAATGTGCATTAACCTAATATCTTAGCTGTGAAAGTGTAAAAGTGAGTTTGAGTAGGGGTGGTCTAACCCATTTTTCTAGATTTTCTAAGGGATAAAACAAGCATCAAAGCCTCCACTATTAATACAAACAGTTTAGAATAATCCCCCCCCCCCCCCCCCAATGAATGAGTGGGTAGCCCCCCTTTTCCTCCCACTATAACAGGGACTCTCTGATCTTTGTGCTGATAACATTAAAGGAATCCTAACAGATCAGTGGTTCAATCACTGCACATCATAAACCTAATATAATCTGACTCTGTGCATTTTCACACATCAAAACATTTAAACTCAGTTATAAAGATAATTGTTTTGTAAAAATTGTTTTGTGTAGACTTATATGCCCACTTCACTACATTCTACCCACATGACCGCTAAAGATTACTGTGTGCAGTTTTCGTCTGTCATCGATAACCCAGGAATAGGCCCCTTATGTTCCGTTTTTCGCCCCTGTTGTTTCCCAGGCAACACCTTTGAATTGTGTCGGGTAAAGCGAGACGCTGAACCACATGCCACAAGTCCGCGTAGGTTCAGGAGAAAAAAATAAACAGTGAAAGAGAAACGATCATGTGGTATTTGCTCAAACGGGTCAAGATTCTGATATTTTAAGCATTTTATTTTTAATTTTGCTTACTTACTTTTATTTTTCTGACATTTCAGAGCATTTTATTTTTAGGTCTGCTTACTTCTTTAAAGTATAAAATAAGCGTGTAACGTGCGAATAGCCTACTATTTAACACAATAAATGAACCGCTATTCTGTTTGTTACCCAAACGATATGCTACAGACAAAGCCCAAATGTTATTATATTTGTTCAGTGGCTTATTTTAAGTTAACCCATTAAGCAATAACATGTACAGTGCAGGAAATTATACGTGGTAATAATGCACTTACCCTATTATGTAACCAATGACAGATAACTGAAAAAGTCTGTGCAAAACTCCGACTGCCTTGTTTTTTGTATCAATGTATTTTTCTGTTTTGTAGTTCAGTAAGGAGTTGATCGCGAACGTGGCCATCACGCAGCTCTTAGTCTGCAGTTTGATGTCAGTGTTCACACGAAACTTGATTGTAATGGAAAGATTCGATGAGCTCTTACAGCAAACACCGCGTGGGAGGCGAAAACACACCTCATTGCAACTACCGCCAGGCGTACATTAGCCACAATATTCATTTAGGTATTACTGTTGGACTTCCTTAGTGTCAAAGGCAGAATGGAAAAGGTAAAAGAACATCAACACGCAATAATTAACTGTAAAAGCAGATTAAGCAAGGAAGTTGAAAACAGGAAAGAGTCTCCTATAAAATGCCTGATTAAAATCTGTATTTATTATTTTGTTAATCCAGTTACTTGTTTTTAAACTGCATGGCAAATAGATTTTTTTTTATTTTTTTTATTTCAATATCATATAGGCGCTGACGTTGTGTTGTTTTTAGGCGCCCCCTCCCCGCCCTCCTTTAACTGCTTTTCTGTTTATTTAATTTGTAATGTAATCGCTTATAAACCCGCTTTAATCGCCCATTAAAATATAAAAATGAAATACTTTGGATTGTAAACATTTTCCGTGATACTAGATTATAACTACAGATATTTACCGGTAGTTGGAAATTACTCACAGGTAAAGTTCAAAAATTAAAATTGCATTTAATAAAACCTGTGATTTGTTTTCATCATGACAAATCTGCCTCTGGAATACTGTTCAAAACTATTTTAACAAATCCCTGTCTTAATAATAATCAATAAAATGAGAAAAGAAATACATTTTCTAAAAAAAATCAAATCAAATCATATCACTGCATGTATGGATGTATAGCAGGCCTACTGTGAAAAAGTCATTCATGAAATAATTGTTGCACCCACAACGTCGTCATGGGCCTGGGTCTGTGACCCAGGGATCATGTGTTATTTTTGGGTTTGATGAATATTTATCAGTTTCATTTGTCTTCTGGAATGCTTTTGGTTGTGGTGTGATCTGCTCCTGGTCCCTCTCTTCCCTGTGCACGAGTTGGAGTGAGTGTGTGTGTTTGTGTGTGTGCCGTGGTATGTTGGTTTTGCTGCCACACGAGGCCTGGAAAGCCTCCCGCCTTTGAGCCAGCCACACCTGGGATTAATCCCTCACCTGTTGCCGATCTGCCTATCAAGGAGCCCTACTTAAGAGAGCAGTGGAGCGGCAGTTGGTGCGGGATAGTTACACTAGGAACACAATTAGTTCTCCAGCTCATATGATTGTGATTTCTGGTATCTCCTGTGGAATGGTTTAAGTGTTTTTGTCGGCTGGTAGATAGGACTGTACTCAGTGTGGCATCTTTTGTTTCTAGGTCAAATGCGGAAACGTGTGGAGGGAGCAGCAGACTGTGTACATAGGCACCAAGGAGGACAAAACTTCACCACATATCAAGGAGAGGAATCACAGTGTGGGAATTGGGAACACACTCTGGATTGTTGGCACTGTTTCATAGCTTTTTGTAAATAAACACACTTTTTTTCCATTCAGAACGTTCCGCATTTGGGTCCTCCTTCAACCAACCCTGACAAAGGTGGTTCCTAAAGACCTGTATGCAGAAAACTTGGTATATTTGGGTACTGTGTTCTTTAAAACAAATCTGTGGAAGCTGGACAAGTGGAGGGCAAAAGAAGAAGCGACAGGCCCAAAGAACTATCTAGATCAGCTATTCCCGGCACACTTAAAAAGCCCATGAAAATCCCATGGGGCTCACCCAATCTTAAATCTGCACTCTAAGCAAAATATACAGGAAATCAATGTATTTTCTGGAAAAGTTTATTCCAAAACCATTAACAGCACAGGCTGTTGGCTATAAACTGACAAGTCATACACAAAGTGGGAAAACCAATGTTTGACCGACCTGCCACTGGGACACAAGTGACCACTTTCTAGCCCTTGTTGGCTTGAAATAAAATATCTTCCTCTACTGTTACTGCAACATACTGCAACTTCTGCATGCATGTCCTCAAATGGAGATGACCAACGTCCTTATTACACGTTTTGCCCTGATTTTGGGTTGGTTATTACTGCTGCCCACCTGGACAACATTTGCAAAAGGCTCCGACCACACTTTGGGATTCAATCATCGAGATCAGGGGTGTCAAGCATCGAGACCAGAATCGGCCCCAGACTCCAATCTGGCCCACCAGATAGTTTTGAAAAATATGAAGGAGAGGATAAATGTTGGACTATTTACTACATTTTCCTAAGTTTTAGAGCTTTGGCTACAAATAAAGACCTTCCCCGTGGTCAGAAGAGGTCCTGTTTTTTTACAATGTATTTCCAGTACCTTCGCAGCCCACCAAGCCCAGACTCCCACAGTCAGCCCACCTTTGCAGATCTCAATGCTTATTGATAGCCCAAACCTGCTGGAGCAAGGATTGTAGCTCTCATGGTGAATGGCATAATGTAACCTAATGGTTAATATTAAGATGCCAATACTTTGTTCACATTTCTAGTTGTTATGGTTTAGTAGCGTCTGTATATCACCCAAGGTGACAGAAACACAGTACCAACACAGTTCTAGTGCACGCTCTGTGGGCTCTGTTTGTCTTTGGTTTAGCTACAGCTAAATCAGCAGCTAGTGGTCTATAAGAGATGTGAAGTTACTTTACCACGGCCCTATTTCAAAACCACCCAAAACCTTGCCATTCATAAACAGCTGGAGTCTCTTTGCTCTGCATCTCACACCACAAAACCAGAGTAGTGGCTTGTCTTCTGGTATCAGCCTTACTTGATGTCTTACTTGATAAAACACTTCAGTATTCGGTTTTGGTGCATCCTTCGTTATTAGCAGGGGCGTCTCTAAATTACCTGTGACCCACACAGCTTAGCACCTGAAGTAGATCAAGAGTGTCCTTCTGCATTCACGGAGGATACAGAACAAGATCACATGTTTAATCACTGATAATACACCCAACATGATTACCTGTGCACAACTTTTAAGTGCAACATGGGCATTTTTTTGAGTTCACCACAAATGTTTTTTGAGAAATTGCCAGGGAAGGTGAGCATCGCTTTCTCCTAAAAGTAAAGTGACCGTTCTGTGTGTTCACATGGATTACTTTGTGTGTGTTTTTTCAGAGTCTGTTATTCCTTATAACCTGTTCACATCTGTCTTGGTTTTGATTTTGCATCTCAGTCTCTCAATCCGCCTCCAACACTGTACTAAGTGTCCATTTCTTCAGTGATGAAGAAGAACAAGGATCCTCTGAGTTGTTCTTATCATCCAATTAGCTTAGCAAATGTAGATTTTAAACACGTGTCTAAACTACTGGCCTTACATTTGAAAAACATGTTACTAACAATTATTTCCCCCAATCAGATTTGTAAACCAAAAAAAAAAAAAAAGTCATTCCTTGTTTCTTTTTTTAAAGACAAATGTTTAATATAATTTGTCAACCCTCTGAGGCAGCTACTCTATTTGTCCTTATATTTGTCCTTGCTGTCATAAGTTGGGCCGATGTCTCTTCCCTCCTGATTAACCTTCCTGCAGACAGAATTTAGGAATTTTGGATACAATTCTTGATGTAGATGGTGCAGCTTTTAGCATTAGTGAGCATTAACATTCTGTCAAAACAAAATGTTAAGTAAATATACTTTCTTGTGAATGAATGTATAAGAAACGATTAAAACAAATCAAAAGAATCCAACTTTCCCGTAGCAGATATAGAGGGATTGTGACTGAATTGCTGAGTGGGAAATGAACCCATCTATGATCCAGTGCACTTTAATATGAGCTGATTCAATGCTAAAAGACTGGGTCATGCAGCTGAACGTCTCGGTGTAAGACTTCAGTGGAGTATAGAGGTAAAATCAAGGAGCTAAGGCACATCAGAAATCAAACCAGATCATCAAGACGTACTATAATGATTGTAAATCGTGCAATTTTCAGCATAACTGTGAAAAATTAATTAAATGTCCAAACATATTTATTTTTATGAAACTGTAACACTGATGTTAGAGTCACTCGTTTGATATAATGTCACATTTGATTTTGGTTCACTGTCTTGAACAACTGCTGACAGCTAAGCCATTCTTAACTTGTTAGTTGTGCTCTGTTCACCTTTTTAGAAAAATCAAAAGGATGAAAGCAAACTGTGGGAAGTCAGTTGTTAAAGATCAACATCCTTCAGTTTGCTTTCTCTTTTTCTTCTTTATGTCCCCATTTTGCCTTCTCTGTGAAATATCAGACTCTCAGTGTGCATTAGCAGTCACTTTATAACTAAAGGGTTTTGCATAATTTGTTTCAATTGTTTGTTTGTTTTCTCCATTGAAGTTTTTTCCATTTAAGTTTTTGACCATTGCTGCCCTGGAAAGTCAGTCCCACTTTTCCCACCATGTGTATCATTACTACTACACTTACTAAACCAAGGTACTGTAATTGTAGTGTTATAGTTTCATAATCATAAAAAGGCATAATAACTTACAAACTTACATTGTTGGCATTGTCTTGTTCTTGAGTTCTTTGTTCAGAAAAACCAAAAAAGAAACTACCCCACCCAGCTGACTTTCGGTCCAGCGTTGCATGCTACTTTCTCCTGCTAGCTTTTGTGCTATAGGTGCAACACCTTTGAACTGTGTACATGTGGGAACTAAACTGCAAGCCACAAGTGCACTGTCAGAACAAAAAACAACAAAACAAAACAAAAAGTAAAAGAAAAACTTTTCATGCCGTTTGCTCTTGTGTAGAAAACTGTAAATATTTAAATGTTTATTTTAAAGCTACTTATTTAACATTAGTGTCCACCTTTTTAAGACCAACACTGTTTAAAAAATTATTTAGTCAGTTAGGTAGTTAGTAAACTCTCTGGGGTCGATGGACAAGCCGGCACATTTATCAACCCCAGAGGGTTAATTAATTAGTTGTTTAGTACATATGATAATTTTGACCCTACTTAGTGGAGGCTACTTTGACCCTACATCATCCTAATTATTTGTGGAATGAGTTCTTTACACAGTTGCTTCATTGAATAAGAAGATACACAATGCAGAAATTACACTCCGTAACAATGCACTTATCCAGTTATGCAACAGATAAAAAAATAATTGAAAAAGTCTGTGCAAAACTCAGATTTTCTTATTCTTTGTATCAATACATTATTCCGTTCTGTCGTCAAATAACTAGCTCTCTTGGCCATCGTGCAGCTCTGTCTACGCTCTGATGTCAGAGTTCATACAGGAACCTTCTTGGAAAACTTCAATATGAGCTTTTACAGTAAACAGTCAGCAGGAGGTGAAATCATATCTCACTGCACACTACATCTCCAAGACTCTGCTCAGCACCACCTGTCTACTGCAGCAGCGACATGCATCACAGGCAAAACAAAGATTTTAAAAAAAGACTAACAAAACACACAAAAAAAAAAATAACATATACATATATATCTATCTATGTGTGTATATATATATATATATCTATCTATATATATATCTCTCTCTCTATATCTATATATAGCTAGGCGAGTGGCTCCAGCAGATCCCGGGAACAACATCGGAGATCTCTGTCCAGAAGAGCGCAGTCCTGGGAACAGCTAAGATACTGCGCAGGACCCTCAAGCTCCCAGGCCTCTGGTAGAGGACCCGAGCTTAATGGTTTTTCCTTTTCTTTCCTGACTATTTACATTGTAGATTCTCAATAAAGACAGCCAAACTATTGTGGCAGCTATGGAACGCCAGGACTGCCATAATGAATTACTTAAATACACCATTAAATAATTAATTAAATGTGGCAATAATTAATTAAAATGGGAATTAATTAATTAAATAAATAGTTATGACACATGTAATTAATTAATTATTGACACATTTAATTAATTATTTATGTATTTCATATTTTAATTAATTATTGACACATTTAATTAATTAATTATTGACACATTTAATTAATTATTTATGTATTTCACATTTTAATTAATTATTGACACATTTAATTAATTATTTCATGATATATTTATTTATTTCATTTTGGCAGTCCTGGCACCTGGCTCTCATCATGAATTAATTTTATCTGTCAGCCTCACCCATCAAACTCACGGGGCGGGGTTAACGCTGCCCATGCAGCTTCTCTAACATTTGATTGGTTGCCGTGCAATGTAAGTCAAAACAGGTCGATCCTAGATAATCGATTGCTTCTGTAGACTTGAGGCAGCCAGGTATCCCAGAATGCGTTTCAAATCACAGGCAGCAATGGTGGTGGTGTAGTTTTAAAATACCCGTTTTTCTGTCACCAGCTACACTTTTAACAGTGTTTTAGCCGCGAATGTCGCGCCGTAATCTTCACATGTCTGGTCAGGTTGTCAACATAGAACATGTTTGCAAAAGTGCTCAGATGTTTTCAGAGATTTCACTGCTCTGCTAACAGTCAGCATGCAGAGTGCACCGAGGGGTTACGTCAACCGGTTTGTTTACATATTCCACTCTCCGTGTTCCACATGTTGCATTCGCAGATTCGCATTTTCACCGAACGATCGTCTCTTTCCGCCTGGTCTTGTGTCTCTGTGCTTCTGTAACATAAAGAACGAGCTGACATGTTTCTCAGGACACCAGCGATCAGCTCAGCAGGCCCTCAGTTTACCTGCATGCGTCCTCCTCACCTGTCAGCTGTTTAACACCTGCTGCTAATTCAAGAAACACGCCCACGTTACCTGGTGATAGTCACAGTTTAACTGGGCAGCCGGTGCTTGATATAACGCAATGTCAGCGCATTTTTCTGCACAACATAAGTAAATATAGTATTTTTCCCGAGCGCAGAGCTGCTGGAGCTTGTTTCCTTACAGAGGACTTTATAGGCGAACCCACTTTATCGGCAGCTGATGTCCAATCACCTGCACACAGCTTTGAAACCTCACCTGAGTTTTAGCTCTCAGTGGTTAAACGCTGGACTTAATTCACTCAGGTTTTGTCTGTCGGGTCACGTTTACTTCGCTGTTTTATTTACAACTGAGCAAATCGGTTTGGCTCAAACTAAAGTTATAACTGCAGAGTTTTACAGACGTTTAATGATTCACTGGCACATGTGTTAGACTGAACTATTCGCTTTTCTTTATCTGGTGTGTTTCGGATTTAACAGTGAATTTTGAGATTAAACTGACTTTTAAAATGTTTTTTTATACAAAGAGGAAAGAGAAGGTGCATTTCCACCGAGAGGAGCAGAGTTTGCAACAGCATGTTCAAGATGAAGACTGCAACCAGGACAGAAATATTATATCATCTGTTTTAATAGTTATTTAACTGTATTCTAAGCACCAGCTATGTTAGAATTTTTAGAGTTTACTTAACTAAAAATAAATGAGCTTAACATATAATTTGTGTGATTTCTCTCTCTCTCTCTCTCTCTCTCTCTCTTTTTTTTTTTTTTTTTTTTTTTTGCTTTTTCGGTCATGTTATGTTTAACTGTAAAAGGTTTGTTACAAACTATGAAACACATCGTGCAGACTTCTGGATGTTAGAAGAAAACTAATACTGCTCATGAATGAGACTAAAGGCAGGAAGGTGTCCTTTAAAACTAAACATGTTAATAGGACCTCCCTATTTATATCGTAGTTTATGATATAGCACGTGTATTTCAGTAATAGCCTACTGATTTCAGCAGCTCACATGGGCGTTATCTGTGATACTCCTTAACTATAATTTATCCAAGTTAACGTCAGTTAACCATTCAGACAGTTCTTTTGCAATGAAAAACATAAACACCCATGCTGCGTAATGTTTACATTATAGCTGCTTATGCAGTAACCATGGTAACCACGGACTCTGAGCGGCTGGATCGACGGAGGTCAGACAACAATTTTACATGTATGATCTTAAAACAGGACACAGCCAATATCCGTGCTGGCCTCATATCAAATGTGACCGCAGACTGAGTCTATGTTTGATGTTTGCTTTATATCTAATCTTCCTCTCAAACATTTAAACAGCAGCGAGTCTGCAGCTGAGGGAATACAAACTCAAATAGTCGGAACAGGTTCGATCGTGGATTCATTTGGTAATTTATTAAATGTATAACTGTTAGTCTAATCTGCTGCTGAGTCTCTGACGCTGATGAAAATGCAGATAACACAGATCACGAACACCTGTTCAACCAATCACTTTCATTCCACTTTGATCTGCGACAAACTGACGGTTCATCTCTGTTACAGTGTTGCGTTAGACTGCTATATTTTTGTGTTCTTTATGCTGTAGATTTTCACGTCTCTGGAATAGTTGGCAGTATTAAGGATGCTTTTCTGTAAAATCATATTGATATGACCCGTGACATATTCGTAGATGACAGTTAGATAGTCAGCTGGGAAACTCTGTGTTAACTCAGAGAGCTGAAGATATCGTGGAGAGATGCTGATCTTGCTCCGTGGTGTACAGGTCACCCTCATGATTAATATTCACAATAAAAATATTAGCGAACATCATGAAGTCTGTATGTGTTTCATAGTGTCGAACAACCTTTGTACAGTTAAAGCCAGCAGTTACTACATGACGGAAACACCAACGTTTTCTCTTTTATACGTTTATACACAGGTCACGCTGATTACTGAACAGAAACCCAAAGATCAGCTGTTAGTCGAATTTATTTGCTCTCTCTCCTCCTTAAACATGTTTTTAATGTTAGTTATCATTCAGAATTGGCGACTGAAACACGTAGGACACATAAGAACATCAGGAAATAAAACCCCGATAAATATAACCTCAGTAAAAGAAGTCAGTGTCAGCGGGGTTATTACAGCTGTGTACCGGGGCCTGCGCTTTGTCGGCGGTAATAACAGCTCGATTGCTTGCGAGGCGAGCGGGTCTATCCCACGCTTTGCCGTGAGACTGGGCAGACATCTCCGAAATCATCGAAGCACTTTTGCAAAGAGGCTGTATCTTGACAAACCGATCACACATGTGAAGATTAAACCACTACATTCTCGGCTAAAAACATATTAAAACAGTATTTGGTGACACACAAACAGGGTTTTTCAAAGTTCAGTTCTGCCGGTTGTTGTGGGCTAAAAACAATGGCCACCAGGCCAAAGCAATGGTTTTGAGTCGATCAGCGTTAACCCCGCCTCCTGAGTTTGATGGGTGAGGCTGACAGATAAAATTAATTCATGATGAGAGCCAGGCGCCAGGACTGCCAAAATGAAATAAATAAATATATCATGAAATAATTAATTAAATGTGTCAATAATTAATTAAAATGTGAAATACATAAATAATTAATTAAATGTGTCAATAATTAATTAATTAAATGTGTCAATAATTAATTAAAATATGAAATACATAAATAATTAATTAAATGTGTCAATAATTAATTAATTACATGTGTCATAACTATTTATTTAATTAATTAATTCCCATTTTAATTAATTATTGCCACATTTAATTAATTATTTAATGGTGTATTTAAGTAATTCATTATGGCAGTCCTGGCGTTCCATAAATGATAAAACAGGTTGACAATTTATTAATAATTATTTAAAACAGCATATAAAAGCACAATCATAAATGTCAATATACAAATATTCTAAAAAGTATTCAGAGCTAAGGCTTACCAGTGGGAGGACAGGGATGCCACACACAAAAACAATTCAAAAAGAAAAGAAAACTCACCAATAGACAAGTGCAGCACACTGTCACACACTCACACTAATAAACTAAAAATGCAGGTGTGTAATACTCAAAGGAACCCACCACCAAGGCACCCCAGTCTCCTCCACGTCAGGCCCTCTGAATATCTGAATTCATCTGAATAAAAGAAACAAAGAAAATTATAATATATTCAAAAAAAAAAAAAAAAAAAAAAAACCTAATATGCACATGCTGGGGTTAGCCCAACTGCAGGAACACACTGGTGATCCGCAGCTAGAAAAAGAGCCTCCTACCAGTGGTGTAACAAAAACCAAACTACAAATCAAAACAACAGAGAGCCAGACATACAAACTAAATAAAACCTTAAATCTGGAGCAGACGGAGTCAACGTATTACTACATTTTGCCGTCCGCCCTACTACTCTAATTTAATAATTAAGTCAATCAACATGCACGCCATCCGACTCCCGTAGCCGGCATGTATGTAGCCACTGACCACGTCCACTCTTAAGAGGCTGGCAGCAGCAGGGAAAAAGAACCCTCGCAAACGGAAACAGACGATGAAAGGCAAAGCAGCAGCACTTCTGTTAGCGTAGCGTAGAAAAGCAGTAGTGACTTTGCTGTAAAGCTACTTGCCGCCCACTAAGGCCCACACTTCCTGCAATACATAATGAGTGTTTACTATAAAGGAAACAAACAATTAAAGACAGATTGTGACAAATCGGAGTTACGTACCAATTAAACTGTGTCACTCGATTTATTAACAGAGTGGCTCATAGGAGGCCAATGTTGTTTATAGGCTACGACCTATAAACAACATTGGTTTACCACCGAGTGAAATAATGTACGCCCTGCACCGAATAAACACATACCAGCCACGATGGAGTCTTCAGGAAGGTAATCCAGGGGTGATCTCTGTAACACGAACAACAATCAACAGGAGTACTGCCAACTAAGGCTGAGGCAACAACGACATGTACCCAGCTCCTACCTGCAACCCCGGGGGAAGTCAGGTGACCGAAAGGAGACAACAGGTACGCAATTCGGGGATGCTCAGATGGCCACTATTTATACTAGTTCCCCCTAATGCGCCTGACTAAAAGTGGGATCAACCAGAACATTTAATATTCATTCTGCCACACTATGAAAGAACATGTATGGAATTATAAAGCAAACAATAAAATGCAAAGTAACTCAAAACATGTTTTATATTTTAGATTCTGAAAACAGCCACCCTTTGTGTTGATTAATGCTTTGCACACTCTTGGCATTCTCTCGATGGAGTTGCTGAGATGCTAAGCACTTGTTGGCCCTTTTGCCTTCATTCTGCGGTCCATCTCATCCCGAAGTCACCTACCTATCTACCCACTCAACCTCCCCACTCTCCCCTCTCGCCCCTGCGGGCGGTCTATCCTTCAACCTCGGGTCCTCTACCAGAGGCTTGGTTCTAGCTGTTCCTAGGACTGCACTCTTGACACTCTTCTAGACAGAGATCTCTGATGTTGTTCTTGGGATCTGCTGGAGCCACTTGCCTAGCTTGGGAGTCACTGCACCTAGTGCTCCGATTACCACTGGGACCACTGTTCTCTCTCAGCCCTTGGTATTTCTCAATTTTCTCGTGTTCCTTCTTCCTGATGTTGCTGTCATTCAGAACTGCTACATCGATCACTACGGCCATCTTCTTCTGTTTGTCTACCACCACTATGTCCGGTTGGTTAGCCACCACCATTTTGTCTCTCTGTATCTGGAAGTCCCACAGGATCTTAGCTCGGTCATTCTCCACCTCCTTTGGGGGCATCTCCCATTTTGACCTCGGGACTTCCAGACCATACTCGGCACAGATGTTTCTTTTTTATTTATTTTATTTAACCTTTATTTAACCAGGAATGTCCCATTGAGATTAAAAACCTCTTTTTCAAGGGAGTCCTGGCCAAGAGGCAGCAAATTTCCAAACAAATACATACAAACAAACAAGATTAAAAATTACACAAAACAATTACACATTATTGAGGCAGTCTGTAGGGCTTTGAGTTTAGTTTTAAAAACATTTAAAGACAACAGTTCAGTCAGTTTCCAGTCTTTCTGTAACAGGTTCCACGAAAAAGGCGCAGAGTGGACAAAGGCTTTCTTACCCAACTCTGTGCGGACAAGGGGAACAGACAGCAGCAGCTGATCATTTGAACGCAAGGAGTAAGAACCACTATTTTTCCTTGTGACCAAAGTACAAATATAAGGAGGCAGCAATCCAAGCATAGCTTTGTAAATAAAAGTGTACCAATGCCCCTGTCTTCTAATGGCCAAAGAAGGCCAATTTACTCTTCTGTACTGCTCTTTGTGGCTTCTCTTTTTGTAGCCAAGCATCTCATTAATCACTGCTGCCGCAGTGTTGATCAGCTGATAAGTCTTGGTGATGGTCGCAGTAGGAATTGTTCAGTGCTGTATTCACATCATTAAGTAGACCTTTAGAGGGCACTTCATGCCAAATTGGTAACCGGCTACGAAGGGGTCAGGTTTCAAGCGTCGCCATGATCCTATCTCAGGTTAGTTCCTCTCACACTTAACACCCCTTCTTCTATTGTATTTGGGGCTTGGTACCCAATCTTAGGTGGGGGTGATGATGATATCTCCCTGACCTTTTCCTGGCTCCCTCTTGTTGTAGTATATGTGTTGTACCTCATCAATCTCTAACTGTGAGAGCACTTCCTTCTACTAGTTGTTTTCCCATCAGATTCCATAGGTCCCACATCCTATTCATGTAACCCCTTCCGCTTCATGTCAACAAGCATGATACTTGCACGTTCTTCTCTCTCTACATAAATAGTGTAGTTAAGCACCATGGTGGGGTTTTTTTCATATAACAAAAAAGATAAATCTCTGCATCTGTACTTGTGCGTTGCTTCTCGAATTTTGAGATTTTTTTGTCCTTCTATTGTCTGCAAGATTTCTTTTTCTTTGTAAAGTGGAGAAGGATAATGTCACAGAAGAAGGTTTCCTGTAAACAGAATTTAATTCAGTGCTATGACATTTAAACAATCTTGTTCCAATCTTTTAACAACATTTATACTTATTAATGCCTCTCACAGCTCCAAGCAAAGCCATCCCAGAACCAATATTGATGACTGTGGGGACAACGCTAAACTTTCTAGCTTATGGATGTGAGTAGAAATACAATAAACATGTGTTTGAATGGGATTTTATGTGAATTTATCTTATCTCTTTTTTAAGAGAGATAAAGAGAGCTGCACTGTAAATCGTCTACTTGCATTTTCTTTTACATTAACCAACCACTTAATTAGTTAAACCTTGTTAATACCTGCCCCACCCCTAACGAGGATATTAGTTTTTTTCTTTGTGAAATAATGCCTTGTGTTTTGTCTAGGCTTCACCTCCTCTGTCCTGGGTGCTGCTGCCTTAATCAAGTTTTTATTAACAGTGTGAATGGCCCAGGAGAAGAATCTGTGAGTCTAGAGGTGCACAGGAGCCAATTTAACTAGTGATTCCAAGCCTTAAATGCACTGGACATTTCCTTCTGTGCATTTATGAAGCAATTGTGAATAATTAAAAGATTATTACCGGCCAGAACCTTTGTGGTTATTAATTGACTGCAAGACCTGTAATTTGCATCGAGGGGAGTTACTGTGGAAGCTAACTGTATCTTTGCATTCCATGTGGTAGGTATCATCCATATGCTAGTCTAGGCAATCTATTAAATGTTCTTGTGTTACCAGATGAGCCTGTCTAAATGTGTTATTAATTGTTAACATTTACCAGTTCTATTTGCATTGTTGTTGTCATTGTTTAATGAGTAATATGTAAACTACACGTCTATGTTTCTGGGAGAATCAAGAGTGCTTACTAACAGATGCTACTGATTTGCAGTAGGCGGATGCAGGCGGATTAGGATTATCAGCAAATTCAAACCCAAGAGAGAGAGGCTCAACAAATGCAGGTAGAGGCACTAAAGGCCTTAATTAAGCACCCTGACAGCAGTTGTCAGGTTAAAGGAAGCAGAGGAAGCGTTGAAAGTGGCCAAACTTGTTACTTCTCTCCTCAAATCATCAAATCCAACCTAGTTATATTCCACCCACTGGGGCAGAAATGCTAGTTGCTTCTGCTTATGGCATTCCCAGACCTACATTGTTTTTGCTTTTTTGTTGTTGTTGTTTTTTTTAAGCCATTTCATCAGCCTGAAACGCACTGACTTCCACAGATTGCCTTCTGGGCCTCAAAAGACATGAGTTGAGAAACACTGGTCCAACGTACAATAATGATTTTATTTTGGAAATAACTTAAAATAGAGAAAGAGAAAGCAAACTAAAGGAAGTCATCTGCTAACGGTCGACATCCTTCAGTTTGCTTTCTCTTCCTTTTCTATTTAATACTCCAATTTTACTTTCCTGGGGAAAGACTGGACTCAGTGTACAATCTTTCCAATCTTTCCACACAGTTCTTCTCTGCGTGAGTAGCTTAATGTTGTTCGTGTGTAATTTATGTTGAGTATGCTAACCACGTTATTAAATTAATGCATGTAAGGTGAACTAGCAAACACCGTCGTAGTTACATGTGGCTGTCTTCTTGTTTGATGGCAGATACTCCCTTCACCCTGACCAAAAAGGCTAAAATGACCAAAGAAAAAGTGGGAAACAGCTAAACATGAGAGGTTTTTGGACAAAGTTTGTGTTTTTTCCATTGTTTAAGCACTGCTTCCAGCCAAGAGTGACACCATATATGCCCTATCTATATATGCCCGTCTAACACCCAAATTTCTCATTCATGGGATAATACAGGTTTATTCTAGTCTATTCTATTCTATCTCATAAACATAATGTAATCTGAAGGATTTCAACAGACTGGCTTCAACTACGGTATTTTAATGTTACAGTTCCATAAACAAACAATAGTTATAAGGCTGATTTGGTCCAGCGTTCTGTGCTACCTCCTGCTGCTAGCATAGGGGATAGCACTGAACTACAGGTGCTACATCTCCGAACTGTGACATCAATGCACTGAACCACAAGCCACAGGGGCAACTTCAGGGAAAGATAAAAAGTGAATGAACAGCTTTTAGTGGTATTTCCTCTTGTGTAAGCAACTTTAAGATCCTGAAATTTAAACTATGTTTACTTTAAGTCTACTTATTTCAAGTTAAATAAGGTAAACTTTTAAGGCAAGCAGTGTTATTCATATTTATTTAGTCAGTCAGCTAGTGACTTAAACAGATAAACATTTATAAACAATTATTTGTCCAGTGAGTTGTTAACAATGTTGATTCACGTACATATATAAATTACACTCCACAATAATGCACTGACCCTATTATGTAACAGATAACAGATAATTGAAAATTCTGTGCAAAACTTCTTTTTTTGTGTCAATGTATTTTTCCATTTTGTAGTCAAATAATGAGCTCTCCATCATGCAGCTCTTCAGAAATGTCAGCATTCATAGAGGAACCTTGTTTATGAAAAGCTTGAATTTGAGCTTTTACAGTAAACAGCCAGCAGGAGGCGAAATCACACCTCACTGCACACCTAATTATATTATATATTACTATTATTGTAGGGTCTACCTTACAATATAAAGCACCTTGAGGCAACTGTTGGTGTGATTTGGCGCTATATAAATAAAATTGAACTGAATTGAATTGAACTATATCTCTGAGATGCTGCTCAGCACCGTCTCAGATAAAAGATAAAAGATTAACCAAACACAAAAACTTAAGATGAAGCAGCAAAGAAGCACAATCAGGAAAGAAGCTGTAATCAAATGTCTCATTAAAATCTTTGCTTGTTTTAACATTTTTACATTACTCATTTCTGTTTTTAAACTGATGGATTTTGTCCAATTTTTTGACTCATGTGTTTTTCATACAAAGCACACATTGACTTTTTGTTGTTTTCATAATTCCCCTTTTAATTGTAAAAGCTTTTAAGTAACAGTCACCTCAAGGAACGTTATATAACGTATGGTAAAGACCCTGCATACAGGTCTCAACATATAGTTATTAAAGTCTTTCAGTATTCATTACTTGTTTTTATTAATGAAGGTGTTACTCAAATAACAAATAATTTTGGTCCGATATTAAAAAAAAATTTAATATCTTGTCAATCACATGGACCACTGAGGTATCAAAGACTCTAAACGTGACAGAAAGCCAACTTTCCATGGAACGTACTTTTCATACTACCATAACCATAAGCTTTGCTCTTTTGCACATCCACTATTTATTTCAGTGCAAACATAATAACACAGCTGCCAGTAACAGCAAAAAATGCAAAGAACAGTGATATAATTAAAGTAAACACTGAGATTGATGGTTGATACCACATGCTGACAGAAAAATAGAACATACTAAAAATTAACTGAAACACAGAGTCTTAAAAACAGCAGTGAACATTTCCTACAAGCATGCATTGTAGAGATTTTTATGGGGTACTTGTACACTCAACTTAAATAAAGGATGTGACACCTTGACCTGCATAAAGAATTTCCCAACAGTAACCATGCGCTATCACTAAGTATTGCAGACGTATCGTTTTGAGTGGTGGAAGTATGTGACCTTTAATATATTCGCTAGTTGCAAGGTAACAAAACCACAGTATTGTATTGTACTGTATCAAAGTATTACCACATTTGATACAGTGTAAATAAACAAACTATTATACTGTCACATGATTACACTGTCACATTAAGACTTACATTTTGATACTCAGTTTACTCTTGAAATATATTTTGTTGATGAAAACTAACATTTAGTCTCAATAAATGGGTGAAATCTGGATAATATTGAAGTATTGAAGCCTTTTGATTTTTAGCGGAGCTTGTTGTCGAGATATTTTTATTAAACAACTTGCTACAACACCCACAATAAACTTCAGCAGTTTGCCTAGCAACACTCTGATTGTGACTGACGTGGGTAAAATGTGCTACTTGTCTTTTGATTAGAGTAGCTAGTGATCACTTTATGTACTCATGCGTGCCTATCATAAGGGGGCCTCTTGCCCAGGAAACATCAGCAAGCTTCCACAGGAAGTGGTCTAAAGCAGAATGTCGCAGCAGGTGCTTTCTGCTGTCAGTCAGAAATACAATATCACTCTTTGAAATGTAATTATTTACACATTTCAGTTAAAAATGTAACATTACTAGCATTCAGTTAAGATCGCTGATTTTTGTGCTAAACATATAACTCCCGGTAATATAAAGGTAAATATGGCAAACCATTGCTTTAAATAACTGAAACTCGTGGTCTTGTGGTTTCTTTCTGTGATGATGAAGAGATTAATATAGCATCGTGCTGCTCACATTGTACTAGATGCTGAGGAAGATGCACGCTGCCAGGTGGCCGCTCCTTTTTACCCTGTGCCTCACATGTGTGTCTTCAAATGGTAAGTTTAAAAAAAAAAATATCTATCTATCTATCTATCTATCTATCTATCTATCTATCTATCTATCTATCTATCTATCTATCTATCTATCTATCTATCTATCTATCTATCGATAGAAGTTGGCTAATGAAAAGTAGATTTAATGTATTTAGACAGTGATTTTGTAACATTCCGATTTTACTCATATTGATAGAAAAAGGCATATCACTGAATATATTTTCTAATAAAATAATTTTGTCAATAGTTAGGTTCAAGGAAACAAACTGTAAACGATGCAAGAAAGGTTAGCTGAATGGCATATACAGATCACACAAGTTCAGTGAAAAATTGAAGCACTATCAGTCTGCGTGCACTTTTTTTGTGGTCTTCATTTGGTTTTTATCTTCATCTTAATCTGGTCTTCACAGTCAGTATACTTTCAAAAATGTCTAAACTTGTGTGACATGAATGTAGACAACAAGAATAAGTAAGAATAAGATGTTTCTAATTAAATATAATAATCAAGTGATTTAAATGGTGAATGGACTCATTCTTATATAGCGCTTTTCTACTCTCCTGGAGCACTCAAAGCGTGTTATACACGCTTTATTTAGAAAGAGTGAAGATGTGAATTCAGCTTACAGGCATGCAGTGATTAAAATGTTTGTATGATGAACTCCAGCCAGACTGCACAAAAGAGCACAGAGGAGAACCATCTATGCCTCGTTT
Source organism: Oreochromis aureus (assembly GCF_013358895.1). Lineage (NCBI taxonomy): Eukaryota > Metazoa > Chordata > Actinopteri > Cichliformes > Cichlidae > Oreochromis > Oreochromis aureus. Next base: position 24,176,976 of record NC_052955.1, on the reverse strand, counting down.
TTGGTGACAGTGATCTACATGAATCTGTACTAACTGATGGAAGTGTGAGCTCTGAAGTAGGCAGAGGGAAATTGAAAAATAAACAGATAAATAAAAAGACTGACAAACTGCTTAAAAGACAGAATAATTATTATCTCAGCAGGATCATGATCCAGGGTGTGAGAGCTACCTTTTGATAGAATATTTTCTCACCTAATGTCTCACTTTTCAAATCAATACTATATACTTTGACATTTTGTTGTCTAATACAGAGAAATACTTATTCACTCACCGCTCACCTCATTAGATATGTTATTTTTTTATTGCGTTGAATCCGGGATTTGCCTTCAGAGCCGCTGTAATGATTTGTGTAATAGATTAAACTTGTTGCTGTAAGAGTTCCCCAGATATTTCAGTCCATATTGACATGATAGCATCACACAGTTGCTGCCGATTCATCACATCCATGATGTGAATCTCCTGTTCGACCATATCCCCAAAATGCTCGAGACTAAGAGCTGCTGACTACTTGACTACAGTGATACAATGATTCTGTTGGAAGTAGCCATCAAATGATGGTACATAGTGGTCATAAAGGTGCACTGTGGACATAGTCAGCAACAATACTCAGGTAGACATTTATGCCATATTCTGACCCTAGCATCCAAATGTTGTGGCTGAAATCAAGACTTATCAAACGTTTTTCCAATTTGCTTTGGTTCAATTCTGGTGACCCCGTTTGACTTGTAGCCTCAGTTTCCCATTCTTAGCTGACGAAGTGGCCCACAGTGGGGTGTTTGCTGTTCTAGCCCATCTGCTTTAGGGGCCAGCGCATTGTGCGTTGATGTTCTTCTGTATACTTTGGTTGTAGCAAGGGGTTATTTGAGTTAGCGTTGCCTTTCTGTCAGCTCAAAGCAATTTCTAACCTCTGGCATAAACAAAGCAGTGAACAGTTGCTCACTGCATATTTTTTAGTAAAAAAGTAATTTTTTAGTTAAAGAAGTCCTGAAATACTCAGACCAGCTCCTCTGACACCAACAACGTCACATTCAAAGTCAGTTACATCACCTTTCTACCCTATTTTGATACTATTTTGATAACTTATCTGTTACATAATAGGGTCAGCGCAGGTTGTTTTGATCATGTCCACGTGCCTAAACGCATTAAATTGCTGTTATGTCACTGGTTGATGTTTGTATTAATGAAAGGTTGAATTTGAACTTTTCCTTATCAATATTTTTTGAACCTATTTTAGGCTGACCACAAAGAGTGTTGGAGTGAATGTTAATCTCCAAGCCTCATTTAAATGTTTATGTGTATGAAGAAACTAAATGAGTTGTTGTGAACAAATGACAGAGCAGGTGTTTTTTTTCAACAGTCAGCAGCATTTTTAGTATCTCTATCCACCATATAACATATGGCCCATCAAATAATATAAAACTTCCTCTTCATACCTATATTGTTTTTATGTATTTTTTTGTTATTGTACAAGTATAACATATATTCTATATTATTTATATGCATTTAGATTTCTTCTGTCATGAGTTCTCTTCAGCTAATCTTATCGTCATCTAAACATTGTACGCTTGTAAATGAAATGTTTATTTTGCTGTGGTAAAACCTATAAAGAAATGTCTGTTCTCATTCCCTCTAACAGCTTTTTTAAATATAAATGTTTCAGAGAAAACAATAAGCACACAAAATTATGATAAAAAATTGATTTAATATTACTTTGTTTCACATTTTGTGGTTTTTGTATCAACAGATGCCGCTTGAGTTTTTAACTACTTTTGGTGTAAATGTACATTGGCGTAAGATATGGTTACTCTGTTGAAACATATTTAAAATTGCTTACATCATTTTAACATACTTTTTACAGAAGATAATACATTTTTATACTAATGTAGTACCACAGAGCCAGTTTTAATCAATGTGTAAGCAGGTTGTATAATATAGTCGTATAGGAGTAAGACTTTCTTGTGTTGGCTTTTTGGTCATTTGAATATGAAATTACTAAACTTGACTGTATTTCATTTTTTCCTTTAAGATGAAAAATCTTGTGGGGATTCAGAAGACTTCTGTGAGAAGCTCAGTCTATCCGTTTCAATTGGCACGTCTGCGTTACTACCATGCACCGCTCGACCAACCAGCTCCAAGTGGGTGACATGGAGCCACGCTGCCACAGAGCAGGCAGAGATGGTCCAGCTTTCATCTGAAGGGCATGTTAAGTTCCTGGACCCCAGAAATGGTCGAGTCAAAGTCTTTCCAAACCAGCAAAGAGATGGGAACTACTCCATCAGAATCGATAAGCTTGAAATATCTGACCTAGGATGTTACCGCTGTGGGTGGCAGTGTCTTCAAGTGCAAGTGATGGAAAGTCGTAAGTGGAGTTTTATTTTAAGCTATGTTAAGTATTCAATACTAAACAGCAGCCTGTAGAGTTTCTTCCTTTCCAGGGTCACAAACCTCAAGACCCATTACATGAGAAGGGACAAATGATTAAGCGACTGTTTCCTGTGACACATATTTTGTAAAACCACAACTTTTCATGCAGGTGCAAGTACCGCCGACATGTGGCCAGTCATTTACATCTGTATTGGTGTGGCTGCACTCCTTCTGATGGTTGTTGTCAGCTTCTACATCTACTGGAAATGCATAGGTGAGAACCTGACATGTCAGACACAAAGCTGAAACTGGGTGGTTTAGTAATACACTGTTTGCTTCTCTTTTAGTTTGCAGTAAAAACAAATCACAGGACAGTGCAGAGATTCCCACCATTGCAGGTACAGAGTCTATGCAATAAATTCATCTCTGTGTTACATCAGTTTAATGCTCTGTTACCTGCTTTACCATTATTTGTGCAAACTTTCTCCAACTATAGAAGTTTAACAGCTGAGCTAATCTTTCTAATATCCTCTGCAAATACTGCTGAAGGATACCGCTTGTCTATGTACCTTTCTTTGTCATTTTTTTCACTTGTTACCATATTTTATCAACACTTAAAAAAGGGATTCAATTAAATTACAAGGGAATTTAAATTGGGATTACAAATATATGTATATATAATATATATACTAAAATAACATTGCTGTTTCACTGGAAAAAGGTAACAGATGCAGGCCGGTTTGTTGTTTCCCGCCTGCAGCTCAGTGTTTAACATGCTAACCTGCAGTAACTACCTGCTGGCTTCATATTTAGCAGACAAAATCTTTAAAATTTGCCAAGACGTGGAATAGCTGTCTTCCCAAAAATCTCTGAATAGACCTTTAAGTTGCTCTGACTAATGTGCCACTGCAGATCCCAGTGCTCCACCTATGCCAGCAATCAACGTACCAGTAGGTGTACATGTGCGTGTACAACAGGCACCAGGAGCCTACGGTAATAATCTCGTCTACGGTGAGTTTACTCATCTTTTCTTCCCTCCTTACTTGCTAAAATAAGTAATAAGTAATTGTCTCCCACCTGAGAAATAATGATGAGCACGTTTTAAACAAATCTTTTTTTGAACAACAGAAAATGATAACCTGCGCCCAGCAAGTGCAGAACCCCCCAGAAATCACTATGATTTACATGGAGCTGTGCAGTATCTGGACAGTATTCAGCCTCAACAGCCCGGTCAAAGCAGCGGTGGGATTTATCCAAACTTGGATCAGTTTCACTTTGAAAGGGTGGAAAGTCACAGAACCAGACAGAGATTTCATTTAGGTGCTTGGAAAAAGTCACTTTACTTACTGCATTACTGGTGACTTCTAAATTGTAACAGTGTGAAGTAACTGTCTTCTCTTACCCCATTAGAGCTTTTCAGCAGATTACGGCAAGCAAGTCTCAGTCGGCATTATTACGGTAATCTTTAATTAAATTTATTTTATTATTATGAGTTCAGTTCTGTCCGATTTTGACTCATCCATTTTATTTCACAGTTAACCAACGCGATCTCCGCAAGCAACACGCCACGTCAAAGCAGGCGGGCAATCAAAAGAGAGGTAGTTTGAGTTGATGAGAAATTATGAGAATGTCTGACAATAAACACAAAACACAGATTCCTTTATTAACTCACATTTCTTTTCCAGTTGGCCACGAGAGGAAGAAAAACAAAGACAGTGAGTGTTGACTTCATCTGAAGTAATGACTGAATGTAGTGTAAAGCGCTTTGGGGTCCTTAGGGACTGAGTAAAGCGCTATACAAATGCAGGCCATTTACCATTTACCATCTGTGGGCATGTTACTAATCAAATAATACTGTGCACTGAACTGTTGTTTCTTCCTTTTCCTTTTTCAGACTGTGAATACAATAACCCGATTTACAACACGAGCACAGACCAGCTCAACCGGCTGTAGAGAATAAAGGACAGAGATTTAAACTCCTTCCACAGTGAGGATTACTGATTTGTTTATTTTATTTCTTTGAAGTGATCCATGTCTTATTGTATTTGTTTGTAGTATCACTGCACTTATTTCACTCCCTGTACTGTTCTTGTTTCTGAACTGTTGTTATGCTCTTTTACTAAAATCATCATTTATGGATCTTCACATATAATATATTTGCAGTCTGAATGTACACACATTCAGAGATGTGTGTTACTTAAACTTAATAAAAGAACCTGTATGTACTAAATTTGGTTTGACTTTTATCACTGCATGTTAAAGCAGATCTACGGTGCTTTCACTGTCAGCGCTTGTACCTTCTGTCATAGTAACAATGAGATTGCATTGATCTGGATCCCAACTTTTCACTATGTCACCAAGAATTGCTGCATCATTGTGAAAACTATTGCTAAGTAAATAAAAGAGTGGCAGATCGTAGAGTGCCAACCAAATGCCTGATCCTCTAAATCTTCCCAAAAACCGTTTCTGTTCGTCAGGACGTAGCATTACGCAGCAGTAGAAACACTATATCACTCTATGTCTCTCATCCAAGTGACCTGACACGCCATTTGTTTCAATTTTAACAGCACACTTGTGAAGTTTGATGTAGGTCTCTTATGTGGTTACGGTGCTATTACAATGACAAAAATATTTCCTCGTAGACACACAAACTGAAAACTAGGTTTGTGCTAGTTTTTGTCACCAGGACCACATTTTTCCATGATGTCAGCCTGTTAAACTTACAGGCTCAGTGCAAAGACACTTTAGAATGTCATATGTCAAACAGCGATTAATTCATTTATTAACATAACATGCTTTAGTACTGAATAAATCCCACTCCTATTTCCATAGGTAACAGAGCTATAATATACAGCGTAACACAGCTGAACAATGTCAACAACTACAGCCACAACTCATCTAAGTTGAAAAAGGAATTAATATAGTTGACACCTGGTTAATATACGAGCTCAATTCAATTTTATTCTTATGGCACCAAATCAAAACAACAGTAACCTAAAGCATTTGATTTCAATATAAATTGCATGTAAGTGTAAATTATTATTCCCAGATACATTCTTCAGTTTGCAGCCATATGCAGTATTAGTGCTGCGTACCAGACTCATATGCCGGCAGATAGAGAAATGCTTTAAGAGGAGCAGGAGCAAAAACCAGAGAGCAAGAAAAGCATCGTAGGAAACCATGCGTATGAATTCATGAGCAAGTTGGTCTTGGCAAAGCATCATCCACGTGACTTGATGGCAAAAACAAAAGCCAACACATCACAATCTGAGCAATGCAAAACAGTTGACGTGATGAAGCTAGCTGCTGCTTAAAAGAAGAGGGGAATGCCGAGAAAACAGAATGGCAGCTGACCACACATTCTTTATTTCTGTTAGAGAAACCATAGACAAAAAACATTTTTACAAAGCCCATGAGAGAATTACCCTACCAAACCCAGGAAGCACATAAGTCCTTTTTTGTTTGGGGGGCAATGGATATTCAGTGGCAGCGTCCTTACATGACCCAACACAATGTTATTAAGTAAAGCCAGATCACAAAACCAGCAGGTGATAAATTTCACATAGTGTTTACCAACAGCACAGGTCGAATGGGTGATCACACTTGCTCTCAGTTTCACAGATCTGCCTTGGTGTGAAAAAGGTTTTTGCAACACGGCAAAACTTAGTTTGTGAAATGGTCTCAGCACTCTCCGTAACTTAGGATTTAATGGTCCGGTTTGGTTTTGCAGTCACCTGACACATATGAGAAGTTCTAAAATTAAGTGAGGTCAAAAATACTTCTGAATATAGTTGTAACTCTTACAGAGCCCTGATTGATCAAGGGATATCCTCAGCACTTTAGTGGGTTCAACCACCTAACACTGGCCTACCAACAAAATGTTCCCCCGAGCAACTGAAATCAAAGAAACTGTTTTCTTTCACTCCACTTGCACAACAATCGATTTTAGTTCGTGTAAAAAATTAGAACCACTGTAACCATCTCTTTAAAGTCTTTTTGTGCTGGTTTACATCATTGTTTTCTGTTGTCGGCTTCTTGCTCATATGTGAACACTTAAAGACATGATATGTGTGATCTCATTAGGATAGTGATTTGTACTGATGTGTGGGACGATAGCCTAAGGCTTACATTAACTGGTAGCAACATGTTTCAGGTTATTTAATAACCTGTAATAATGAAAAAGCAGTGTAATGAGCAGAGCAGAGCAACTGTATTACTGTAGTGTACTTTAAAGAAAAAAAGTGTGTTGTGTAATGCATTACTTTTCTTGAGTAACGACCCCAACACTGGTAACTACACGTGGTGGCTTTAATACAGATGTCTCTGCACTACAGACAGATACCATGATTGCAGGAGGTAGTCAACACAGCATTAGACCTGTCACCAATCTTTAATTTTTGCTTCATGCTTCACATATAAGGATTCTGATGACAAAACTTGGACGAAGATTTCTCCTTAATCAGAAGAAAGTAAAGGCCCAGAAGAAACAGAGACGTGACCATCAGCATCTCTGTTGCTCGTGCTTAACGTGCTCATCTCAAGTTGAATTTTATTTCCAACCACAACAACAGTAGTTCCTTCTACTGCTCAAAAGTTAACCTAATTTCAGCAGAGGCAGATGCAACAATAGCAGCCATAACCAGGAAACAAAAGCACTAACCCCAAATGTACAAACTGACAAATAAACAAAACAGGCCCAAAACAGCCAGAGCTCAATAAGCCATACAACAACAACTCACCACAGCACAGCCCCTGTTCCTCTGCCTAACCCTAATCTAACTGAACTCCCCTCCCCCTTGTTTTCAGGTGCTACTTAAGTTGGGTACTTATGCATTTAAAACCACAGAATTGGTAAAATAACAATGGCAAAAAAACTGTTGTATCCTTGAATGTGTCTCCAAGACCCTTCTAACCACTTTTCACATTACACTATCAAGAGCTCGCAGTGATGTCAAAAGGGAATTCCCCCTCACACCTAACAGCAAATTTCTACAAACCAAGTACAAGCCTTAGCTCAAAACCAGGAAAATCCCCTGCAGAAGAGAGCTTACTGAGCAAACATACAGCAGAACAAATCACTTCAACAATCAACCTGTTCTTCACTGAAGCTGCTTCAGTTACCTCAGAACTAGAGCCCAACCGATATACCGACCGATAGTCTGCTGATATATCGGTACCTGCATTTACAGTGGCTGATAAATGAAATTGCAAGCATTTTATAAAGAAGAGCTGGACAGGCATTCTTCAAACACGAGTGCTAATTTTGTTTCAATGTTTGTCCACCAGAGGGCAACAGGTATCTGTATCTTCACCAACAACATCCAGCTGAATCAAGGAGAGTTGAGCAGAGCACAAACAAGTAATCTATGACTTGTGACAGTAAAAACAAATACATTTTTAACAGCATTGTCATATTGTCTTGATGATGATAAATAACTACACATAAAAATTATGGAAGCCTGTCTATATTTTGTGTGTTTGAAGAAAAAAAGTATTGATTTTTTTTAAAATCACAAAAAAAATGTATCAGTCAGGCTTGGCTTATAAAATCCTGCCTACTGCTCATCAGTCTCCCAAAAAGCTGGATTGTGCTCTTATCCCAAAACAAAGCTGCACAAAAACACACACTATCAGGGTGCCGAATCACACGCACAGAACAATACTGATCAGCCACTGCAGTTATAGAAGTTAAGAAGTTAACTTATTCCATCCTTCGTCTAGACTGCAGTGCATTTGTCACAGACTCTAACACAAGAGAAGATGGTAACTTAGACAATAAAATTCATTCACAAAAACATAATGGCATGAAGAAAACCAGTGTTTGTCAGTACATTAGTAGTACAGTAGTATATGCATGAATGAGTGGCAGAGTATGTAGTATGTAAAAAAGCCACAAAATTCAACATATCATGCTATAGCTGATATCTGCTACAGCAGATATGTTTTAGAGCTGGTGTTAAAGTCAGAAAGAGAGATGAAGGGAGTCTACAGGAAGAGTGGAGCTGTGATATACCAGCTCACTGGGCCAAGGTGTAACTCATGCTCATGCATGATCATCCAGTAAGCTCAAAAAACACCAAAATAGAGTTGCAGAATGCCAAGGGGTAGTCCTAACTACTCTCAATGTTTTTTTTATGTAGTGTCCATAGGATATACCGTCTTTGGGATCAAGATATCACTGGAGGAAGATGGAAAAATTCTATTTTAAACTGGATAGTTTATATTTTTTTAACTATAATTTGTTCTTTGTGATCGATCATAATTATATTCAGTTTATGTGCTAAGACTTTATGTCTATTACTGATATTAACCTAGAAACAGCTAGAGTGAATGAGTGAACGCCAAATTGTGATTTGTGATATATCACAAATATATTTCGTTATTTTCAATATCAGGATACAAAGCAGTCTGAACTAATGAGCTTATAGGCTGCACAGATCTGTGGAAAGAAACAAAATAAAGTATTAATATTTGCATCACCTTCTCATCTCTGTAAGTCTTGGATTTAATAAACCTCTTCAACTGAAATGCTAAATTTAACAATAATTATGCAATGTATTTTTTATATTTATATTACATTTTTGTGCACCCTTTCTGTCAATGGTGTTTCCATAAAGAGTAAATGTAATGAAATCGCTTATAAGACAGAAAAAAAGACATAAGTTGCACATGTAACCATTCTCAAAATGCATTTATTGGATTTAGACTTTCATATAATATTTGATATATTGCCATCAACGTTCAACATTCGGCTTGACAGCTTAAAAAAAAAAAAAAGTCCCATGATTAACATTACAGGGACATCAGCGCCATCTTTCTGCAGCTCATTTACAAAGAACTGTTTCTGGTGTCAGCCAGTGACACTGATGGAAATGAAGTACCTGCACTGTTTTGACTATTCAGTGTGCACTCAGTTTTACTATTCGCAGCCTAATAATGAAGATCTGTCCATTACTGGACATCTAATATTAGATTTTATGACAAAAAACAGTAATAAATTGTTTGTACTAAATTTTAATATATTAGATCTCAATGACATTTAAAAACGAAAATCAACCAAAACTTTTAGTTTCTTTTTCCCAGAATGAAGAGGGGTGAACTTTTTGACTACCTCACAGAAAAAGTCACACTGAGCGAGAAGGAAACGCGGTCAGTGAGCATGTTATTTAACAAAAAAACAGATACATTCCGCTAACTCTTAAAAGGACTCTTTAAAGGTTTGCACGTGTTGTCTTTAGGAAAATCATGCGGTCTCTATTGGAGGTGGTCCAGTTTCTCCACGCCCAGAACATTGTTCATCGGGACCTGCAGCCCGAGAACATCCTTTTATACGACTACATGAACATCAAACTCACTGACTTTGGTTTCGCTGTGCAGATTCAGCCAGGACAGACGCTCAAAGGTCAGTGAAAGCTTCCATTACTGCAAAGTGTGTCAGCAGTTCAGAAACCAAGGGAGAATACATGACTTTCTTGCAGAGCAAAAACGTGGCTGTAATCACACAACTTGTCAAAAGATGACAAAAATACTTAAAGCATTAAAAACTTTCACAGGTTGGCTGACAGTTAAACACCAGTACATCATTTCAGACCCACCACTGAGTTGAGTGAATATTAAAGTTACAGTTTACAGCCTGCAGTGCACTCGTCAGGACATCAGCTGTTGGTGGTGAGCGGAGAATCTGGGTCTGGTTGCACAACTGCTGCCTGCTCTCTTAGCTGCTCTTACAAAGGTTAAGAAACAGGACACTCTGATCTATTTGCTGCAGTTCCAGACACTCACAGTACACTGACCTTTCAAATAGACTTCTCAGAAGGCATCGGATCATTAGCAGTGCGAAATGCCAAGCGTCTAATGAAACTGTGCATCGCTGGATAGTTTTGTTCAGTCGGTAAAGACGTAATGGGCTTCTTCCATTAGGCTGGAGATCTACTTGACCCTGCAACACTTAATCTAAATGTGCTCAATTAATGTCTAAATGCATAATACTTTAATTATGCTATAGATGTTCCCTAAAGATGGATGTTAAATTAAAGGAAAAACCTAATCTCTTGAGTGAGGGGATCTTGTGGCTCTGTTATGCTGAGGGGGAACATTGGCATAGTTTGTACTGAGTTTCTCAAATCAAAACAATGCTGTTCAAAGTAATGTAATATTTCTAGCGGGATCTAGACCTCTCTTCCAGGGTGAGATCTCCATCCACAGGGCATGAGAGCATGCTGAATGGTTTGATGATGATAAAAATGAGGAGAATCAGAAGCTGTGAGCAGAAGTTCTCACACTGTCTCTGCCGTGCCCTCCTTCAGAACCCAAAAAGTTTGTACTCCACCTCTCACACAATTTTTTTATTTTTTTATTTTTTTATCAGTCACTGACAACAAAAAGGATTCAGGTTGAATTATATTTGAATGATGAGCGGCCCAGTAGCATCAGCCCAACCTGTTGTGGTAAAAGGAGTTCTTCCTTCACACTGTTTCAAAGCGCTCACTCACACAGTGAACTGATCGCCTGATTCTTCTGGTTTTTAGGGTCTTTAGCCTGCAGTATAAATCCCTTTGAGGTGAATATTGCTGTGAATTGGATTGGTTAAACAGTATAAATAAAACTGAACCAGACTGAGTTAAATTGAAAGAGTTTGTTTTGTCTCTCCAGTAGAAATGCACTGATTCCCATCTAATATGATGTCCAAACACTTCCCTAAGATACTGTATTATGTTTTTCTTTTAATATATCATCTATTTGTGTGTCACTTTTGTAGTTGTAGAGATATTAATAGACAATGAGGACAGTAAAAATTTAACCCTTACATACCGTTTGGGTCAAATTTGACTCAAATCTATTCAGATGGGTTTTAGATCCACCAGCATGAATCAAATCGAAGGAAATGGCTGGCGTCTTAAAACTCTGCGTGACATGTCTGTGTGTATTTTGTATAGGAAAGTGGTGACAGAGTTCTGTCATGAAAAATACTGGTGTTCCCACCATGTCTACCCAGGTTCCTGCAGAGACCTGCCCATGCAGGTCTTTAAAGGACCATCAGGGGGATCTCCAAACAGTGAAATAGTGAACCAGCATAGGAGTGATCATTTATGGGTCACATAAAGAACAGAGGTCATACAGAAGTCAGAGAGTGCCTTGGGCAGACACACAGCTGTAATAGGGCTGCACAGTGGTAGAGTGGTCAGCACTGTTGCCTCACAGCAAGAAGATTCCCAGTTGAAATCCTGGCTGTAGCCTTTGCATGTTCTCTGCCTGTGTGGGATTACGTCAGGTATTCCTGCTTCCTGTCACAGTCTAAACACATTAGTTTAGTTCAGGTTAACTAGTGATTCAAAATCCATGGCCTCCATGCCTGATTTACACACTGAGGGCAATTTTTAGGGTTCTTGCCTAAGAACAATTCTACATGTAGACGAGGATAGACTCATGTAAACGAACAGCTCTTAAGCCTTATTTGAAATTCTGTAAAAGTGGTTTTATGTTGACAGACAAAGATCAGGGAATATGCTCCCTTTAATAACATTTATTTACTCTTCCTGTCTGTAACGCAGAGGTGTGTGGGACTCCTGGTTACCTTGCTCCTGAGATCATTGAGTGCTCTATGAACGCAGGACATTCAGGATTAAGTATTTTCACTGCTGATGCTTTACTGTGTAAGCAGCCTTATAGTTTTAACAATGCTACACAGCCATTGTTTTATGTTTTGCATGTAAAATCTCCAAATGAAGAAAGAAAAACCCAAATGCTAAACACACGAGGAAAGGTCTTATGAATGAATGAATGAATGAATGAATGAAGCCTTTATTTGTCACTTGCAGTTGCCTGCAGTGAAAAATTGACCCCTTCCGACCATACATATATTACACAAACATCACATATCACTTATCTAATATCTGTTTAGTTGCATCCCACCTTTCAAGGTACTTAATGCCAGCAGTTTTATCTTTGGTTAACACAGCAGGCTACACTAGACCTCTGGTGACCCCTAACGGGCAAACAAACGCGTATTCCGTCCTCATAGGACAATTTGTTCCCCTCAAGAAGTGAGAAAGGTGTGATGTGTGCGGGCAGAGTGAAACCTTTTTCATTATATCACGGGAGAAAGTTTTAAAAAGATGCTGTCAAATAAAGTGGGAAGTTGAGGGAGAGTAAATATTACACGAATAGTTTGAAACCTTTGAAAAGCTAAATGTACTACTTTATTCACTAATTCTGTAACAGAAAAATAACCTAAACTTATTCATACAAACTGTAATGTTTTTCTGTTCTGCTTTTGCTTTTAATTTTTTTTTATTTATTTTTAATGTTTTTTATTAGTTTTTCCTGTTTTCACAAATAGTACATAATTGCATAACATAATAAAGTATACAATTCAGAACCAAAAATAAATAAATAAAAAACATAAACAAACAAGTAAACAGACTGATAACTAAGCACAAAAGCACAAAACACCAGCTCAGGTCCATCTAAAAATAAATAAATAAATAAAAAGAGACTACAATACAGTGCAATACCTGTAGTCCCAGTAGTACGTTGAAATTTGAACACTCAAGAGAATCCTTGTAACATAATATTAGAAACATCAGGTTCCACATAATTCAAGTATGGTTCCCACACCTTAAAGAATTGATCTGTTTTTGAATGCAGTAGACATGTAAGATATTCCAATGGCACTAGATCCAACACTACTCTTTGCCAACCTTTAATAGTTGGTGCTTTTTCATTAATCCATTGGAGTAGTATATTCTTCCTCGCCGCATAGGTGAGAACACAGTACAATCTCCTATTATTCTTGGATATTAACCGCCGGCTGGGGAGGCCCAGTATGAGAGACATAGGGTCCATATCCAATTCACAACAGAAAATCTTCTCCATTTCAGATAACACATTAGACCAATATTCTTGCAATTTCAAACATGACCAGAAGCTGTGAGTTAAGGTACCAATTTCTGTCTTACATTTAAGGCACATGGGTGAAAAGGTAGGATTATACTGATGTCTGCGAAATATGGATATATGCATTCTATGTATAATTTTTAACTGTATTGCTTTGGTAAGATTACAAACTGAGATTGATTTGGCATAACTCCAGACATCTTTCCACTCTTCATCATCAATTGCTATACCTAACTCCTTTTCCCATGTGCCTTTAAGCTTCTGTGACATCACTGAAGGTACAGAATATAAAGCCTTATAAAATATCTTCACAGGTACCTCTTTGTCTGTTAAAAATAATAATTTTTCAACAGGAGAGACTTCATGACTCTCACTAAAGTCAGTACTATGCAAGATATAATGCCTTATCTGTAAGTAACGGAAAAAGTCATGTTTGGAGAGAGAATATTTCTCAACCATTTGGTCAAATGACATAACTACATTGTCAGAGAATAAGACCCTCAGTCTGTAAATTCCTTTGTTCTTCCATTCCTTAAAACCTATATCTAACATCCTCGGTTGAAAGTCAGGATTATTCACAATAGGGGTAAACACAGATGTTAACTTCAACCTTCCCTCAATTCGACATACTGACCGCCAGGCCTTAAGTGTATTGAGTGTGACTGGATTATCACAGCTCAATCTAATATCTTTAAAGTTCTTAAAGAACAGTAAGTCCCTTAATGGATACTTTGAAAGAGAGGTTTCAATCCCCAACCAGATAGAGTGTAAATTATTTATGATCCAGTCATGAATATAGCACATGTGAGTACTCAATTGATATGTTCTAATATTTGGTAAATCTAAACCCCCTACTGAACTCGGGAGCTGCAATGTAGCCATCTTAAGTTTTGGTCTGCGTTTGCTCCATATAAAAGAGCTTAGCCAGCCATTCAGATCTTTCATCACCCTATTTGAAAATATAACTGGAATCATTTGAACAGGATATAACAGTCGAGGCAAAATATTCATCTTAATCAAAGCTTATACGTCCTAGCCAGGAAATGGGTAGGGAATTCCATCTCTCCAAATCCTGCTTTACCTTCTCGAACAGAGGGACAAAATTTGCTTTATACATTTGTTTAAATTTTGGAGTTATAAATATCCCTAAGTATACAAAACCTGTGGGGGACCATTTGAAGGGGAAGGAAGACAGTCCAGTTGGCACTGAATTAAGGGTCCAAATTGGCATAGCCTCCGACTTAGTCAAATTTACTTTATAACCAGAGAATTGACTAAATGTATCAATAATGTTAAGTAAAGCCGGTATTGATGTCTCTGGATCAGAAATAAATATTAAAACATCATCTGCATATAAACTGATCTTATGCTCATAATCGATTTGCAAGCCCCGTACATCAGGTGCCGTCCTTATAGCCTCGGCTAACGGTTCATGGCAATAGCAAACAAAAGAGGTGACAGTGGGCAGCCTTGCCTCGTTCCTCTATACAATGGGAAACTATCTGATTTCAGTCCATTGGACAAGATGGACGCCTGAGGATTATCATACAAAATCTTTATCCACTTAATGAAATTATCACCAAGACTAAATTTATTTAAAGTATAAAATAAGTAAGTCCATTCTATCCGGTCAAAAGCTTTTTCAGCATCCAGAGAAAGCACCAAACCGCCCATGTTCCTTTGCTGAGCAGCCTGAATTAGATTGAGAAGGCGCCTGACATTATTACGAGAATTACGGCCTTTTATAAAGCTTGTTTGATCTTCTTTAATAATTCCAGGCAGGAGAATTTCAAGTCGAGTAGCTAATATTTTAGAAAATATCTTCCGGTCCACATTTAGAAGAGCTATTGGTCTATAAGAGGAACAAGACTCTGCGCACTTCCCCTTCTTCAAAATAAGAGAAATATTAGCTTCCAGCTGTCTGAAAACATCCACATTAATTCACCAAACCAGTTACAGAACAGCCGATTTAGATGCCTTTAATAAATAAAAATAACAGGATATTTTTTACACGTTGACAGATGCTCTACAAAAGCAAAACATCTTCACATGTAGAGTAGAATTGGATTTGGAAACATTTGGATAGTGACACCATTTTCATAATTTTACCCGCAGTTAATTTAATATGAAACTACTGAGATGCACTTCACATTAGCTGTAATTTATATGCATTATATAACTACAACCAAAACATGCTTTAGTAAACAAACTGATTGTTACTGTAACTACAGGGGTCCAACAAAGAATGGCCACGCATCATACTGATGTCTTCGGAAATTTATTTCTCTCTCTCTCTCTCTCACTCTTATTGTCTTCAGACACCGTGAAAACTGAAGAAACACAAAGTTTACAACATAACTGTTTGAGCTTATCAGTCTCTCATATCATTGTCCATAAACAGTCTTGTGCAAGCAGAACAGAAAAAATGCACAATAATGTATATCACAAAAATGTCCTCTCATTACAAGTGTAGAACACGTATGCAACATTATACAAACATTATACATGAAACCATACCGTGTGCGCCTCTTGGACCACATGCAGAATGACATTAACGTTGCGACTGTAGATGCATCTGTAGCTCTGTATCCATGCTAGCTTCACCATGCCATGGTTGCGCTCTCAACCAAACTCTGGTCATGTGACCATTACAAACTCTACCTCATACAAACTTTACAGCACTTTACAAACCCATATTTTGTCACATATTTTAGACATGTTTTTAATCAATTTTACACTTTTATCAACTTAATTTGTAATTATTAAGCATCTCTCTATCACAGAAACATATGAAATAAACAACTTTATTTTAACTGTCTCAGGGACAGTTACACTCCCACCAAATTACTATGATTTATGAAATGTGAGTAATTTGAATAAATCTAGGAATTTACAGAACCAAACAGTACTTAATTGTGACCAACTTGACCAACTTGCAAGTCAAGTCTAATACTTTAACCATCCCATACACATTTACAGAAGTTCCACTGGGACATTCTAATTACTTTCTATTAGGACCACTAATTTATGTATAGGGCGTTCAAGAGTGGAAGGTTTATTGAGCCTTTCACCCTCTTTTGATAGTTTTCTATTTCCTAGTTGTATTCTGGCTTTCCGAACCAGACCGTCTTCATCTTTGCAAACATCCAGTACTCTCCCAAGCTTCCATTCACTCCGAGGGATTCCTTCTTCTTTCACAATGACAATGTCGTCTATTCTAACATTTCGTCTTGGAGAGTGCCAGCGTTGTCTTAGTGTGATATTTGAGAGGTACTCATTCCTCCATCTACTCCAGAATTGCTCTGCCAAATATTGAACTCTGCGCCACCTTTTCCTGGCATACAGATCTTCTGGCACAAATTTTTTCCAGGTGGAGGCAGTGGTACAGAGGTTTTCATGGTGAGTAAATGGTTTGGGGTGAGTGGCTCTAAGCCTTTGGGATCACTGATGCTGTCGGTGGTGAGAGGCGGCTATTAACAATCGACATGGCTTCATAGAAAAATGTTCTCAAAGAAGCATCATCTAATCTTCCAGCACTCTGTGAAAGGACCTTGGTTAAGACACCCCTGACTGTCCTTATCTGCCGTTCCCAAACACCTCCCATGTGGCTGGCGTCGGGCACATTCATAACAAAGTCACACTGTTTCCTGGCCAGGTAAGCAGACAGTCTATCCTTATCTACTTCCTTTAAGGCCTTTGTCAGTTCATTTTTGCCCCAACAAAGTTTGTTCCTTGATCAGATCTGATTTGTCTGATGGCTCCACGAATAGCTATAAAACACCGTAAAGCATTTATGAAGGCATCTGTCGTGAGATCTTCCAACATTTCTATGTGGACTGCTCTAGAGGACAAACAAGAGAATATAAGACCGTACCTCTTATAGTCCTTGCGGTTTTGCTTAGTATGGAAAGGTCCAAAGCAATCCATCCCGCAATAGGAAAATGGTGGTGAGGGGTCAACACGAGCGGCCGGTAAATCAGCCATCCTTTGTGTTTCTGTTGGCTCTGCGAGCTCTCCTGCATGTAACACATTGCTTAATGTGATTAGCCACAACTTTGCTCCCACCAACAACCCAGAAGCCATTTGCTCTCAGCTCATTAAGTGTCTGTCCTCTGCCTTGATGCTGGGTTTTCTCATGGCACTGATCTAAAATCAGGTGTGTAATTATGCCATGTTTGGGTAGGATTATTGGATGCCTCAAGTCAAGCGGTAAGGAAGCCTTCCTTAACCGCCCTCCTACTCTGAGAACACCGTCTTGCACTATTGGGTCAAGTTGGAACAAAGGATGGCTCTGTGGTAATTTACCATGGCTCAGTGTTTGTATTTCCTCCTTGAAAGCATCTTCTTGTGCTAATTTTATAAGCACATGACTTGCTTTTCTCCTGTCTTCCACATTTATACCCTTTGTTGCATTGGCTCTTTTGGCTAGTTGCTGGATCCTAGCAACTACATTTACTACTGTATGCCATTTTGAGAACCTTTTGAGTCTCTCCAGGAAGTTCCCGTCCTCTACTACCTTTGTTTGTAGTATTTGTGTCGTTTTGACCTCTGGATCACCTACCAGAAGGTCTGGAGTTGAGTCTGGTGTGACAAACTCTCTTTCCCACAGGAAATGAGGTCCAATGAGCCAATTTGAACTGATCAGTTCCGCTACTGTGAGGCCTCTGGAAGCGTGATCCGCTGGATTTTGATTGGTGTCAACATAGTGCCACTGTGCTGGATCAGTTGCTTCTCTGATTCTTTGCACTCTATTAGCAACAAAAACGTGAAATCTGCGGGCTTCGTTGTTAATGTAGCCCAAAACCACCTGTGAATCAGTCCAGAAATACTCTTGGTCAATTTTGAGCTCCAGTTCCTCTTTTAGCATTCTGCTGACTGCTGAGGACACCACTGCTGCTGTTAATTCCAGCCTTGGTATGGTTACAACTCTCGTGGGTGCAACTCTTGCTTTGCCCATGACTAAGGAGCAATACACTCTGTCTTCACTCACCACCCGGATATATGAGCACTGACCATACCCGCGATTGCTCGCATCTGAAAAGTGGTGGAGTTCTATTCTCTGGACTTTCCCAAGGCTTTCAGGTACAAAGCATCTTGGGATTTGGAGCCTCTGCAGGTTTTTCAGATCAGTGACCCAACTCTCCCATTGTGGCTTCAATTCACCAGGCAGTGGCTCATCCCATCCAATGCTCTTTAGACACATTTCCTGTAGAATTTTCTTTCCTATTAGAAGGAAAGGAGCCAAGAAGCCTAATGGGTCAAACACAGAGGCTATAATGGACAGAATTCCCGTCGTGTTACTGGTTTCTCCTCCAGGGCAACTTTAAAGGAGAATGTGTCACTGCTTACACTCCACCTTACTCCCAACACAGTCTGAACTGGGAGTTCATGATGACTGATGTCCACATCCTGGGCTCCACTAGCTCGTTCACTATCTGGAATTGACTCCAGGACTTCTCTGTTGTTGGATATGAACTTGTGGAGCCGTAGTCTTGCCTTTGCACACACCTTCCGCACATCTCTCACTAGTTCAATGGCTGCATTCACAGTTTTACACTGATTAGCCCATCATCAACATAGAAACTACTTCTGATGAAGTTGGCTGCTGTGGGATGTTCCCTTTCATTTTGGCTCGCAAGATACTTCATTGCATAATTTGCGCAGCCTGGTGAGGATGCGGCCCCAAAAAGATGGACTTTCATGCGATATTCTTTTGGCTCTGTGTTTGTTTCACCATTTTCCCACCACAGGAATCGCAAGTAATTTCTGTCCTCTATGTTTACATGAAATCTGTGAAACATCTTCTCTACATCACAGATGATTGCAATTGGATGTTGGCGAAATCGGCAGAGTACTCCAGTCAAACTGTTGATGAGGTCAGGCCCAGTCAAGAGGTGATCATTCAGAGCTGTGCCACTGTACTTTGCAGAGCAGTCAAACACAACCCTGATTTTTTCTGGTTTTCTTGGGTGATAGACGCCTTGATGTGGAATATACCACATATTTCCTTCTTTGGGATCATCTTCAGCTCTTTCAGCATCACCTTCCTTGAACACATTGGCCATGAACCTTACATAATCATCCTTAAATTTGGGGTTTTTCTCAAACTTCCCTTTCAGGTGCTTAAGCCGCACCAGAGCCAGACGCTTATTTTCTGGCAGCTGAGGGCGTGCCTTAAAGGGAAGTGGCATCTCTAGATGCCCATCAGCATTCTGGTGTATTTTCTCATTTAAAAGATGCATGAACTGTATGTCATCTTGTGATATGCTCTTTTCTCCAGGAGCTGTGTCTTTGAAATCTGACTCAAGTACTCTGATGATGGTGGCTGGTGTCAAGGGTGGAAGTTCCTTAACAGATAAGCGATGGCACAGGCCTGTCACTTCTGCTGATGTTGCCATTTTTTGTGAACTGCCAACAATGCTCCAGCCCAGGTCTGTCTTGATTGCATATGGCTCTTCGTCACCTCCCGCGATTACCTGCCGTGGTGCCAGTGCTCTAGGACAGTCATAGCCTATTAACAGTCCGACCTTGCAATCCATTAACTCGGGCATCTCCTGTGCTATTCTGATTAGATGTTTCCATCTTTTGGCAGTTTCAGAGGTGGGAATGTGTGAACGTTCAAGTGGGATGAAGTCTCTGGTATAGGCAAGTGGCAAGTTGATAAAGCTTTTGGAGGAAAACCCTCTAACTCTGAGCCCACTAACTCTTTCGCTCTGAACAATGGAATCTCTTCCCATCATAGTGGTTAGCTTTAACTTCACTGGCTCTAAACTCATCCCCATCTCCTCACATACCCCTTGATCTACAAAAAGTGTTGCTGCTCTGTGTATCTAATAGAGCATACACTAAGGTCTCTCTCTCTGGAGTGGTGGTTGAAGAAACCCACACAGGGACTATCATGGATGTGCTCCCACCATCTCCTCTGTCCATGCAACAAGAAAGTGCAGAGATGTTTTCTTCTGCCTGCATTCTATGTGATGGTGTGTTCACTGCAGTCGTTGGACGGTCTTCGTGAAGAGCTGTTGGATGATGTTTTTTACAAACCCCACAAGTCGCCTTTGCGCTTACAGTCTTTTTGAATTGTGTCCTCTTCTGAGACAGCCAAAGCACAGGTTATTGTCGAGTATGAACTTTCTCTTGTTCTCCACGGACATTTTAACAAAGGTCTGGCATTTGTGAATAGAATGGCTTTCTCCACAGCAAATACATGTGACTGAGTTTGATGGCAAAGCATGTGCTTTTCTTTCTATATCAGCCTCATTTGAATTGTTCTCCACTCCGCTGTATCCTGTGGTTGTTCTGTCCGATGCTTTCACATTTGTGATGTATGCATTAGCCCTTGGACGCTTTATGTCTCTAGCTGACCTTTCTTCAGTGTGTTTCAAGGCATGAAATGATGTTACGGGATTGCATGCAACTTCCGCTTCTTGTGCAACAAAGTCAGCGAATTGTTTGAAGCTTGGATATTCTTCTGTTTGCCGTAACTGCACTGTGACATGACGATTCCAACAAGAAGTCACCCAGTCAGGAAGTTTTTGGAGCAATTTTTGATTCTCTTCACAGTCATTTAACACCTGCAGTTCTTTGATGTATGGCATAGCATTGCTGCAGGCTGTCAGAAAATCACTGAACTGTCTCAGTTTAAGCGACTCTCTTGAACCAATCTTTGGCCAGTTGTTCAGTTTTTCCCTAAATGCACGCTGAATTACAAAGGGGTGGCCATACCGAGCATTCAAAGCTTCCCAAGCTTGGTCATATGCTTCATCATCTTTTCTGTAAAAGCTTCCCTCCAATACAGACCGTGCTTCTCCACTGATGTATTTGCATAGGTAGAACAACCTGTCAGCTGGATTTGTGCATCGCCGTTCTATCAAAGCTTTGAAACTAGTGCTCCACTCTAAGAACTTAAGTGGGTCCCCTGAGAAGACTGGGGCTCAGGTGCAGGAAGTCTGGTGAGGACCATTGTGTCATGCAAGGCTTGCATTAACAATGACTCATTGTTAGTATTGTTTGGTTGTTCATTGTTATTATTCTTGTAGTTTTGCTCTGGTATGATTTCTTCAGGAGCTAATGGAGGACAACTGACTACCTCACTGTGTGCGCTTTTGTCTTCTCCACAGGCTTCACTTGAATCTGCTTGAGAATAAGCCTTTAGCTTTGCAGTTATTACCTGAAGATCTCGCTGATTTTCTAGTCTTTTAAGCTCTTGCCTTTGTGTAGCAATAGCCTCCTCCATCTCTATCTCGGCCTGCTTCGCGGCAAGCTGTGCAGCACACTCTGCCCTTTTGCATTGATGCTTTGCTGCTCCGATAAACAGCTTGAGCGGTAGCTACGCACAGAAGGTCGGGAGATTGTAGTCCCAAATATTGACTGAGCATATTCTCTGTCTAGCACCATGTGAAGTCTCGCATTTTCTGCCTTAGCATCAAACTCTTCTTGCCCCACTTCACTCATACGTACATTTTAAGTATTCTCATCAAGTCCGCTGTAACTGCTGTGCAGGAATCAATTTTCTTCTAGTCTCAGTAGAAGGGGCTGACTGCGATCTTATATCTTCGTATGTATTTTTCACTTGTGTCTCCAGCCCTTCGACAGTATCCATCATGTCAGCTAATTCCTGGTCAGAGCACTCTTCTTTAAGTTTGGAACGTGTAGCTTTAACTTGTTCTTTCCAGTTTTCATATAGTTTGATAAATTTACTCTCCTTCTGAGAAAACTCTTGTTGCTTAAGTTCTAGCATTTTGGGCGTTAACTTTCGCTCCCTTGAGGATTTCCTGGGCTCTAGTCTTGAAGTATTAGAGGCAGGCTTCTGCTTGATTTCTATTTTAGCATGAATATCACCTATGAGTAACTCCAATTTCTCCCTTTCAACATCATCATCAGTCTGTAATTTCAATTGTTCATTCAATCTACTCAGCTCTCCCTTAAGGGAATCAATTTGTTCTCTGCATTCTTCAATATGTGATTTTTCTGTGTTTACTGACATTGTACATGTTTCACCAAACCTGCTGCATAAACAAGTTGTTGCTATATGTACATGCGATCCTGGCAAACATATAATTCTCAATACAATCTGATTCTTGCAACAGTTTGCTTAACTACACCCCTTGTTAGTCTTCTTTTAAGTTGAACTCTTAAACATTATTAGAACACTTTAAACAACACCACTTGTAAAATAAAAGGGAACAGTTTGGCTATAATGACAGGTTGGTTACCTTTAACTCAAAACATTTCTCATACAAAATAAATTATTATTTTAATAGACCTCTCCAAACTTTACTAACAGTTGTGCATATATCACAGCCCAACCTGACGCTGACTGCAGAGCCGTTATCTTTTCCTTGAAGGCCGCCAGGGATTATACAGTTTTGTGTGTGCAGCGGCAGAGAGTTGCAGAGCTGTAGTTTATGATGGTCAATGTCGCCCTCTATTGGTGAAGTCGTGGTCGTTGCCGTCCAAAGCGCCAATAATGGTGTTTCCTCTTTTAAGTTTGCAAGCCTCTTTTCCACTGTGTTCTCGAACCACACACACTGCGCCGTCAAGAACGTTTCTTCTTTTCTTATTCTGGAACATACATTGCTTCTAACGTCGAACTTCCAGCCACGTTGGCGGTACGTTTTCACTGTAACTACAGGGGTCCAACAAAGAATGGCCACGCATCATACTGATGTCTTCGGAAATTTATTTCTCTCTCTCTCTCTCACTCTTATTGTCTTCAGACACCGTGAAAACTGAAGAAACACAAAGTTTACAACATAACTGTTTGAGCTTATCAGTCTCTCATATCATTGTCCATAAACAGTCTTGTGCAAGCAGAACAGAAAAAATGCACAATAATGTATATCACAAAAATGTCCTCTCATTACAAGTGTAGAACACGTATGCAACATTATACAAACATTATACATGAAACCATACCGTGTGCGCCTCTTGGACCACATGCAGAATGACATTAACGTTGCGACTGTAGATGCATCTGTAGCTCTGTATCCATGCTAGCTTCACCATGCCATGGTTGCGCTCTCAACCAAACTCTGGTCATGTGACCATTACAAACTCTACCTCATACAAACTTTACAAACTTTACAGCACTTTACAAACCCATATTTTGTCACATATTTTAGACATGTTTTTTAATCAATTTTACACTTTTATCAACTTAATTTGTAATTATTAAGCATCTCTCTATCACAGAAACATATGAAATAAACAACTTTATTTTAACTGTCTCAGGGACAGTTACAGTTACTATGTTACAAATATAAGCCATGAAAAAAATCAGATCTTTCTGATTCAACTTGCAGTGAAATGTGTTAAATAAACTGGCTTAATTGTCCCTTTTTAGACTCAGGAGGGTCAGGTGATGTGCTGCTGGCGGGAGAGCTGAAAAATGTACTATCAAACATATCCTCTCCCCTCGCTGTGCTGACCTCCGAGTGTTGGACCCGTCCACTCTCAACAAAGTCGCTGGTGAGAAACAGGACTGTGGTGGATACTGTTGTAGAAAGAACAGATGATTGCAGTGCTCGTGGATTTAGTGCTCTTTTGCACATCTTGCAGAGTTCCTTGTATAGGAATTGCAAGCAGCTCGCATTATCAAGTACAAAGAGTCACATCCTGACGAGCGGGCGACAGAAGCGGACTCTGAAAAAGAGCAGCGAGTTGAAGATCTGAGCCGTGACTTTTGTGAGGAAAACGAAGGCGATGACGGTTCAGGTGAAAACGGGAGGAAGGCAGAGATGCAAGCAGAATGGATTTTACTTCTGCGTGCTCTCAACATGGACGCCGCCTCTCGGTTTGAGGACGTTTTGAACGAGGTAAGCTTGAAATAACAGAGATTGAGCCATGAATAAATTGCGAATACAGACTGAGAAGCATTGAAAGAGGAGTTTACAAACATTTGCTTTAATGCAGGTGAATGAGAGGCTTTCTCGCCTACCAAGTGGAGACATGACCAAACCTCTTCTCAACACCGGCCTCAGCTCAGAGCAGTGGGTAAGCTGCCAGGCCTGTTTTCAGCTCACAAGACTTTAGACGTGACTCTAATGTGGCATTTACATCTTTGCCTCTTCCTGTTTCTCAGCTTCAAGTGAAAAAAATGAATGAAATTCTGTCCGAGGACTATCGGCGTCGGTGACAAATGATGGTCACGCGCTTTCAGGTTACGCTTGAATCATTTGCATGGGGAGAAAAACAAAAGGTAGGAATGTTAAATAACTCCGTTTATAAACTCCTACCGAAGGGGATCATTTGCCTGTTAGCTGGGTTATTTTACTCTGAGCCTTGGTTCATCTCTTCAGTCTATTCCCTTTTAATGAGAAAATCTTAGTTCAGCAGTGGTAGTGCATGAGGAAGCTTCGGACTGCCCATCTACCTGCAGAGGGCGTCTCCTGTCAGATGTGGGCACTCAGGGCTCGCAAAATTTCAAAATCTCTGGTAGCCCTTCAGGCAGGCACTCTTCAGTTTTTGGTAGCCCAAAATAAATTTAAGTAGCCCGAATAAAAAAGAGAGCAATTTTTTAATGTTTTGTTTCCTTTACAATATTATACATTAAAGTATAATATTGTAACGGAAACAAAAATTTATCAGAAAATTGTTAAAATACAAATCACAACAACTGTATAAAAATTACAATCATCAACTCAAATACTTGTTTCTAATTGAACAGAAATTTCTATGAACTTGTAAGAACTGTGTAGAACATGAATCAGTCTGTGTCAGATCCTGAATCTGAAATTTCCACTGAAGTCACGGGTAAGGGGTAAGTGGAACCAAGATCTAGGCCATTTCCTTTTTGAAGTTTGCAAAGACTGCTAAATTTTGACAATGGTAGTTAACTCTTTGCAACATAGTACGCTTTTGAAAGATTTTTCAGGACTTCTTCTTGTGCTTGGTTTATTTTTAGTATGTTTTTTGCAATTGCTGTTTGTTCTGGGAAAGATAGCTCGTCATATTCCAGCCACATAAATTCTTTTGTCCATGAAACCAAAAAAGCTGAGCTTTCTTTTTGCCTCAGTCTGATTTGTCATAACTTTTCCGTTTTGTGGTAGGTTTTTCATTGGCTGCCCCTTCTTCACCCTGACCTGTCTTATTTGGCTCAGCAGAACTAAAATACCTGCATAAATCCTGCTGCTTTTACACACGTACTTACATAACGGTCAGCGATTCTCTGCGCAATCAACCTCTCACATGTTTAAGCTTGCTGCGGGAGATTTCACTTGTCACGTTTGAATAGTAAGCTAATGAGTGATAATAGGGCTGGGCTATATCATACCGTTCACGGTAATACCGGTGTAATTTTGGGCAACGATAGGAAAATGAAATATCGCGATAGAATATGGGTAAAACGCGCATGGGCAGTGCCTATGTTTACATACGCACATGGCTGCGACGCAGAATGAGAAGAGCGAAAGTGGATCGTTAAATGAAACGGATGAACCAGAATTGGTTTGTAAAAGTGCTGTAACTTCAGTGGTGTGGAACTGGTTTAGCTTTCGTCCGTCAGATACACAACAAAGCACTATTTTTGGTAGCACATGCTAGCGGGCCATCGTTATTACCGTGTTGTTTGGAAAATACGGCACACTTAAAATCAATCCTTTGATTTTTCTGAAAATCAACAGTGTCCCTTATAATCCCGTGTGCCTTATGTATGAATTCTGGTTGTGTTTACTGACCTTGAAACGATTTTATGTGGTACACGGCACTCGAAAATCTGTCAAATGTTTTAGTACAACTTTGCTAAGCTATGAAGCCACACCGCTTGATGGATTGTCGGAGCATTACGGCTATCGTAGGCAGAAGCCTCGCGGAGTGATACGTACTGTGCTTCAACATAATATTACCGTATTGTGTGTGTATAACCTCTTTTTAAGTTTTGTGGATATTATACATGGTTTTGCTGAGGATATGTCAGCCAATTTCCACTGGAAATGCCTTTTGGTTAAACTGTCAGCAAGGAATTTGCACTGTTACATTTTTATATAACTTTAATGCACATAAAAAACAGCTGCTTGTTTAAGTGAAAATACATTGATGGTGTTTTTTGCACTAATAAAGTTGTGGAGTTGTAAAGTATTTTGTCTAGTGTCAATTATATCGTCAGTTATATCGTTATCGCAAATTTTCAAATGTATATCGTGATAAATATTTTTGGTCATATCGCCCTGCTCTAAGTGATAAGATGATGCCAGAGGAATTGGTGCGCAATTAATCGTCACTCACCAATCAGTGCTGCCGCTCTCTACACACCGTTCGCGCGATCGCAAAGTGAAAGCAAAAAACAAGCACAAATTCAAACGCGATTTCAATATGTCACATATTGAGAGAGGCTCATCAATGCCAATGACATAATTACTCAGCTACATTTGCGAAAGAAAATGCAAAAGCACTGACACATATTTTTCCTTCCTATGATAGCCCGACGGGCAGGGCTGAGATAGATTTTGGTAGCCCGACTGGAAAAATCGCTGGCCCCGGGACGTCGGGCTAGTGATTTTGCGAGCCCTGGCACTATAAAACTTGCGCTCTTGTGGCTCTTGCCTGTGCTATTGTCAGTCTGTCAGCCAGCTGCAGACAAGAGTGAAGTTCTAACATGCAAAGAGCTGAAGTGAAACAGAATGTTAAAAACAATGAAAAGTGTGCACTGTAGCCCCTTCCTCAGCTTTTCACAATGTATTTTTTCCACTTCTGGTGAACTCTGCTGTACCTTATTCCGGCCCACTTTTCAACCAATCAGCATTTAACTGATGCACAGTGTCGTCCACATGGGGCACTGCACAGTTGAGATTTTGTTCGATTGCAATGGTGATTTAAAATCCTGTCTCCAGAGGCAAATACTGACACAACCTTGGTAGCATAAATTAAGCATAAGGCAGATTTCTTTTACTTGGGTGCCCCTCGCAAACAGAAGCTTTGAACAGCAGGTGGAGTTTTTACATCGGAAGTCAGATTTTGGAACTGCGAGTGATTTCGTACCCAAGTAAACCCCATGGCAGGCTTCCAGGCAGTGTGTGGAGTGTAACGTAATGATTATTCATTTATTTACTGTGCTTAAAAATGGCACCTCAGCACAGAGAGCCTGGTCAGTACCACGTGTATGGTTTATTTAGCAGTCACAAATACAGAACAGTGGTTGTACAGATTACAAGTTCTCACCGCTGCCACCTCGGATTACAAAGGTAGGGTTGGTGTGATGTCTCTGACTTTTTACGTGGGAAGTCCGACTTGATTAAGGGTTTTAGCTGAAAATTCCAGCTGCAAACTTGAAATTTCCAACTTCTCACTGAAAATGGAATACAGCACGAATCCACGAGATGACCATTTTAAGGGTGTCTTTAGCGTCTGATATCAGTTGAATGCAAGAGTAGTAAAGAAGTGTTTGAAACTGAGCGTTTAGTGTAGTCTGAAGCCTAAATGTTTAGTTTACAGGGATTACTTGTTCATATGCTTACCTCATTTGAAACTTTGACTGTTTAAATATGAGAATTAATACAACAGAAAATATGGCACGGAAAAGGTCCACTTAATGTGACTGAGAATGAAGAAAACCAGGTTAGAGTAACATTTGTGAAGACACTTAGCGGCACTCTGAAGTTTATTTAATGGACAAAATGAGTTGCGGTTCTTCATTTGCATCTGCATCAAATATCTCCAAAATGCATGAGAACCCTGCCTTCTCTAACACCTGTAACAAGTAGAGTGTATGTAATAAAGGAGATAAGAAGCACATCTGAAGCCTCAATCTGAGATTTTGACTGTCATCATCTTATTTTCATCTTCAAACTGAAGGAGGGTGGATGTGCGTTCATGCAGGAGTGATTGCGAGTTAGGCATTCCCTGATTCATCATCTTTTTCTTTTTTTAAATCCTACTTGGTGCCGTAATTGATAAAATCAACGCCATGCTGCAGTAAATAGGACTTAAAACTGCTGCCTGAGATGATAAATTCATTAGGAAGGCTCATAAATTTAGTGAGAACCCATTTGTCTAATGTCGTCTTAAAAACAGAGGATTTCCCATTAGGAGAAAAAAAAATGTAGTTTTACTTCCCTCTTTAGACCTATAGGCTATCTGTGTATAATTTATAGTTATAAGTCATGCACATACCAGATTGTGTACATTTCTATAAAAGCAATGAAGTACTGGTACATGACCAGATATTTTGGAAAAAGAGCAGAAAATGGAAAAAATGTTGGCTTTCCACATTTATCAGTAGGTTGGTTTAAGAATAAACCTCTGAAACACACATCTGTTGGTATTTTGTGCAATTTACATAAAGCATTGTTTAAGGATTATTGCATGAATATTTTATGCTCACTTCACATTTTGGAGACAAGAGTTCCCCTTGCCTTTTTTAGGTGATTTCCTAAGATAGCAAACATGTTTATGTGGAATGAAAAAGCCTGACTTACATCTTAAAAAACTAAAAGGACCAGTTGGTGAAGGGTGACTTTGAACATCTAAGAATGTTGTTTTATTGTTACACATTAACCAAGACTCACTTCCCCCTGAGAGAGCTCCTTGGTATAGCATTGAGTCTTCTCTCTAAGTCTAAATTGCCTAAAGAAGGAAAAGATCATCCAAATATTAATTATCTTAAATATATTTGGAATAAACTGGTTTCAGTCTTTAATTTTGATCTTGCCAAACCCAAAGTTGTGCTAAGGTAAAGCTCATTTTGACCAGAAGTTCTAGTAGTCCACAGTGATGTATTGAAATAATTTCAAGATCTTGTACACCAGTTTAATAAACAACAGTTTCAATTGTTTTATCTGAAACTCCACCCTCAACCATCTGAATTCTGCAGATAGTTATGGATTAGATTAAGTACCTGTGAACTTTAGGAAATGTTATTTTAACATCATCTCTGTTGATTCAGAGCCTGGACAAAAAGGCCTCTTGAGTTTTCAAAAAAAAAAAAAACATGAGAAAGTGGTTAAAGTCTGAAATTGGATGAGAAAGGACTTCTAGGAATACTGAAGGAACGGCTGATGCAAAGAACATCTTGATCAATTTAAGTAACAATATAGCTACTTTCAAGGACTGAAAGCAGAAAGGAGAAATTGAAGCTGCGGTTTGGGAACGGCCTCAGAGGGGACTGGCAGCAGATCCCAGGCCAGGCAGATCTAATGAGAAGTGACTGAATTGGGGAAAAAAGGAGAGAAGAACAGCTTGTGGCGCAGGAGGCATATACCAGTGCATGAGGTGTGGTCCTGCACCTGAAATTCAGATAAATTATCTCCAGTTATTGGACACCATACAAGTTTTGAGAATAGGGGTGAAAGATGCAAATATATACTTTGCTAAAGAGCTTCTGATTTCTTTCCACTGTTCTGCAGTGATGGACACAACATGTGGGGCAGAGTTGAAGTTCCGATTTTAATTGGGAGTAACCAGAATTGACAAGATCAGATGTGATTGTTTCAGAGGGACAGCTTGTGTTCAGCAGCTGGAGACAAAGTTAGAGAGGCAAGGCTGAAAAGGTTTGGACATGTGCAGAGGAGGGATAGTGTATGTTAAAGATAGAGGTGCCAGGCAGGAGGAGACATGAAGATTCATGGATGATATCTGATTTAGAGAAACTAAATCACATGCAAACAATAATTAACTTATTTTATGACACACATGCGTTTAAATGTGTTATTTTCTTCTTAAACATTCTTGGAAACATATTTACTTACCACCCAACTTAACTAGAAAAAAAAAATCTTATTGACTCAAAAAGTAAAGGCAGAGTATTTGCATCCACAGACCTTTTTTACTTATACACACCAAGTGATTTATTTTACTGTCAAATATAAGGGCTCATATCCAAGCCAAGGTCAGCAGAAATTACTTATTCTTTTGCGAAACGATTATTCTATTGCTAAAGTATTACAGTCAGTACACAGTCATATTTTTGTCATCTCGTTGCCATTACTGGTGCTCTTGGTGTCCACATTAGTGACACTGTTCTTGGTGGTCGGGTCCTCGCCGATAAAGTGGAGGATGTTACGCAGGGAGCGGTTCATGCTGTCTTTGAAGCTTTGACCCAGACACACATAGAGCATAGGGTTTAGGCAGCTGTTGAAGTAAGCCAGGCAGAGCGCTATAACGTGTGCCAGGTGAAGTTTGGGGCTCGCAGAGGAAACCCGAGGGGTGGTCAGCATGAGGAAATCCACAATGTGCAGAGGTAGCCAACACAAGAAGAAGCTCAGCACCACAGAGATGATGACCCTCAGTGTTTTCTTGGATCCAGTCCGACTACGTGTCATTCTCCTCTGTGTCTTGCTGAAAACCACCAAGTGACAAACTAGAATAGCCAGGAAAGTAATAATGAATCCAATCAGGAAGCGAAAAACAGAGACAGGCCAGGCACCGTCTACAGTGTACTCCATCCTACACTCTCTCTTCTCGTCACCTGCCTCAATCTGCTTGGCGTACACAAACTGTGGGATACTGCCTATCAAGGCCAGGACCCACACAGCAACACATCCATAAGCACCCTGTTTGGGTCGCCTGTGGTTCTGACACCAGATGGGTCTGATGACCAGGAACAAACGATCCACGCTGATCACAACCAGCTGCAGGACGCTGCAGTACAGTAGTAAAACAGGCCTCTGATGAGCATGCAGGCCAGCGGACCGAAGTGCCACCACCAGAGCATTTCCAGGCACACCCAGGAGGGCCACAAGGCTGTACATGGCCAGAGCCGCTATCTGGATCGGCTTAATCTCAGGAGTCACAGACTCAGGAAATGTGTAATAACCGTCAGGATATGTGTTATTATAATCACCGTAATCCATGATTCCTTACAAGTGCAAAATACAGGATATAGGTTAGTGTCTTAAAACAGATTATTTTATTTTTTTTTATCTAAAACATTTTCATATTTTTTCATCAAAATTTAAAATGTGACTTTAGTATTAACTCACCGATTGTTTAGCCCCTGCTTGTGTTGCTCTGTCACTGCTAAGAGGAAGTTGTAGAGTGTTAGAGCTGGTCTGCTTCATAATCTCACCCCACCCCACGCAGACACAATTGCACAAGATTCCTGCACGAGCATGTGTGGAAGAATGGCTGTTAACTGCAGATCACTGTCTGACATGCAGAGCAGAAGATTAGGATTCTAAGGTTCACCAGGTTAAGGAGCTCCATGCTGCTCTGACACTCTTAAAAAATGTTACTAGAAAGCTGCAGAGGCTGCATTTCATATCAGCTCCACAGCAGTTGATTTCATTGACTGGGTTATTCTACAAAGGAAGAGGAACTTTTAGTGAAATCAGCTGGGTAGTCTTACATTGAAATGCTAACCCACGACCTCTGCAACGTTTTAAGAACGCATTTGCCCGTTCTATTTGATGGGTGGTTTTCCTTCTAATCACATCATCTTGTATACTTGGTTGTCCTAAGGTTTTATTCCCTTTTGATCTTTATTACAAGGTTTGGTTTACAGTAGCTGCTAACTGCAATTTAACACTTAATTATAGAATTATTCAAAGAAAAGGTTGCACATTTGCCCCATAGCTGATTAACTTGGCTGTTTACACAAAATCTGAATTTGTTACAAAGAACTTGTTAAAGGACTGACTTTTAGACAAGAACTAGAGAATTGCAAGTTTTCTCGGTTCATTGCAAAAAAAAAAAAAAAAACAACAACAAAAAAAAAACAGATCAGAAGATTCCAAGTACAAAATATTTTAACTTTTCTAAATTGAAACAACTTTACTTGATATAATGACGTGGACATAACTGCAACAAATTTGCAAATATATTTACTTTTTTACTAATTGTGTATCAATTGATACGCCCTTGTTGTAAAAGCTCAAAAATAAAAGGAAATGTCTACACAACAGATATCCAACAACTATCCAAATATTTGCATATCCAACATTTCCAAATAATTCAGGCTAAACCAATTAGTTAGGTGTTTTAGAAATTAAAGCTGCCCAATTTGCTGCAAGTACTGGGCATGCAGATATGCAATTAGTTACAAATGTAAATGTTCATACTGAAATCTACAATAGACTGGCAAACTAAATTTAAATTGCTTAGTTACCAACCCATGTTTATAACAGAGCCACCGTGCGGATGTCCAACGCCATCCCAGTCTGGACCGTCAAAGGTGACATTACCGGGGACTGTTCTAACAGTCCTGTTTATTACATTCCCTGGTCAGATTACCAAATCTCTGCACACTAGAATAAACATACTCAATATGGTCAAGATTTTACTGAGTGTTGTTTCAAAATATTATAGATTCAAACCTCCATCCTTATGTGGTTTGCCAAATTATGTTTAACCAGAACTACACCCTGTCTCTAAGTTTTGGAGAAATTTTATGTTTGGTGTCAAATTTGAAGAATTTGACCATAAGTAAAATTTATGATGTTATCACCCCCATCGGGGCTTACCTTTCCCACTTGTGGTGATATTCCTCCCTCGAATATTCGCAATTACCCTCCTTTGGTGGCGAAAAACTGTTGGTGTGGTCAAGCGGGCGCTATAGGAAACAAAAGCTCAGGACAGAACAGTTATCAGTCATGTGCTTCATACAAAATTTGCATATGTTTGATTTCATATTGATCCTCTGAGTGTAATGGTACATTTTAACTTGAATTTATCAGAACTAAACACAATATGTTTTCTTTCTTTATGTTCTTTTGCAGTACCACAAACTGCACGCCAGTCTCACAACACATTCCTCTCTGCTTCTCAATAATTCTCCACTCTCCCTGCATTTCGCCTTTCTCCACGTCAGATTTAAAACCCAACATATTTCACATCACTACTCACCTCTTACCGTTTTTCTTTTTACACCACAGAGTATTACACCCAATTACGCCTGTCTGTCTCTATGTGGCTCCAAATTGCCCTCTTTACTCTCTTATTTCAATTATACACACTCGTCAGGGGACAGGCACAAAGCAATCAACACTTTCAACCACTGAAACGAGGAATTCAACCTTTTGACTAATCTAGAACTCAACCTTTGATCCCAAAATGTGTCTTGTTCTAGTCCAGAATAAATGTAAACCCGTGATTACACGGCAGTTTCAGTGTTATTCTGTAGCTAATGCGGGAGTC
Organism: Oreochromis aureus; assembly: GCF_013358895.1. NCBI lineage: Eukaryota > Metazoa > Chordata > Actinopteri > Cichliformes > Cichlidae > Oreochromis > Oreochromis aureus. The sequence goes on along the minus strand of NC_052955.1, from coordinate 24,143,649 downwards.
TTCAGTTCCCAAGTCGCCACCTCGGCTAACTAGACGCCGCTGGACCGGCCTGTGCGTCCACAGACAGGGGGGTTGCCACACCATGAACAAAATCAATTTCCACAGGCCCACTAGGCGTCAACCTTTGATCATAAAATATTTTCTTTGCACTAGTGTCCTCCAATCCACACATTAACCGTCACTGTCACCATGTTCATATTTCACTGAAAAACACACAGAGAGCGCGTCTCACGCGCAGAAACACACACAGAAACCTCTGAGCTCACCTTTGAAGTGCAAGCGCACCACAAGCCAGACTCTATTTCACCTCTATTTCATATGCTGAACTTTGGCCGCGTCTTAGAAATTTTCCCCGTTTCTTGCAACAGAAGCCAGTCATAGACAAAGTTAAATGTGGAAGGTAATGTGGGCTGCAACTCTAGTCTCAACGTAGAATGTTTTTAGTATCTTGCTAGAGCCAGTTCCTATGACACACTGGAATTCAGCCTCAACTTATGTTAGTATCTCACGCCGAAAACCAGACACTGACAATTTAAAGTGAAAATACGTGTAACTCAATGAACAGATAAATTTGGAAAGCCCAATATGCACATTTGGTATTTATTATACAACAGGCTGTGCTTACCTTTTTAATTTGGACCGGTCCTCTGCTCGCCTCGCCTCACGATCTCACCACAGGCCAAATCTGCCCTCCTCAGCACACTAAAGATCCGGGTCACAAGGCACCAAATTGTTATAACCTCCCAATTCTTTCGATCTTTGGGCTGAAGGAAGGACAATACTCGGTGTATAAATGCTCAATCAACAATTACTTTATTACATACAATTCAACACTTTTGAGCACAAACCATCCGGATGGGGAGACATGCATGCAGAGGGTCACAGCAAATCTCAAACTGGTGGAGGGTTACTCAAACTCTTATAGCCTCTAGCGGCCCCCACCTAGTTGTAAAAGCCTAAACATTCACATTCTTTCTCTCACACGGCGCCTAAGTTATGACCTCGGCTCCTTGTTTTTCTGCTCCCAACAAGGTGGTGGGGTGAAGCTCCTGTGGAATGTGCTCTGTCTCCTCTGCTATCAAAACAGCAAGGCCCTGACTCTCTGCACACAATATTCTCTTCTTAACTCAGCGGTATAGTGCATCATAAAACAATATCATCCATTCACAATAAATCAGCAGTCTAATGTAATACAAATCAGTTTAACAAATGTAATAGTTATTACCTTCTTCTAATTCAGGAGAATAATGCAAACTAAAACTGCATAATAATTTCACAATCTTTAATTAGGGGTATAACGTGTCATAAGATAATATAATAATCTCACATAACAAAATAAACTATCAGAACAATGTAGGCATGTTTCCTGTTAGAAATTCTAAATACATGGAAGTGTCCAAGTCTCAAGTTTAATGCAATAACTCAAAACAAAAATAATAGCTAGTTCCATCACAAACCAGCAGAAATGTAACAGTTAATTAACATAAATTTTGTTTTCGCTAGTGTCGGAGGAACTGGTGGACCTTTTGACCTTTACATCTTCATTAATATCTTTAAAACAGAAGCAGCACAAACCAGCACAAGGGCAGCATGGTGGCGTGGTGATTAGCACTTTTCACCTCACGGCAGGAGGGTGAGTTTGACTCCATCACCTGGCCGGTTCCTTTCTGTGTGGAGTTTGCATGTTCACCCCATGTTTGTGTGAGTTATCTCCAGGTGCTTTCCTCCCACAGTCCAAAGGTAAGCAGTTAGTGGGGTTACGTTATTCTAAATTGCCCATAGGTGTGAATGTGGGTGTGAGTGAGTGCAAATGCTTGCCTGTTTCTCTGGGTTGGCCTTGCGACAGACTGGCGACCTGTCAAGAGTGTACCCTGCCTCTTGCCCTATGATAGCTGGGATAGGCTCCAGCCCCTCCGTGACCCTGCAAAGGACAAGCAGGGGAGAGGGGGGGCTGCTTTACCTTGGAACTGAGGTCTGAGGGTGGCTATGTAATGTTCACAGGTGTGATGACCACCTGCTTGTTTGCTTGAGTGAGATAAATCTGGGCCCTCTTCTCATTTCTCACTTTCTCCATGCTCAGTGGCTTCCCTTGCCTCTTCTCTTTGTGTCTTAGCTTAAGATGTTGATTTGTTCGCCTGAACTGAAAACCACTTAAAGTTCTGTTGTTTTTTTACATTTTTCCCCTCATTTTTTTCCTCAATTAATTTGGCACAACTGTACCACCAGAACAATCATTCTCGCCATTTTTCATGCAGTTGTTAAAAAACAGTTGGGGCATTTTTTTCATAACAAAGACTCCCCTGTGTAAAAACTAAATCAAGGTGGAGTATTTGAGGCCAACCTCAACATTACTGAAGCAGTGAAGGACCATCTTGACAAAGAATGGAACAAAAAGCAGCCAATGTGCAAATAAGAGTTCTGAATGTCCTTCAAGGAGCCTGGAGAACTATTGTGCATATTTCCCATTTTCCACCAAAATATGAAAAGTGAATCAGAATCAGATAGGATCTTATTGCCAAATTTTGAGCAGATTTACAACATTAGGAAATTGCTGCGGTACTTTGTCTTATCGCAGGTCTCGCACAAACACTTAAATAAAAATAAAAAAGTGCTAAGCAGATTGATATATACATGAATGCAGGTGATGATCAGTGCAAAAAATGGAACAGATGTGAAAAAGAACAGCTGCCGTGTGCTTCCTGAAGTCCACAATAATCTCTACTGTCTTCTGGGCGTTCAGCACCAGGTTGTTGCGGCTGCACCAGGACACGAGACGTTCAGCCTCCATCCTGAAGGCAGACTCATCCCCGTCCGAGATGAGTCCAATAACGGTGGTGTCATATGCAAAATTAATTCGCTTGACAGACTGGTGGTTGGAGGTGCAGCAGTTGGTGTACAGGAAGAAGAGCAGAGGAGAAAGAACACAGCCCAGAGGGGAGCCGGTGCTCATGCTCCAGGAGTCCGAAACATTCTTCCCCAGCCTCACATGTTGCTTCCTGTCCGTCAGGAAGTCAGTGATCCATCGGCAGATGGGTTCAGGCACATTCATCTGGGAAAGCTTGCTTTGGAGAAGGTCTGGAAGGATGGTGTTGAAGGCAGAGCTGAAGTCCACAAACAGGATCCTGGCGTAGATTCCCAGGGAGTCCAGATGCCGCATGATGGAATGTAGAGCCATGTTGATAGCATCATCTACAGACCTGGCTCTGTATGCAAACTGCAGGGGGTCCAGGAGGTGAGCCGTGAGGGTCTTGAGATAGTAGAGAACCAGGCACTCAAAACACGTCTTGACCACAGGTCTGTAGTCATTTAGTCCGGTGATCCTTGGCTTCTTGAAAGCTATATATAATACAGCAGGGCGATATGACCAAAATTATTTATCATGATATACATTTGAAAATTTGCAATAGGGCTTTGGAGTTGACGTCACTGGAGGTGGGCCACGCCCCCTTTCCGCCATGACAGTAGGCTAGACACAGGATACAGCTTCAGCTATGGTTCGTACGTGTTGTGTTATCGATTGCAACGTTTGATCACACGATCGTGAAGGCAAGAAGCTGGATAATGGGCTCTCTTTTCATCGTTTTTCAACCTGGAGGCAATGTGAAGGATCCCATGTATCCAATATTACTAAACAAAGACGTCAGGCTTGCATTGCAGCGGTGAGACGAGCGGATCGAGTTCTGTGCAATCCCCAGCTTTTTGTTGGTTTGGTCTCTGCATCTTCTTTCCGGTGAGTTCTAAATTACTTCATATCACTATTAAAATGCTTTTAGTGTTATTTTCAATGTGCTGAGGTCATAGATAATGAGATAAAACATGCTAATGTGTGATGCTGCAGAACCACGTCATGTCATCATGTCGACTGAGTAGCTTATGATTTAGCATTATTGCAGGCAAACCAGCATATGAAATGGATGTAACAAATCCAGACTGGGCACCAACACTGCTCATGGGCCTCTAAAAACATACTAAATTGCTCTCATTGTACACTAATCCGCACATAACTTCCAGATGAATCACACACCTGTCATGTGCACTAATTTTATCTTACAGGCTTTTATGCAGCTGCAGAGTCTGAAGGTGTGCCCGTGCAGAAGTAATCGATGAAGATCTGACAGAAGAACAACAACAAAATTACAATGTCATAGCTGTGGACAGCAGTTGTGTTGGACAAGTGGAGGTTGAGGTACCACCTGTAAATGTGGACAGTGGTGATCGGACAGACAGCATCACAGAAGCTAAAGGGCAGACGAAGCATTGTGTGTGCAATGAACAGGGCAGAGCAGAAATAAACACAACACTGCTTGATAAGATTGTTAAGGTTTGCTGTGTTTTGGTGAATATGTGCCCCAGTGTGGTTGTCAAACCAGCGCCAAATGAAACTTGCTCTTGTTGAGTATTCATAAAGCTGTTGTGTTGCATGTGTAGTTCATTGTAAATAATTGTACTTTGTGTGAAGTAATTTCAATAAAACAGAAAAGAATAGTATACATGTTTTTTTTTTTTTTTATTCTTGATCTTATCACATGTACTTAGCAAGTACATAGAAATGAAATGCAAACTATTTACATGGCAACACACAGCTGGCATCAATCTTGAACCACAAAATGAAACATTACAGGCTATTTAGAGCAGCACATTGTTTGGAGAAGTATTTCCCAACAAGTTCAGGAAGACACACTTTAAGAAAGAAGTCTTGTGCTTGCTTTAAACGTGGTTCCCAGAAATCCACATCAGGAAGATGCGTATGACAGGTCTCTCTGTGTCCACACAACGAGGTCACAGTGCAGTTTCATTCAGTCGTTGTGAGTGCAGTACCTGAAACACACAAAAACCACTTAATAAAAGGTCTGTAATGAACCAAGGCTAATATAGATGGTTTGGCTGTGCGTGCAAATCAAAAACTGTAACAAGGAAGTTGTTTAGAAAGTTATCATGTTCAAACCGACTTATTTTTGTCTTAACGACAACGTACAGTTGTCGCAGTGTGGAGGCATAAAGATGGACAAATCTTGCACCCAGCCGTTCGTGAATTGGATGTGGGCCTCCAGGGATTTATAATTCTTAAACTGGTTTGCTGTGTATGCGCTGACTCCACAGACAAGGTATGCAAAGATCGGGATAGGACAAAGGCGGTAAGATAAAATTAGTGCACATGACAGGTGTGTGATTCATCTGGAAGTTATGTGCGGATTAGTGTACAATGAGAGCAATTTAGTATGTTTTTAGAGGCCCATGAGCAGTGTTGGTGCCCAGTCTGGATTTGTTACATCCATTTCATATGCTGGTTTGCCTGCAATAATGCTAAATCATAAGCTACTCAGTCGACATGATGTGGTTCTGCAGCATCACACATTAGCATGTTTTATCTCATTATCTATGACCTCAGCACATTGAAAATAACACTGAAAGCATTTTAATAGTGATATGAATTAATTTAGAACTCACCGGAAAGAAGATGCGGAGACCCAACCAACAAAAAGCTGGGGATTGCACAGAACTCGATCCGCTCGTCTCACCGCTGCAATGCAAGCCTGACGTCTTTGTTTAGTAATATCGGATACATGGGATCCTTCACATTGCCTCCAGGTTGAAAAACGATGAAAAGAGAGCCCATTATCCAGCTTCTTGCCTTCACGATCGTGTGATCAAACGTTGCAACTGATAACACAACACGTACGAACCATAGCTGAAGCTGTATCCTGTGTCTAGCCTACTGTCATGGCGGAAAGGGGCGTGGCCCACCTCCAGTGACATCACGCTCCAAAGCCCTATAACGATATAACTGACGATATAATTGACACTAAACAAAATACTTTACAACTCCACAACTTTATTAGTGCAAAAACCCCATCAATGCATTTTCACTTAAACAAGCAGCTGTTTTTTAATGTGCATTAAAGTTATATAAAAATTTAACAGTGCAAATCCAAATTCTTTGCTGACAGTTTAACCAAAAAGCATTTCCAGTGGAAATTGGCAAACATATCCTCAGCAAAACCATGTATAATATCCACAAAACTTAAAAAGAGGTTCTACACACACAATACGGTAATATTATGTTGAAGCACAATACGTATCACTCCGCGAGGCTCCTGCCTACGATAGCCGTAATGCTCTGACAGTCCATCAAGCGGTGCGGGTTCGTAGCTTAGCAAAGTCATACTAAAACATCTGACAGATTTTCGAGCACCATGTACCACATAAAATCGTTTCGAGGTCAGTAAACACAACCAGAATTCATACATAAGGCACACGGGATTATAAGGGGCACTGTCGATTTTCAGAAAACTCAAAGGATTGAAAAAACAAAAAAACAGAGTGCTTTGTTGTGTATCTGACAGACGAAAGGTAAACCAGTTCCACACCACTGAAGTTGCAGCATTTTTACAAACCAATTCTGGTTCATCCGTTTCATTCAACAATCCGCTTTCGCCGTTTTCATTCTCCGTCGCCGCCGTGTGCGTATGAAAACAAAGGCAATGCGCATGCGCGTTTTACCCATATTCTATCACGAAATTTCATTTTCTTATCATTGCCCAACATTATACCGGTATTATCGTAAACTGTATGATATGGCCCAGCTCTACTATATATGATATAAATCTACATAAATCTTTTACTGTATTATAAACATTTTCTACCATGAAGAGTAAAGTACAGGGTGGGCCATTTATATGGATACACCGTAATAACATGGGAATGGTTGGTGATATTAAAGTCCTGTTTGTGGCACATTAGTAGATGTGAGGGGGCAAACTCCTCAAGATGGGTGGTGACCATGGTGGCCATTTAGAAGTCGGCCATCTTGGATACAACGTTTGTTTTTTTCAATAGGAAGAGGGCCATGTGACACATCAAACTTATTGGTAATGTCACAAGAAAAACAATGGTGTGCTTGGTTTCAACTTTATTCTTTCATGAGTTATTTACAAGTTTCTGACCACTTATAAAATGTGTTCAATGTGCTGCCCATTGTGTTGGATTGTCAATGCAACTGTCTTCTCCCACTCTTCACACACTGATAGCAACACCGCAGGAGAAATGCCAGCACAGGCATCCAGTATCCGTAGTTTCAGGTGCTGCACATCTCGTATCTTCACACCATAGACAATTGCCTTCAGATGACCCCAAAGATAAAAGTCTAAGGGGCTCAGATCAGGAGACCTTGGGGGCCATTCAACTGGCCCACGACAACCAATCCACTTTCCAGGAAACTGTTCATCTAGGAATGCTCGGACCTGGCACCCATAATGCGGTGGTGCACCATCTTGCTGGAAAAACTCAGGGAACGTGCCAGCTTCAGTGCACAAAAAGGGAAACACATCATCATGTAGCAATTTCAAATATCCAGTGGCCTTGAAAACTCAACTTTCTTTCTTTTCTTTTTTTATATAAAGCTCTGACTTGTATGATGAGTATGAGTCTGTGGTCTGGGAGAGAGTCCTGTAACTCTCTGTCTGCAAAATACAGTATATAATGACCAATGTTGGGCAATTAATTATATAGTTACACAAGTGTTGCGCAAACAAAGTTTTTTGCAGCTGTTTACCTAAAAATGCAGCCAGGGCATTTTTTTAAAAATAAACATTTCAAACTATTTACAGAACAACCAGCTGTTCTGCATCAAATTTGATGCCATACAAATTATTTGTGCCACTGCAAAAAACAATTTCTGTCCACTATGAGATAACGGAGAACAACAGCCTGATACCTGCAGGCCTGACAACAGGAGATGTATCACTCCTGTAACATTCGGCAGTCGCCTCATTGTTCTGACACACACAACAAAACAATTGACTACACTACACACAGTGTGTGAATGTGTAGTGTGAATGGGTGGATGACTGGTTGTGTAAAGCGCTTTGGGGTCCTTAGGGACTAGTAAAGCGCTATACAAATACAGGCCATTTAACATTTACTACACACTAACTACACAAGATTTGCGCTAAACGTCGCAAATCTCCCTCTCCGTGAATCGCTACCTTATCGTGGTGGAGGGGTTTGTGTGTCACAGGGATCCCAGGGGCTATGTTGTCTGGGGGCTTTTGCCCCCTGGTAGGGTCTCCCATGGCAAATTGGTCCTGGGTGAGGGACCAGACAAAGAGCGATTCAGAAGACCCGTATGAAAAGAACATCGAGGGAACAGTTTACCCTGCCCGGGATAGGGTTACCGGGGCCCCGCCCTGGAGCCAGGCCCGGGGAGGGTGCCCGAGGGCGAGCGTCTGGTGGCCGGGCCTTAGTCCATGGGGCCCGGCCGGGCACAGCCCGAAGAGGAGACATGGGCCCATCCTCCCGCAGGCCCACCACCCGCAGGAGGCGCCATAGGGGTCGGGTGCAATGTGTGTCGGGCGGCGGCCAGGAGCGGAGGCCCTGGCGGACCGATCCCGGCTGCCAAGACTGGCAATAGGGACATGGAATGTCACCTCTCTGGTGGGGAAGGAGCCTGAGTTAGTGCGTGAGGTTGAGAAGTACCGGCTAGATATAGTCGGGCTCACCTCTACGCATGGCTTGGGCTCTGGAACTAGTCTCCTGGAGAGGGGCTGGACTCTGTCTCAGTCTGGAGTTGCCCCTGGTGAGAGGCGGCGGGCTGGGGTGGGTATTCTAATATCCCCCCGGCTTGCTGCCGGTACGTTGGGGTTTTTCCCGGTGGATGAGAGGGTTTGTTCCCTGCGCCTCAGGGTCAGGGAACGGGTCCTGACTGTCATCTGCGCTTATGCGCCGAGTGGCAGTTCAGAGTACCCAGCCTTCTTAGAGTCCCTGGGGGGTGCTGGAAGGTGCCCCACCTGGAGACTCTGTTGTCCTACTGGGAGACTTCAATGCTCACGTGGGTAACGACAGCGAGACCTGGAGGGCGTGATTGGGAGGAACGGCCTCCCTGATCTGAACCCGAGTGGTGTTTTGTTATTGGACTTCTGTGCAAATCACAGTTTGGCCATAACGAACACCTTGTTCGAACATAAGAGTGTCCATAAGTGCACGTGGCACCAGGATGCTCTAGGCCGCAGGTCGATGATCGATTTTGTAATCGTATCACCAGACCTGCGACCATATGTTCTGGACACTCGGGTAAAGAGAGGGGCTGAGCTGTCAACTGATCACCACCTGGTGGTGAGTTGGATCAGGTGGCGGGGAGGACGCTGGACAGACCCGGTGCACCTAAACGCGTAGTGAGGGGTGTGCTGGGAACGTCTAGCAGAGGCCCCAGTCCGCGAGATCTTCAACGCACACCTCCGGCAGAGCTTCAACAACATTCCGAGGGAGACTGGGGACATTGAGTCCGAATGGACCATGTTCAGCGTCTCCATTGCCGGGCTGCTGCATTGAGCTGCGGCCGCAAGGTGGTTGGTGCCTGCCGTGGTGGTAATCCCCGAACCAAATGGTGGACACCAGAGGTGAAGGGAGCCACCAGGCTGAAGAAGGAGTCCTATCGGGCTTGGTTAGCCTGTGGGACTCCAGAGGCAGCTGACAGGTATCGACAGGCCAAGCGGAATGCGGCTCGGGCAGTGGCTGAAGCAAAAACTCGGGTGTGGGAGGAGTTCGAGAGGCCATGGAAAAAGACTTTCGGACTGCCTCAAGAGATTCTGGCAAACCGTCAGGCGCCTCAGGAGGGGAAAGCGGTGCTCTACCTGCACTGTGTATAGTGCTGGCGGTGCGCTGCTGACGTCGACTGAGAAAATTGTCAGACGGTGGAAGGAATACTGAGGACCTCCTTAATCCCACTGACACGTCTTCCGAGGAGGAAGCAGAGTCTGGGGATGAGGGAATGACCCGCCAATTTCTGGGGTCGAGGTCACTGAGGCAGTTAAACAACTCCTCGGTGGCAGAGCCCCTGGTGTTGATGAGGTCCGCCCGAGTTCCTGAAGGCTCTGGACGTTGTAGGGCTGTCCTGGTTGACACGCCCTACAATGTTGCGTGGAGATCAGGGGCAGTACCCTGGACTGGCAGACCGGGGTGGTGGTCCCCATCTTTAAGAGGGGAGACCGGAGGGTGTGTTCCAACTACAGGGGATCACACTCCTCAGCCTCCCTGGGAAAGTCTATGCCAGGGTGCTGGAAAGGAGAGTTCATCCGTTAGTCGAACCTCGGATACAGGAGGAACAATGCGGTTTTCGTCCTGGTCGCGGAACACTGGACCAGCTCTTTATCCTCTCGAGGATACTTGAGGGTGCATGGGAGTTTGCCCAACCAGTCTACATGTGTTTTGTGGACTTGGAGAAGGCATTCGACCGTGTCCCTCGGGTGTCCTGTGGGAGGTGTTGCGGGAGTATGGGGTGTCTGGCCCACTGCTACGGGCCATTCGATCCCTATACAACCGTTGTAAGAGTTTGGTTCGCATTGCCGGCAATAAGTCGGACTTGTTTCCGGTGGGTGATGGGCTCCGCCAGGGCTGCCCTTTATCACCGATTCTGTTCATAATTTTTATGGACAGGATTTCTAGGCGCAGCCAAGTGGCGGAGGGCTTTCACTCGGTGGCCTCAGAATCTCATCTCTGCTTTTTGCGGATGATGTGGTTCTGATGGCTTCATCGGTGGGGGCCTCCAGCTCGCACTGGAACGGTTCGCAGCCGAGTGTGAAGCAGCGGGAATGAGGATCAGCACCTCCAAATCTGAGGCCATGGTTCTCAGCCGGAAAAGGGTGGAGTGCCCACTCCGGGTCGGGATGAGTTCCTGCCCCAAGTGGAGGAGTTCAAGTATCTCGGGGTCTTGTTCGCGAGTGATGGGAGAAGGGGGGCGGAGATCGACAGACGGATTGGTGCTGCGGCTGCAGTGATGCGGACGCTGCACCGGTCCGTCGTGGTGAAGAGGGAGCTGAGTGTAAAAGCGAAGCTCTCAATTTACCGGTCGATCTCACGTCCCGACCCTCACCTATGGCCACGAGCTGTGGGTAGTGACCGAAAGAACGAGATCGCGGATACAAGTGGCAGAAATGAGCTTCCTCCGAAGGGTGGCTGGCCCTCCCTTAGAGATAGGGTGAGAAGTTCGGCCATCCGGGAGGGGCTCAGAGTAGAGCCGCTGCTCCTCCACATCGAAAGGAGCCAGTTGAGGTGGTTCGGGCATCTGACAAGGATGCCCCCTGGGCACCTCCTGGGTGAGGTGTTCTGGGCATGTCCCACCGGGAGGAGGCCCCGGGGCAGACCCAGGACGCGCTGGAGAGATTATATCTCTCGGCTGGCCTGGGAACGCCTTGGTGTTCCCCCGGATGAGCTGGAGGAGGTGGCTGGGGAGAGGGAGGTCTGGGCTTCTCTGCTTAGGCTGCTGCCCCCGCGACCCGACTTCGGATAAAGCAGATGAGGATGGATGGTCGCAAATCTCTCACATCTCAAAACACTGTCGTCACTCCTAAAACTTCCCCCCTTCATAGCAATAAATGCCATGTTGCCATATCATTTTTTAATTGGTTGACACGGTACATTTTTCGACCAATAGAAAAGGTTGGGGTTTTTTTGGTTTTGCTCACAGGTGGAGAGTCCTTTCGGCGTTTTCCTTATAAGCGCCATTTTACCGCTTTCTTCCGCAGTAAATATAAACAACGATAGTATTCAGGAAAAAAAGCAAACATTGCATATATTTTTATCATAACTCTGGTTTTACGTGGCCTATCAACACAATTTAAAAACTGGTATAAAGTCCACACTTTTTCCGTCAATTGTTCCGTCTGTCCTGCTCACATCTCCACGTTGTCATTACCGTGGTTTCACTCCACTTTAGTGATGTTCGATTCGTGAACGAATCGTTCAATACTCGAGAATCACTTTACTGACTCGTGAATCATGATTCACAAGCGCAGCTGACTCACTGACTCATCCCTGTTGCTGTTAGCAAACTAATTCCATTAGTAGAAATATATCTAGCTTATAATTAAAATTGTGGGGAAAAAAAACAACAGCCAGTTTATTAACAAAAACATTCCTGCTCTGAACTGGAAGAAAAAACCCTGAGTAGAAGCTCAAATCAAGACAATAGCTCCTCGGTTCACAGTAACATCACTCAGCTAGCATGCTAACAGCACATTTGAGGTACTCACCCCCTCCCTTGCTGTGCTGAATCATAGCGTAAGGCAAATCACTCACTCACTCACCCCCTCCCTCCTGGCTCACAGCTCAAACGAGTTGAACGAATCACTGGCTGTATCCCAATTCAGGGTCTGCAGCCTTAAAGGCTGCATTTTAAAGCCGATTACGTCACAGTGGCGCGCCGAAGGCTGTCCCAATTCAAAGGCTGCTCGAAATGCGTCCCTCAAATGCGTCCTTCATTTCCCTGAATTTTAAGGCTGTGGCAGTGTAGACTTCGTGGCCCAACATATCCCACAATTCATTGCGCGGCAGTCGGTGTGGATAATTTTGCCGCGGACGGCAGAAGCGGAGCGGCCGAAGAGTAAACTGTGAAAAGTAAGTACTGAATATTATGTCACTTATTTATGTGCAAATGTTTAATAATGAGGAACATTAAAACATTACTGTTGGCCACATGTCGGCAAAGTTATTTACCATTAGCGATGTTTGTACTTTCAACGTTTACTTGCTTTTAAAGCCTTTAAAATATAATACAATAGTCGGCCTTAATCTTACAGAGAATGTGATGATTTTGTGGATAATTAAAGTCAGTCATATATCCACAAACACAACAAGCTGAAAGTCGGTGAATGCTGCTCGGTTTGCAGTCCTGAATATGACGGCACAAGCAGGATTCACTGCACTGTTAATGTTAGCTATGTTATATTGCTGCCTCTGTTCGGTGGTGTCGAGCCAAACGGACTTTAACGTGTGTTTGAACGAGCTGACGGTTCACTCGTTAAGCTGAAAGAAAGATGCTTTAATCACAGGAGTCACACATGTGTCCACTGTACCATCTGGGAACTCTTCTTGTTTAGCACTCGTAATAACACAAACACTAAATCCTCCTGTTTGTAGCAGTGTATATACCTGATACTGTCACCTGTCTGTCTGTCCTGCACTCTCTCTCTTTTTCTTTCTCTCTGATTGTGGAATAAAAGTATGAACATGTATTTATAAGTTACACTTGTGTTTGAATCCTGCAGCTTATCACACATTTGATTTCCATGTGTGACAACTGCAAGTGTCCAGAATGAGGACAGACAGAGGGACCCACTGCTGCACATCATCTGTGAGGCTTTGCACCCCTGATGATCCACCAGGACAAACTCAGCAGTGTGTGAGGAAGAGGAGGAGGAAGAGCCAGTAGCAGCTGACAGATGGAGAGAATAGACAGACTGTTCCCTGTTTGTGAAGGACTGCTAGAAAAGTTTAAAATCACTAACTGTCTGTCCTGAATCAGTCTTATTAGGTAATGTTCAAATAATTTGATCATTCCAGTGTTTTCAGTGTGGGAGAAAGTACTCAGGGCCTTCAAGTTACACACTATGAAAGGCAGCACCAAGTTTAATATTCAGAAACCTAAAGTATGTATCAGCAGCAGAATGGACCTAAAAATAAATGTTTGTTTCAGTTCTATGAAACTTTGAGTATTTTGGATTAGTAGCACTGCTGCGTTTGTTGCATCATATTGCTGTAATTGTTTATATGCTTTATATATTCTGAGGTAAGTTGATCTATAGTGTTACATCATATTCTATAAGGATGTTATGTGTTTGGATACCTTCTGCCCAGTTTGACCCATTTAGCAGAAGTCAGCCTGTTTAAGGCTCTGATATCTATTCTGTATGACTTAAAGCAGTTATGACATGGTATGATTTTCTCACCCAATAAAGGAATATTTAATATATCAGTCTACTCTGCATTCTATCAGAAACAGTTATCACAGCTCGTACATTTGCTTTTTATACATATATGTAAGCATTGAGCCAAATTTAGTAATGCCAACATACTGAAGGAACAACATTTGTCTCTTATATATAATACATCTGTATATACACTGTCAAAGATACTTGAGTGTCTTTGAGTGAAGATTTAAGGTGATAGGACATATAAATAGCTGCAACTTGAATCTTTACTGAAGCTCAGTATTTGACACAGAGTTCACTCACATGAATTTCACTCACATGTGCTGTACCAGTGTGCCTGCACATGTGATGTGACAATAGAAGTGATTTGATTTGAGAGTTCAAACTCACTGCTGTAATAACTAATAATGATTAATATCATAACTATAATATTGGCCATATCATATTTACACTGACTTTAGTCTCATGAACAACATTAACTATTTGTTATTTACTAGCTAATCTTATATGACTGTTCAGTACAGATATGAAGCCCAACAATCATGTTTTACAGTCCTGTGGTCTCAGCCTCAGATACTTATTAAATCACACAAAGCTCATGTAGAAACAAACAAACAAACAAAAATATGTTCTCCTTCATTTCTGTCAACCACACGTTTCCAGCTATCATGGTTGCTAGGCAACCTGGGCAGCACGACGGAGGCTAGACCGTCCCATTTCACAAGCCTCACACTTCCGGCCTTAGCGGTCTTTGAGTACGCGGCCCTTGAGGACCGTTGAGGCTGCGTACTTTAAGGCTGCAGACCCTGAATTGGGATACAGCCACTGACTGACTGACTCACTCACCCCCTCCCTCCTTGCTCACAGCTTCTTCTTCTTCTTCTTCTTGGTGGGCAACCAATGTTAAGGCACTTTACCGCCCCTGGCTCACAGCTCAGTAGACATTTAGATGAGAAAATATATATTTGACACATTTAAGGAAAATACTAATAAAATAAAATAAAAATAAATAAATGTTCCCTTTAGAATTTTTTTGCTCTTTTTTGCTCTAAGAAAATAGTTGTTTTCTTTTACAATCATTCATCTTAGCAGTAGGATTTACATTAAAAGAGAAACAAATTAAGTTTGACTGAACATATACATTTTTGCACTCTCTGGTCAACTGACTCAGTGACTCAAATGACTCAAGAAACCCGATTCACTTTGGTGAGTGACTCATTAAAACTCGATTCAGTAAAAAGAATCGAATTTACCATCACTACTCCACATCAGCCACGCTGCTTTGCTAGCTAAAACTCCGGTGTCAGCAAATACGGACGCTGTCATAGCCTGTCAACGGCATTGATTAGCTGCGTATATACGAATGTCAATCGCATTATTGTCTGGACTATGGGATCAGGTGGCATCGTTCTAATCCCATACAGGAGCAGCCAGTCACTGACTAACACTGTAAAACAGAATTGTTAAAGTATTAATTCTAATTGAGGTTAGATTTTTTTTTGTGCACAACGCAGATTTTCTGTGCGCAGAGACCGTGCCAGCAGTGCGCAATTGCGCATGCGCGCAGCTTAGAGGGAACATTGCCTACCATTCTCATGTTATTACGGTGTATCCATATAAATGGCCCACCCTGTATTTTGGGTTGAATTAAAATGAGCCTTTCCTCCCTGGTCCCTTTTTGTCATTGTTAGTGTGCTCAGAGATCAGGCCCAGCCCAGTATCTACCTGGTTATGTGCAAGGAGCTGGAGGTGATAACTCAAAAACAACCAGCGTCTCAGGCCCTGGATGGGTGGACGGGCAGCTTGTATACTGCAACATCAGTGGAAGTGAGCTTCACTGACTCATCAACTTATCTCAGAATTTCCACAAAGTTTCACAGCTTCCTCCAGAGTAAAACAGATATCACCCTTTTAACTGACAAATATCTGTTAGATTTTATAACCATCACTCTCCTCCATTTACTAATTTCTCTTCAAGTTCAGTTTTTAGGAAATGTCAG
Source organism: Oreochromis aureus (assembly GCF_013358895.1). Lineage (NCBI taxonomy): Eukaryota > Metazoa > Chordata > Actinopteri > Cichliformes > Cichlidae > Oreochromis > Oreochromis aureus. The sequence goes on along the minus strand of NC_052955.1, from coordinate 24,127,946 downwards.
AGGTTTTCCATCAAATAAAACAGGTCTGGTACTGTAACCAATATGTCAGCTTATCAAAGAATAACAGCTGAAACAGTATCTTTAACAACAGAGGACTATTTGGGGTTTGACAGCTACAGGCCATTTGAGCTCGTTCAGGATAAGCAACAGTACAACGTGAACAAGCTCGGTCTTAACTCGGTAAGGTATGTTTAATGGACAAAATAAATATAGTTAAATAGAAATCAAATTAAACATATCTTACCGAGTTAAGGGATACCACAACACTCTTAAAGTAGTGCTAACCACATCGAAACAGTAACAAACAAACTCGTTTGGCAAACTCCGTTTAGCATCGTCGCTAATTATCATGCTAATAAGCATATCCGGGATTAGAGAACCAATGGCTCTTAACACCGCTTTATCCTCCTAGGACCTGGCGTCCACATATGTGGACATCACATTTTGGGTTATTTAGACCAAAATACTCAATTTTGCTCTACATGGGCCTGATATCCACTTACAAGGACATTATACTGCTACTGTTCTATCGAAATTTTAAACGAATATCCTCATATGTGGCTCTTATTTTTCTTAAAAACAAAAATAAAGTAAAAAAAAAAAAAAAAATCTAGCAATTCTTTGTTTTTTTACATTCATCGGGCCCCAAAGAGAAATTAAAAATGCATGCCGTGGAAGAGTTCGGCTCTTAGGAGGTTAAATATACCGTCATGACATAACAACATACAGAAACTGAATAAGCGTTAAAAAAAAAAAAATCTTACCTAGCAGGGGCATGGATAATGGTGAATTGTGACTAATGGCTATGACGCCAAAAGACGTCAGTAAGCTCACACAAGCTCGCTATGCCAAAGCTGCAAGGTATGCATGCTCATACCTCCTCCCACCCAAGTTGGCTACCAAATTGACTGTTGTGAAAAAGTCGTGAGCCAACGACGTCATAATACTTAAAGGCAATTGTCGCGTATAAACCTGGATGTAACCGTACAATGCACATCAGACATCAAACAATAAATTAACACTGGGACACAGCACCATATCGTAAAGTCCTCCATTATTAATTTAGCTGATGTGCTATAAGCTAAATCGGTTTCCGACAATTTTACTTTTCTGAATAAAAACACAAAGCATTTCCCTTCAATAACTCCTACCAGGGCTGGATGCTGGCCGGATGGGTGAGAGTGAGACAGTGGTCCCGCAACCTCGAAAACGAATACACACCGTCTTTTCCCGGTTGTCATTCAACGATGACAGCCTGTCAATATTAATGTTAGCATAGTGGCTAATACTGACGTTCAGGGCACGTGGAACGTGAAAGTTCTAAACGAATGAAACTTAAAGGAGCGCCTACTGTGACGTCACTGCACGTTTTCCTTTGAAGTGTAAGATTAAAGGCATGCGAGGGCTTAAATACTCCTCAGGTAACAACCACTGCACCAACTGCACCTAGCGTTGAAAACACATTTTAACAAAATTTATTGATTCAATAGGCTTCTAAAAATTGCCAACCCAAACTCGCTGTAGAAATGTGGCGCTCAATATTCGGTCGTACAACTTCTTCAGACACTGATGGCTTTGAGGAGCTTGACAGCTGTTATTTAGAGCCTGATGGGTTCCTTTTACCAATTTTTGATTCCAGAGATGAACAGTTACCCACCTCTGAAACAACTGAGGTTCCTACAAGCAGCGATGTCTGTGAAATTCCTCAACCAAGAGAACAGTGCAGTACTTCAGATGCTGATATCTTTGAGCTTGACAAATATCATATAGATCCCGATGGACTTGTTTTACCGATTTTTGATTCCGGTGATAACCAGCTAGACACCTCTGAAACAACTGAGGTTCCTACGAGCAGCGATGTCTGTGAAACTCCTCAACCAAGAGAACAGTGCAGTACTTCAGATGCTGATATCTTTGAGCTTGACGAATATTATATAGATCCCGATGGACTTGTTTTACCGATTTTTGATTCCGGTGATGACCAGCTAGACACCTCTGATACAACAGAGGTTCCTAAAAGCAGTGATGTTGATGGATCTGAGGAGAATGATAATGTTGTTAGAGGAAGTCTTCAAAGAGAGGAAGGAGAAACATTTTTTTCCCGATTTCAAACAAGCCTTTCAGCTCTTACTTCCTTTATTATGGCTCCAGTTGAGTCTATCGGCCGCGGAGTAACTTATGTCACTGACCAAATCCTTAATATTGGTCGAGAACAATTTACCTCACCCACGAGTGAATCTAGTGAACTGTCTCCCACTTCTGAAACAGCTGAGGTTTGTACAGCCAGCATTTCCGTAAAAACCAATGAAAATGAACAGTTGACCATCCTCCTTACTGAACCACGCAAAATTAATCTTAATATTTACATTAATGTAAGGGAAGCAGAAAATGGCACATCCAGAGTTCACGAAAGAATTCATGAAAGATTAAATTTGACACCTGAAAGTGAGGAAAGAAACAAACAGTCACCCTCTGAAACAGCCGAGGCTCCTACAACCAGTGTTCATATGAACAACGTTGAACAGGAGCAGTCTCCCACCAGTGAAACCCAGGTTCCTACAACCAGTGATAGCAATGAAAGACCTCGGCCAGGAGAAGGGTATAGTTTTTCCTCTGTTTGAACCGAAAAGGGAAGAAACTATTGTATACAGATTTAAAAGTCCACAAAGCAACGAACAGTCGCCCTCTGAAACAACTGAGGTTATCAAAACCATTGTTTCTGTAGATACACATGAAAATGACCAGTCCCCCACCTCAAAAAGAATTGTATATTCAAGGGACCAGTTTATTACGCCCGACTGAGCAGAGGTTCCTACAACCAGTGTTCATATGAACAACTATGAACATGACCAGTCTGCCACCAGTGAAACACAGGTTCCTACAGACAGTGTTTCTGTAGATACACATGAAAATGAACAGTCACCTTCTGAAACAGCTGAGGTTCCTACAACCACTGTTTATGTGAACAACTCTGAAGATGAAGACACTTCGACCAGTGACAGTTACAGCGCTGATTTATTCAATGGCGTCCTTCCAGAACCTTCAGATATTAATAGATCTGAAGAAAATGAACAAACAAACAACGTAAGTATTTCTTCCAGAGTTTACACAAACCTTTCAGCTTTGTATTCATTTATTAGAGCTGCAGTTGAGTCTCTGGGACAAGGAGTACTTTTTGTCATCAGGCCCATCCTTACTATTCGTGGAGCACCATTTACCTTATTGTTCATCACACTTGTAATAGCCGTCGGGATTCTAGCAAACACACACCACTTGCTATAGCAACATTTTCCCGTGAAATTCAATATCCTTAGCATATAATGACATCACAAATATCCCCCAGCCAGTCGCAGCAGATGGCTGCTCCTATGAGTCTGGTTCTGCTGGAGGTTTCTCTCTGTTAAAAGTGAGTTTTTCCTCCCCACTGTCGCCCTAGTGCTTACTCATAGGAGATCATTTGATTGCTGGGGTTTTTTCTTTAATACTGTGTGGTTTTAACCTTACAGTATAAAGAGCTTTGAAGTGCCTGTTGTAACTTGGCACTATTAGATAGACTTCAATTGGCTTCAACTGACAAAATCAATCAATCAATAAATAATGGTTTGTGTGTGCGTTTTTGATTTTTCTATACCAGGGTAAGTGCTAAAGCTTAATGGGATACAATTATAGCCCATAATTGTAAGAATAATATGTGGCTTTTAACAGATTATTCTTGTAACAAATGTGACTGTGCTGAGTGGCCGTGGCACTGTGCACAGTATAAAACCTCTTGATTTTAGTGTCATGTAGAATGTAGGAATGTTTAGCTTATTTTAGAGTTTAGACATGTAGGAATGTTTAGTTTGTTTTAGAGTTTAGAAATGTGTTAAGATAGAATGTAGAATTATGGTAGAGACACTGACACTGCCCTGGATATAAATAAAGGCCTGACTGTGTCATGAACTTAGGAGTAGATCTTAGGAGACCCTCCCCAGTTGAACTGTGAAAGTAAGACAAAGAGGAGTTAATGCTGAGTGGAAATTCCCCAGAGGATACCTGTGTGGGGGTCTCAACATTTAACTTGGTAACTGTGGTCTGGAGGGGAGATGGTATTTATGGCCCCTAGGAAGAGACACATACCCACAGTGTTTTAACTGATACACTCACACATCCACATGCACACTCACTCACGTGCACGCACATACCAGGTATGCACACACAGTCACTCACGAGCACTCACATAGACACGCGGGTACGCGAACACACAGGCACTCATGTGCTCGTGCACATAGACACAGACACAGAGTTTGCAGCACACATGGGGATTTATGATGGGGTCGCTCCTATAAAGCTGGGTGGAACTAACAAAGGGGTGAAGATTGTTTCAGAGGGACACCGGCCTCGTCTTCCCTTCTAGAAGTGCATGCTTAAATAAAGATGAATAAAGATTTTGTAAAAATGACTACTGAGTTCCGGTGCCATTTTCTGGATCCCTCGACGAATCAAAGAATCAGGGCGAAACTGATTTCGTAACAAGAACTAGATTCAGGCCAAAGATTGCATTTAAGTAACATCAGTGATTAGAAGCCAGTGTTTTGATCTTTTTGTTTTTGTTTTTTTAAAGTCTTTCTGATAAGGTTATTTTAAAGTTTATTTTTTAAGTCATAGACCTATTTATATTGGTTTCCCTGGTTTTAAACAGAAAATTTAAGCTCTTCATTAAAACAAATGCAGTGTTTACCCGTACGGGTACTGACAGCCACTAGAGGTCCCTTTACTCAACGTTTACATTCATCAGTAACTTCCTTCTCAAATGCCAAATGCTAATGCTTGCCAGATTAAAAACTCAGAAAGCCTTTCAAGAAGACAGAGTAAAGATTAATTTATAATACCTTCATTTAGACTGCGTATTTATCAGATTGTTGCTGACATTGACTCTACTTCAGAATATTTATATATTTTTGCGTTCAATGTTTGATAATGTGTCATGCGCAAAAGCATCAGCTCTAAGAGCCGTGCTTAGAGAGTGCTTTGTAGTGAATCAGAAGAGTCGACTCCCATTGAGCGAGAGCCGACTCCTCACTTTATTTCCTTTCGCTGCTCAGCTCTCACACAGTGGCTCAGCTATGCTCCAATCCCTCCATATTGTGGCTAATCACATGCGAGGATATAGGATAATATCATTATGTGAAAAACAGAGAGGGTGAGAGATGCGGCAGTCAAGTGGAGTGTGCGTCTGTCCTCTCAGTAAGTGAGTGAGACAGACAGCAGTGAGGAGGGCTGTGCGAGTGCATGGCAAAAATACATAAATATGCCTGACACCCGTAAACGAAGCAGCATCTGGCTGCAGTTTAAAGACTTTTGTCTCAGTCTTGTCTCGACTTTGTCTTGGTCTTGACTCGGTCTGTCCTGATCTTGGTATTGTCTTGGTCTTGGTTTAGGCAGTCTTGACTACAGGTCTAATGATCTCATCCACTTGCATATCTGGTGTGATCAGAGGTGGCAAAAGCACAGCTATTAGGTACAAGTCGTACAGTTATTAGTGTTAAGAAATACTCCAGTATAAGTTGAAGTATTAAACTGATTAAACTTCTTTACTCTTTGAGTACATTGCAGAGCCTCTTAAAAAGTACACCCTCTGAAATGCACTTAAAGAAAGTAAATGAGTAAATGGGTCTAGTTTATGTTGCCTACATTGTCGAGGATGACTTTGCATCTAAACAGGAAAATGAGTACAATCAGGGGTTAAAGTTGCATTCAGCAGGCGGGGGAACCCTAAATTTGGTTGTAATGGCTCAGTGTGGGGAAACATGACTGAAAATAAATTCTACTGAGAGCTCCTGCAGATTTTCTTAGTGTAGAGGCTGTGATCAGCTGATCTGCTGCTCTTTGTGGATGGACACAACTGAACTCAGCATGTCAGCAGATGTTTCATGAGTTGTCCTGGCTGATTTCCATCCTCTGCACTAACAATGCACTGTTCATACTGCCTTTTTTTTAGATGGTATAAAGTTGGTATGTTGGTGGAATTCAGTCAATGGATCTCAGTATTATCAGCTAAAAGTCATCTTTAGTCTGACAATGAGCACCACAGCCACTGTGTATCAGTCACACACTGTTCTTTTCTCTGCACTAACCTGCAGAATTTTTCAAGCAACCTATAAATAGCAGTTAGTCTGCCTCAGTTTGATTTGCAGCATGTTTCATGATACGAAAAACATAATGCCACATCCAGTATCTGAGTTTATCAAATACCACCGAGAAGTCATTACCTTTAAATATAACCTCTCTTCTTCCTCTCCTGACCTCTTTCTTATCTTGCTCCGTCTCTGAATGAATTTAGCTCTTTCTATTTTTTTTCCTGTGAAATACAGCAGCTGGAGCTTTAGCTAGCAACACACTGTGAGACAAACAGCACACAAACAGTTTGTGTGTTTGCTGAGCTGATAGAAATGCTATCTGTTCCGAAAGTAATAACTTAAAAGTAGGGCTGTTAGCGTTAAAGCGTTAATGCTGCATTAAAGCATTAATGCTGACAGCCCTGCTTAAAAGTGGAAATAAATCAGCAACATAGGGGCACCACAGGGGACTGTCCTCTCCCCCTTCCTCTTCACCCTCTACACCACAGACTTCAGCCACTGCACAGAGACCTGCCATCTTCAGAAGTTTTCTGATGACTCTGCGGTGGTTGGATGCATCAGCAGGGATGATGAGACAGAGTACCGGGCTGTGGTCGACTCCTTTGTCACGTGGTGTGAGCAGAATCATCTGCAGCTCAACGTGGCAAAGACCAAGGAATTGATAGTGGACTTCAGGAAGACCAGGAAACACTTGACCCCTGTTTCAATCCAGGGGGTCAGTGTTGACATTGTGGAGGACTATAAATACCTTGGAGTACACATTGACAATAAACTGGACTGGGCTAAAAACACCACAGCACTTTACAGAAAGGGCCAGAGTCGTCTCTATTTTTTGAGGCGACTGAGGTCCTTCAACATCTGCCAGAAAATGCTCAGGATTTTCTATGAGTCTGTTGTGGCCAGTGCGATCCTCTATGCTGTTGCATGCTGGGGCAGCAGGTTGAGGGTCGCAGATGCCAACAGACTCGATAAACTGATCGGTAAGGCCAGTAATGTTGTGGGGATGGAGCTGGACTCCCTCAAGGTGGTGTCGGAGAGGCGGATGTTGTCCAAGATAAAGACAATGTTGGATAACACCTCCCACCCACTCCATGACATGCTGGTCAGTCACAGGAGCACGTTCAGTGAGAGACTGAGATTACCGAAAAGCACCACTGAACGACACAGGAAATCATTCCTGCCTGTGGCCATCTCCCTGTACAACTCATCCACTTAATACACTGTTTACTGCAACAGCTACACCCTTCTTGCACATGTTCTTTTCAGCTATTTATTAATAAGTGACTTTTATGTATATATATATGCCTGTATATATTGTGCTATTCTTAGTTAGTGTATTGTCTGTCTTTGTTAATGTTTGTTTATAATGGAGCACTGTAACGAAAAATAATTTCCCCTAGGGATCAATAAAGTATTCTGATTCTGATTAAATAAATAAATGATAAAGATCAATCAATTGGACCAGTATGGCAAAGCTGTAATGTTCCACTTGGGAAAATAAATCTGTTGCACATTTTTATTGGCCTTCAGATAGGCCTTCCGAACAACACAGGCCAAAGGAAAAAAACTGTCGTGAGGAAGGCAAGGGAAGAGCAGGGAGGAAGGGATAACTGGAAAACCATACTATGTTATGCCATGTTTTGATTCTCTTTAAAGGGTAGAAAACATGTTGGATCACACTACATTCAAATCTACCGCAGAAATGTAAATAGCATGTTGTTCTTTACCACTGATATTGACTAAAATGACCAGTTTGCCTGCTGACCCTGTAAAGTTTACACCTGCACAGGTGCATTGTCGAGCCTTGACTGCTGGCAGAACGCAAGTTCTGAGAAATTACCATTTCAGGTCCTCCATAATAGAAAAACATGAAAAGCATGCCAACAAGACATGGCTCAGGAAGCTCACCACCCATCATGTTGCCTCTTCAAAGTGATGTCTGCAACCTTGTGGAAAATGTTGAAATTAGAGATCACAGTGTTAGTTAACATCTGTCACTCCCACCCTGAGACATCTGATTTGGGATGCAGCTGCCTCACAGATTAATTTATGAAACAATATCATGCCTAAATTTTTACACTGTATTTTATATTTTACTTCATTATCCAAACATTTCTATTACTGTTGGACTTAAAACATACAAATTAGTCACCCAGCTGTGCATATAAGTAGAACTGAAATTATTTATTATTAAAGTTTGGATTAGCTTTTTTTTTTTTTTTTTTGACAAAAACGAAGAACTATATTGAGAAACTGGATCTTAGGTCATACAAATTCCCTACAAATTGTAAACAAAACCATATGAAATGGTCATTTTTGTGACGGCTGGTGAGGCCAAAAGGCAATATGGACCCAAAATGCAGATTCAAACACGGAGAACATGAATGAGCTGTGAACTGACACTTGGCAGCAGATGATCTGGCCAAGAGTAATAGTCAGCGCTGGTCTTAAATACAGCTGTGATAATGCGCTTCAGGCGCAGCTCCAGGGAGGAAATGAGGTCAGCTCCGCCCAGAGGAGGAGACTCACAGCTCTACAGAAATATTCTGCCAGTCACCCGAACCATGACAGTACCCCCCCTGTCACCATGGGCTAGTATACTGTGGTGAAAGTTTGCGTGACTCAGTCCTGAGTGGAATGTCCTTGCCCGCCAGCCATACGTTTCGTCCCCGTGTGTAAACTGGAGCAATTGAACGGCGTTGATAGGCATACTGGTGTTGGCAGTTGACTGACTTGAGTAGTGCTGGCCTAGTCTGATCCCAAGCTCGTCGACAACGCTGTAGATGGTGTTGAATGGAAAGCTACTCAAGTTGCACCTCCTGTTCCGGGAGCAGTGGGGGCTGATAACCTATGGAGGATTTAAAGTGAGACACCAGCGGCAGAGGATGTGAGTGAATTACGAGCGTATTCTGCCCAGTGCAGACAGGTGGACCATGTAAGGTCATGCAGCGGAGTATGGTTTCTAATTCTTGATTTAACCGTTCAGTCTGACCGTTTGTTTGGGGATGATAACCAGAACTAAGACAAGGTTTGGCTCTGAGAGCGGTGCAGAAAGCCTTCCAGGCTCATGAGGTGAACTGCAGGACGCGGTCGGAGACTATTTCTACAGGTAGTCCTTGTAATCTGAAAATGTGTTCAACCAGAATTTGAGCAGTTTCAGTGGTAGTGGGAAGCTTATCTAAGGTGCCAAAGTGGGCGGCTTTGGAGAACCTGTCAATGATGGTGAGTATGGTGTTTTTGTCAGCTGACAGGTGACGAGCATGATACGTGACCATGGCACAGGGAGCAGTTGTAAAAGCCCAGCTGGGTGTTAAGTGTTAGACTTGTTGCGTGCACATACTGGACAGGCAGCCACATACTCTCAGACATCCTTTTCCAGGGTGTCTCACTAGAAATGTCTTTTAATTAGGGAACTAGTCCTACCTCTTCCTGGGTGGCATGCAAACTTCACCTTATGAATCCAGGACCTTAGAGCGAGCTGCAGCTGGAATGAATTGTCAGGTCCTGTGCCTGGGTCAGGCTCCGTCTCCAAAACCCAAGTGATTTCCTCCTCCACCTCCCACATGGCCGCCCCCACCTTGCAGTTGGCAGGAAGGATGGAAGGAGCCTCCTCCGGTTCCGTGCTGTGGGCAAACTGCCGGGAGAGCGCATCCGGTTTGATGTTACGGGAAACTGGTCGATATAAAATGGAAACATTGAAAGAGTTAAAGAATAAAGATGTGCCTGATGAGCATTTACCCTCCAGCAAGTGCCATCACTCCTCCAATGCAAGTTTCACGGCCAGGAGCTCCCTGTCCCCCACATCATAATTTTGTTTTTGTGGGAGAAGGGCAGCGAGAGAAAAAGGCACATGGTTTGAGCTTGGAGGGTGTTTTGTAAAAGCACTACTCCAACCCCAACATCAGAAGCATTAACTTCTATGATAAATGGTTAATGGACATCTGGCTGAATCAGGACTGGAGCCTTGGAAAAAAGGTTTTTGAGTTATGCAAAAGCGGCATCGGCCTCAGGAGACCAGGTGAAAGAGAGCTTAGTGAGGCATGTGAGAGGTGCTGCTACCTGACTGAACTTACAAATGAAGCCACGGTAGAAATTAGAAGCCAGGTTTCATATATTAGTTAAATCTAATCATGGATATCGTCTTGATGCATTCTCAATCATCCAGGTAAGAAAATCTCCAAAAGTTGAATCTGTTCATCTGGACGTAGCGTTTTGTGGGAGAAACGTTTCGTCACTCATCCAAGTGACTTCTTCAGTCTCAGCTGACTGCAGGTTTCCCCAAACCTTATAAACAGTACATTTGCATAATGACTGAAACCAGCCCACTGAAGGAACAATGGGCTGTGAGGTCAGTTCCTTAATCATAATTATGCAAATTCCCATGACCATTGATCAACAATCACTGACCAAAACCCACTGATCAAAGAACACTGATCAATGGCCATGAGTACCATTCACTTTGAGTTGGGGAATGGCTGCAATCACAGCGTTGTAAGATGGCGAAAGATGTACCCTTAGGTCCCCTCCTCGATTCAGAGATGGTCTTTCCCTCTTCACGTAAATGGCCTCCTTGACTCCGCGCTCAAACCAGCGTTCCTCCCTGTCCAGGATGTGTACATCCTCATCATTGAAAGAGTGTCCACTGGCCTGTAGGTGTAAATAGACTGCAGAGTCCTGGCCTGATGAGGTTGCTCTTCTGTGTTGTGCCATCCGCTTCGCTAGAGGTTGTTTGGTTTCCCCGATGTATAAATCCTGACAATCCTCCTGGCACTTAACAGCGTACACTATGTTACTCTGTTTGTGTCGGGGGACCCGATCCTTGGGGTGGACCAGTTTTTGGCGCAGCGTGTTTTGGGGTTTAAAAGCCACAGAGACCCGGTGTTTAGAAAAAATGCGTCTCAACTGTTCTGATACTCCTGACACATATGGGATCACTACAGGTTTTCGCTTGGGCAGTGGTTGTCCTTCTCTCCTGGATCGGCTGGAGCTTTCTTTAGGTGCCTTTCCCGCTTTGACAAAAGTCCAGCTGGGATAACCACATTTACTCAGGGCCTTCAGGGCCTTTACGTTTCTCCCACAAAACGCTACGTCCAGATAAACAGATTCAACTTTTGGAGACTAATCATGGATAATTTACACAAAGTAACTTTAAAGAGTAACAAGGCAGAACACAAGAAAACTGCTTGCTATTAGTTTGTAGAGACTCATTTAACGTTACAACACACCTCAGATTTAGACCTCAGTTCAAACAGTTATCATTCTCTGAACAGAACAAGCAGTTTCCCCAAAGTTTCCCACAAGCCCCTGAGAAATGGGAGCCGAGCCAAGGCATTGTCATTCAATCCACCAGCTGTCAGAGGGTGGTGCTGTTACGTAAGACACATTATCCAAGGAGGCCACATTTATTAACTTCAGCACGCTTCAGACAAAGTGTTGGCCGTCAGGCTGATAGATTATGTAATTTCACCCCCTTTTCCCACATGCAGGTCAGGAGGTCACAGGATGTGGACAATGTGTCCTTCTTCTAGTATTCTTCATTCAGAGAAAAGTCACTGGAGTTCCTTTACTGTGGTCACCCTGAAGTTTCTCTTGTTCATTCATAAATCGCCCTCTGAATTTAATTTCAACAGTAAGGTTTTCAGTTTGCTTACTTGATGTTTTTCTCTGTTTTCCTGGACGTTAATGATAAACAAGACAATCTTCATGACAAGCACATTCTTCACTGTTTTTACTTGCTCTGTCAAACTGGTAAGATGGTAAAAACACACGATACTTTCTGTTGGATTTGTATTGTGATTGTCATTTATGCTTAGAAATATCTACCCATATATGCTTAGAGTTTTATGACCAGTTGTAGATTGGTAGAGGTTTTGATCCTTAATAGTCAGCAAACTTTGTGTGCATTCCAGAGCACTCTGGCATGCACACACAACTTAAGGTCAGGAGAGAGGTTATATCTGCTCTTACTGATTTATGGTATAGGAGGACACCTACTCTGTATCTGGTTAAGCATAAGAGCCCTTTGTTTAGATGGACCGCTAGACTCCTGGCAGCAGCTTTGGGGAGTCTTCACAGGTTCACATTCTTACACACACACACACACACACACACACACTCTTACACAACGCACAGGCAAGGTACTCTTTGTGTGTATGTATACGTCATATGTTAATGACCCTATGCATATTCATGTAACCACAATAAAAGGAGTGCTATGGGGAACCTGGCTGAGAGTCCGACGGAGGCCAAGTGGGCGGAACGACATCTGGCTCCGGTCCGGTCTCCCTCATGCATGAGTATGAACTTTGCCTACTTGGTGTTCAGTGCTTTTGCGGTGTAGTTAAATTGTCTCGTTCCAGCGGTGGGCCTGTGCTAGACAGACCCAACACTTTCCTTTAGTCTGACCATGTCACTGATTTCTTACCAAAAACAGTGCTGTTTTGAAACGATTAAACACATGATTCATGATGAAAGAGACTGTGACGGTCACAGAACATTTTATCCAGCAGTTATCACAAGTTGCCCTCCTATCCAAACCTAAAAGCAACAGATGTGCAGCTCGGACGGCTGATGTGGGGTTTTTTGGGGGGTTTTTTTCTTCATCCTTAGGGAAGTGAGCAGCGTGGTGCGCCGCTGCGTCGACAAGCGGACCTCTCAGGAGTACACGGTGAAGATCATCGACATCACCCCCTCCGACAAGATGACGCCGCAGGAGATCGAAGAGACCAGAGAGGCGACGGTGAAGGAGATCGACATCCTCAAGAAAGTCTACGGACAGGAAAACATCAGTACGCATGCTTCATTTAATCAGTTTGACTGGGAAAACTTGGGTTTGTTTAAACTTTGTTCTTCTAACATGGCCAAATATCAAAGTAACTCTCTTCTCCAGTTCAGCTCAAAGACTGCTATGAGTCCAAGGCCTTCTTCTTCTTCCTGGTTTTTGACCTGTAAGTGTTTCACATGGATGATTCCTGAACAGGTATTTAATTCTCAACATTTCCTCCAGCATTACCTGGATCAAAGAGAGAATGCAGTCTCTGAACTCTCATCTCAAAATATAAATAATAGCTTTTTATGTAAGAAACCTTATAATCTTTGGTGAATGAAGCAGATTTAATAATGATGATAATACTACTACTACTACTAAGCAGCATTGGGTGCATATAAATAATGAAATAAGTCCATAAGACTGACATGCCTCAACAATTCAGGTTTCTATTCTGGCCATTTATGGCACCACCAATGAAATTAAGAGACTGAACTCCCAAATCAATGAGAAATTTATTAAAAATATCAAAATACAATTGCAGGTCAAACAACATCAATTTCCTGCAATGCCATTTAAATCAATTAACTGAGAAACATGTACATATAATACAAAGAGTAAGAAGCAAAACAAACGTAGAAAAAGAATGATGAACTGTTAAAAACAAAGTCCCAATGAACTATTTGTGGGTGAACGGGAGGATGTGGGGGGCTTGACCAGTCTTCAGACTTTCATCCTTCGCATCATCTGTAAGTTTGGAAGAAAAGAAAGACAAACATTAAACCAAAACTCAGGAAAATGCATTTCAGCAACACTGCTACAAAACAAGATTTAATAATATCTGAATACAATAAAATGTTGTTTCACATGTCAGAAATAAAAAAAAAACCAAAAAAAAAAAAAAACCACACACCCTGTGCTGTTGGCCTTTCATAAACCACTGCAGTGTCAGATTATAATTAAATAACAAAAGAGGTAATTCTTTGTCAATCAATTCAACCCCAAAATATAGAGAAGCTGTAGGCTGCCATCAAAGCATCCTGGGAGCACCACATTGATTGATAGAGGAATTTGTGATAAAGGAGCCTCAACCAAATATCGAGTATGTAAAGAAAAAATACCTTTAATAAACTGGACATTTCTGATTGCAAATTCTTTTTCATTAATAGTATTTCTTGTTATTATTGGGAAATATCCTAATAAATTTGAGACAGTGGATTTCTGACAGCTGTAAACCTGACAGATGAGCTATAAACCATAACTAAAACAATTTCTTTAGACTGAAATTTCATGATATTCTAATCTTTAGAGATGCACTATTATACATTTGAGGGACTGAACTGATACTTAGGGGTCACCTTAAATTATTAAAGTGCACCCTGTAAAACTAACAGGGTTGTCTGTGTATGTTTACCTTGCGAGCACTGGCTGTCAATCCAGGAGACTTTGCAGATCTGCTAGCGGCTTGGGGAGATTTCCTCGATCCTTTCATTACCACCTGAGGTGATTTAAAGTTTCCAGTTCTCCCAGCTTGTCTCACACCAGCACGTGAACTACCCGATGGCATTTTTTCCTGGTACATGCGTGCGCTCGTCTGAGCGGGCGACTTCTTTAAGCTGTTGCCTGGGGATTTTCGTGCAGAGCTGCGCAGCTTGTTCAGATGTTTCTTCAGGTAGTTATTGCTTTTAGGGGTGTTTTCAATGGTAAACATCATTGACTGCCTCCGGTCGGCCTGAGAGTAATGCAAGTGAAACTTAGCAAAACGCAAAAACAAAGTTTTGTCACAATTTTGTGTGAGCTAAAATTACACTCACTGGGCTGAGGGCAGCACGAAGAGTAGAGCTAGAAGGACCACTGCTCACGCTCCTGTTTTTCGGGGTGAGTGGACGAGGGAAGCAGCTGGCTTTCATCTTTTTCTTCAGGTTGAGATAAAAAGCAAACACAAGGTTACATTTGAAACATTTTTCTACTTATTTTTGATGACTATTCAACAACAATACAATATACTATGCACCAGTAATAATATATCACAGTTTCCTGTTCATGGTACTGTTCAACCAACCTCAGGTGAAGTTTGGTGTAGGGACAACGTGGATGAAGACTGCTTTGTGCCTTTTGGGCTCCTCAGCTGATAGGAGCTGGTGGTCCTTGAGGGTAGTTGACCTGGCATCAAGGACAGACGGTCGGAGCGAGTGCCAGCAGCAGCACCCACCTGTCCCAACATGAGAGACTGTCGATGGGAGATGAGGGAATCCCGCAGCTGGCTTGGAACCATGGACGCTCGGCGGATTGTGTCAGACGGGTCACCTGTACGTAGCTCTTCGTCTGTGAAAACCAATGGACCACTCCTTCCAGTCTAGAAGAAGAAAGAAGGATTTTAGTGCATTCAGTGTACATTCAGTGTAGTGTATTCAATATACACTCGTTTAATTAGGAACAAACACACTATTTGAGAAATTTGGCATCCAAATGCTTCTCTTATCACCTCAGACTCAACAGGGTAACTGCTCTTTAGATGAGGCAGACAGGCCTTGTTCCTGGCCTGGAGCTCCGCAATCCTCAGCCAGTCTTCAGGTCCGCCGTCAGGCTCGTTTTCTGCTCCGACACAGAAGGTACTGGTGGCTGAAAAGAAACCGATGAAGGAAAATAGTTACACATACACACAAATCTCAGGTTTTACTGTTGTTACTATGAACGTGCAGTTTGCAATTTTAATATCAGCTCCAAATTCGGCTTCGACCAATTGTTAAAACAAGGAAAAACAGTGATTTCCAAGGTGTGGTCAGCGTCCCCTCATGGGCCACAAAGGTACTGCAGGTGGGCCACAACAGTAACAGAAATTCAGCTTGACATCACTCACAAGTATGCTAAGTTACATACTTATATAAATTTAGTTATATAAAAAGTGAATTATAACTGGTAAAGGAAGCTGATTGGTTGAAATAATTTTAATGAAATAGTCTTTATAATTGTCATAACTGTAATTATGATTTCTTCCATAATCAAGCAGCTTGAGGTGCTCCTACTATACAATAATTGATACCCAAATGAATAATGCAGTTTCTCTCTGAAGACTTATTAGAATTACAATAAAAAAAACCAACCAACCAACCAAACAAACTCCAAACTTAAGTGAAGTTCCATCATGATTCTGCAACTGTTTCCTTTCAGGAGGGAAAACTGATCCTTTTACTCACGCTGTACGTGGATGGTGCTCCGTCTGTACCCTGGAAGCCCAATGAGTTGGTCGCTGGCACAGCTGGTCCTTCTGGCGGGAGTGTCAAACAGCTCCATAGACACGGGCCGGGCGGAGTTTGCATTAGCAAGGTTTGGCTGGGAGCGAGCTGAAGCCAGGCTGTAGAAGGTCTCATCAGCTTCGCCGCAGCCCGGGGTCTTCTACAGATCAGACATCAACAGTCACAACTACAGTAATACTTGGATGGAGGTTTAGGGATATTTAGAAAGGGAAATTCTGGACCACTCAAATGTATTGTTAAGGTGCTGCGGTGAATTAATATGTGCTGCCAACAAGCAAGTGATGTACACAGAGATCTATAAGTCAACTAATCTTTTAGTATGATAGTTAAAACTTGAGACAGTGATTCCTCGTTAGAGAAAGGCATCATCAGAGAAATTTTAGAAACTGGTTAAATGAAACAACAATAATAGTAATAATAATAATAGTAATAATAATAATAATAATAATAATAATAATAATAATAGTAGTACACCTTCATCAGCATAGTGACTAAATTACATAAAAAGTGAAGTTGAAACCCCTGTGATTTAAAAAAAAAGTACAGAGAATATTAAAATAAACCAATTTTATCAGTGTGTATTATTGTGAACATGCAGTAAGCGTGTGTGAGTTTCCTCCACCTTGGTCATAGTGATGTTTATAACCTGTGTGGTTCTTCGGCGTTTGACTGACGAAGTGGGATTTTTTTGGGTTGAATCCATAATTTCCTCTGCTCCGGTTCTGGAAGATGAGAAAGAAAAAGAATTTGAAAATGAAAGATTTTGAAAGCAAATAAATCAGTGTTGTTTCTAATACAAAAAATAAAATTTAGACACAATTATCTGTACAATTGTGTCTAATTCAGTTTTATACATTACAATTACAATTGTACATTTATGAAAAAATGTTAAAGGGTCTGAATAATAAAATATTTTACTACAGTAACCAGGAAATAAAGTACACACTCCTTAAAGAAGTAAAGAGTTTCAAAGTTTTTCATAATCGCAGAATATCAGGGGACAAGATATAATCACTGCTAATTCTTAAATCTTGTCTCGATAATAATACATGTCTTGGTAATATCACAACCAATCTAGAGCTAAAAAGGTGTAAGGAGTATGACCACAAAAGCACCTCTTGACTTGTCTGGTGTTTATAGGAGTAAAGTACAAAGTTTCCAGTGACTCGGCCTTTAGACCCCGGCGTTTGGCTGCCAAGCGTTCTGAACTGCGAACAAGTGGTGTGCTGGATTCATCGGGCGCTGACAGTTTTCTGAAAAAGTTAGTTTTTAAAAAAAGAAAGAAAACAGTGTGCATTAATCACTACCCCTACTAAATCTTTCCAAATCCAATATAACACTTTCACCTGCTCCACACACTGAGTGTCTGCATGTATAGAGTGGTTTTTGTAAGAACTACCACAAAGGTGATGTTCAGAATTTTGGCAGGTGTTTGTGTGTCTAGAAAGACATGTTGTGTTTTGTCAGTACTAAAGTAGTCATGAAACATCACAGGTGTGTCATTGGGATTGAAATGAAGTTGAAGATGTGTGTAGGAACACAGAGTGAAGGCATGTCAGAAATTATGAGCCACAGCCCCTGAAACATGAATATCAATTTGTCATCCCATTTGGATTCTTCTCAATGTAATGCATTACTGCAATCATCGTGTGCTTCATGTAATGCATTTTACTCTAAGAACACACTGACTTCAGCTGGAGCCATCCTTCCCAACTGGACTTCAGTTATCTGTTACTCAAGTCACGGCTTTTAAAAGATTTTGCATCTCCTCTTCTCTAGAACACCAGTCTTTTAACGCTGTTCTGTGCGTTTAATTTATTTTCCTGTCTGTTTGGTGAGCAAGTCCTAAGAAAGGATTCTGAGAAACCTTAACCCAACACTTACCTTGTGGAGTTCAGAGAGTCTTCCAGACTGCTCTGGTCCAGGCTATCTGAGCTCATAGCTCTCTTCACCTGTGCTCTAGTGCAAACCCCCGAGTTTGAGTAAGGCACCTCAAAGAAACACGAGCCTGTTGCACTGCCTCCAGTGGCATGAATCTTGTTCTGTACTCTCAAATTCTGGTCAGCACAGGCCAGCTGAAAGTAAACAGAAATTTTGTGAGGTTTCACCTGAGATTCTTCTCACAGAACAGATTAGAATGCTTAAAAAAAAAAAAAAAAAAAAAAAAAAAAAAAAATCAAGTGTGCTTTTAATTTCTTGTTTCTCCTCATGGTGTTCAATTGTCATGCTTCAAACTCCAATACTAACCTGTGCCTCCAAGCTGGCCACCCTGTGTGAAAGTGTCTTCTCATTGGCTTGAGCCTTGTCCAAATCAAGCTGAAGTACTTTCTTTTCCATTATCATAGTGTGCATTTCACGCTCTTTAGCTTCAAGAGAAAGCTTGAGAGCATCCACTTCTTCTTGGCTTTGCTGGAGAAGCTGCTTCTTGCTGTTGTAATGATTTGCAGCCTTCTCCATCTGTGGTATTCAAAACACGTATCTTAATAATTTTCTAGTCCAGATCATTTGTCACACACACAAAAAAATGCTCATGAACAAAACAGTTATTCTAATAAGTGATAAGCAGAAATAAAAATGATCAAATTCTCAAACAAATCCATGCGGCTATTCAGTCACAAGCAGTAAAATATATTTTGTAACAGTTTCTGGTCACACCAACCTGAGCCTTGTAGTGTTCAGCAGCCTCTGATTTAGTGGCAAGCTGTTCCTGCAGATCTCTCTTGATTAGCTCAATTTCTTCTGCTTTCTCTCGCTCTTTCAACAATTTCTCATTCTGCATTTTCAGTATTTCCAGCTCTTGCTGCAGTACAGACTCAAGCTTCCGTGAGGCTACATTCTCCCTCTCAAGGGCCAGGTTGGCTTGGAGAAGTCTTTCCTTCTCAAAAACTATGGCTTCGTGATCCTTTTCTGCCTGGAGTATTCTGACCAAAAGCACCTGTTTTTCTTGAACAAGAGCCTCCTTCTCCTTGAGTGTGGTAACCTGCATCTCCTGCACGGTTTCTTTCAACCTGATGTTTGCAGCATGTGTTGCTTCATTCTGTGTCAACTCTGCAGTTGCAGATGCAAGTTGTTGCTGAAGGAGGTTTATTTGCTGAGCAGACTCTTGCTGAGTTTCAACTAATTTCTGCTCTTTGGCCAGAAGCCTTTCCACCTCCTCCTTCAAATTCTGGATCTCATTTTGGAGAACATAGGTCTGTTTGGAGCTCTCCCGTTTTATTTCACCCACCATTTTCTCATTGGCTTCAGCTTCAGCTTTTGTTTTTTGTACCAAGTTAGCTTGAGCAGTGACCTCCTCTCTGAGTGTGTTTATACTTTGGTCTTTATCAGCTGCGAGCGCATTGACAACTGACAACTCTGCCTGAAGGACTTTAACCTTTTCCTCTGCTTTTGTGAGATACTCACTCGTGTCACATACTTGTTTTTTCAAAGTTTCAATCTCTTGCTGCAGCATGTCAGAGTGGACCGAACCCTCTTTTTGAAGTGTGATCAGTTGTTCTTCTTTGGCCTCGACCTGCTCCCTCAGCCGCTTTACCTCATCTTCTGAGGTCATCATCATGTTTTGTAGAGAGTTCTTTTCCTGAGAAAACTCAAATTCCTTTTGTTTCAGTAGGTTTTCTTTAACCTCAGCCTGCTCTGTTGCACTCTTCAGTGATTCATTCAAACACTGTACTTGACCCTGAAGAGTTTGGATCTCATTCTGTAGAGCTTCTGACTCCTTGCATTTGTCAAACTTGATCTCATCTACCTCAGCCTCTTTAGTCTGGATTTCCTGCTTCAGTCGATTCACTTCTGCCTCAAGAACTGAAATGTGTTTCCTAAGCTCCTCAATGTGCAAAGTGCTTTCCTCTTGCTGTTTGGCCATTAGAGCTTCTCTGGCTTGAACCTGGTCCTTGGCCATCTCAAGAGAATGGGTCATGCTTTTGATTTGGTTGTTCAGATCATCAAGCTCTTGCTGCAACAATTTAGAGCATGTAGAGGCCTCAGTCTCTAGCCGAACCATCTGTTCCTCTTTTGCCTGGACCTCATTTTTCATTCGCTTCATCTCTTCCTCAGAGGCAGACAGTTGTCGCTGCAACAGCTCTTTCTGGACGACGCTCTCCTGCTCCTGTTTTTCAAGCACAACTAGCTGCTTTTGAAACTCCTCCTCTGCTTTTGTGAGAGATTCTCTCATAGTATTCACATTGGATTTTAGAGTTTCGATCTCTTGTTGTAGCATGTCAGAGTGGACCGAACCCTCTTTTTGAAGTGTGATCAGTTGTTCTTCTTTGGCCTCGACCTGCTCCCTCAGCCGCTTTACCTCATCTTCTGAGGTCATCATCATGTTTTGTAAAGAGTCCTTTTCCTGAGAAAACTCAAATTCCTTTTGTTTCAGTAGGTTTTCTTTAACCTCAGCCTGCTCTGTTGCAGTCTTCAGTGATTCATTCAAACACTGTACTTGACCCTGAAGAGTTTGGATCTCATCCTGTAGAGCTTCTGACTCCTTGCATTTGTCAGTCTTCATCTCATCTACCTCAACCTCTTTAGTCTGGATTTCCTGCTTCAGTCGATTCACTTCTGCCTCAAGAACTGAAATGTGTTTCCTAAGCTCCTCAATGTGCAAAGTGCTTTCCTCTTGCTGTTTGGCCATTAGAGCTTCTCTGGCTTGAGCCTGGTCCTTGGCCATCTCAAGAGAATGGGTCATGCTTTTGATTTGGTTGTTCAGATCATCAAGCTCTTGCTGCAACAATTCAGAGCGTGTAGAGGCCTCAGTCTCTAGCCGAACCATCTGTTCCTCTTTTGCCTGGACATCATTTTTCATTCGCTTCATCTCTTCCTCAGAAGCAGACAGTTGTCGCTGCAACAGCTCTTTCTGGACGACGCTCTCCTGCTCCTGTTTTTCAAGCACAACTAGCTGCTTTTGAAACTCCTCCTCTGCTTTTGTGAGAGATTCTCTCATAGTATTCACATTGGACTTTAGAGTTTCAATCTCTTGTTGTAGCATGTCAGAGTGTATTGAGCCCTCTTTTTGAAGTGTGATCAGTTGTTCTTCTTTGGCCCCGACCTGCTCCCTCAGCCGCTTTACCTCATCTTCTGAGGTCATCATCATGTTTTGTAGAGAGTCCTTTTCCTGAGAAAACTCAAATTCCTTTTGTTTCAGTAGGTTTTCTTTAACCTCAGCCTGCTCTGTTGCAGTCTTCAGTGCTTCATTCAAACACTGTACTTGACCTTGAAGAGTTTGGATCTCATTCTTTAGAGCTTCTGACTCCTTGCAGTTGTCGTTCTTCATCTCATCTACCTCAGCCTCTTTAGTCTGGATTTCCTGCTTCAGTCGATTCACTTCTGCCTCAAGAACTGAAATGTGTTTCCTAAACTCCTCAATGTGCAAAGTGCTTTCCTCTTGTTGTTTGGCCATTAGAGCTTCTCTGGTTTGAGCCTGGTCCTTGGCCATCTCAAGAGAATGGGTCATGCTTTTGATTTGGTTGTTCAGATCATCAAGCTCTTGCTGCAACAATTCAGAGCGTGTAGAGGCCTCAGTCTCTAGCCGAACCATCTGTTCCTCTTTTGCCTGGACCTCACTTTTCATTCGCTTCATCTCTTCCTCAGAGGCAGACAGTTGTCGCTGCAACAGCTCTTTCTGGACGACACTCTCCTGCTCCTGTTTTTCAAGCACAATTAGCTGCTTTTGAAACTCCTCCTCTGCTTTTGTGAGAGCCTCTCTCGTGTCACATACTTGGTTTTTCAGAGTTTCGATCTCTTGTTGTAGCATGTCAGAGTTGATCGAACCCTCCTTTTGAAGTGTGATCAGTTGTTCTTCTTTGGCCTCGACCTGCTCCCTCAGCCGCTTTACCTCATCTTCTGAGGTCATCATCATGTTTTGTAGAGAGTTCTTTTCCTGAGAAAACTCAAATTCCTTTTGTTTCAGCAGGTTTTCTTTAACCTCAGCCTGCTCTGTTGCACTCTTCAGTGATTCTTTCAAACACTGTACTTGACCCTGAAGAGTTTGGATCTCATTCTGTAGAGCTTCTGACTCCTTGCATTTGTCAAACTTGATCTCATCTACCTCAGCCTCTTTAGTCTGGATTTCCTGCTTCAGTCGATTCACTTCTGCCTCAAGAACTGAAATGTGTTTCCTAAGCTCCTCAATGTGCAAAGTGCTTTCCTCTTGCTGTTTGGCCATTAGAGCTTCTCTGGCTTGAACCTGGTCCTTGGCCATCTCAAGAGAATGGGTCATGCTTTTGATTTGGTTGTTCAGATCATCAAGCTCTTGCTGCAACAATTCAGAGCGTGTAGAGGCCTCAGTCTCTAGCCGAGCCAACTGTTCTTCCTTAGCATGAATATCTGCATTTAGCCTCTTCATTTCATCTTGAGACACTGTCTTCTGCTTCTCGAGTGCTTCCATGTGTTCAGCAATTTGTTGTTGAAGTAGCTCTCTTTGTTGGACATTCTCTTGTGTGGTTTTATCCAGCAAGTCTTGCTTCATGTGAATTTCCTGCTCCGCCTGTTTGAGAGATGAACTAAGGTCTTCCACTTGAGCTGTTAAGATCTGGATTGTGTCACTGAGAGTTTCTTGCACATTAGACTTTTCAAGAAGTAACTTGGAAAGCTCTTCTTCTTTGGCTTGAATTTCATCTTTGTTTTTGTTAGTTTCATCTGTAAGCATGTCAACTTCATCTTTGAGACTGTTAATTTGCTGCTCTTTAACAGCCAACAGAGAAGTAGCAGCAGTTAACTTTGTCTCAAGATCATTCACCTTTTCTTCAGTCTGACGAAGAAGATCTTCCTTTGCTTGCTTAATTTCCTGTAGTTTTTTTATTTCTTGTTCACAAGCAGCAATATGCTGTTGTAGCCTGTCTGTCTGCTCATTTTTTTGTTGCTCAACCTGCTCAAGCTGAAGCTTAAGGACTCGGATCTCTTCCTGAAGAACTCTCCTCTGCTCATTTATCTCCTTAATTTCTTGGTGGCATTCCTCCAGTTGCTGAGTTTTAGCATGAATCTCCAGCTCAGCCTTTTTCAGGGAGAAATGTGTAGTCTCTAGCTCATTCTTCAAACCCCTGATTTCAGTCTCCAACATTTCTCTCTGGCAATTTAAGAACCAACAATTATAATCAATGAAATAGAAAATAAAATTTCCAAACTTAAACAGAAAATACTGAAAACTGAGGATACACAATTCAAGATGTTTATCGTTTACCATAATATTTTATACATTTTTCATATTTTACATATTTTTCAATTAAGTTTGATTTTAAAATTGTTAGCTTTTACATATAATTACCTCTACTATGGGTCCCATATTTTCCCCTACTTCGTCCTTACTGGCCTTGCTTATTTCATCCTCCAAACAGGAAATCTTTCCTTGAAGGATTTGAATTTGTTCTGTAAGGAGTTCCTGAGAAATGAGAAAGAGAGCAGCTTACAGTAAATTCATTTGTATAAAAACCAACATTTAATGAGACCAATGGAGAAATAAGATTACTTACATTCAACACAGAACTAATATAACTACTCTTCCTTATTTATAACAAAATAGGCAGACACAAGTATTTAAATGTGCTTTTCTTGTGAGTCTTTAACAGAAATGATGTTTCCAATTCATTGTCCTTTTTGCATTTGGATTTCTCTGAATGACACAGGAATGCATGTTAAACTATCTCTTGTGAATCTATACCTTTTGAGCAGTTGCTTGGTTGAGCTCAGACTGTAGGTGGTTTGTTTTGTTTCTCCACTCCTCCTGAGCAGACACTTGACTTTCCGTCAGTCTACCAACTTCTGTCTCAAAGACGGCAAGCTGTGAGCACACAGCTCTCACCTGAGAAAATTTTTAAAAGATAAAAAGGTTTTTCAAATCCATTTTTTGATCTTAAAACTGACACAAAAAACTCCTCAAGACTTTAAAAGGTTTCTACTAGTGCAACACTCTCCAGAAACATCAAATGCACATGACCTTTACTGAATCCTGTCATAATTGAGATTTCACTATCACAGATTTGCCTCAAAAGCCATAACAGCAGACACGGTCATTAGATCTTTAGTGTAAATAAGAGACCCTCAAGAAAAAAACAAAAACAAAACAAACAACAATTTAAAAAAACAAAAACAAAACAAACAACAATTTAAAAAAACAAAAACAAACAAAAAACTAAATATTTTGCATGTTATTACCTGAGAAGAAAGCACACCGTTTTCATCTGCAAGCTCATCCACTTTGCGCTCCATGAGTGAAGTGTTTGTCTTGAGGTCTTTATTTTGCTTCAGCATCTCATTAAGACGCTTTTGTAAGCTGGAAAAATAAATAAATAAATAAATGAATAAATAAATATGTACAAAGGTCTTGAAGTACAGATTATTAGTCTGTTGTACAGAATTTAGTCTGTTGTTAGGGGTTGCTAGGCAACATGATTACAAAATATCGTGTAACTTTTGTGGATAGAAATTAGATGTTATGGTTGTGATATTAAAATGATGATTTTATATGGTGTTATAGGTAGGGATGGGAATCGAAACCCGGTTCTTGTTGAGAACCGGTTCCCACTGTTTCAATTAATTGGAAGCCCTAGGCTGTGAATCTCTTAAGATCTCACTGTTGGGTTTGTAAGGCCATGTTACTCTTAAATTTCTATCTTGTTCAAAGAGAAGATATAAAACAAAGTTATAAGCTAATCGACCTGTGTGTTCTTCTTTTTTAAAAACAAGAATCGATAAAGAATCAAGTTGTTAAACAGAATCAAAAAAGGAATCTGAATCGTGAAAATCTTATCAATTCCCATCCCTAGTTATAGGTTCATAAATCACTGTTCTTGGGTACTTACTCATTGTTCTTGATCTCAAGCTCATTAATTTGTTCTTTGGTAACATGCTCCTGATCACCTTGTTCTTCCTTTAGTTTATCCAGGCGGTACTGCAACTGGTTAATGTGAGACTCTGGGAAAGAGAGAGAAAGAAAACCAAAGCATGAAGCTAAGTCTATTGAAAACATGACAGGTATAAAAAGCTTAAATGAAAATGCACACAATCTTAGACAAAATATGAGTGGTGCTTTAACAAGAATTTTGCCATTTCTCATATAAGTCTAACAAAATGCAAACCATACATTCAACAGATAGTACCTCTTTGTTCAATGAGCGCAATCTTGCTGGCCAGCTCCCTCTCCAAACTATCTCGGTAGTCTCGCTCCTTGATCATCTGTCGCTGCATTTTCCTCAGCTGAAATTTCGGTGTGTTCATTACATCCTCCAGAGGAGAACTGCTGTGTGAATTAAGCAGATCAGAAAGGTAAAGGTTTTCAATGAAATGATGACAACCTGTGGATTTTCATCATGTATATTATAAGATAATATAATACGAGGAAGTTTGGATTAACATAACCCATAAAACTGTCTTATATCTTTAAATAAATATTTTCAGGTTATGTTACAATATTCAAGTCAAATCTGGTACCTGACTGAAGAAGAAGCCACAGTTTCTATGTCCAGAAATTTTATTCTACTGGTTCGGTGGAAGAAAGGAGACTCATCACCCAAGAAGGAAGAGATGCTTGACATGTTGGTACCAGAGGTGGCTGCTGATTGCTCAAATATTTCTTGAGAGAAAGTCAAATCTGAGACAAAGATTACACGATAAAGTCAAGCCAGTTAGTTTGTTTTGCTAAAGACTTCTTATTACAGTCTACCCCGGAGGGGAAAAACAAAAGTGACACATTTCTGACTTACGTTTTCCTCTCAGATGGGCGTCAAGTTCCTCGCTCAAATAAACACAACCCTCACTCTCCATCACAAAGGAACTAGTTAGGTGTGCTAGCTCCCGCTAGCAGAGTGGGAATAAATAAATACACACAGAATTAAAAATAATAGCACCATGCAACTAATGATAAATGAGATGAGATATATAAGTGTGACCACAATACACCAGCAGCTCCCAGCTTACCTCCACATCGCAGTCCAACATGTTCAGAGTGCAGTGGTCATTCATCATATCATGGTATACAAGCAACAAAAGCACCTAGTGATGTCGCAATAAAAAAGTATGATAAGTGCTTTCTCTGGGCCTTTCAAAAGAAAAATGAAAAACAAAGAGGAAGTTTTTTACCTTTGAAATTTCAGCTGTTAGGCTGATGCCATCTCTAATGTGGTCCCAACGCAGAGAAGAGCTCTTGCTTGCATTAAATCTGCAGTCCCCTAAACAACAAAACACACACACGCTCAGGTCAGTAATATATTTATCACCCATTATAATAAAAATGGTACCAGTGAGGAAGTTTTACAGTGAGGCTCAGGAAGTAAAGCCAATCATCTTTAAACATGAAGCTCAGTTGCTCACATACTGAAGCGTCCTTGTGCAAGACACTAAACCCCAAACTAACACTTATCCACTAGAGTTAATGTGTATTATATGAATGAGTGAATTTGGCTTGTAGGCTAAAACACACCCTGTAACAGTAGAAAAGTGTTAAATAAGTAGCAGTCCATCTACCAGGACACAATTTGGATCACACCCAGGAATGCAGGGTGTGTCCAAAGGTGCAAAATATCTGTTATTTAAGGGAGAGAAAACAATGTGTTTAAAGTAAGGATGAGCTCTAAGTTCCTACATTAACACTTTCTGAAATACAAAGCGCTTTAAGCCCGATCAGACCATGAAATCCCCTTTAATCATACGTACTTCAGTCATTGGTTTGGAACAACATAAGCCTCAATAAGCTAAAGTGCTGTGATTCACCAGCTGGAGCCTTTATTACATCTATCTTGTATTAATATCAGACTCATTCAAAAAGACGCTCTTTTAACTCTCTCCAGAAAGAAACTCACTTTCTAGGAACTCTGCAATGACTCTGAACTGATCCTCAGTTGCATCATTTAGACAGGGGATGGGCTGCTTTTTCCTAAAATGACAAAGAAAAAGAAGAAAAATATAATAAAATAAAGGTTTGCTGCAAGGAAGTAGGAGCTCTATATTTTCCAAAAGCACACAACCAACACGTTTAACACCCTGTCAGTCGCTGACACTCCCTGTTTACACAGGCTAAACCAGGGGTGGGCAATCTCAGTCCACGAGGGCCGGTGTCCCTGCAGGTTTTAGATCTCACCTTGGGTCAACACACCTGAATCACATGATTAGTTCGTTACCAGGCCTCTGGAGAACTTCAGGACATGTTGAGGAGCTAATTTAGCCATTTAAATCAGCTGTGTTGGTTCGAGGACACATCTAAAACCTGCAGGACACCAGCCCTCGTGGACTGAGATTGCCCACTCCTGGGCTAAACATTACACCGCATTGCCAGCATACTTACAGCATATAAACAAGTCTAAGTACGATCACTCCGTCCTGCAAGTCATCGATGGTCAGTTCTGAGTCACAGAGTTTTAAACTGTTCACCTATAAAATTATAGTTTGGAGAGAAAAAAACAAAACAAAAACGGGTGATTAAAACGTTAAACATTAGTGCAATCATTTCACCGTAATTTCCACTAACATAACTCAACTTACCCAGGCAAGTAAAGACTTTACAGCCAAGTTCATCTCCATCTTGGCTGACCCTTTATTCAAAAAAGGGATTTCCGATCAGGAAACTATAAAACAAAAAGCTATGTTAAATACTTGCAAGCTATCCAGTTAGCACCGATTAACATTGTTGCACGACATTTTTTTAACTACTACTACTTAACAAGTACCTGACAATAATATCTACAATGTGTTTCAGCAAAGTTATTTTGACCATAATGTTTTAAAGCACCAGCTGCTGACCTACTGTTGCGCCGAAATAGAGCTGCCAAAGGGTTCAGTAACGTCTATTAAGTCGAACGGTAGTAAAAATCGTGACTCACCTTAAAGGTTAGCAATTCTTGCCACTTGTACAGCACTAGTCTGAAGTGTAGCTTATTAGTGTCTGAAGATACGCCTGCCAGTCTACAGTACATAGAGTTACTGGTAGAAAATAAACAGTCCCATGTGAACTAACACGAAATTCAAAAAGAGACGAAGAAAATTGAACCAGCCAATCCGTTTACACGTATACACGCGTCTGAAAAATAGGCTAAGTTGATTGGTTTACAAAGCGGAAGTTGTGCTCGATCATGTCCGGGCAACACAGGTACTGCGGAAAAGTTAAATAAATAAATAAATAAATTACATCCTATCTCCTTTTTAAACACTTTATATTGACCTCCATGCCAAGTGACGTGAGTTACGGAAAAGGGTGAAGAAGAATTTGTAAGGGCTTCAGAGAATCGCGGCGTTCGTTCGGCGGCTCATGTTGATGACGTGTATGTTTGCCAAGGTGAAACTACAATCTTCCGAGGAAGGACTACAACAAGCGCAGCTGTCAAAACGAAATGACGGCTTTTGTTTTCGGTCACTATTATTGTTAAAACGTGGAAAACCCAGTGAAACAGAGATCCTTACCATGGATGGAATAGAAAATAGATATATACACTCAGTGGACACTTTATTAGGTACACTTTGCTAGTTCTGGGTGGAACTACAGAAATACTTCAATGCTATTTGGCAGAAATTTAATAAGATACTGGAGTGTGGCAAAATCCCAGTAGATCAGCAAGTTTTAAAATACTCAGAGCCATCATTCAAAACCATTTAAATTACCTTTCTTTCTTATGCTGATGCTTAAACTTTAAGAAACAAAGGTAATCATTCATCTTAACCATTTCAGATGCTAAAATGCAATAAGTTTCTGCCATGTGATTGTCTGGTTACATTACATTCTCCATTTCTAGTCAAATTATGACTTGTAGCTGAGGGCATGCAGGTGGCAGGCTAAACTATGATGACAATGTTCACATGACATTTTCTTTAAATGACAGATTCAGCACAAGCGTTTACAGTAAACAGCCAGTGGGGGGTGAAAAAAAAACACAATTCTCAGCACTACAGCTTTGTGAAAAAATCAGATTCTGGTTCTGATTTACCATTTATGGAAGTGCAAAATAGAAAGGAACAGCAAATGGAAAAACTAACTGTAAAAATGAAAGACAACAAGAAAATGGAAAAGAAAAAGGGAAGAGGCTCTGATAAAAGCAAAAAAATCTGTATTCTTAATTACCTTTGGTCACCTATTTAGTTACTTCTGGTTTTAAACTATACCGCTTGACATTTTATTTCTGTCCAGAGGTCCAGAGGTACCAAAGAAGTTCAAATGTTTGATAAAAGGGCCTGAAATCCAACTTTCCCTGTGATGAAAGTGACTATTTTTACGTTAAGGTTGGACTCCTGTGGCCCTGTAGGACGTATTTCAGTCAAAAACTAAGTAGAGCTGCCAGTGACAGCTAAAGGAAACACACATGGCTTCAGCTGGTTAACCCATGACCTGATAGATGAAGTCCCTTTATTTTGGAATTGTGAATCACTTGTTTACCAGCTCTTTAAATTCATACAGACTGATATTTCATATCACACAGTGACAGGAAAACACCTTTGCACAATGATCACTTCATATAATTATCTTTCTTTGTGTCTCGTACTCCGGAAACATCAACATCGTTTCCACAGGAAGTGGTCTGAAGCAGACTTTTGCAGCAGGTCCTTTCTGCTGTCTGTCAAAAGTACGATATCACTGTTTGAAAGATTTTTTTTTTAGTCATTTGGGTTCATTTGTTTTTTCCCATGACTGCTGCTCAGTTAAAATAATGGTTGTGTTAATCTGGCTGCAGTTAATATAAAGAATTTCTTCAAAGAAGTGAAACTGGTGGTCTTGTGGTTTTGTTCCGTGATGCTTAAACAGGTTAATATATCATCGTCAGGGTGCTGCTCACATTGTACAAGATGATGATGAAGATGCACGTTGTCAGGTGGACTTTCCTTTTTGCCCTGTGCTTCACTTGTGTGTCTTCAAATAGTAAGTTTTTTTGTTTTTTTAAGAAATCTGAAAAATATGATATAAAAAATGTACAAATAATAACCAGTTTTAATGTAATATTTAGAAAAAAATATGTCTAGATAAGTCTGTTAGGTTTTCTTTCATTTCTTTTTCTTTCTTTTTTTTTAATATTTGACTTTACCGAGTGAAAAGCTCAGAATCCGGTCAATGAAAAGTACACCTAATGTATTTAGACCATTAAACTTAACTGTCATGAGCTTCATGGCATTACTATGTCCAGTTAACTTTGGTTCATAGAGAAACACATTTAGCTGAACATATTTTCTAATAAAATAAATAACACAAGTTGTCAGTTTTGAAGTTCAGCGTAAAATCTTCTGTAAACTATCCTAGAGCAAGCTGCTTAAAACCAGTTGCAAAAACGGGACATTGCATTGGATTTAAAAAAAGAGACAGAGTAAAATTAAATAATAAACTTGGTCTGAATGACCACCACGCTCAGATGAGTCAGTTTAACCTCCAGGGATCCAATGATTAAAAAGCTTAAATGGAGAAAAACAGGTGAGGAATTCCAACCGGACTTCAGCGTGGAGGTGGGACAATCTGTTTTTTCTGACAGTGACACATGGCAACTTGTGTTTATTGCAGAAAGGGTGAACTCTATACTATGCAAAAGTATTTGCAGAGCAAATTCAAAAAGTAATACCATTATTAAAACTATTTAGAAGACTAAACAAGGTAAACTTTCAGCAGGATTTCGATATAAAGTCTACCAGCGACCTGATAGAAGACTGTTTAATAAAGAGTAAGTGATCTTAAGATCAGATCACTCATAACACCTGAACAAAACACAAAGGAAATGTTCATCATAACTTTGACTTAAACTTAACCAAACTCTTGTTTAGCTGCATTTTAAAGAGTATATCTGTTAGATTTGTATCTTTATTTTAACATTTACAACAAATGACCATACTTTTTTCCTTGATATAGTAACACAGGGTCATTTTTACCTGTGTGTTTGGCAGGCAATGTAAAATTGTTCATGGTTTTCATAAGCAAGATTAAGGTTATCATTTATACATTATTAGTCTTTGTCATAATCACTCAGTTACATTTCAGAAATCCACACCCTTTAATGGAGTGACCTGAATTTTCTCTTTTGTTTCATTTTTCCCTTTATGATGAAGAATCCTGTGAGCATTTAGGAGGAATCGTTGAAGAGTACAGACTAGGGGCTCTAGTTGGGTCATCTTTGCTTCTACCATGCAACATTCAAAAAAGCAGCTTCAAAACAGTGACATGGAACTACAATGGCTCAGGGCAATTGCTCAATCTGTCATCTGAAGGGCACGTTACATTCCTGGACCCCAGAAATGGCCGAGTGAAAGTCTATCCAAACCAGGGCTCAGAGGGGAACTACTCTATCAGAATTGATGCTCTTGAAAAGGCTGATGTAGGATTTTATCACTGTATACAGGGGGGGGAATGTGTTCAAGTGGTGCTGTATGAAATAGGTAAGTGGATTTTTACTTGTAGATTTTAAGTTTATTCAGTATTAAGCAGCAGCCTGTACTGTTTCTTCCGTCCTTGGGTGACAAATGTCAAGGCCCAGCACAAAGGAAAAGGACAAATAAATAAGTTTG
Source organism: Oreochromis aureus (assembly GCF_013358895.1). NCBI lineage: Eukaryota > Metazoa > Chordata > Actinopteri > Cichliformes > Cichlidae > Oreochromis > Oreochromis aureus. The sequence continues at coordinate 24,096,354 of NC_052955.1, read as the reverse complement.
TTTCCTGTGATATAGATCTTGTTAAACCACAACTCTTCATGCAGGTACACAAAAAATCCCGTGGCTGGTGATTTACATCTGCACTGGTGTGACTGCTCTATTTGTGCTGGGTATCGGTGGCTACTACAGCTACCAAAAATGCAAAGGTGAGAATTGCCCTGTCTGAAATTTAAAGTCAAAGCTGGGTGTTTTAGTGATTGTTTAGGAGGCTCATTGTATATTCAACTCACTTTTTGATCCTGTTGTAGATATCCATAACAACAAAAGCAACAGCGAAGTAGAGAAGAGTACGGTCATTCCCAGTAGTGCAGCTGCTCCGGGTAAGCAACAATTTCAACTCTGTGTCACTCCGGTAATGTTTATTTGCTGGGTGTAAACTAGAAGACTAGAAGACTCTCTTCCTTTTTAAAAAATGTATGACAGATGCATAAAATACATTTAAACAAGTACCACTTTCATGGCTATCCATTATGTTTAATGTTCATGTGAATTTGCATTATAATAACAACAATATACATAACACGCTATACAGAGGTAAAACTACAAAACATGCCTTTATCTATCAAATCATAGACTGTTTGCTACCTTTCAGCTGTTCATTTATAGTTTTACAAAATAATTTGATGTTTTTAATCAATATTATTAAGTAACTGTTAGGTCAGCTGTTAACCAACGCACTTTAAAGGTGCTATTTCAACCGTTTATTCACTCTTTGACAGTTATTTACATATTTAATTCATCCCTGTTTTGTTTGTGAAGATGGCTACCTGCTGTCTTCATGTTTAGCAGAACCAAACAGAAGACATCTTTCAGTTACTCTGCTAATGTTTCACTGCAGGTCCCAGTGCCCCACCTGTGACAACAATCAACATACCAGTAGGTGTGCATGTACATGTACCACAGGCAGTAGGAGCCTACCCTCATGATCTTGTTTATGGTGAGTTTACTCATTATTTTCTTCTCTTCCTCACTATTAAAAAAACATTTTGAAGTTATTGTATATCAACTGAAAAATGGGGGGAAAAAAGTTCAATATATAATGTTCTCAAACAATAGAAAATGATGACCAGTTCCCAACCAGTGCTGACCCCAACAGAAGTAATCCACACAGAGCTGTGCAGTATCTGGACAGGACCCAGCCTCAACAGCCCGGTCAAAGCAGCGGTGGAATTTATCCAAACTTGGATCAGTTTCGCTTTGAAAGGGTGGAAAGTCAGAGAACCAAACATAGATTTCATTTAGGTGCTTAGAAAAAGTCAATATACTTTCTGCAGTTTGCATTATTGGTGACTTCTAAATTGTAACTGTGTGAAGTAACCGTCTTCTCTTACCCCATTAGACCTTTTCAGCAGATTACGGCCAGCAAGTTTCAGTCAGCATTATTATGGTAGAATGAGCAATTCTAATTATCTTTTATTTTTATAATTATGCTATCATCATTTCAGTTCTGTCTGATTTTGACTCATCCATTTTATTTTACAGTAAACCAACATGATCTCCGAAAGCAACACGCCAAGTCAAAGCAGGCGGAGAATCAAAAGAGAGGTACTTAGTGTTCACTGAGTTTTCTCTAAATGATCAGAATTATTTATCACTGTGTGACAATAAGCACAAAACACTGATTTCTGTTCTTTCCTCACCTGTTTCTTTTCCAGCAGACCGCGAGAAGAAGAAAAACAAAGACAGTGAGTGCTGACTTCATCTGTGGGCATGTTAGAGATGGAATAATACTGTGCACTGAACTGCTCTCCCGATTTTCCACTCTTTCCCTCTCAGACTGTGAATACAAAAACCCGATTTACAACATGAGCACCGAACAGCTCAGCCAGCTGTAGAGAATGAAGGGCACGAATGAAGGAGTTTAAAACTCATTTGAGAATGAGGGCTACGAATTCTTTTCTATTTTACTCCTTTAAGGTGATCCATGTCTTCTTGTATTTGTTTGTATTGTATGTGTGCTGCATTCCACTATTCTCTTAAATGCTGTTAGAATAAAGTCCATCAGTGTTTTCACATATAAACTGATTGCATGATGATGATACTAAAAATGGCTTCTATTGATATGTTTACCATTATGTACAGAGTCGTGTGACTCTAGACGTGTGTGCTGTTTAAACTTACAGATTGTTGTATTGAGCCTGTGTGTATGACATTGAAATAAGACTTTTTAAAAATAAAAATGGTTTTATGGTCTTTTCATTATTTTAAAGAGAAAAATTCAAGATGTTTTTCTTAGAAAAAAAATCCCCTGCCCCCACACACACACTCACGCAGTGACTGTAACTTTAACAAGTTGGGGGGAAACCCATCTCGAAAAAAACTGATAACACCAGAGGATGACCGCGCAATGCTCATGTTGTGTGGGCACAGACACTCCACTGTCAACTGTCTGCATCAGTTTGCAGATCACTTTCTGATCTGCTGGGTTGCTTTTACCCTCCTGGTGGGAGAGGTGCAAATTAAAGCTAACAACAACCAGCTGCGCCCGCGCACTCAGTCTCAGCAACCACGAGTGAAGACCAACTTTATTCTGGTGACATTTACTTTCTTTTCACTGCTTATTCTGAAATGTGAAACCCTGGCTGTTTCAAAACTATTTCGGGACACTGTGAAAATCAAAAACGCCACCTTGATTTGCTGTGAGGAGTTCATGTCTCTCTATATATCAAAGATCAAATTCACAGATCTTTTTGATGGCCATGTACGTTTATGGTAAGTCAGATGCTGTAGCTTTCAAAGTGCGTGGAGCTTTGAAATATCTGTTGTGTCTGTGCTTCTATTTCTATCGATTTGCACTCAGATGACCACAGCGGATATTACCAAGTCACTGCTAAAGCAAGCAGTGCCACTACTTCCTGCAAGAAAATGACAGCTTGTTTATCTTAACAGTTGCGTCCTGGGGATGTTTTGTGAGAAGACGAGTAAGATAAACCCATTGTATATTCTTCTATAATAGCAAAAGGACTTCTATTTTCCAAACTTTTCTTTAACTGAACATAAATATACCACAAATCTAACAATTATCATTGAGGCATGTGCCGGGCAGTGGCTGAGTTGAGTCAGAAAAGTGCTGAGTCTTTGCCTCTAATCTGTGAAAGGAATGAAAGGTAATGCACATAAATATCACAATATATTTTAGCTTTCTGTTTATCAAATAATTCAAACATGTTTTCCACAGAAGCATCATCAAAGCAGTTTCTCTGCAGCAAAGATGGCTTCAACATTACCATACACAAGCATGCAACAATGCCCCCCCTGAATCTGGATACAGTCTGGATCCCTTCTGGCCAAAATCCCAACTGTAAACCCAAGAAAAGATCAGCTGATGGCATCACTTTCAACTTTCTGTTCAGTGACTGTGGCACTCGGTCTATGGTAACCATCAGCCTTTAGAATATAAATAATGTTATATATTTACAGTGTGAGTTATTGCATGTAAATTAAATATTGCACAGTGGTGGGTCAGATTGCAATATTACCTATTGGATCCACACTGAAGTGAAACATCCAGAAAGGCTTCATAATTCATGACCCTCCTTTCCAGTAAGAAGACAATGACACACTTCACACTTTTTTTTTTAAGATAGTTGTCACTCATTCTAGTTTCCTTTTCCTTTTGTCTCACTGTGCAGTGCAGCTTTGCACTAACTCAAATGATTCAACAAGGCATCATGATTCAACAAAAAAAGTCAGAGCACCCACTAAAACTTATGAATAAGAACTGAACTGAGGATTGCCAAAAGTCAAAGTGCTTATTTATTTTTAGAAGTTGTTTCATTCCTATTTTTGTTTTAAAAAATTTTTTTTTTGTATTTTTTAATGTGATTAAAATGTGGTGGGTCTCACTCGGATATGTTTATCTGCAGATTACTCATATAGGTGTTTCTATTCCCATTTTTACCATCCAATAGTAGCTGAGCGTGGCCAGCCCGTGTATGTGGAACTGTTTGCAGTCAAACATGAGAACAGGGACTTGGTTCTGCTGCTGGAGGACAGCTGGGCTACACTGACTGAGGACTCAGATGGCCCACAAAGATGGAAACTGCTGCTGGTGACAGCCACAAAACAGTTATGCTGCAAGTTTCCAGTAGCCTACAGAACTAGGATGATCCTCCATTTACAACTGGTTTGTGGTTAGACTTTTCTCTTTTGTGAAATCCCCAACAGCCGAAAACCTAGTATGTTAAAGAGAAATTGGAGAGGATTTGTATCATTTTATCATTTTAAGCTTTGCTACAGTTCTTCTTTTTCTTCTACAGGTGTATTTCCACTGCAATGTAGAGATCTGTAAGGGGCCAGAGTGCCTGCAGCCTTGCAGTAGTTGGAAATCGACTTTTAGACCGTTCATCTTTTGTCTTATAAATCTAAAAATAACACTGATCTCACACGTTAACATGTAACACTGTAAACAAAAGATTGTTTTTCTTTGTTTTGGGGGAGTGCATAAATCAGGAAGACCTCCTGGATCACTATATGACAATCAAATCAACCAAGGACTGTACAGTTTGTAATGAATATTAAATTGTACCTCCCAAAAGACGTTTTCCTTATAATATTTAATCACATATTTAATTCTTCTCCAATCACTGTACAGCTTTACTGTCACTTTGGGTTCTTTGTGTCAGCAGCAGGGCTGGACTGGGACAAAAAATCAGCCCGGGCATTTTGACTAAAAACCAGCCCACCAGGTATTATAGGAAAACCCATAAAGCCTTTAAATGAACACAAACGCTTTTGTGACAGTGATGTACGCTGTCTTGTTGGCATATATGTATGATTTCTATACATTTTGCATCAGATGACCACTTTGATTGTAAGATTCTGATAATGATTTATTAAAAGCTAGACATTTTAAATGAGAATAAGAAAGAAGTATTTCGTTGTGCCCCCCTTTCCCTGCCCTACGTGACCTAAGGCAAAACTTTGTTAGACTCGCCCCTGTACAGTTACCAGCTATCAGCTTCTGTCAGAAACGGTTCATAACTTCCCTTCAACTCATTCCTTACCTAAAAGGTAAACCTGTTTCTTCATCACCTGTTCAGCTCTGATTCAGTAAGGACATCTCCCGGTTTCATCTTCATGTTTCCCTCTCACCAGATATCCAAACCGATATGACCAGCAGCTTGTACGGCTGTGGCTCCAGCAAACATCAGCTGATAGAAAGTAATATTAAATGATTTCTAACAACAGCTTATCAAGCTTAAACGTGCTGCTGTTGTTTAGCGCGACAACCGCTGGTTTCCTCTTTCTGGCGCAAAGTGGGCGATAAACAAGCAAGAAAGCGGGACTTGCGACAGAAAAGCTCAGTTTCATGATTGAAGTAGCAATAGGAGGGGGAGACGGCGAGCAGAGGCAGCTGCTCAGCGTAAAGACACAGAATAACTCCAGCTTTGTGTCTTTTTTCATTCTAGCTGAAGTACGGGAGAAATAGCGTTCCTTTTCACCTCAATACCATTTTCTTCTGTTTGTCTGTGATAAGATTGCTTTCAGAGCCGTTGCCCAACCAAGGGGAGGATGCATCCGACCTCCTCGGCTATAATTGGTCCAGCCCAGAGTCGATCATGACCAATTGGCCAATCCACCACCTTTCATTGTTTATACCTTTACAAACAAAACAAACAAACAAACAAACAAAAAAACAAAAAAACATCGGCCCATAAAAACGAAAAATCACCATCGGCCCGGGCAAATGCTCTGTATGCCCGATGGTCAGTCCAGCTGTGGTCAACAGGTTGTCTGCTAAGATGCACGCAAGGAGCAGATGTTGTGTGAATAGCAGTGTTGTTGTTACGAGTAGTTACGATAAAAGACCAGCAGATGTCGCCCTATGTCAGCTAGCACATTAACATTTTCAGTGTCTGATTGAAACAAATATGGATCTGCTGCAAACAAAAGGCTGTTTATGCAACTACAAAACAGTGTCAGCTTTTGTTCTGTAAATCTGTTTGACTCATTCAGATTGTATCAGAATCGATCTCTAATGAACTGCATCCGCTAACAGCTGATATCACGTGGAACCAAACGAAAAAGTACAATTTGAAAATATCCATTCAAATTCAATTAAAATTCTGAATCTTCACATTTGTGCACGGGTTTAAACAAACAAGCATTTTTTTGATAATGGACAAAGTGCGGCTCATAGAGAGAGAGTGAGAGTGAGACTGAGGGGGGGGCAGGAAGTAAAAGTCACAGCAAGACACCAGAGACAACATCTGTCAAAGTACAACAGGACTCGACCTCAAAAATCATCTAAACGTGGATCCCAGTATATTTGCACTTACACGAACACTTAGACAAAGAAAAGATCAGAGATGGAGTAAGACTGAACAAACTACACTCAAGAGCTTCAAAATTACGAATTTAAGGGTTTAAGATGAGACAGTCTTATTTACAAGCACTCAAATGGTAACCAGAACTCAAATAAAGCAAGAACCCAAACTCCATACTTCACATAGCACAAAAAAAAAAAAAATGAAGCGCAAACCAACACAAAACAAAACACTAGGGGGAAAAAAACAACAACTTCGAAATAACTTTTAAAAAATTATGTTGGTTTGATACCGTTGATACAGACTCATTAATCAGCCATATCATGCAGAATGATGATGTGTTATTTTAAACTATACTTTTAATTGTATTGTGCAGGGTCAGCGCCAGAGCAGATGGACTGGATGGGCAATTAGCTTTAACAGGGGGACATTAGATTCAGCACACCTAAAAAATGCATAAATAAAAACACATTTTATTACCAAATCTACTTAATTTTACTTATAACTGTAAAAGTAGGTCAGTAGAATTCAGCTGAGGGGGAATAGTGACCTTTTTGGACAGCCTGGACCCCTGGAGCCCGTCCATAATGCAGACACTGGTGTAGATTATTCTGATAACACTAATTGTTAAGATCTCCCTCAACTTAAATTTAACACCACACATCGCACACTGAACAAAATGACAAACTGATGGTCTTTTCTGTCCTGCTAGCAAAAAGTAATTTACTGATTAATGTGTTTCTTCTGCTTTCTGTTTTGCAAAAGCAAGCTTGGATATGATGCATAATGAGATCATAACAGGATACACAAGAGAAAGTTAAGTTAAAAAAAAAAAAAAGAGTTAAAAATCGCCCACTAAAGGCTACACTGCATAACAACGTCTCTGTTTGGCTGTTTTTTCTGCTCACACTGCACCAAGGAAAAAATACCTTTATTTTGAAAGTTATGTTCGAATTAGGCCCACCCACCCGTTTGTTTTGTCAGTGCCAAATATACTTCCGGATGGACCCTTTAAATAGAACCTGGTCTTGCGTGTTGTACCGTGATGCTCAAACAGATTAGTACACCATCACCAGGGTGCTGCTCACATTGTACTAGACGCTGATAAAGATGCAAGCAGCTGGGTGGACTTTGGTTTTCTGTCTGTGCTTCAACTGTGCGTTTTCAATTGGTAAGTGATTCTGTGGAAGTCTAAAAAGTATGAAGATAGTCTAATTAATTAAAAAAAATAAAAACAAAATGTGGATTGAAATATTTTGGCTGAATATTTGGACTGCTGACCCAGTGGATAGTTCAGAAAAATATTTTTAATTAGACTTATTATATATTAATTAAACTAATCAACTAACATTCATGAGGTTGATTATTTTTGCATTTATTATTTATAATTGTATTTATTAAAGGAAGTGTGAACATAGTATGCAAAAGTATACTATGCATGCTATGTCCTCATGTTTCACTACAAACATCCAACTGATAAAAGACAATCATGTTTTACTGAAACATAACCAGAGATCTTTCTTGTAAAATATAGTGCTTGTGTCTTTAAAATACCTTTAAAATAACACATCATGAGCTCTGAATACCTGCTGTATGGAGGAGTAAGATGTTCTTCTGTTGGCTCTTTGATCATCTGACCATGAGATGAGTTACCTAAACTTTCTCTTTTGTTTCATTTTTCCCTTTATGATGAAGAATCCTGTGAGCATTTAGGAGGAATCGTTGAAGAGTACAGACTAGGGGCTCTAGTTGGGTCATCTTTGCTTCTACCATGCAACATTCAAAAAAGCGGCCTCAAAACAGTGACATGGAACTACAATGGCTCAGGGCAATTGCTCAATCTGTCATCTGAAGGGCACGTTACATTCCTGGACCCCAGAAATGGCCGAGTGAAAGCCTTTCCAAACCAGGGCTCAGAGGGGAACTACTCTATCAGAATTGATGCTCTTGAAAAGGCTGACGTAGGATTTTATCACTGTATACAGGGGGGGAAATGTGTTCAAGTGGTGCTGTATGAGATAGGTAAGTGGATTTTTACTTGTAGATTTTAAATTAATTTAATATTGAGCTGTAGAGTTTCTTCATTTTGAATAACAAATCTCAAAGCCTGACAGGCAAAAGGACAAATCAATAATCTATTACAATAATGTACTCTGATACATATCTAGTAAAACCACTGCTCTTCATGCAGGTACACAAAGAATCCCGTGGCTGGTGAATTACATCTGCGCTGGTGTGACTGCTCTATTTGTGGTGGGTGTTGGTGGCTACTTCAGCTACCAAAAATGCAAAGGTGAGAATTTGCTGTGTCTGACTGGGTTATCAAGTGATTGTTTTGGAGGGTGGATTGGTCACAGAACCATTGTACCAGACAAAAAATCATTAAACTGCCAAACTACAAGATATCCCATGTTTACAGTCCTGTAGAATTTGTATCACAGAGAAAATGTTTTGTTATTTTTGTTTTTTTGAATTAACCTATTTTTTAGTTAAAAAAAAAAAAAGTTGTTTCAAACAGTAATCAATTAGCTAATGATTCCTAAATAAATAGGATCTGTTGTCCTACAGCATGATGCTAAAAGCACCTTTAACACAAACCAATAAAACAATAAATGTCAGACTACTGGAATAATAAATGTGAAATCTAAAATAAAATGTATTGTTTATATACAGGGGAAGACAGGTGAGAAGCCACAGAATCTTCCTTTTATAATTAATCCTCAGAAGAGGGAAAAGAGAAGAAGGATGAAGAAGAGCAAAAATGAAAAGATTGAAAAGTTACAAAAATACAAAATTCTATAAATTATTCATGAACTAACTGCAATTAATGACATCTAAGGTTGCAAAGCCATTTTTAAAGCTTCAGGATTCCAGAGAACCACAGTGAAAGCCATTATCCACACACGGAGAAAACTTGGAAAAGTGGTGAACCTTCCCAGGAGTGACCGCCTAACAAGAAGACTCCATGATCGCATTGACCTCATCTAGGAGGTGAAAAAGAAAACAGAACATCATCTCATGAACTGCAGGCCTCACTTGTCTCAGTTAATGTCAGAGGTCATGATTCAACAATAAGAGATATTGCTCCTTATCACAACTGTTTGCTTTGAGAGTTTTGCTGCTGCCGCACAACCAGTTATTAGGTTTAGGGAGCAATTACTTTTTTCACACAGGGCCAGTTAGGCTTGGATCATTTTTATTCCTTTAATAAATGAAATCATCATTTAAAGACTGCATTTTATACTTACTCGGGTTACCTTTGTGTGATATTGAAGTGTTTGTTGATCTGAAACAGTCTGACAAACATGCAAAAAGAAAAAGAAATCAAGAAGAGGGAAAACCACTTCTTCACAGCAATGTATGCATATATGCTGATTTTTTTTTTTTTTTTTTTGACACTTCCCTTTCACAACCCACTGTGGCTTATGGTTCTAATTTAAACTCTCTACTCTGAAACCTGAAATTTATGCAGTGTGTGCATCCACGTGTAAATTGCATTGGCTTCTAAAAGAGAAGGTTTGCTTATCTGTTGTTTACTAAAATATAGCAAGTGACATCAACCACCAAATAAAACTAACAAAGAAAAGAAATGTGCAAGTTATATTTATTTCAAACATATTAATTTTACTTGACACATGATTTTTTACTCAATATGCATGTTTTTTTTGCAACTGATTATCCAGAAGCAAGTTTACTGGGTTCTGTCAAGATCAATAAGTTCAGCTGCTCAGTTCAGTGTTCAAAAAAGGAAAAGAAGTTTTGTACACACCTATTTGCAAACCATCTGTCAGTTTCTTAATTTGTAGGGGAAGCAGACATATACCGGAAGAGTTTAAATTGAGACATTCCTTAGCTGCTGCTTTTAACCGTGTTGAATTATAATATGTCTCTCTCCCTTTTCTCATTGCACTCTTATTACTATGCAATATTTAGAAAAAAGTGAGAACTGTATAAGTCAGCTGGGTACATTAAAGTTGCAGGTGATGTTTCTGTGTGTGAGTTTCAGCAGCTTCGTGCAAACCACCAGTTTTTATTCATACACAGTATTTTACCATAATGAGGACCGTGGTTTCCATTCTCTTGGCCCTGAGGCATTAGTGCAAGCAACAACCACCGTCTGTGACCGAGAGGGCTTCTTACTAGTTGTTGCTGTAAGAAACCCTCTGTTAAAGGTGCAGCTGCTAACATGTGACTTAATTTGACACATTTTGCCTCGACTTCTAGTTACTATTTCTTTTTCTCTGTCAGCTTTTTAGGTCTCTCTTGTTTCGCTTTTGTTCCCAGTGTGCATAGGCATGCAGGGAAGGGGAAGGGCTGATTGTTTTAAGAGATTAGATTGGGAAATCCAGTGTCAGTAATGAAAATTAAGCAATAGGCTGCTGTCAGTGTTTGTAGGGCCAGTGGGCAGCGGCCCAGAAGCTGACTTGTAGCCCGCATAAGTATATTGACTTATTCTAGAAAGTATGCCAGATTACCACTCCAGCCATGGGTGTAAAGTTTTAAATAAATAATAAATACAATTTTATTTATGTAGCACCTTTCTAAACAGAATCAAAAAGTGCCGCACATAAGATAACAATTCATAAAAGGTAAAACAGACAATATAAAACAGGCAATAATTAACCAAAATCAATTTTAAAAAGGAGAGTTTTGAGTTGTTTTTTTGTTCTTAGTTCTCATAAGCTCAGCTGAATTATTCATGTTTTTTATAAATCAAGATCTTCAGTGGACATTTCAGGTTTTTTCTCTGTCGATTTTCCCTCTGTGATCAATGGAGATTCAGTTAACTAACGGTGGGGTCACTGCTCCCCCCATTCATAGCCTTCTTTTAGCGGTCCATGAACAACTCAGCCCAAAAAGGTTTTAATACCATGAGGGCCTTCACTCTTGTTACGTGCCACCTCTTTGGTTCCATTACCTTTGAATTATTTGCTCTAATTATCAGCTCCACCTCAGCGCCGGAATTTCCACAGAGTTTAAGTGTGGCCAAGCACGTAATTCTTCCTGTTGTGGGATGTTATCATGAGTCATTGGCATCCTACACTTCAGACAATTCCTTATAAGTGTTGCTGTTAAGTGCAGCTACTGCCAGTCCAGAAATGAAGTGGCTATCTGCAAACCTTTTGGGGGGGGGGTGGCCTCCAATTTATAGTCGTCTTCACATAGTATAGAAGATATTTTAATTCACTTCTCAGGCAAATATCTCTTTTTTATTTCAGTTGCAGCTCTAGAATCAAGAATACCCACAGAAGTAGCAAAGGAGTTTCATGCCTTCTGATGCACACACCTAATGGCAACCAGACACCTACATTGATGATCTCGTTGGGCAGCTTCATAAGGAAGCAGCAGTGAATGCGTGGGATCATTACCCTAACAGCAGTCACTAAGGGTCATCGCTTCCATGGAAGTTGTGAACAATGTTCCCTCTAAGCTGCGCACGTTGCGCACTGCTGCCACGGTCTCTGCGCACAGAAAATCTGCGTTGCGCACAAAAAAAATCTAACCTGAATTGAAATTAAAATTAAAACTTTAACAATTCTGTTTTGCAGTGTTAGTCAGTAAGTGACTGGCTGCTCCTGTATGGGATTAGAACGATGCCACCTTATCCTATAGTCCAGCCAATAATGCGATTCACATTCGTATATACGCAGCTAATCAACGTGGTTGACAGGCTATGACCGCGTCCTTATGTGCCGACACCGGAGTTTTAGCTAGCAAAGCAGCGTGGCTGATGTGGAGTGAAGCCACATTAATGACAACGTGTACAACCTTTGGAGATGTGAGCAGGACAGACGGAACAACTGACGGAAAAAGTGTGGACTTTATACCAGTTTTTAAATTGTATTGATGGGACACGTAAAACCAGAGTTATGATAAAAATATGCAATGTTTGGGTTTCTTCCTGAATACTATCGTTATTTATAATTACTGCGGGAAGAAACGGTAAAAACGGCGTTTTTTTTATAAGGAAAACTACGGTGGCCCTGAAGTGCAAACCACAAAAACAAATCGCACAACAAATTGAAACGCTCGAAAGCACTCTCCGCCTGTGAGCAAAAACAAAACCAAAAACCCCCCACCCTTTCCTATTGGTCGAAAAAAGTACCGTGTCGACCAATCAAAAAATGATATGGCAACGTGGCATCTAGTTGTTAAGAAACGGGGGGAAGTTTTAGGAGTGACGGCGGTGTTCTGAGATGTGAGAGATTTGAGACGTTTAGCGCAAATCTTGTGTAGTTAGTGTGTAGTGTAGTTTTGTTGTGTGTGTCAGAACAATGAGGCGGCTGCTGAATGTTACAGGTGTTACAGGAGTGATACATCTCCTGTTGTCAGGCCTGCAGGTATCAGGCTGTTGTTCTCCTTTATCTCATAGTGGACAGAAATTATTTTTTGGAGTGGCACAAATAATTTGTGTGGCATCAGATTTGATGCAGAACAGCTGATTGTTCTGTAAATAGTTTGAAATGTTTATAAAAAAAAAAAAAAAGAAAGAAAAAAGAAAGAAAGTTGTGTTTTCAAAATTGGAGTTCAAGTTATTTTTACTTCCAATAGTGTTAACATACTACACAGGTCATGAACAAGATTTTTTACATTTTCATTGTAAATGGGCTAAAGCAGTTAATTAAAAGTAGTCTAACGTACATGTAAATGCTGTAATTTTATTATTTTAATAAACCATGTAACTTGGATGGATTCGATGCTGGCGTGACCGCAGTGCACACGTCTGATGTCGCTCACAGTGGTCCAAGGGACCGCTCAGGGAGTTTGTGTGTTCGCTCAGACACATGAAATATTTGAGGGAACATTGGTTGTGAAGTAGAAGATTTGTGAGTAAAACCAGTTTGTCCCTGTGTGCCGGATTGGGAATTTAAAAGACATCCAGTGGTGAACTGATGTGGGTGTGATTTCTGGGAGAAGATTGTCATTGTCTGAATTAAGTTTTGAGGAGACTGGCCCTTCCGGTTGTTCAGACCTTTTTGAAACTGTGTTTCAGTCTTATTCTCTGTAAATAAAGCACCTTATTCACTTAGAGCTCAGAGTCTTGCCTGTAAATAGGTCTCCATGACAAATGCACACTTGTCTTTGAATGAAATGAACAATATCATTGAAACCAGTTTGGTGATTATATTTTTTCTTTAACTCATAAGCAGTTTCTCTCTAACTCTCCCTTAACATATCAGGTAACTTTAAGATTATGGCATTCATATTGGATGGCATATTCATTTCTGAAAGAAAACCAATGGCATCACAGCATGCACGTAGAAACGAGACAAAAGCCTGCAAGACTTTAATATGTTCAGGCTCAATTGTCAGCCAATCACGTGCTTTCCTCATATTTGCAGTGGCTTTTTATGCTCATTTCCAAAATATTCTAAAAGCATCTTCGCTCTTTGATATCCTCTATCTGTTAGGTTCATTTAAACAGATGGATTCAGTGGCAGAAACACACACAGGCGCAGAACAGCGGTGAAGCAGATTTATTAACCGTGATCAGGAAATATTTACAAGGGGACAGGGCTATATACAATAACCAAATAAATGTGCAAATAAACAGAGCCGAGGGGGAACGGAACGGAGCCAAGGTACGCAGACAGATAGATGCGCAAACCAGAGCTACCTGAGAATGAGGGACAAAAACAGAATTAACGAATACCCGGCGAGAATCGAGAATGAAACTAAAACACACGGAGAGAGTTGGAGAGCTTACTTGAAACACCAGAATACAGGAGTAACAACGATCGCAGGCCAGCGCCAGGTAAGTCTCTGTCACAGATCCAAAAAATGGGCCAGCGCACAAAGAAACAGGCAGGCGAGCAGGCGGCGAGACAGGCTGGTGTAGGGAAAAAAGCAGACAGGAGATGAATCTTAAAACATGTAGCTCAGGTGCTCGGAACCAACAGGCTAGACTTGCAACAGCACTGTTACCACTTATGGGAACGACAATAATCCGACATCAGACGTCCATCACTCAGCTCCCTAAATGCTCCCACTGATGACGTCCGATGCGCCGCAGGTGTGCCGGCATGCCGTCAAACACCGCCCCCCGCCTACCTGTGCCGAAAAAGGAAAACAAACCCCAGAAACACCAACACACATACCACCAACTCCTAATACTATCAGCTGGCATGTGTTGACAACTCTTGAGAAATTCCTTAAGCTGTCTTCGGGTATATTGCTGCAAGAAATACAAACAATCCACACTGCTTACAGCCGTTCCTTCAACACTACTCAAATATTCTGATGAATGTTCTGTACTCAAGAGGTTTTCATCAAAGATTTCTATGTCTCTGTGCAGCAATGAAGACTGTTGTTACAATAACAGAGCTGTAATGCTCATTAAAATTGCTTTGATCAACATTCAGTTGTACCGTTTCAGCATACTGATTGGGATCCTTTAAGTACATTGTGGTCTCCTGCTCATGATGTGTGGATGAATCCTTGAAGCATACTTGGTTTGATATACAGAGCATGAGATCCAGCTTGTTTAAAGCCAGTTTTTTAAGCAGAGTTTTTTAGTTTTGTAGGAAGATAACTAAAGTAAGGCCTTGAATCTTTAGAATATACTTTTACTGAAACTACAACTTTGACTCCTGTAGGTGGATAATCAAACTGCTGTCTTAAACTTTGTGAAACAAAGTCAGTTGGATTGAAGCTAGGAAGAGGTTTACATTTTTAATTTTCTTTGTGTGAATTTATATTATCAGAATGTGCAATTGGAGCAATTCTGGGTTTTTTTGTTTTTTGTTTTTTTGGTCATATTTGATCCTCCTGAGGCTCCAGCTCATGTTTTTCCTTAGGAGCAGCACTTTCAGCTTCTACTTTTAGGCATGCTTACGAAGGCCCACGACCGTAACGACAAGCTGACAAACATGTTTTACCAACAACAATGGAAATGCTGTCATTTGGTCCAACATCATCATTTTATTATCACAACATTCATTGTTATCACCATCATGATTATCATAGTCTTTGTACTGGTTTTTGACATCAAATAGCCACTTTTCCATTTTGCGCAGTATCTCTTTATTACTATGCATTTGAGTTTCAAACCATTCATTTGTTTCAACATTTTCAGAAAGCTTCAAATGCTTTCTGTTTGGCTGACCAGGTTCATTGTCCACTGTGAACAGCAGTTTTCACATTAGTCATTTTAATAGTGAATTACTGTCAAATCCTTTTTTAAAAGTTGTGATAGGATTTAAATATTCTTGTTGTAAGACGGCCAATCTCTTCCAAAGATTTTGAAACAACTTTAATCCTACCATGATTCCGTGACTTCAGCGGAAGTTTCTAGGGAGTTACCATATCGGACAGATCCTTCTCAAAGAAAACATTTTTATTTTCAGTGACTCTTTTTAACTTGATAGATAAAGGTTATACAGAAGTTACTTTGGCAAAAACTGATTGTAGCTTCCAGCTCGTGACTGGAATGTTGTTTGTGGCTCAAGATGACTTGTTATCATTCATGCATTTGACATATGTCTTGCATGTTATGGGCCAACAAATCATTTACACAACACCTGTTGTATAGGGATTTTGAAACAGTGTAAAACCCATCTTCACAGTGACACC
This sequence comes from Oreochromis aureus, assembly GCF_013358895.1. Classification (NCBI taxonomy): domain Eukaryota; kingdom Metazoa; phylum Chordata; class Actinopteri; order Cichliformes; family Cichlidae; genus Oreochromis; species Oreochromis aureus. The sequence continues at coordinate 24,080,512 of NC_052955.1, read as the reverse complement.
TGCTGGGCAATTTGGCAATCGGCACATCTTTTTTTTTTTTTTTTTTTTTTTTTTAAATTTCCTCCAACTTTATTTCAATAGGAACAACAACAACAAGCATAATACATGAAGGAGACACTGTGCAATTGTGCAAAATTATAATACAGTGGAAGAGTATGTACAATCAAATAAGATGGAGATAAAGATTTAAAGGGAGAAACAATAAAGTATTTGTTTTGAAAAAAGAAAAGTGATAAATACAGTGAGATTGAAAAATTAAATAAAGACATTAAAATATTCCCAATATTAATGATTTTTAAAGCTTTCTTGTTGTGACAGGAACATATTGTGTGTCACATAGAGTACTATTTCTTTCCTGAAAGTGGTTTCTTGCTTGAGAACTTACATTTATGGATGTGGTATTTGGCGAGGAGTAAAATCAGATTAATGTGGTAAAAAGCATTACAGTCTTTTTCAGGGAAGTCAGTATAACCAAATAACATGTTTTGGTTAAAAAAATAAATCAAAAAAGCACAAATTTTGACAAGTTGCTGTTAGAGATGAAGCTACACAGATTTACATAAAATCTGTGTAAAGGTACAAGATAGAAATAAAAACGAGCAGGTCTCTGGGACGATTTTATCAAAGGGGCAAAACTGTATCTATATCGCTCTTATATTTTTGAAGAAAGCTTTTAACAGGGTGAAATCTATGAAGTAGTTTAAATGAAATCTCCTTCACTTAGATAAGGAGGAATTTTTGTAAAACTGGACATATTGCATAATGTTACACCCCCGTCGCCAAATAAAAATGGTTCAGCTCAAAGCATCTGAAACTGCTTTATTTCTTCTTTTCAGTAGTAACTGACACAATAACTGAATATATACAATGGGAACTTCAGATTTCATCACAGGTGTTGATTGTTATACTCTTTAAATATAATGAAGGTTCAGGTGTCAAAAAATAAAAATAAGGGAGAGCGAGCAGCATGATGGGTTGGGAAGAACACGGAAGTACGAGGGGAACAGAAAAGGGAGACAAGATATGGACATGACTAAGGAACAAACACATGCGACATGACAGACTCAGATAGGAAACAGAGAGTGACATATCTGCAAAAACAGAAATATAATTAAACATAGAAGCATAACCAGAACTAAACTCAATACTAAATGACAGAAAACTAAAACATTAAGACAAAGTAATCAAAACTCAAAAAGCCGGGTCAGTTGACCCAGAACCATGACATAAGAAGATAAACTTCAGTTAGACTTGTATTTTTAACTAATCCACCTCATGTAGCCTTCTGAATTTTATACTTATTGGGCTACATGCTTGTTTATTACATAGGCTATACAGTACACAGAATGAAAATTCACATTTTTTTAACTGTAGTGTTTAATTGTTTGAGCTAAAGCCAATAAGAAAGTTACAGACTATGTATATATGAAACATGTGTATACTTGCAGCATTTAATGTAATTTAACCATATATAATACATATCACAGAACGTAACACCTGGATGTGTAAAGAAATGCCTCTGATTTTGCCACCCTATCTGATTTCCATGCCACTCTAAGCCTCGGGTACGCGCAAAATGTTTTTGTTCATTGTGTGGTTGAACTTAGCGCGGTTCTAGGCTTCGTTTCTATTGGTCGCTTGGGTCGCTATTGCGCGGCGCAAGCATTAGAAAAGAATGGGTTATGGCTTGCCATATCGGAGCACAGCGCTGCCGCGTCCCACGTGAAAGGGAAGAAATCTGAAGCAAGGAGGCGGTCCAAACCCAAACTTCGTGGTTTTGTTCCGTGATGTCTAAAGACTTTATACCATGATTTTATTGAACGAGATGCTGATGAAGATGCACGCTGCAAGGTGGATTTTTCTTTTCACCCTCTGGGTCGTCTGTGTGTCTTCAAATGGTAAGTGCTTCTGTGAAAAGTGTAAAAAAAAAAAAAAAAAAAAAAAAAAGTCTAATCAGTAAACGTTTTTGATCAATACACGCTTTTTAAGTTCTTTTGATTGAATATTTATAAACTATTTAAAAACTTACCAGTGAACAGTTCAGAAATCTGTTGATGAAAGTTACTCTTAATGTATTTACACCGTTAAACTATCAACTAGCATTCATGAGCTTCGTGACGTTATTTCATAACGTATTAAATTCTCTAACATTTGATCAACAAAAAACTATCAAAGCATAGCTTTCATAGAAATAAAGCACATAACATAAACTCAGTGAGAATTTCCACCCGCTTCAGATGTTGTCACTGATAAGATTCGAAGCGATTGAATTGAAGTGGCAATGACACTAAGGCAATAGTGTCATTGCCTTATCAGAAACTTGGATAAATATGGAAAAAGGAACAGACTTTGAACTGGAGGGTTATGAATTCACATTTATAACTAGGCGAAACAAAGGAGGAGGAGGAGTGGCCTTGTATGTGGACAAATCCTTGAAGTTTAATGTGGTGGAAAATATGACGATGGTGATTGATAATGTACTGGAATGTATTACAGTTGAAATTTGTAAAGAAAAAAGTAAAAATGTAATCATCAGCTGTATATACAGGGCTCCAGGTATAGTATTGAGACATTTAAAGACTGGATAGAAGAAACATTTGTTGAAATAGCTCACAAAAAAGTTTTCATTTGTGGAGACTTCAATATTGATTTGCTAAACCCAAATAAATCAGCTGTGATAAACGTTTCTCCTGTATTTTCTTCAAGCTTCGTGACTAATCTGCAGGATTTCGGTTTGATTCTCCAGGATATCATAACTATAGTCGTGATTTTGACTTTGCTTTCTAAATGATTCTCCATACTTCAGAGTGCACACTTCCTCCTACAATAAACAAGATCACTTACAAGATTGGACACAAAACGTTTCTATTTATTTTGTCTGATCATATTCTATTCACGTTTATATGTTTGAAAGCAAAAATGCGGAAGACGCAAGATAAAGTCCAGATAAACAGGAGAAGAATATAACTGGAAGAATAACTTTGATAAGAGCCAGCGAACTCCTTCCTTGAGCCTGACACCCGCACGTTAGTTTGTGTATTTGACCGTCTAAATTTCATATTTTTTAGACAAAATACGCATTGATTTTTGATGCCATCTTTAAAACATAGATGTGCAATATATTATTTTAATCTTGTTTATCAACCGCTGTGTGCGTTTTGGTTTTCAGTGTGAATATATACAAACAGGAGTTACTTTTGTAAATGCAGGATCACATTTTTTAATGGTGCTTTTTAGACACTGATCTGAAAGATTAATGTTTTTGGTAGAAGCAGCTTTGCTGGATTTGTTTTTAACTTGGTGAAACATAGTGCGAAACTCTTAATTCAGTATTTTTACAGGTTTTAACTCTGTGGTCTTTCTGTCTTTCTGGAAAATGTAGGTCAACTTGTGAAATGAGAGCATGCACCGTGCTCTTCAGAACTGTCAGCTTTGCTCGTTTCGTTGTTGATAAAACTGATTGTTTTTTGTTTTTTTTAAATGGATCTTAATGTTTAGAGACAATAGCGAAGGTACTGACCTGTGTGTCTCTTTAAATTCTAGATGTTAAATTTTAAGGCTACATATTTATCTCGCACTAAGTCTGCTTGGCATATGCTATGTATAAAGGCTCTGGACCTTTCCAAAAAGGCGTAGAGGCGACTTTAGCGTGATTAATTTATTACAATGTCAGTTTCTGGGAAGTTTTCCGTTTTCCCTCCTGTGTCTATGGCTGGTGCAAGCTTTTTGTTTATTTGTGAAACTGAGCGTGGTTGTGGACAATTCCGACTGTGCTGTTTGATTTGAGTTTCGTGTTGGATCACTTTCTTTAATTGTTAATTCTCTGCGAGCAGTGAAGAACCAAACTAGCACTTCAAAGTTTTGAATCCGTTTTGCCCCAGTGGCCAGTGCGAAGTTGTGCTGCAGATCCCAGCATGAAATCTGAGGGTCCAGCCAGCCGGCAGAAAGGCCGTGCTTCTCTGCTCCAAGACATCCGCGGTCCTTTCACACGTAAGTATGTCTGTCTGTCAGTGCTAATTATTCAAACCCTGTTTAAAAGGCGACTCATTTGTTGTCCAAAAACATTTCCTCTAAATTTGCAAAGTTGCTGATTTAAAAATATATATTTTCGATTTTTAGCTGGATGTCACACATATGATAGACTCTTGAGCATATTTATATAGCAAAATTCACAATGGTATAACCATGTTAAATAAAAGATGCCCAAGTGTGCACCAATGCACTCTAATGCAAGCCTTTAAACTGTATGCTGATAAGTGCATGAAGTATACCTTTACCTCTATAGCTGAAAAGACTCTGTATCCATAATTTGTGGATACGCAGATTTGTTTTTAATGTGGCACCTTTTTTTTTCACGAAATGCAGATGATGAAATCCTCTTTATTTGAGAAAGTGTCCCTAAGCTATTGTTGTTCATACTTACTGAGTTCCCTAGCTACTTCTTTACTGTGTCAGTAAGCTTTTTGAACAAGAAAGGTATCGTAGATTTATAGACATCTTAATTGAAGCAGAGGCAAATAATTGGAATGGATTTTATGTTCATATTAAAGAGTGAAAATCCAAAAGCTGGTGCAATCTTTTGTATTAATGATCTCTCTGTGTGTGTGTGCGTGCGTGTGTATGTGTGTGTGTGTGTGCACAGGAGAAAGGTGATGGCAGGAGCTTTTTTTTAATGCATTTCGAATCAATTTTTTTTGTTTTACAAGAAGTGTATTTCATATATTGGAATAAATGTATTCTTTTCTATACTTTATCAGTATGAAACTCTAAAGATTTTAAGTTCATGCACATTGTGAATGTAGCTCTCTTCACGACAACACAGACACAGGTCGGTTCTTTGAAACGGGCATTTATTACTTGAGCTTTCTCTCCTCAGCTTCACCATCACCAGTACGCCGATACGCCATTACGCCTTTACGCCGTGAGAACTGGTCACGAGTAAACAGTACAAACCAATTAGCAACTTTACAGTACACATATTAAGTCCAAACACAAATGAAAACATTTCTCAAATGACAAATACCTCGTTGGCTGCTTGTCCTGAAAAGAGGTCCTTAAGTCTTTGTGTTACCTTTTCTTTTAGTAAACCTTTAGCTTAAAATCGCTTCATGAGAGACATCTGCTCCCTCGCAGTCCATGAAAGGTCTCGTGTACTCTCGTTAAGGGGTATTCTCACGAGACACTAGCTTTTACACTTTACACATGTACATTTCAAATAAAGACATTTTAACACAAACTATATATATATATATATATATATATATATATATATATATATATATATATGTTCATGAAATTATGTAACTTATTATAAATCAGTCATCTACATCATGAAATCTACACAGAACATTTTAACAGCATTTACACTCCCACCAAAATCACTCATTGACCTAAAAGGAGAGATTTTCCTCAATGAAAATTATAGAAGAAGTGATGTGTGAGTGTACATTTAAGTGTAGGTCATTTAGCTTTACGTGTGTTTTAGGTGGCCTCAAGTAATGTAACTACTTTGTGAACAGGCCTCTCAAGGTAAACTGATTTAGTGATTGGTTTTCCCTTATCAAAGGTAGTGTCACTGAGCAGAAGCTTTAGCTTTGCACCTTGCCATCTGCGCTGGGCAGGGCTTCCACAACCCTTGCAAGCTTCCACCGGTTTCTTGGTGCACTGTCATCCTTTAATATTACAATGTCATCTGCTTGCAAGTTTCGTGGACGTCTTCTGCCATTTCTGTCGTTGTTGGAGGTTTAGCAGGTATTCTCGTTTCCATCGTTGCCAAAATTCATTGGCCAAAACTGCACTCTTCTCCACCTTTTGTGCAGATAGAGGTCTTCTTTGCAGAACTGTCCAGGAGGTGGCAGAATTACAGATGATTTCATGGTTAGAATGTGGTTAGGAGTGAGGGGTTCAGGACCAGTAGGATCGTGAAGATGCTTGACACTTAGTGGCCTGCTGTTGATTATGGCCATTGTTTCATACAGAAACGTTCTTAGAGTTGTGGTGTCAAGTCTGCTGGCAGACTTGTCAAGCATAGTTATCAGGATGCTTCGGATTGTTCGAATCTGGCGCTCCCAAACTCCTCCCATATGACTAGCTGATGGGACATTCAGCACAAATTCACAACCAAGCGCCCTTTTGTACGGTCTTGATCCATTCCTTCAAGCAACTCAGAAAGCTCCTTTCTAGCACCAACAAAGTTTGTCCCTCTATCACATCTTAGCTGGCGCACGGGTCCTCGAATAGCTATGAATGATCGAAGTGCATTCATGAATGCGTCTGTTGTCAAATCGTCAAGGGTTTCTATGTGAACTGCTCTAGAACATAGGCAGGTGAATAACAATCCGTATCGTTTCAACTCTCTCCTTCCTTCCTTCACAATAAAGGGGCCAAAACAATCAAGCCCACAATAGGTAAAGGGGGGGGATGTCTCACTTCTCTCTCCTGGTAGATTTGCCATTTGTTGAACCTCAGTTGTTCTTCTGTATCGTCTACATTTTACACACTTGTAAATGTGTGAAGAGACCACACTTCCACATCCTAGGACCCATATTCCATTTGCGCGCAACTCATTCATGGTCATGTCCCTTCCTTGATGGTGTATGCGCTCATGATGATATTTGACCAGCAGAGCTGACACATGAGATTTTTTCGGAAGTATCGCAGGATGCTTTACATCATGGTGTAAGGCTGACTGAGACAGCCGTCCTCCCACCCTGAGAACATTGGTTTCGTCCAGGAAAGCATTCAGCTGGTGTAGCCTGTTGTGCCTACTCAAAGTGTGTTCCTTCTTGCCTCTTATTTTCTTTATGTCTTCAGCAAACGCGTCTTCTTGTACGAGTTTGATGATGAAGATCTCTGCTTCTCTTCGTTCTTCAAGATTAGTCGACTCGTTAGTTCTCGACTGAAATCCCTTAAACTCTCTGACAAATCTCTTGAGCCTGGCAATTGCTCTCACCACTCTGGACCAGTCAGAAAATTTAGATAAACGGTTAACCATTGGATTCTGTTCTCTTGCTTTAACTGCATGAACATGTGCTCTCCGAAGTTCAGGATCAGTAGCCTCAACTTCTCCCACCATTCCCACTTCATGTGGGAGATTTTGCTGCCAAAGGAAGTTGGGTCCTTTCAGCCAGTTAGATTCTTTAATTTGAACTGCAGTCAATCCTCTTGAGGCTCCATCAGCTGGGTTGTCCTCAGAGTTGACATATCGCCATTGTTCAGGTTTTGTGCTAGATCTTATTCGCTGGATGCGGTTGGCCACGAATGTTTGGAACCTTTTAGCATCATTGTTCACATAGCCAAGGACCACCTTTGAGTCAGTCCAGTAATACTCTGGCACATTTTCAATCTCCAGCTCGCCTCTGATGATATCACCAATGCGGACTGAGGTCACAGCTGAAGATAACTCAAGCCTTGGGATGGTTGTTAGTTTGGTAGGGGCTACTCTTGCTTTCCCAAGACGCAGTGAACAACTTATTTGTCCTGTTTCACTCACCGCCTAAGGTATGAGCATGCACCATACCCTTTGAAGCTTGCATCGCAAAAAGTTGTGAAGCTCATATAGTGAGACTTCACCAAAGTTTGATGGAAGGTAGCTTCTTGAATCCTTAGAGCTGCCAAATGAGGCAGATCTTTGAGCCATGACTCCCATTGTGGCTGGATGTGCTCGGGGAGAGGTTCGTCCCAGCTTACCTTGTCTCTACACAGTGTTTGAAGAATCTGTTTGCCGACAAGTAGGAATGGAGCCACAAAACCTAGTGGATCATAGACTGAGGCAACAGTTGAGAGAACCCCTCTCCTTGTCAGTGGGTTTTCTTTTACCACCACCCTGAACTGAAATTCATCCGCCTCAACACACCACTGAACTCCAAGTGCTCGCTCGATATGAAGTTCTCCTAGAGCCATGTTTAGATCTTTGGTCTGAGCACATTCTTGTGGTGGAATTGTTGCAATCACACCCTCATCGTTGGATACAAACTTATGTAGCCGTAGATTTCCTGTTTTGCACAGAGCTCTTGATTCCTTCACCAGGCGTATGGCTTCAGCAGTCGACCTTACACTTGTCAGGCCATCATCCACATAGAAGCTTCTTTGGATGAACTTGATGGCTTCTTTGCTGAACTTGCCTTGGCCTTGTGAAGCTAGGTACTTCAGTCCAAAGTTGGAGCAACCGGGGATGAAGCTGCCCCAAAGAGGTGTACCTTCATCCTGTACACCGAGGGTTCAGAATCCAAATCACCTCCATCCCACCAGAGGAACCTGAGATAATCTTGATGTTCCCTTGCAACGTGGAACTGGTGAAACATTTTTCGATGTCACACATTATGGCTATAGGACCCTTTCTAAATCGACACAACACACCAACTAATGTGTTAGTCAGGTCTGGACCTGTCAAGAGATGGTCATTTAGAGAGGTTTCTTGGTAGCGTGCCGAACAATCGAAAACCACACGGATCTTCCCGGGCTTGTGGGGATGGTAGACACCGTGGTGTGGTATGTACCATGCTGGCTGGTTGTCTAATTCAGACTGTGGCACCTTCTCAGCATCTCCTCTACTTATGATTTCATTCATGAAGTTGACATAGTCCATGTAATATTGCCCATTTCTCCTCAGTCGACGCTCTAATGAGCTGAGCCTGTGAACTGCACACTGTTTATTGTCTGGAAGATTAGGTTTGTCTGTCTTGAAAGGAAGCGGAAGTTCATAGTGGTCATCTTCCTTCTGTCTTATTCCAGCCTTCACTTTAGACAGAAAGAGGAGGTCCTCCTGAGAAACTGGATTATCATCTGCTGAGTGATCTGTGAAATCTGATTCAAGAGTCTTAATTATGTCAAGTGGGTTGATCTCTTTGACTTGAGTCCTGCACGCAAAGTGCACTTCCTTCTTTAGCTGAACTGATGGATGCACAGTCGGTGTCACTTGTCGTACTATGATTCTATGACTGAATCCTATTGGATCGCTTTCATCGCTTGTTGAATGTGAGCAACCAACAATGCTCCAGCCCAGATCAGTCCGCTGCGCATATGGATGACTTTCGTCACCAGACAGGATCTCTCTTGGGAGGAGGGCCCGTTGACAGTTGTAGCCTATAAGAAGGCCTACTGCAATCCAACTGTGGTGGAATCGTTTCTGACAGTTGCTCTAGATGTGGCCATTTTAGAGCTGTTTCAGAGGTTGGAATGTGCAGCCTGTTTACTGGGATAAACTCTCTTGTGAAAACAGGTGGTAGTGGGATCCTTTTCTCTGAGTTGTATCCTCTCACTTGTAGACCTGTCAGTTTCTGACATGGAATAACTGTCGACTTGGCAGACATTGTGGACAGTCGCAGACTGACATTCTCTTTGTTTGTGTTCAGGCCTTGAGCTACTTCATCTAGTATGAAGGTGGTATCGCTCTGTGTGTCTAAGAGTGCATAAACTAGCAGTTCTTGATCTGGCTGCTTAATAGATGACACCCAGACTGGCAAGATAGAAGATGTTTGTGTGCTTAGACCCTCTTGGATAACTCTGTTGGAAGTGGCTGTTGCAGTCCTTTCTGTGGTGTCTGCCTTGTCCTTTGAAATTTCACCTCCATTTAGGTGGACTGGCCTTTGACGTTCCTTGAACTTATCGTCATGCAAACATGTCGGGTGTCTCTTTTGGCATTTCTCACACGTGCTTTTGTTATCACATTTTCTTGAGTGATGACCGGTCTTCAAACATCCAAAGCAAAGCTTCTCTGTGTGTACAAACTTAACACGATCCTGAACTGTCTTTTCTGTGAAACTTGGCATTTGTCTAGGATGTGTCCTGTCCTTTGCAGAAAACACATGATGTAATACTGCTCTGTGTTGTACTTGTGGTCAGAGTCTTTGCTTGAAGTATTTGGCTTCGTGGATGCCTTGGTTTCTCACTTTCAACACTCTTAAGTGCTTGTATTGAAGAAATTGGATCGCAGCAAGATCTGCTTCCTTTGATAGGAAGTCAACAAACACCTTGAATGGTGGGTACTCAGCTTTCACTTGTCTGACTTCCATCACTTTGCGATTCCAGCTGGAAACCAACCAATCTGGCAATTTCAGCAGAATCCTCTGACTCTCAACGCAGTCATTCAAGACCTCCAGCATCTTGACATGAGACATGGCAGCCTCGCAGCTCTTGAGAAAGTCTGCAAATTCTCTTAGCTCGCAAGCATCCTTAGAACCTATCTTTGGCCATGCATGCAGCTTGTCTCTGAGTGACTTCCCAATTAGGAATGGGTCTCAAAACGTTTCTCTAAAAGCTTCCAGGCTGACTCATATGCTGCTTCTGTGCCCAGTAGAAGAAATACTTCCACGGCCTTCTTTGCTGTGCCACCTAAGTACTTTCTTAGGTAATACAGTTTTTCATTCTTTGGGATGTTCTTCCTTTCTATTAATGTTTCAAAGGACAGTTGCCAGTCTTTGAACTTCAAGGGATCTCCTGTAAACACCGCAGGCTCTGGTGTTGGGAGCCGATTTGCACTCATAGCTTCTACTAGCACATTGACCAGATCTAAGCTATTCTGTTCTTGAGGCCTCAACACTGAGGCTGGAGGAGACTGAGGTAGCTGTTGTGGACAAGGAGCTTGACTTGTGACTGCTAGGGATTGAGGAATGAATGGGGGCTTGATGCATTGAGAGAATGGGTTGTGACTGGAAGTGCTGTGGAGTCAGTGACTCTAAGCTCTGGCAGTACTTCACTACCATACAACAAATCAGTTGCTTCTATGTTTTCTTCAGCTTCATCATAGACCCTCACTCGAGCTCTAGCAGCATTCAGCTTCTTTACTTCTTCTAGGCGTGCAAGTTTTCTACGTTTATCTTGGATTGCTTGCTGTCTGGCTAAGTTCTCAGCCTCTAACATTTGAAGTTCTGTTTCTTCCCTTTCTTGCTCCTCCAACACTGCCAAGACTTCCTGAGTTGCAGCAGCTTCAGCTACAGCCTCTATTCTTTTGACAGAGTGGCTTCTAGAGTGGGTAGAACTACATCCTGATTGACGAGACAGTGGTCTAGAAACAGAACCTGTTGAGCCTAGAACAGATCCAACATCAGGCCAAGACTCTTCATCTTTATCTGCTTCATGGCCTTTAAGCTGTCTCTGTGCTCTTTGAATAATAAATTCTGAGAATGACATGCATGTATCAACCCTGCGCCGCAGGTCTGGTTCAGGGGTTTGCACTTGACGCAGCTCCTCATAAACTACCTTTACATCAGAACAGGTGCCTTTGATGTTCTCAATAAGATCAGTTAACTCATCCTTAGAAGAATCACCACTTAATAACTCTTTGCCTATTCGTGCATGACACCTCCACTTCTCATAGATGATTTTGTATTTGCGTTGAATTTGCTTCAGTCTCTCATCTTGGTATGCTCTCCCCTTTCTGTTAGGGTACGCAGCCCTCTCTTCTTCTTGAAGCCCCTCTAGTTCTGCTGCAGATTCAGTGCCAGTAGCTTCAGCTTGAGCGGATTGTTCAGCATCCTTATGGCAGGTCTCTCTGCTTATGTCAGACATGTTGAGATTATAGCAGTGTGATTGTGCAGCTATTAAACTTCAACTAGATTTCTTCTGGACTATGTGTAAGTGAAAGTTGCAATAGACTTAATTTGAATAGCCAGTAAGGTTCATAAATGTATGTATGAGTCTTCCAACACACTGTTGACTTCAGTACTGAACTTAAGTTTCAAACAGATAAGAACAACAAAAATTACCTTATCACAAATATACGAGTAAACCCTCAGTAACAGTGTAAATATACTTAGAAATACCTTAAATCCTTATTTACATTAAAGGTTTTCAATTTTTCACATTAGTATAGTACCCCTTTAAAATTCACAGAAAGTGCCCCTTTAAACTCAGCAAATTTTGTAAAACTCAAAATTACTCGTAACCTGTGAGCTTGTTAAATATTTACTTGTTTGTTCTATAAACCTTGTGATGTACAACAACTATAAATGCAAACACATTGGATTAATCTCTACATTAAGCAAGCAAGATTAACAGATGAGTCTCTTGGTTGCAATTTCCACATTTAACCATTTCTCACACCACCTTAACTTCACTTTTGTGGTAGAGCTTCTTCTGATTTTAGACGTGAAAATTTAGCGCTTTAACTCAGTCTAACCACCGTTGCTTGTTAACGCTGTGCCGAGAATGCGTTATGCACTCTGCTTATCTGATGTGATGCACCGGATCCGCGTCGTTTCGTCATCCGCGGCGATCCTGTCCTCTCCTACCCGTGTTGAGCAGGCGAGTTCTCACTGTAGCTCTCTTCACGACAACACAGACACAGGTCGGTTCTTTGAAACGGGCGTTTATTACTTGAGCTTTCTCTCCTCAGCTTCACCATCACCAGTACGCCGATACGCCATTACGCCTTTACGCCGTGAGAACTGGTCACGAGTAAACAGTACAAACCAATTAGCAACTTTACAGTACACATATTAAGTCCAAACACAAATGAAAACATTTCTCAAATGACAAATACCTCGTTGGCTGCTTGTCCTGAAAAGAGGTCCTTAAGTCTTTGTGTTACCTTTTCTTTTAGTAAACCTTTAGCTTAAAATCACTTCATGAGAGACATCTGCTCCCTCGCAGTCCATGAAAGGTCTCGTGTACTCTCGTTAAGGGGTATTCTCACGAGACACTAGCTTTTACACTTTACACATGTACATTTCAAATAAAGACATTTTAACACAAACTATATATATATATATGTTCATGAAATTATGTAACTTATTATAAATCAGTCATCTACATCATGAAATCTACACAGAACATTTTAACAGCATTTACAGTGAAACAAGAATCTAAACCTTTCTGTCACAATGATTTCTCTAAAAAGCATGTGGTTTATGGGCATAATGTGAAAAATCTTTTGTGGGCTCTAATAATGATCAGTGGTGATTGAAGAGGAAGCTTGAACCCTGGCTCTGGAGATTTTCATGACAAGTGACAGCGCAGACATTTGCTAATGAGAGAACATGTTTTATCATCATAACGACTGCGAATTTAAGCGTCGTTAAAGTGTCACTTCAGCAATGCTGCCGGGAGAAAGAAGTGTTGACTCATGTTTTTCAATAGAAGAATTAAAACACTAAACTCTAATTTCAGGGGTTTATTTTAAGTTTACAGAATATAACATCTGGTATGACAATGAGTTTTACTTCTCAGTCCGTGTTGTGTGTATCGATTTATCATGTATGCTACTTTGCTCTGTGGACTAAAACGTTTCATTGTATTCATGAAATAAACCATAATTTCAATGTCCGAATCTTTGACTGTTTTTCTGCTTTTGTTCACTCCAACTCTGACAAAACACAGCTCACTAACATCGCGGAGCAATCTCAGTGTATTTAGCTGCTTTTTCCCTAAACACAATCAGTTCACTGAAAGAAATGCCTGTAGTCATCCACTTTGGTCATTGTGAATGTTGAAGGAGATTTGTTCCATAGACACCTTATACTAGTGTTTCCTACACTTAATCCAACACTACTATGTTCTATTTAAATCCAGATTCCTTTTATAGTTTGCAGTGAAATTTGTTAAACCATCGCTTAATGGGACAGAAGTACTCGTCACTCTTTACGAACACATTGTAGATAAGTTTATTGCTGGACACCACAGCTCACACAGTCTTTAGATTTTTGAAGTTTTGTGTGTAATGGTTTAGCCTCTCACACCTTACCCTTTTCTCTCCAGTATCACAACAGTATGACTCCCAAAGTACGGCTCAGTAAACAAACAAGGACTCTGAAGTCAGAACAGAAAGATACAGTTGGAAGATTAATGATTGCGTTTGTATGATGCGTAGTAAACTACACCCTCTTCTTCTTCTTCTCTGTGTTGTTGTTCTTGTGTGTGTGTGTGTGTGTGTGTGTGTGTGTGTGTGTGTTTGCTTTAGAAGTCAAAGTATACATTAGCCACACTTACAAAAAACATTTTGAATTTCATTTAGAACTGAGATTCTATGTTGTAAGCAGAAATTTTATGCTCAGCCAGAAGTGTGTTTCCCCACTTTCACAATGCTAAGGTGTCAAATCCACAACCCCCAACAGATCTCCTTTGAAAAACACACACACACACACACACGAGACAAAATAAAACCAGACTGCTCAAAGTAAAAGCAAAGCCCTCACAGTTGGTAGTACAAAACACAGTGACAACGTGCGTATTAGATACCCTCACTCCAAAAGCATAAATATATTAAAAAAAAAAACAATCTCCAAGAATATCATCCTAAAAAATGGCACTGAGGGGTGTTACAGTGAAAAAAAAGCAGCCAAATTTTCATCAGAAAATGCTGAATTTCAGTAAAAACAATGCTCTGCAGTTTGATACTGTCGTTACAGACAAAGCAGATGTTTAAAGCATTTGGACGCGCATTTGAAATGCTGTAAGTCTCCACAAGAACAACAACACAGAGAAGAAGAAGAAGAGGGTGTAGTTTACTACGCATCATACAAACGCAATCATTAATCTTCCAACTGTATCTTTCTGTTCTGACTTCAGAGTCCTTGTTTGTTTACTGAGCCGTACTTTGGGAGTCATACTGTTGTGATACTGGAGAGAAAAGGGTAAGGTGTGAGAGGCTAAACCATTACACACAAAACTTCAAAAATCTAAAGACTGTGTGAGCTGTGGTGTCCAGCAATAAACTTATCTACAATGTGTTCGTAAAGAGTGACGAGTACTTCTGTCCCATTAAGCGATGGTTTAACAAATTTCACTGCAAACTATAAAAGGAATCTGGATTTAAATAGAACATAGTAGTGTTGGATTAAGTGTAGGAAACACTAGTATAAGGTGTCTATGGAACAAATCTCCTTCAACATTCACAATGACCAAAGTGGATGACTACAGGCATTTCTTTCAGTGAACTGATTGTGTTTAGGGAAAAAGCAGCTAAATACACTGAGATTGCTCCGCGATGTTAGTGAGCTGTGTTTTGTCAGAGTTGGAGTGAACAAAAGCAGAAAAACAGTCAAAGATTCGGACATTGAAATTATGGTTTATTTCATGAATACAATGAAACGTTTTAGTCCACAGAGCAAAGTAGCATACATGATAAATCGATACACACAACACGGACTGAGAAGTAAAACTCATTGTCATACCAGATGTTATATTCTGTAAACTTAAAATAAACCCCTGAAATTAGAGTTTAGTGTTTTAATTCTTCTATTAAAAAACATGAGTCAACACTTCTTTCTCCCGGCAGCATTGCTGAAGTGACACTTTAACGACGCTTAAATTCGCAGTCGTTATGATGATAAAACATGTTCTCTCATTAGCAAATGTCTGCGCTGTCACTTGTCATGAAAATCTCCAGAGCCAGGGTTCAAGCTTCCTCTTCAATCACCACTGATCATTATTAGAGCCCACAAAAGATTTTTCACATTATGCCCATAAACCACATGCTTTTTAGAGAAATCATTGTGACAGAAAGGTTTAGATTCTTGTTTCACAATGTGCATGAACTTAAAATCTTTAGAGTTTCATACTGATAAAGTATAGAAAAGAATACATTTATTCCAATATATGAAATACACTTCTTGTAAAACAAAAAAAATTGATTCGAAATGCATTAAAAAAAGCTCCTGCCATCACCTTTCTCCTGTGCACACACACACACACATACACACGCAGCATTACACACACTCACTCACTCACACACACACGCACGCACACACACACACACACAGAGAGATCATTAATACAAAAGATTGCACCAGCTTTTGGATTTTCACTCTTTAATATGAACATAAAATTCATTCCAATTATTTGCCTCTGCTTCAATTAAGATGTCTATAAATCTACGATACCTTTCTTGTTCAAAAAGTTTACTGACACAGTAAAGAAGTAGCTAGGGAACTCAGTAAGTATGAACAACAATAGCTTAGGGACACTTTCTCAAATAAAGAGGATTTCATCATCTGCATTTCGTGAAAAAAAAGGTGCCACATTAAAAACAAATCTGCAGATCCACAAATTATGGATACAGAGTCTTTTCAGCTATAGAGGTAAAGGTATACTTCATGCACTTATCAGCATACAGTTTAAAGGCTTGCATTAGAGTGCATTGGTGCACACTTGGGCATCTTTTATTTAACATGGTTATACCATTGTGAATTTTGCTATATAAATATGCTCAAGAGTCTATCATATGTGTGACATCCAGCTAAAAATCGAAAATATATATTTTTAAATCAGCAACTTTGCAAATTTAGAGGAAATGTTTTTGGACAACAAATGAGTCGCCTTTTAAACAGGGTTTGAATAATTAGCACTGACAGACAGACATACTTACGTGTGAAAGGACCGCGGATGTCTTGGAGCAGAGAAGCACGCTGTACTGTTGCTTTTCTCTTATGCATAAGCAACGCCAGCCTGTCAGAAACGCTCTGTGCGGGCAAAGCCGGTTCCAACGCACGTCGAGGCATCAACTGGCCTTTCTGCCGGCTGGCTGGACCCTCAGCTTTCATGCTGGGATCTGCAGCACAACTTCGCACTGGCCACTGGGGCAAAACGGATTCAAAACTTTGAAGTGCTAGTTTGGTTCTTCACTGCTCGCAAAGAATTAACAATTAAAGAAAGTGATCCAACACGAAACTCAAATCAAACAGCACAGTCGGAATTGTCCACAACCACGCTCAGTTTCACAAATAAACAAAAAGCTTGCACCAGCCATAGACACAGGAGGGAAAACGGAAAACTTCCCAGAAACTGACATTGTAATAAATTAATCACGCTAAAGTCGCCTCTACGCCTTTTTGGAAAGGTCCAGAGCCTTTATACATAGCATATGCCAAGCAGACTTAGTGCGAGATAAATATGTAGCCTTAAAATTTAACATCTAGAATTTAAAGAGACACACAGGTCAGTACCTTCGCTATTGTCTCTAAACATTAAGATCCATTTTAAAAAAAACAAAAAACAATCAGTTTTATCAACAACGAAACGAGCAAAGCTGACAGTTCTGAAGAGCACGGTGCATGCTCTCATTTCACAAGTTGACCTACATTTTCCAGAAAGACAGAAAGACCACAGAGTTAAAACCTGTAAAAATACTGAATTAAGAGTTTCGCACTATGTTTCACCAAGTTAAAAACAAATCCAGCAAAGCTGCTTCTACCAAAAACATTAATCTTTCAGATCAGTGTCTAAAAAGCACCATTAAAAAATGTGATCCTGCATTTACAAAAATAACTCCTGTTTGTACAAATTCACACTGAAAACCAAAACGCACACAGCGGTTGATAAACAAGATTAAAATAATATATTGCACATCTATGTTTTAAAGATGGCATCAAAAATCAATGCGTATTTTGTCTAAAAAATATGAAATTTAGACGGTCAAATACACAAACTAACGTGCGGGTGTCAGGCTCAAGGAAGGAGTTCGCTGGCTCTTGTCAACCTTTATCCCTCTTCCCCCACCCTCAAAAACAGACAAAAAGCAGTTCATCTCCCCATTTCCTGAGATAAACGGCGTCTTAAAGTCTGAAACAGCCAACAATGCTCAGTTGTTAGAAACAATGCAACAAGGTTGGTAGTCGCTTAACTAACCGTAGAAAATCTGCTTATAAAACAAACACACACACACAATTTGCCGTTTCAGCTCGATTGTCTGACAACAAAAGTCTTTCTATAGTGTCAGTATAAAAAGACAAAGTCATTCCTGTTTGTATAAATTTACCATGAAAAGCCAAAATGCCTACAGCGGCTGATGAACCTAATTAAAACGCACCCCGCTAGGAGAAGACAGAGCGTGCGCAGTGGGACCGCATGGCCCGGAAGTGCCCCTTTTTCGGATGAGTAAAAGCGCGTGCATGAGTGTGCATGTGCACGTGCTCGTACGTGCAAAAAGTGCCAGTTTTTAAGCTCGGCAATGGGGGTGTGGGGGGCAGCCCCCCACCCCCCTCCTCCCCCACAAAGGTGCCAGTTATATTCTTCTCCTGTTTATCTGGACTTTATCTTGCGTCTTCCGCATTTTTGCTTTCAAACATGTATAAACGTGAATAGAATATGATCAGACAAAATAAATAGAAACGTTTTGTGTCCAATCTTGTAAGTGATCTTGTTTATTATAGGAGGAAGTGTGCACTCTGAAGTATGGAGAATCATTTAGAAAGCAAACTCAAAATCACGACTATAGTTATGATATCCTGGAGAATCAAACCGAAATCCTGCAGATTAGTCACGAAGCTTGAAGAAAATACAGGAGAAACTTTTATCACAGCTGATACCAAACTAATAATACAAATATTTTCTCTGCATTTTTAACTATATATCCGTTTTATCTTTCAAGATTTTTTAATACTGAGCAATACAGAGAAATAAGATTTATATTTAATACATTCACATGCTTTATTGCTTACTTGAAGAAATAGTCTGGAGTTCTGCTGTAAGGAGGAGAAATTGGTTCTTCTGCTTGCTCTTTGGTCATTTGAATATGAAATGAGTGACCTGAACTTATTCTCGTATTTAATTCTCCCTTTCAGATGAAGAATCATGTGAAGATTTAGGAGAATTTTGCAGCATCAGCAGACTGAGCATTTCACTTGGCTCATCTGTGCTCCTACCATGCACTGCTCGACCAACCAGTTCCAACTGGGTGACATGGAGCCACTTTCCCAAAGGGGAGATGGTCCAACTGTCACCTTTAGGACATGTTAAGTACCAGGACCCCAGAAACGGCAGAGTTAAAACCTTTCCATTTCAGGGCTTGGAGGGAAACTACTCCATCAGAATTGATGATCTTGGGTTAACAGACCTCGGATGTTACTCCTGTATACAGGGTGAAAACTGTGTTCAAGTGGTGTTGGTTGAAGTAGGTAAGTGGATTTTCATTTGTTTAAGTTAAGTTAAGCAGCACCCTGTACAGTTTCCTTTTTATGGTCACAAACCTCAGACTCAACATACACAAAAGGACAAATGAATAAGCTACTGTTTCCTGTGATTAATATGTTGTAAATCCACAAGCAGGTACAAGGAGGGACATGCAGACGATTTACATCTGTGTTAGCGTAGCTGCTCTCCTTCTGCTGTGTGTTGGCGGCTACACCTGCAAGAAATGCATAGGTGAGAACCTGACATGTCTGACATTCTCATTCAGTAGAGATGGTAAAAGAATCTGGGTGGCTGAATTGCTAAGTGGGTAAAAATTTACCTTACAGTTGATTAAGTTGATTATAAAGCAATATTGTAAGCTTCCTGGATATAATGATGTGACTGTCAACATTTTTGGTGAGTATTTTAAATAAACTGTGTGACTCAGGCAGAAACATAATGATAATGATTGTGTTTGGGAAATCTACAATAAGATCTGTTCTTTGTTTGTGTACAGGAACAAAAAGGTAAAGGGCCACAGAATTTTCCTCTCCGTCATGTTCATCTTCAACAGAGGGGAAAACAAACAAAAACTAAAGAAAAAATGTAAAAGAGAAGCAAAAAAGCCTAAAAAGAACGCAAAGAAATAATAATGAATAAATTCTACAAATAAATAAATTATTCACGGCTAAAAAGAAAAAAATCATTGTTAATTCTGCTCTGTTACTTTTTAGTTTTGTATATAATCCAACTTAATTTCTTGTGGTTGTTTTTTCCTTGAAAGTTTCTTAGTGAACTGTTCCATCATTGTAACACGGGCTTGCTTTCTGGTTGTATCATTATTATGTTCTGTGAACTGTTTTGTACTATCATCAAATAAATCGAAGAAGAAAATTGCAGGATGATGATCAATGGAGTTGCAACATCTATTAAACCTTAATCATATTTGTATATAGCCTGTAGTGTAGCTCCAACACCCTCGAGCTCAGGAGGAAAATGAATGAGGCCACGCTGTTGAACAAAACATGCTACAGAATTATTTCCATATATCACCTGTACTGGCTGGTTAACGAGACACACAACAACAATCCAAAAAAAAGAAACAAATTCACACCTCTTTTGTTACACGGCATTTTGAGATCCCACTCTACTTTCTAGTCTTTCACTTTGGACTGGCTTCAAGTTTTTCTTTATTCAAGGATTAAAATGGGGTTTTGGCAGGCAAACACAGTCCAAACATCAGTGACAGAACCAATCAAAAGCTATTTTATTTTAAATTTTCTCTCTGTACTTGTTGTAAAAAAATTAAAATAAAAAAATACTGCCCGAACTTACGTACATAGACATCTGGCAGCTGTTGTGTGAAGGTTAATAGAGCAAAGCATTCTGTTACATGCATGAAACTGTTGGTTTTGTGGTTTTCTTCTGTGAAGCTTAAAGGGTTTACTAAAACACTGCAGGTAGCAGCTTGCATTGTTAGAGATGCTGGTGAAGATGCACGCTGCCAGGTGGAGTTTCGTTTTTGCCCTGTGTTTCATCTGTGTGTCTCCAAATGGTAAGTGCTTTTTTCAAACCTTTAAAAAGTGTGAATACATGCTAACAAAATTTCATGTAAAAAATTAGTTTTGCTAAAAAATGAAAAGAACAAAAAAAATCTGACAACAACACCAGCAACAACAAAAACATCAGCTTTTTAAAAAAAATATGTATTGTACATTATTCTTTTCATCGCATATTTTTGGTTATATGTTTCATGAGCTTCATAGCATTGTCTAACATGTCTAACATATATTTAGAATTTAAATATATGTTATCAAAATTAATGGTGACATCCAAGATTATTTCAATTGTAGTTCAAAGCAATAGCAAAATAGAGAATCGCATCTGCTTTGTCTGGTTTTTAATCTCATCTTCATCTTCATCTTCATCTTGTATTCCCAGCTGATATACTTTCAAAATTGTCTAAACTTGATAGGAAGAATAAACATGTAGAGAGACCTGAAATTATAATAAAGGTCATTTGGGTAATTAAGTGATTAAAACAGTAATTAAAACATTGATATTGAGATAGCAGGGGTGTCTGACTTAATTCATATTAATTAATCAATTAATGTGTTTTTTACAGTAATGTATGCAAAGTTTTCTTGATTCGGTGCACAAGGTGTCTTTATTAGTGTGAGCTCTGAGGTGTACAGAAATGATTCGAAAATATTTTTAACTGTATACATATTCCAACATTTTTCCTCAATAAAAAAGAAAAAAATCAAAGAACAAAAAATACAGTTTTTTAAATATAGTATCATAGGGTCAGTTTTTTCCTGTTATGTAGGCAGGTCATATTAATGACCTAAATCAGCTGTATCATTGAAACATTTTATTTTAGCTCGCCTGCTGAATTCCTTCTGTTATAATAATTCATACATTTTAAAAATGTATTTTTTTTTAAGTTTATTTGAAAACATAAGAGTTGCGAATAGCTGCTGTAGGGATGAAAAAGAGTATCTGAATATGAAATGAACAAACTTGACTGTATTTCATTTTTCCCTTTAAGATGAAAAATCTTGTGGGGATTCAGAAGACTTCTGTGAGAAGCTCAGTCTGACCGTTTCAATTGGCACGTCTGCGTTACTACCATGCACCGCTCGACCAACCAGCTCCAAGTGGGTGACATGGAGCCACGCTGCCACAAAGCAGGCAGAGATGGTCCGGCTTTCATCTGAAGGGCATGTTAAGTTCCTGGACCCCAGAAATGGCCGAGTCAAAGTCTTTTCAAACCAGCAAAGAGACGGGAACTACTCCATCAAAATCGATGAGCTTGAAATATCTGACCTAGGATGTTACCGCTGTGGGTGGCGGTGTGTTCAAGTGCAAGTGATGGAAAGTCGTAAGTGGAGTTTTATTTTAAGCTATGTTAAGTATTCAATACTAAACAGCAGCCTGTAGAGTTTCTTCCTTTCCAGGGTCACAAACCTCAAGACCCATTACATGAGAAGGGACAAATGATTAAGCGACTGTTTCCTGTGACACATATTTTGTAAAACCACAGGCCTAAGTAAGTTCATGTCTGTTTGTTTGTTTGGTTTAAAAAAAAAAAACTGGGGTCACAAACTTCACTGCCTAACACAGGACAAGTGCTGTTTCCTGTTAAAGACATCTTATAAAACCACAACTTATCATGCAGGTTCAAGCCAAGGCTTCCAGCCACTGATTTCCATTGTTACTCGTGTGGCTGCTGTCCTTCTGCTGTGTGTTGGTTGCTACTGCTGCTACAAATGCATTTGTAAGGAGACACTATGTCTGACATTCTCCATCAATAAAGAGGTAAAAGAATCTGGTTAGTTGGGGGTTGATTAGTAATTTAACACCCATTTCATTTATATTTCAGCTCACTGTAACAATAAAACAAAGGACAGTGGAAACAGTCCCACAACTGCAGGTAGTGAGGGTAAGCATTCATTTCAGATCTGGTAATTTAAAGTTGTTTTGTCTGGCCCGCTCTACAGAGAGAAAAGTTTATCTGTTTTTCCTCAGACTTTTGTACAACAGATACTTAATAATTCATAATATAAATGTATTTTTAAATGAACCCCAGACAGTCTAAAATTTTCATTTTATATTGTATAATAGCCTGATGTAAAAACAAAACAAAACAAAAACAAGACAAACAAAAACAAAAAATAAAAAAGCGCAGGTGCATCAGGGAAGAAAATAGATCAGACTACTGAAAAAATTTTCTTAGACTGTGGCTTCTTGGGCAATATTGTAAGCCTCCTATATGTAATAGTACTTTTGCTGTAAATTTCAAATAATCAACATTTATCAGTCAGGCAAGAAGATACAATGTGCACTATATCTGGGAAATATATTATAAAAAAAAGTTTTTTTAAATGTACAGGAGCAGAAAAATGAAGAGCTACTCAAAACTTCCTCCTCCTCACTTTCATCTTTATAAGAAGAAAAAAAAAGAAGAATCAAAGAAGAAGCAGAAGACAAAAGACAAGCACGAAGAATTATTTAGCTAATTGTGCAGATAAAAAAGAAAATTTGATTGTTAACTCTGTTGTAGCATTAAGTTACCCTGATCTAATTTCAGTTTTTTTCCTTACAAACATCATTATGTTTATAAAAGAAATAGAAAATAAATCAGTGTAAATTCACACCGGTATTTGTCTTCCTTTTTCCCTGGATAATTATAAAGTAGGTAAAGGTGAACAGCACTTAATGTCATTTTTTTCTATACATGTGTAACAAGTAACGTCTAGTACTTTTCACTTCTGAAATGAGACATGGGAGTTGGTCTTTTGTTTCACACCTCACTGTGGTTTATGCATAGCTCTAACTCTTTGATATTATATTGAGACCCAACTTTCTTGCACTGTGTGTGTTTATGTGTGAATTGATTGCAGTGGCTTCAAAAGAGAAGGTCTGTAGTAAAAATACAGCAATTATAGTTGACACTACAACTACAAAAAGACTAAGATAAATAAAAGAAATGTATATGTTACATTCAATTAAAACATACACAGACCTTATTAACTTCACTATTCATTCCCAAAAATACCAAATCAAATTTGCAGTCTAGTGACATCTTTTCACTTGTAGTTTTAAAGACCTCAGCTGCAGCTTGGAAATTGGAGGAGCATATCAACACGTTCTCACTCCCTAAGCGTAATATTTTACGCCATGTGACAAATCGTCAACATATTACGTTTTCGGGCACCCAACACGTTCCTAAATGACGACAGGTTCTGAGCATATACGTAATTATATACTCAGTATAATGTTAGCAGATAATACAGAAGCCAGTTTACAGGCTTTATTATAAGCAAAAAGTTCAGCTGCTTATGAATGCAGATGGACATAAAATCCTGCTGCTGCAGTATGCTGTTAGTCGCCATTTGTCACATGATGTAACAGAACATCCCACACTGATTGTATACCATTAATGACTTGCTGATACTGTTTTGGGCTATTATCATATCAATTAAATAAAAAATCTAGTAGCGATAATCAGTGGAGGTACACTTTTCCTTAAGACTAACTCATATCTGTGTTTAGGCAATAATACATCTGAAACACCTTCAGGTTCAGGAGAAGAATCGGGAGCGAAAGCAAGCTGCATCAGGTCCTTGCAGTCATGCTTTTGTCAAAGGAAGCTGCTGTGGCTGATTCTGATACCCCAGTTTGGGACATTAATGTCAAAGTCACAGTCATGGTATCCCCACCTTAAAGATAATCAGCACGGTGGCAGACTAATGTCAATGGATATGTTTTATCCTAAATATTCAGAATTATTTATCAGTATGTGACAAACAACACAAAACAAAAATTCTGTTTTTCAGTCCAACAGGTCACGCGAAGAGTAAATCCCAAGAGAAATCCTGACTTGATCTGTGGATATATTAGTGACGGAATAATTCTGTTTTCCTTGTTTGTTTTTGACTTCTTTAAAGTGATACATGTTGCATCTACTAACTGTATAAATTTTACTTCCCACAGGAAATAAAATGCACTGCACATGTGGGAGTGGTTTTATTAAAGTTCATCAAATCATTGTCTTAGATAGAAATTAGTTACGTCGTGATGATATCCAGAAATGGATCCTAAGAGTAGCATTAAGGTAAAACTGTATATTGCTTACATTTAATAAGAGGTTGTTATAATAATGTGGTGTGTAAGAGATCCCGTTACTGCTTTTATAAAGAGTAATGTAAAGAGAAAATATTTTTAATACATGGTGGGGTTGAGGTTTTATATAGATTTGTGGTTGGATTGGCAACTTTCCCTCTCAGTAAGGTTTAATTTCAATAAAAGTAAAAAAGAAAAAGAAAAATCCATCTGCTTTTATTGTGAAAGTTCCTAGGTCATGTGTCCAAAAAAGGGCCAATAGAAATGGAGAATGACTTTAGTTTGCGGAAGTCACGGAAGTAGCGTGTCGCCTTCGAAACGAGAGGACGACATTTTTAAATAAGCTGATGCTCTGTAAAGTTTTATAAAGACTCTGGCAACAAAAATTAATTTCAGTGTGCTCTGGACTGTTAAGGTCAGTGTTTCACGTGTTCCTCGCACGGCTCACCACATTCAGTTTTGTCGGTTATGTCCAAATCAGCGAAATGGAGCCCAAAAGAAAACGAGTCAAAACGTCTACCCATCTATCAGCACAAAAGCAAACTAATTCAAGCTGTCAAAGACAGCAGCTTCCTGGTGGTCACCGGTGAGACTGGAAGCGGGAAAACCACACAACTCCCACAGTACCTGCGTGAAGCAGGTAAGCTGGCTTTTACTATGAAAGACACAGACATACTGAATAATTCTGCACGTAAAGTCACCATATAAATGCAGTGTACCTGAACTGAACCGTCTGAGTAGTACGAAGTTAGTGTGGTGACCATTAAAAGAAAACAATGACCAACTTTTGTCTGTTTGTTTGTTTTTTCAGGCTTTTGTAAAGATGGCAAAATTGGCATCACTCAGCCGCGCAGGGTAGCTGCCATCACTGTGGCCCAGAGGGTAGCCCAGGAGATGCAGTGCACTCTGGGAAAGGAAGTTGGCTATCAGGTCCGCTTTGATGACTGCACGTCACAGGTAAAAATAAATAAAAATCCAATAATTATACTACTACTAATAATAATAGTAATAATTTATCCCCTGCAGAAAATACGTGTTTTCAGTATTTTTTTTGACACACACTTGTTTGTGCCTGAGCCAGGACACGGTGGTGAAGTACATGACAGACGGCTGTTTGCTGAGGGAGGTCCTGGCAGACCCTGCACTCTCTCAGTACAGTGTTATAATCTTGGATGAAGTCCATGAACGCAGCCTTAACACGGTGAGTCACCCTGCTCACCCAGAGTAATTAACACCATGTTGTTGAGACACTGACATACAGTAAAGCTTATCAACTTCCTTAAACCAAAACCTCCAGTCCTCAAAAAAAAAAAAACAACAAAATTACAGCCTTTAAAAAAAATTAAAAAAATTCTGTGATGTCATATCTGTGGTGGGCCTAGGTTTACATGCACTCATCATGTGCGCTTCACATAAAACTGTTTTTAATTTGCTCCAGTGAGTCAGTGTGTCACCCAGTCTGCCCCGATTCTAACATGAGATGATTATTCAAATTAGTCTCACCTCAGCGTTTCCACAGAAGTCCTGCTACAATCATGCTCTGCAAATGTTTTGGTAGTTGTAGTCTTTAAAACCTCATAGAAATATTAGATTAGTTAGAAGTCATCTTTCAAGATAGCAAATATACAAAATAATTTCAAAACGACATAGAAGACTGAAACACTGAATGGGTTGAACAACTGCACTAAAGTTATCCATTTAAACACTGCCACCTTTTGGTGAAAGTTTATTTTCCCCCTTTTAAGTTTGTTTCTCTGTGTGTTTTATTACAAGGACATTCTCCTGGGTTTAATAAAGAAAGTCTTCACTAACCCAGCCAAGGCCACCAAGGGCCGATCCTTCCCTCTGAAGGTGGTGGTGATGTCGGCCACTTTGGAAGCTGACAAACTATCGGCTTTTCTTAGTAACTGCCCTGTCTTCGCTATTCCTGGGAGGACGTTTCCTGTAACCTGCACGTTTGGGTCGGCTGTTGGACCTAAAGATCTGGAAAGCACTGGTTATGTAAAAGAGGTACTCAGGGTCATCTGGAAATCAGGCACTGCTTTGCATGCATATTTCTGTAATTGTTATATAGCCAATAATAATTATTAGGGATTAGGTAAGCTTAGATATGTTGTAGATTGATGTGTTTGGCTGGCGTTTATCAGATTTTACACCTTCTGCTCTACAGGTTGTGAAAGTGGCTCTGGACATTCACACTAGTGAAATGGCTGGGGATATTCTGGTGTTTTTGACAGGCAAATAATGATTAGTCTTCATCAAATATCAAGATTGCAATATACCCATTAAAAATAATATTGATAATCAGCCACATTATTTCCTTTTTTTTTTTTTTTTTGACGACAGGTCAGTCTGAGATCGAACACGCCTGTGACATGCTGTTTGAGAAAGCCGAGTGTATAGACTATCGCTATGATGTAACAGACCAATCAGTGGATGGCCTTCTCATTTTGCCCCTTTATGGATCCATGCCGACTGGTAAACGCACACAGCTGCTGTGTCAGATGTTGAACCGGTGTCAGCTTTCTGTGTGGTATCACTGTGATGTCATCTTCTTTTCTTTTTTGTTTTTTCCTGTCTTAGATCAACAACGGCAGATTTTTCAGCCACCACCTCCAGGAATAAGAAAGTGTGTCGTGGCCACAAACATTGCTGCAACCTCTCTCACCATCGATGGCATAAAGTGAGTAAAGACCTGGGGTACAGTGGTTTAGCAGTTTCTCTCACACCTTTTGGCAAACACATCGTCACGCCATTCTTGTCCACATTTAGGTACATTGTGGACAGCGGCTTCGTGAAGCAGCTCAACCACAATTCGAGGGTGGGCATGGATATCTTGGAGGTTGTGCCTATTTCAAAGTGAGTTTCTGAAAAAAATAACAAGTCATTTTATACCTGCATACAGCTTTAACAGAGACTTGATTTATTTATTTTTTTGTAATCAGGAGTGAGGCGCAGCAGAGAGCAGGTCGAGCTGGAAGAACTTCAGCTGGGAAATGTTTCAGAATCTATACCAAGGAATTCTGGGAGACGTGTATGCCTGAATACACAATTCCAGAGATCCAGAGGACGAGTCTGACCGCTGTGATACTCACGCTCAAGTGCCTGGGAATTCATGATGTCATCAGGTATGTTTTCACCTCATTCTGTCTCAGTTTCTTATTCAGTGTAGTTTGACTACCTTTGCCTTCCGGTTGTCACTGATTTATTCATTAACAAGAGTTGATTTGTTTTTAAGGTTTCCTTATCTGGACTGTCCAGAGGAAAGGTTCATATTAGAAGCACTAAAGCAGCTCTACCAGTTCGATGCCATCGACAGGTGAGTACAGTGGATTTAAAAGTCAGCTGTTCTTGTAGGATTTTGCTTACATTTACTTTAGTTGCATCTTACAAGCTGGTCCACAAAGAGCGTACATAGCATCATCGTTGGAAGGACAAAACTTTATGTCGTGAAATACACCACAAAACACAGCAAAGATTGTCATCACTGAGTGGAGAAGATATTGCGCAAATGTTACTTCTATAAATTTCCACTCAGTTGAGCATTCAAGGTGCTTTCTATCACAAGTTTAATTCATGCAGTCACACGCATTCATACAGTGATTTTATCCATTACGTAAGTGCTTTATAACACTCACATACACATTTATGGATGCATTGAGGGCAACTGAGGGTTAGACATCTTGCCCAAGGATACTTTGACATCAGGATTGGAGGAGTCGGCGCGATCCACCAACCAATCTGATTGGTAGATAACCCGCTCTACTGCCTGAGCCACTGTGACATTACTGTGAAAAGGACTACAGGAGCATTAAAGGAGCTGCTGGAACGTCTATCAAGAACTGGTTGTGCACTACATGAGACAACAGTCCCTGTGGTTAAGGATGACAAGACAGAAGCCTTTTCTTATAGAGAAAAACATCTGATTCCAGCTGAATTTTGCATACTCAATGTATGCAAAATTCAGCTGGAATCAGATGTTTTGAACATGAAGTCTTCCAAAAGTGTGTTGGAAAATATGTTATAGTGTGATGTGGCTAAGGCTGAGCATTTTGGTCATACTTCCAAAAGGTTTGTTTGGCAGAAAAAACAGCATTGCACATCACTAACGAGCACCATATCCATGGTGAACCATGGTGGTGGCAGGAACATGCTTTAGAGGCTCTTTTTCTTAAGCTGAGACTGGAGCTTTAGTCAAGTTGGAGGAAATTATGAACAGTTCCAAATATCAGTCATTTTTGTCATAAAGTCTTCAGGTGTCTGCTAGAAAGAAGAAGAGGAATTTCACCTTTCACCACAACAATCTAAAGTATAGATCCAAATCATCAAAGTAATGGCTTCACCAGTAGAAGATTGAAGTTTTAGAATGGCCCAGCACGAGCCCAGACCTAAATTCAGTGGAAAATCTTTGAAGTGACCCGAAGAGGGCTGTGCACAGGATACGCTCTTGCAATCGGACAGCTTTGGAGCGCTTTTGCAAGGAAGAGTGGGCAAGTTACCAAGTTAACAATTGCTGTGCTGACTCCTCCCCAAAAAGGACTCAATTTTGTATTAAATTCAAAAACTTCAACAAAGTGTTAGAGTGTTCATATTTATGCAGCCAGATTATTGTACTTTTAAAAAATATTTTATCTAAGTTTATATTGTTTATCAGATTGATTATATGTGTTCTAGATCACATCACAAAACCATGGCCTTTTATCAAGGATGTGTAGACTTTTTAAATCCAGTGTATTGTTGTTTTTCCGGGGGCACTAGTGGCAGTCTTATGTAAATTTTATGAGCTCTTATCCTCTTATCTCTTTGATGTTTTGGCTGTAGAAGAGGAAATGTGACAAAGCTTGGGGAGCTGATGGTGGAGTTCCCCCTACACCCAGGCCTCACCAGGGCCCTGCTCAAGGCTGCCTCCCTCGGCTGCCAAGACCTGTTGCTTCCTGTGGCGGCCATGCTGTCGGTGGAGAACATCTTCATCAGGCCAGGTCCGCAGTAAGATTTGATGTTGATGATTTAAAGGAAATGTCATCTAACAGAGACAATAAGCTGTACATACAATACAGTCCATTTATTTACTGATATGCTGGTTTATTTGTGTATTTATTTCACGTTCTACCAAATGCGGAAGGCAGGTGACGTGGTATGAAATAAAGCTTTTGGCTCACAAAGTGTTGGCTGATCTCTTGTTCCCCTCAGGCCACCCTGATAAGCAGAAAGAGGCAGATAAGAAGCACCGAGCACTGGCTGCAAAGACTGGCAGTATGAACGACTTTGCCACACTTCTCAATGTCTTTCAGTCCTGCAAATCCAGGTGAAGAAAATAATCTATTAGTACTACAAGATGCATTTCTATTTTCCACTTCTTCCTCTAGAACTTCACATTGCATGACTTTATCTGTGAACCGCTGTGTGAGCCTCTTATGTGCTCTATAGTGATCGACCTTCAGCGTGGTGTAAAGAGAACTGGATCCACTGGAGGGCGCTGAAGTCAGCCTTTAGTGTGGAGACTCAGCTACGAGACATCCTCCACCGACTCCAGCAGGTAAAGCTTTTTGACATCACTGCGACGCTCTGCTAATTTGTTCATATTGTTTCTCATTGTTTGTGGATCTGCCTGCTTGCCTTCTAGAAAAAAGATTTCCCTGTAGAAACATTTGATGGCAACAAGAGTGAACTCTTTAGGCGATGCCTCTGCACAGGATACTTCACTAACGTTGCAAGAAGGTATCTGAAATGATGCTATGCAGCCTCATTTGGGGATTCATTGTATATAAAAGATAATAAATTCATGGTGGTTGTTGACGTATTGCTTTATTCCATCCCACATAGGTCTATTGGAAAGGTGTTTTGTACAATGGATGGCCATGGATCAATGGTTCACATTCATCCATCCTCATCTGTAAATGATTTTAAAAAATGTTTTTGGTTTAAATAATTTTCTATATTCAAAATGCAACATAAACTTACTCTGAGTTTTTTTTTGTGGCGTCAAGCTATTTGACCAGGAGGCAGAGCTGAACTGGGTCATCTTCCATGATGTGCTGGCGACATCACGGGTGTACATCCGGACAGTTTGTCCTATTCGATATGAGTGGGTGAAGGATTTATTACCCAAGCTCCATGAAGTGGACGCCTATGAACTGAGCAGTGTGGCGAGAGAAGAAGTTACAGCCGAGGAGATGACAAAATGGGAGTCCAGGGAAGCCGCCAAAAGACAATCAGGTTGTTAAAAGTAGAATCTGAGGCAGAGCCTTCAGCTTTCAGGCCCCTCTTCTGTGAAACCAACTCCCATTTTGGATTTGACTTCCCTCACCTCTTTTCACCATGTGTTATATACACCACTCTAAATGCAAGAGATTTATTCCTCTTAAAAGGGAGCTTTTTCTTTCCACTATCACCAAGTGCTTGCTTATAAGGGGTTGTGGGATTTTCTCTGTATTTTTGTAGGGTCCTTACCTTACAATATAAAGCACTGTTGGTGTAATTTGGTACTATATTAAATTGAAGGGGATAAAACTGCATTGTCAGAATATGTATTTATGATGTATGTATTTATTCATTGTTATAAATATTGTGGTTCTTGGTCTGTACTCACATTACTGACAGATACCATCAAAAATAGCTCAAAGAGGGTGAATTTAAAAGGGTTAACCTGTGTGGTGCTTTCCTGTTTTTTCATCTTCCAGAGGTTTCTAATGAGGATGCAATGAAGAAGCTGGAGAAGCGAAACAACGAAACCACAGTGAGCGATGCTCGTGCTCGCTACCTGCAGCGAAAGCAGCAAAGGCAGCAGAGTAAAGCTCTCTGATGTTTTTAAGGAAGTGATTCATACGCTGGAATACAAAGGAGTAGTTTTAGAAGACATTTGAATAATAAAACGTAGTGGTCATAAAATCGCCTCTGTCTTCTTTAATCCCTCCACTTTACAGGCTACACTGCAGCTGTGACTCTGTGTTTGCTTTTTAAACTCTTAGCTGACTGACTTAAGAGCCATTAACATTCATTTGGTTTGTGTCACACGACCGCCTCCCTGTCACTCAGTCCAGCTCTTTCAGGTTAAGGTTACAGCAAAGCACTTGATGTGCTTTTACACTGACCGTTCAGGTGCAGTGGACCCCTCTCTGGTCTCGTACGTCACTTCCTTTTAGTGTGAGTCTGCGGGGCCGCTGTACTGTCTGGCTGGGACGGAGGGCTTCAGTGCTAACCTTATTAAACTCCAAAGAGGCGTTTTCTTTTCTCCTGGATTGGTCTTTTTAATTACTTGTCATCGCATTTATCTGCCCGGCACTTCGCACCTTAGTGGAATCTGTTCCCTGGTCTGTTCGCACACGTTTCAACAGAGCACTGCAGCAGCGACTTGAGCAAGCACGCCGCCGCTACCGCTGTTGTTGTCAGAGAAGAAAACAAGCTCGGCGAGCAGTCCGCTAAGCTGTGTGATCATTGACAGAGTTCAATACACACACGCTTCCAGTGATAACTGAGGGTAGCTCTGCGATAGCGTAGCTCCGAGACTTTTCAAAGAAGCGACGGCTGGGACTTCTTCGTTGTCACTGAAGCCGAGGTAAGAACAACCAGAGTAACGAGAAATACCGCAAACGGCTAACTAACATGCTAACTAGCTGTTAGCTTGAAGGATATTTTGGCTAGCTGCCTTGTTTGGTCGTAATGCGGTCACGGTCAGTGTCCTCGCTGCTACCTGACGCGCCACTTGGCCTAGCTGCACATTGGCTATAATGTTAGCTGGGAGTGTTGTAACTACTCTATTACTCATAAGCTAGAGAAGCTTTAAGCCCGCTTTGGACTTGGAGGGGTAGCATTTGTTGACTTTGTTTCAGTTAGCTAGCTACACCACTGGAGGATGTGGACGTGTTAACGTTACGGTAATGTTTACGTTTGGCAGCTTGTGGTCGCGCTGAGTACGGTGCTTAGTTTGAAATTTGAATTAAATGATATTTTCCGACAGAGTAGCCGCATATGTGTCGGCTTTCCTCCGTTTCTTTAAGAGTTGCTGCATTTTGGGGCAAAAAAACAACCTTAACGCTTGACTGGTAGTGTTGGGAGGAGAGGTCACGTCTGTAAAAACAAAGGGGTGTAAGTTTACAAGGAAATGTCCTCCTTGTTTATTATCTCAGAGAGCAATTACCTATTATTCTGGCCAAGCTGTGATAACTAAGGATAGTCATAAAAAAAGAAAAAGTCTGAAGTCGAGGGGAGCCTTATCTGCTTCATCTTTGTAAACAAGGCAGTTCAAACAGTCTTTGTGACTGTACGCACTGTAATATTCAACCCCATCATTTTCACCGAAACGCTGCGAAATTCCGGTAAACCTATTATCTAACATAAGCTGTTGATTCAGGACTGACCCTGGATCACCAAGGCCTCTCCACAAACATTTAACAAGAGCCGTTGTTGCTTTTTGACATTACACAGCTTTGCAGCCATTTCGCTAAGTGTTAGATGAGCGGCATTGATTTCCTGATCACTTTCACTTGCCCATTTCTAGAATACGAGGATCTACTATGTTTGGCTATAACGTGACAGTGAAAACACCGGGGGGGTGGTAAAGATTTGTCAGAGAGATTTGCATGAGATAATGATGACAGCACCCGGAGTGGTCATGATAATGATGTGCAAATTGCAGCAGTTTTCTTTTGTTGTGGAGTTGCTTTTCAAAGCGGCAGAAGGTGGAGAGTTTACTCAGGCACATTGCTGCAATGACAGCAGTCAGATAGGCATCAAGAGCAACACTTT
The DNA here is from genome assembly GCF_013358895.1 of Oreochromis aureus. Taxonomy (NCBI): domain Eukaryota; kingdom Metazoa; phylum Chordata; class Actinopteri; order Cichliformes; family Cichlidae; genus Oreochromis; species Oreochromis aureus. Next base: position 24,047,314 of record NC_052955.1, on the reverse strand, counting down.
TTTTTTTCTTCTTTGTGCATGTGTGTCAGTTTCAGTTTATGTCTTCACCGTTTTGCTTCCTTTAGGCACCGTGTCTTCTCGCATTCATTTTTCAGCGTTCCCCTGCACCTTAGTGAACATTAAAAAACAATTACTTGAGGCTATGTGTTCCTATTCAAAGTGAGGAACCGAATTGTCAAGTCAGGGAACGTTTTTAGTAGTTATCGACAACTAACATTACACTCTTTCCATAATCCTGTGCAGCTCTGCGTGTTTATTGCACTTCTTATTTAAATTAATGTAGATAACCTATTTAACTTGGCTTTTTAACTGGCTTTGTTGTATTTTACTTTTCATGCTCTTCTTGGTTATTTTCAGTTTAACTCGTTTGCTTGGTTCTTTCCTCCAGGTATTTCTTTCTTTTTTTTTTTTTATTATCTGAGCCACAGTGAGGCACTTGACCAATAACAACAGCTTGCACAATTTCCACCAACCTGTCTGCAGCCCCCTCCCTACCCAGACAGTCTTCTGCCCCAGCATGAATGAAGTCAGTGTTGTGAGAGAGGGATGGCTCCACAAGAGAGGTAAGGGGCCCTTTGTGTTCAGCATCCATCACCTGAGTCTACATTAAATGACATAATGTTATATCTTAAGTATTAGCTACTTCTCGTGAGCTTGTCAGGGGTTCCTTTTTTGACAGAGAACGGCTGTGACAACCTTAATGGATTCCCAGTGTAATGATGTTCAAGTACATTTATGGGAAAGTCAGACATCACTGGCCTCTCTCTTTAAAAATAAATAAATAAGTAATCTGTTTTTCAGGTGAATATATTAAGACATGGCGTCCTCGTTACTTCATCTTAAAGAGCAATGGCTCCTTCATTGGCTACAAAGAGAAGCCCGAGGTGTCCAGTGACCACAACCTCCCACCGCTCAACAACTTCTCTGTCGCAGGTCAGCTTTTCCCTCTGGCTGACAAACTTGACTCAGTGCAATATCTAAACTCTGTTTTATTGTTGGTGCCTTCAGCTAAAGTGTCTGTGCTTTTGCAGAGTGTCAGCTGATGAAGACGGAGCGCCCCAAGCCCAACACGTTTGTCATTCGGTGTCTGCAGTGGACCTCCGTTATTGAGCGGACTTTCCATGTAGACAGCAATGAGGAGAGGTAAGACTTATGCTCTCTGTGGGAAAAGTGTCGATCACAGTGGCTTTAGGCTGGTGCATCTTAAAATTCATTTTACTTGTGAAAATGGCTTTTGTCTGCAATTTTTCTCTCCATACTACATAAATATCCTAAAAATGAACTTAAATATTGTTTAGAGATGGCATAAACTCTGCTTGAGCTCAATATACCTTGTTTTCTTTATTATCATTTGCAGAGCGCTGTTTCACTAGAGCCAGACTCCAGTTATATATTTATTATTTATATCCAGTTATTATTTAATTGCTCTGAATTGGATTTTGCCCTTTCTTTTGTTTCAGATAAATAACAAGTTTAAATAAGTGAACTGATCGTACAGTTGCAGTCTTGGTGTCCACTAAGGCAGATATTACAGATTTAAAACAACAGGAGAGTTTTATAATCTGAGATATTAATCTTTAAGTGCATTTGTGGGCTTAGTTTGAAGGCCAGACTGAAAAAGAAAACAATTTGTTTTAGATTTCGTCAGCTTAGTGTTGCCATGGTATCACAGTGTTGGCAATGGTTTTAAATGTATATGATACAGAAACTATCATGATGTCTTTGTGTAACCAAGTTGATTTTAGTATGTAGTTTTGATCACATCTCAAAACACCTTTAAAAGAATAAAAACTGAAAGACACAGAATGGACCAGACTGTAATCCAGAGTCCATAAATGGGTCATTGTTAACCACACTCACTGAAAGCCATTTAGTTTGCAAGTATGAGCAGCCATCATAATCTAAAGAGAATTCAGGGCCAGATTAGGCCTGATTATTCACCTCTAACCCAAGCATTCGTCATTGGGTTTTGTTTACATCGTCTCTGCCAAGTAGCAAATCCCAGAAGCCCCTAGATGACTAGTACACAGATTATCTTCTACCTTCTAAACTTAGCATGCTAGACTACGAATTTTCCCACTGAGATTTATTTAAATTTTGACTACTTTGATGCGTGTGTCTTGCTCCAATCAGGGAGGAATGGATGCGATCGATCCAGGCGGTAGCAAACAGCCTGAAGAGTCAGCAGCAAGATGAGGAGCCCATGGAGATCAAATTTGGCTCCCCGAGTGACAGCAGTGGCATGGAGGACATGGAGATTGCTGTGTCCAAATCCCGCACAAAAGTGGTCAGTATTTGCACAAGCAGTGCCTGGCAGCTGAGTGTATGCTGTGTTTGTCCAGCTAAGCTCATCTTTATTGAGCAAGTTGTTCAAACTTTAAGCCTCTTTCTCAAAGCTTTTTTTTTTTTCTCCGGTTTTGGTGAAGCAATCTTTAAATGAGTTCAGGGTAACATTTCATTATATATTTTATCCAGTGCTAAGTCACTTCAATTGATTTTGAAGATTGTTGAAAATAACAGCCAGTGAGGTTGTTATTTAACAACCAGTGAGGTTCTTATTGAGTAATAAAAACATATAACATGTATAGCTGTTAATGTGTACTGATCATATACAAGTTTGTTGTGCTGTAGAGAAGTCTTAATTTATGGGGTAAAAGTGTTCCTATCATTTTATGGTCTTATCCCAGCTGAAGTGTCCTGCTTTACTTTGTGTTTGTGCGATCTAATACAAATTGTGATCTGCCTCCTTGTCACCTCCCTTACATGCTGTACACTAGAGGCCTGCACAAGTCTTTGAAGTAATTCTTTGAAATTAATCTGAGTCTGTCTTTTTGCTTTTGTTTCTCATCCAATATGAAAAATTAGCAATATTTTGAACTACATCATGGCATAACATGTTGCCTGTCATTAACACGAGAAATCAACATGCTAGGATACATCAGCAGTGTCCAATAGCTGTTACTTTACATTTTAGATAGAGGCAGTTCTGATGTATTTATACATAAAAACACATCCTTCAGTCTGATCAGAGTTCAAAGATGAAACACTGGTGGCATCTTTGAGAGTTGAGTTTCGTTCGAGAGCACCTGTAGACCTATTAATTTGTCTCTGCTTATCTTTGACCTCTGTTTTCTTAGACTATGAGTGACTTTGACTACCTGAAGCTTTTGGGCAAAGGGACATTTGGTAAAGTGATCCTGGTGAAGGAGAAGGCAACAGGGATGTACTATGCCATGAAAATCCTGCGCAAAGAAGTCATCATTGCTAAAGTGAGTCCTGTCACATCAATATGTGTAGTAGCAGAATTCTGAGCAGTTATTTAGGTGTTGTTTACACTCCAAGTACTGAATGTGTGTTTATATTTAGGATGAGGTGGCACACACAGTTACAGAGAGCAGAGTTCTCCAAAACACGCGGCATCCTTTTCTAACGGTGGGTAACGGTGCATCTATTGTTGTTTCAGTTTCTGCTTTCCTACAATGACTGGACTTTCATCAGCATAACACAGTCAGTAATTCATCTTCCCTCTTTTACAGACACTAAAATATGCATTTCAAACACACGACCGGCTATGCTTCGTGATGGAGTATGCAAATGGAGGAGAAGTAAGTCTTCCTCTTTCTCTTACTGTTGTGTCATTTCTTTGTGTGACCTTTTGGAAGATGGCTAGTTGCAGAAGGGCAAAAACATAGAGGACGCTGCAGTATTGGGTCACATTAATAAATAAAAAAAAAAGTATAGGTTTGATTTGAGAATTGTATTCCAATGTGCATTTTTTTTTTTCAGGAAATCAAATGTCTTGAGAAGCCTTAAGAATATGTTTTTTTGAGCTCATTCCTGTTTGTAATTCTCTTGCAGCTCTTCTTTCACTTATCCCGGGACAGAGTATTCACAGAAGACAGGGCTCGATTCTACGGTGCAGAAATAGTGTCAGCACTGGAGTATCTTCATTCACGCAATGTAGTTTACAGGGACCTGAAGGTAGGATGATTTCTGGCTTTGACTATATAACAGTAATGTATACATATATTAAGGAGGGATGGGAGGGATATACAGGGATGAGCTAGTAAGGGAGTAATGTCTTGATAGAGTCATTACTCCATGCAGCATCTCTGATGCAACACATCAAAACATCCAAGTTTTGCAGTCATACTGCAACAGGACAACAAATAAAGACTTTTAATATGTACAATAAGTATGCGATTTTAAATTATTTTCCCAGCATGGCTGTGGGCTGATTTGCCTCTAATTTGAATTTCTCCCCACACAGCTGGAGAACCTCATGTTAGACAAGGACGGCCACATAAAGATAACAGACTTCGGCTTGTGTAAAGAAGGGATCACAGACGGCGCCACCATGAAAACCTTCTGTGGAACCCCGGAGTACTTGGCACCAGAGGTAATTCAGTGGTTGGTTTTATTGTCATGAGGGTTATTTGTGGACAGTATAATGTAAAAAGGCACCAGTGACACAGAGCTGGATGAGACAAATGGGAGAGATGATAAACAGTATTACCATGATAAAAGGACCAGTCATAGTATTCAAAGTGGCCATTTTACCAGAGGATGTCTGTTACCACCTTGTTCCCAATTTTTTTTTGTGATTGAAAAAATGGTTACTGATATTCCTGCACCTCTATTTCCATTGTTTGGTTTCTTTCTTGACACTTTTCATTTCTACCCTGTCAGGTGCTGGAGGACAACGATTATGGTCGAGCAGTGGACTGGTGGGGATTGGGCGTGGTGATGTATGAGATGATGTGCGGTCGATTGCCTTTTTACAACCAGGACCACGAGCGCCTCTTTGAGCTTATCCTAATGGAGGAGATCCGCTTCCCCAAGAACCTGGCTCCTGAGGCCAAGGCCCTGCTGGCAGGCCTGCTTAAAAAAGATCCCAAACAGAGGCAAGTTGTCCCATCACAATAAGCACTACTTTATGAATATTATGAAGAATAATTAGAGAGAGAGGATTAAATGGCTAAAAGCAAAGTTAAACCTTTAAAGATTTTTACAGCCACTTAACCAAAAATAAACAGCCTAAAATATGTTTCTGATTAAAGCTTAAAATTCTTGAACACATGGATATTTATTCATTGTTTTGAACTTTATCTGCAGCATAATGGATACATGGCAGCAGTACAGCTGCACTTGTTGCACTCGGTTAGTTTTCTGAATCTTCCACTGTGCTCAGGGGCACCATGTATTCAGCTATAAAAGGAGTAACCATGTTATTTAAGCCCATGTTCTTTCTTGATTTGTTTTGGCTCAGGATAATGGCCATAAACAGGAACGTAATTAATTGTTGTTTTGACCAAGCACTGCGTTTCTGGTAATAGTCGAAGAACCGCTAATATTAGCACATTAAGGACTGCCTGCAGGCTTACTAACACATTGTAAATGGTAAGGAAATGAAAAATAAATTTGTCTACAAATTGGTAAATATAAGTCAGTGGAGACCAACACAACAAGTGCTTGTTGTGCCCATCTAATGACTGTGTTTTGTACATTTATTTGTAGCTGGTGAGTGTGTGGGTGGTGGTGACGATGATGGTGTTTTTGTTGTGTTTACAGGCTCGGAGGTGGTCCAGACGATGCCAAAGAAGTGATGAGCCACAAGTTCTTCACCTCCATTAACTGGCAGGATGTCATTGACAAAAAGGTGAGATGAAAACAAACGATGGGGGAAACTGGATGAACTGCATGTGAACTGACTGATTTCTTTCCTCTCCCCAGCTTATTCCACCCTTCAAGCCACACGTAACGTCCGAGACGGACACGCGCTACTTTGACGACGAGTTCACAGCACAATCTATTACAATAACTCCTCCAGACAAGTGTAAGTGCACTTAAGTGGCTGCTTTTCTTTGTGCTTGGATTTATTTTTCTAAGCAGCGCTGAGCTTTCAGTTTCATCTTTGTATCATCTTCTTCTCTCCCCTCCAGATGACAGTTTAGACGTAGAGGATTCAGATCAGCGTACTCACTTCCCTCAGTTCTCCTACTCTGCCAGCATACGGGAATGATCCCTCAGACTTTTGAATGAGCAGGCAGGCTGACACACGATCACAATCCCACATACACACTTGCACTGCTGAGGAAATTTGAACGACACCAACAATTTGAAAAGAAAAAAAAAAAGTAACAAAAAAAAGGAAAAAGAAAGTGGCACAAGACACATTTTCATTCTGTTTTTAACGCACATGCACACATACTGGCAAATCAGACAAGACACAGATCATAGTAGTAGGGAATGAACACACACAGACCCCGAATGACTGACCTCAGCAGGTTGGTGTGGATAGACTGGCAGCTTTGTCTCTGTAAGTCCTCTCAGGGCTTGCGTTAGGCTTCCCTGCGGGACCTCTGCTGCAACACATCAGAGCCTTGACACTTTGAAAACCAGGTTATGCCAGCAAGTAACACCTCTTTACCAGCTGTTCCATGCTTCACACACACAAATAAACACACACCAAAATCTACCAACTCATGCACAGACTGCATAAATGTACTTGATAGAGTTTTACAAAACCAGTATAATCAAGATTGGGAAAATCACAGCAATTTGATGATGGGGAAGACAAATTTTGATTTCATCACTTGTTACGGTTTTAAATGTAAAGCCATATTTCTGCATTTTTTTTTAATTTTTTTTTTAACAAGTGCTCTTTCTGGAACTTGCTGTTACAAATCAAGAGTGGGATTTTCCCTACAGTTGGGTTAAAGGGGGGCGATAAGGAAGAGGAGAGGGGTAAGGACGGGTTGCCATTACTGTTTGCACTGCGTGTGTGTGTGTGCGTGTGTGTGTGTGTGTGTGTGTGTGTGTGTGTGTGTGTGTGTGTGTGTGCAAATGGTCGAGCAGATGTGTGAACGTATGTGCATGTAGGGTGCAAGAGAATGTATGAACAACCATTTTGAGTCTCAGCCATCCATTTGTGTCTGTTGTTATGCACGATGTTTTTTTGTTTGTTTTTTTAAACTCGGAACTTTTGCTGGAATATGGACAAGAGAGGACACCACAGAGCACACTAAACAGGCTGGGTGTGTTTTTTGTTTTTTTCTTAAGGGAACAGGCATGTTATTTATGATTGGCTGGCTTACTGCTAAGTTGAATCAGTCTGGATTACAAACTGGGATCGTGTGTATGGCTCACATTTGCTTTAAAATACTGCATTAAATTTATCTTGATGCAGCAGACAAACTTTTAGCATCCAAAGTGTGCGACCAGCTTGTAGCCAGTTGAAAGTCTAAGAAAGTTTTCCTTCAGGCTAGCCAAACTTCCATGTTGAAGCAGTAGGAATAGAAAGGAATCCCCCCCAACCTGTCTACAGAGACCAATCTAGCGGAGAACAGACATCCACTGTTCTCACTGCCTCACTGAAGAATTTGGCACCAATCTTTTATTTTCAGTCTGTAATATCATTTTTTTTGTGTGTGCTGTTTTGTTTTTTAATTTAGCCCGTGGGTGTCTCCCCTGTATTTTGAGAATGAGCGTTCAATCATTGGTTAGAGGCTAAAATTTGACTGAGTTGTTAAACACTTCACATGATTCCACGTTTGATGTTTAGAGTCTTTGTGTTTTTAGGGTTTTTTTTCTTTTGTTTTTTTTATTGGTTTGTTTCTTAAATTCTGTGTTGAAGCACTTAAATCTGTGTAGCTGTACGTCTGGAGCAACAGTCTGCAGGTTTACAATCAGACTAAAAGCTGCGTGAGCTGTTTGACCGACCTTCAGCCTGCGAAAGAGGAGGAACTGATGGAAACGTGAGCGCTGACGTTGAAATGATAAAAGCCCTGAACATGATATTGAAAGAGTACTCAAATTGATGAACGTGTATTCCATAATGCTGGAAGAGGATGCTGGTTGCTCTTTGAACTTAACTAAAGGAACATCGAAACTATTTTTTTTTTTTTTTTTCGTATGTCATCATTTTTGTTTGTTTGTTGTTGTTTTTTTTCATCCCCCCCCCCATCTATTTCTCAAACCTTTGAAGACACGTTGTCTTGTTTGAGTATACGTTATATAAGATATATATTAAACTTTTTTTTAAACCACTTTCTTTTAAGTTCTTCATTTCAAGGGGATTCCACATGAGGATTGCTTTATGTAGTGATTTGACTTGCATTGTCACATCAGACACATCAAAAAACGAATTTAATCATTTTATTAAGCATATAAGCTGATATTAGAATAGCTTTATTGAGGGGAGGCAAAAAACGGAAGTTTGATTGTTATGTTTTACTAAAGACATATTTGCCCCAAAATGGGTTAATTGTGAGCAAGCCAAGAGCAGCACTTGACTGAACTTAGTGTGTATATAAATATTTTCTGCAACAAATCAGCATTCTCTGGGATATCCCTCGTGTCATGTCACATCTTTATTTCTTCAATTTTAAGTTTGTGTGAATGCTGCGGTGTGACAGAGTGTGCCTCCGAGTGAAAGTGGTGAAATGGACACGAGAATCTAAAGGCCCCTGCTCCTCAAATGATGATGATTATGTGGTGATCAAATGGCTTTGATTTACAGTTCACAACTCCAGCACCTCTTCTCACTGGCTCAGGCACAGTCGTCATACTCTAGCCTAGCGTCCTGCGTTTTGGACACAGCAGGAACAGATATCAGAACCATTGCACTGATGGACTCCACTGTGGATTTGCCTTCATTGCTATCACGGCCATAAGGGGGTGCTGCTGGACTTCTTTTGATATTGGTTGTGAAGCCATACACTGAACCTCGCTGCTGGCCACGCTTTAAGCAATGCTTCACAGCTAAACATGCAAGTTAATACCCCTGACCTCTCCTGTAGGCTTACACGGGCACAACAAGTGCCTCTTTATTATTTTGTAAATACCAAAAAAAAAAAAAAGGAAAAAGAAGCAGCTAGATGGGGAATGCAGCATTAGTAGAAGGGGAGGCCTGCAGCTTCGTAGTGTTTGATTTGCAGCTTTACTATGGTTATCTTGCTTCTTTGTATATTTGAATGTGATCAGCAGTCAGGAATGTCACACCTGATGCCGGTATAAAAGATTTTTTTTCCCCCATTTTTTTTATATAGATATTTTTTTGCTTGTTGCTGTTAGTTGAGGCTCAGAGGGCAATGAAAAAAAAGCAATCTCTAAGGGGAGGACTTTGTCCTGGAAGGCATTTCCAGCCCCCTTTTGCAAGACTTTACAATGTAACGGGTGATACCTGCTACAGTATGGTAGCTTATAACATTTGCAACTATAATGTGCCAGTAAACATTTTTACTGAAGAAATCTGTGTGTGTTTTTCTTTCATGAACTTGGTGAGTGTAGGCTACATATACATGCACTCCATCTCCTAGATAAGGCTGTCAACTAAAGGGACTGTACCTTCAGATTAATGTTACAAAATGAGTCATTTATTAGAATTTAAATATAGATGCAGACAGAAATGTAACCCAGACCTAGTTTAAGCCATAAGAGGCTTTGAAATAGCATTTGAGCAATTATTTGAGAAAGGACATTTCCCACAAGCCAATTCTAGCAACTCAATTATTACATCATTTTGTAATTGGACGATTGCACTATGATAGCTTTGTTTGTATTATAAAACTAGTGAAGGAACACGGCTTCGCGTTGACCTTCGTGGGGTTGCATAAAATGCCCCAATTATGAGAGTATAATATAACCGTTAGCATTGTTCGGTCTCACTAAAACGTAAGTTGCGGTGGACAAAACATTTCATTTAAGACTTAAAATTCATCTTTTTCCTTGAACTACGCAGATGAATTTTATGAGCTTTTAAGGACCCACGAATTTCTCACGGTTTGACGTTTTCACTACAGTGTGCATTTTTGCGCAATCTCCCATTTGTTTATTTATCCATCTATTTGGCTATCCACCGGAAGTTCTAACCTGCCTATCACACCATTGACCCCGCCCCAATCAGTGGGGCTCACCTGTCTTTATTAACGGCTCTTCTGGCTCGCCGGCTCTGCTCCAGGCCTCCGCCGACACCCGTGGATAAGTAGCTGCAGCGGCCGTGCATGAGACCTGTGTCTTCGGCTGTGACCATGGCCAGGACTGGGTTCTGCGACACCAAGCCTCTGCTGGACTTACACAAGAAGGTTTGCTCTGTGTGCTCCAGAGACCCAGTCTTAAACATATGTGATATACTTCTAAAATCAACTGCTAAAATGAAGCATGGAAATTTCTTCAGTTTCCATGCTTCATTTTTTTCTGCCTTAAACCTTGTTGTGCTTGCTCAAATGCCGTGAGAATTTGGGCAAGCTGATGGAGAAATGAAAAAGGGAAAGTAACCTTTACCTCATTAATCACATTCCTTTGTTATTGCACCCCTTTATCATCTCACAGCAACATAATTAGAGGAGTCTGAAAGCTTTGTTTACTGCACTGCAGTCACCTTTCTCAAAGTCTACTAGTTTATTAGACTGATTGTGTTCACCTGCTATGAGTCCATGTAGCTGTAACAGGACCTTGATGCGGAACACACTTTTTGAACAAATCATTGCAGAGATATACTGTCAGCAGATTGTCTCACAAACTGCACTGTAGATGCATACCTCTTAAAGTGAAGGAGGAAGAGGGGGAAAATGCATAGGCATTCAATTTTAATGTCAGAATCAGAAAATGTCAGTCAGTTACTGTCTGTGATCCCTCCAGGCGGATGAAAGGCGAGCCCCACTAAGAACCTGGGCTAATGCCTCTGGGCCTATAGATCGCTGGCAGCCTGTAGAAGCAGACGAGTCCAGGATGAACCTGCTTAAAATGGAACCAGATCGCAGATGGGTATGCTTTTTGTCTCCCCACACTAACATGACTTCATGTACTTAAAGTGACTTAATGTATTCTTTTGCCAGCCAAGTCTTGACTGATTACAGGGATTCTGTGTGGATGTAAAGTTCCTCTCCTTTGGAGTAATACAAGTCTGGGTTAGAATTGGTGCTTTTATTTTCCTTGCCATGATCATAGGAGTTGCAAATTGAGCAGCTTTTCGCAATGATCAAATGTGTTCTCTGCAGGAAAGGAGACTGTCCTTGCAAACCAGTGAAGGCATCATCATGGGGTTTCATGAGGACAGTAGGGCATGGTCACCTGGTAAATTAATTGGTATGTTTTTTTTTAAAGATCAGAGCCATAAAAGCATGTTGTGCCAACATGTAGGATGAATGGTTAATAAAATTGAATTGTCAGTGTTCATAAGAGGGAATATTGTTTTAAACCTGCTCAAAGTTTATAAACTTGTGCTTCTCTTGCTGTCCTGTATAGCAGAAGGGTGTGTAGAAGATCCTGTGCTGCTTTACCCTTGTGGCCTGCAGGGTCTTCCTAGCCTACAAGTGCTGGTTCCTAGTTTGTTGCGCCATGAAATAGAGAAGGCATTAGAGAAATTAGATCTCATATGGGACCGGACATATGCCTGGGAGATGTTTCTAGACATGATGGTGAGACACCATTAAACCCCTTCATGTCTCATCTGAGTTAACCTTGTCTTTCAAGCGGGCTGTGTGCACACCTCACTTGTAATGTGACTTCACACACTTATTATTGCACTCTCATCCTTTATTTAGTGTGCCTTCTGTCTTCTATTTTCACCCTTTAGCGAACCCAAACACAGAACTTTCTTCCCAGTGCTGACCTCCCCAGGTATTTTACTGATGCCACTCGAGGTATTCTGGTGGATTGGCTCATTCAGGTTCATGTAAGTCCCCCTTTAAGTAGATTAATTTTCAGATAATCAAAGGCTGTATCCCTGTGTTGAGTTATTTGTTAAAAGTAAAACTGATAATGGACACAAAGGACACACATGAAAACGCATAATCAAAGTAAGTGGATAATGTAGGGTTACTCTATATCTAAAAAGCAATGAGTTAAAGCTATAAGTTTTCATGAAGGCTTTGAATCCTATTTAAGTCTTAAGCCATCCCTCATTTCTTGATATTTTGTTAGGAAATGGGTCTAGGAATTAAGTGTATACATGCATGGAAATACTACATATAAGCCAAAAACAAAGTTGATCCATTTCTAATGATATTCAAAGTCCATATTTCGTATGGTGGTTTGAACTTGTAGACAAGTGTTCATCAAATAGTTTTCAGGAATAGTTCTCCAGACGTCTTGAAAGCTCATCTTTGGATGTTTGCTGTGTTTCATTCCAAGATGATCCCACACTGCTTTGATAATGTTGAGTACAGTAGGGGGATGAGTTGAGGGTGTTTATGAACTTGGGGAAGAAACTGTTTTTGAGTTTGTGGGTCTATGTGCTGATGCACCTGTAGCGCTTCCCTGAGGGAAGCAGGCTTGATACAGCTTGCTAGCGTTAGCTGATAAACCTGCACTTCATGTTCAACTCCAAAAAAGGCAAGATGGAAATATGTGAAAAGCTAAACAGCAACGCTTTTAAAATGGTAGTCCACAAATCAATGGATGGCATCACTGTGGTTATGTATGTACATCTTCCATATACAGTATGTGAAGGTCCTTTTTTTTTTTTTTTTTTTTTTTTTTTTTTTTTTTTTTTTTTTTCCCCAGGAAATTATGCACTTTCAAGATGAGACCCTTCATCTGGCCATACACCTCCTCAACCGCTCACTGCGACTAATCAAGGTGACCACAGCCAACCTGCAGCTCCTTGGCATGGTTTGTCTCTTCATTGCTGCCAAGAAAGAAGAGTGTCTTCTCCCTGAGGTATGCTGCCTCAGCACTCCATTTCTGAACAGATACAGCATCCTTGGGTCTCTAAATAAGCCATGAGCATGTTCAATGCAGTGTAATTTGGCATGACTTAACAAATAATTCTTTGTTATATCCTCTTGATTGTGATTAATTGGCTAGCCTATTCATCTGGGCTGAACCTCGTAGAGAATCGTGGGGTTTTTTTTTTTTCTTTTTGTTTTTTCTTTTTTAAAATAAGAGAAAGTTTGTTTTCAACTTTCTCTTATCTAAAGCTGATACCCTACCCAAAAACATAGATGACCTGAAAGTGGCCATCAAAGCAGCTTGGCTTCAGTAACATTTCAGCAGTGTCCCAAGCTGATCACCCACATGCCATCCAGGACTGATGCATTAGTTTGTGCTAAAGACTTCCTATCCTAAGTGCTGAGTGTATAAACATACTCTTCAGAAGCTCAACATCTTTTAAATTCTTTTTTGTATTCATCTTAAGAAATATTATTTTGAGATGGTGGAATTCTGATTTTTCATAAGCTATATGCTGTAACAATGAAAATGAAAAGTGTATGAAATATTTAACATTGTGTAATGAATATATGAAAGTTTACCTTTTGAGTTGAACACAAAAAACATTAACCTTATGATCTTTTGAGATGCACTACTATTTTTAATCTTGCAAGTTAAGATGATATAAACTTTTTTCTAAAGCTGTTCTATCTCATGGTGATTGCTCCAGGTGTCTGGACTCTGCTCCCTGATGGATCATACCTATACTAAGCATCAGTTTCTGCGAATGGAACGTAAAGTCCTCTCTGGCCTCAAGTTTGAGCTATCCTACTCTCCACCTCTGCATTTCCTGCTTATTTTTGCCTCTGTTGCTCGCTGCAGTGCCATGGTAGATGGACAACATTTTTGTCAAGATGTGTTGTGCGCATTGAGCAGAAAGATCCAGTGTCACCCCATCCTGTTATTTGTGGCACTAGGTGGTGTGGATGGCTCGTTATCTGCTGGAGCTGTCGCTCCTGGAGGGCCAGTGTTTGGTGTTTCTGCCCGCTCAGCTCGCTGGAGCCGCACTCTGTTTGGCCCGCCAAGTTGTGCAGGAGCCTACAACACCAGAGGGAGAGGCTGCCTGGTGTTTAGTCTCCAGCATTCATGTTGGCAGGTCAGCAAGACATTTATTCATCACAAATTAATTGGCTATCACATTTACATCTATAAGAAGCTTTGTTACTTTCGTACTGGTCAGTTTAATGTCTGTGCTGTTGTTTTTTGGGGTTTTTTTCTTCTTTCTTTTCAGTGAGGCTACTCTTATGAAGATCATGCATATTCTAGCCAGTGCTGCTGCCAAGGCTCACACCTGTGCTACTTTTCTTAAATTTTCATCTCCAGAAACCATGCATGTCAGTAGACACCCAGGACTGAAAAATGCCTCCAGTCTACTGGGTGTATGCAGTTGACATACCTGCTTTGAAACAACTTGATTACATACTTGAGCTTCAAAGGTGCTAAACTAGTACAAACTAGTTTAAACTAGTTATACTGCACTAGTATAACTCAATGTTAGTCCTTTGACAAAAAGCTTCCAACCAAAGCAGTATCATCTTGACTATGGATCATGAAGTGTTGACATATAATTGGGTAAAGAACAAGTAAGATTTGTTGCCAGACATATGTACTGACCAACTTTGCAGCACACCTGTTTTATGAACTTATCTTGTAGCTGATTTAAAAAAATATATATTTGAACTGTATTGATGTCCTTGTCTTGCCATTTTGTGGAGAGGATGTGGTCTGTATGCCAAGTTATTTGAGAAAGTTTTAATGTAAAAAAAAAAAAAATAAAGTGTCTGGTGCTGAGTATTGACATCTGGCCTATTCATTTGTGCATAAATGTGGAATACATTTAAATCCAGTGGCACCTGGATTGTTTAAAAAAAAAAAAAAGTGCGCAAGTCTGAAGCCACCTCTAATTTCTTTGTTTTGCTAGAAAAATTGGAAACTGGTGTAGAGATGTATCGAGCCATGTGCCAATGTACAGGAAACTAGAACTTGTCTGTCAATATTTAATATGACCACATTTATTCGTAAACACAACCTGAGCACTTGTAATTTCTTTGATTCTTCAGGAATGGTTTATTGACGGATATGCAGTGATCTCCTTTGGATACTGGTTGTCTTTTTGTTCTGTTCTGTCAAGATGATCCACACTCTAGGAAGACAAAAAACAACGCACACAATGGAACACTATCAGTGCTTTCACTGCATTAGCAGAGTGTTTGGGATCATCTGACTGAGGTACTCTGGGTTCATTATTCCATAAATTAAACACTTACTGTTGAATCACTATCCTGACCACATCTGTATATATTGATGACCATTTGAGCTAGGAATGTTTAATTTGCATGCATCACTCCATAGAACTGGTTACTAATGTTCAATGCAGTGTAATTTGGCATTAGTCTTTCTTCCCGTTTCCCTTAATGTCTTCTTCACAGCCACCCTACCCCCGAGACCATTTTTGATGAGGACTCAATGAAGCGAGTGCATGGATAAACAGAGTTCCTTCTTTAGGAATCACCTTGTTAGTGGAAAAAATATTTTTATACCAGTCAAAATCATGTTACCTTTGGCATTTTCATCAATTTAACTACAGAAATTGGTTTTGTAAAAGGCTTCCAGTAACTAAGTGAACAGAGATGGCAATTGGCCCTTTGTTATCATCCATCTCATAAGTGAGGTGCCTTTTTTATCGTTAAAGGATTCATAGCTCATTTTTTACTTTAATTTTCCTACATTAGTTTATTCGTTCTCATTTTTTGTAATGTTTAGACAAGTGTCACCTTTCGCAAATGTGTCTTTTGACCCTCTTGGTTTCCTGCACAAGCGCTGCCTTCCTGCGCACGTGCTTCCTATGATTGGCTCTTGGAGTTGTGTCACGGACCAATGGGAGCTTAGCTGGCGGAGAGAGCTCGTTTTTATTGTGTGTGTGTGGTAGGTGGTCCAACAGGCAGCTGTGGGTTCAGTTAAGGTAAAGCAGGTCGAACACATGTTTAATTGTGTCGCCGCTGGGCTGTCCTCCCACAGTGTTGTTCATACTTACAGGATTGAGTGACAGCGTGCGGACACTGGTTATGTTTTTTTCACTTTTTCGGATCGTTTCTGGGATCGGCGACGTCAAGCTAGGAAAAATTTAGCCACTATAATTTCAAAACAAAAGTGTCGCGATTTGTCCGGTTGGATAAAAGTATAGGTAAGTACTGATTGAAGAACCGAAAAGTCAACAAACAACTATATATTGCACTGAGTAGTGTATAAATATATGTGATATTATTCACAGAACCGCGTCTTTTTACTCTTTATTTTTTTAGCTGTGCGTTTTATTTTGAAATTTATGGCATACGGTGTTCAACTTGGTTTGACGGACATTGCCTAATTTCAAACCGTTTTAACCCTAGTTTTTTAAAACCGCAAATTTGACAAAGCGCATATAATAAAATGTTTTTTCTAGATACTGGATATACAACAGCTATAACATTTAAGGGTTTATGGACGGCATAAAAAAAAGCAGAGAATCTAGAAAACAAGCCTTAGAATGGTATAATTGGCTGTTTTACATACAGAGGTTTTACGTTTAGCTTATGTCAACAGCTAAATCCACACAGAGCGTTTATATTGCTACCACCGTGGGTACTAAATGTCTTTTTTATGTTTTTGTTTGTGTGAGAGGAAGTGTATGTAAGCAGAGGGCCGGACTTAAAGTTGGGTGTTACATAACACGGGGGGTGGGGGGGGGGAAGTGTGGTGTTGTTTAGCTGACAGCGGGCTGTGGTGCCTTCATGGAACCAGCCCGATAATATCATAAATTCTGTGATGATGTCATCAGTCGAGCTCACCCGATTGGTAGGATAATATCTTTAAATTCTTAAAGAGCAACCATTAAAGTTAAAAGTCCTTCCACTGCACAACCATACATGCTGCTGTAGTTAAATCGTTATCATCTCAACTCATCTTTGAGACAGAGAAATCACAGTAGAGAGCACAGAGGAATAATATCAGACTGTAGCTACAGTTTGTGGGCAACATGAGGAGTTCTGTGTATTACAGCCTAATTGTAAGTCATTTTAGTATCTTCATTGGAGCTGAGCAATGGTTGTGCGGTTTTATCATGCCCGTTTATTTATATCACTGCCTGCTTTGTACAGTATGAATTGATATGATTACTTGTTTCGTCCTTTACTTTTTGTTTTACAGAACATAATGCAGGGTGAGATGCTTGGGGCAATTTAGAAATGATGTTGGCACATAGTTTTTCCCAGGTGAGTGACTGTCTGCAGCACATGTAGCAGAGTACACATCACAGCTGAGCAGACAGTGGTGTGGGGTCAAGCAGGTAAGCTGCAGACTTGTGTGTGAAATGTGTTGTTGGAAAGTTAGAAAACCAGAAACCCATTTTTCTTTACCTTCCTAATATAATTATATATATTTGTGTGCTGATACATGGTACAGTTGAGTCCTAATTGAATAACAAGATCAGATATTTAGGACATGCTCGTATGTAATTCTGTTATCTGGCCTATAATCTTGAACTATTATTTACACATATATTGCACTGTCAGCAAGAGTCTTACAAACAAATGTGTTTTTATTTATTTAGTAAAGATCCCTCAACTAACATTCATGTCTGTTTGCTGGGATTTCTCACAGGCCTTTGGCAGAAATTAGTGTTGTTTGCACCATGGAGTACTGTGGTGCAAACAACATTACATTTTGTTTGTAGACTAACTCCAAAGGCATTGGGCTTTATACAGTTAGAGACAATTTTTGTAATTTTCCCTCTGTACAAATTTGTTATAAATCAAACTGTCAAAAGTGGTTGAAGTAAGCTGAAGACATACAAAAATTAAATACAATTTGCATTTACTATTTAGGAATTAAAACTATAACAAGAGGCTTACAAATAATTTGACAAACAATTTTAAATATAAGAATTATTATTAATGTTATTTATTTACCAAAGTCTTTTACACTAAATGACTACCTGAAGTCTAGAACCCATGGACATCACCAAATGCTGTTTCCTTCATTGAGATGCTCTTGCAGGCCTTTACTGCAGCCATTTTCAGCCACTGCTTGTTTGGCTGCCTTTCTGTATTCAGTTTTGCATTAAATGATCGAACATTGCTTTGTTGAGCTGAGCTCAAGTGACAGACTTGGCTACTGAAGAAAATATTTCATTGCCATTAGAAACTGTTGAGTTGCTTTTGCAGTAGGCTTTGGGTCCATATCCATTTGCACTGTGAGGCGCAGAATCTGAACAGACATTTCCTCTTGCTACTTCTATCAGCAAACATCTTATCAAGAAATCCTATTGACCCAGTTCCACTGGAATGATGCTCCCTCCACCATATTTGACAGAGGATGTTTTGGTTCATGGACTGTTTTTGTCTTTGAGAATACTTTTCTCAACATTGTGGTGCAGATTAACTTTGGTATATTCTTGTAAATCTTATCTGGTTTTTCTGTTCTTGAGTGTAATCAGCTCTGTATTTCCATTCTTGAATTTGTCTTTTGATCATTATCTTGACAATGATTGCCTCACCTATTTCCTCTGTTCTTCACCTGGTTAGATGTTGTCAAGTTGTTTTTCTCAACCAAGGAAATTCTGTCATTGTGGACTTTAGTCATCTTCTTTTAGCCTTAGTTGTCTTCTGACCCGTGGGAGAATCTACCAAATTGTTGGTAAACATTTTTTGCTATCCTTTTAATAGTTTTTTTTATTTGATTTCATTTTTTCCAGCCTCACTTGCAACACTCTCTCTTTGGGCCTTCATTCCAGTGAAAGGACACCCCGTGAAATACAGCTCTTGCAATTAACCGTGGACCTTTTTATCTGTTTAATTTCTCAAAGGAAAAAAAAAACACAGGGCTGGGACTCACCTGGCATCAGGGATTTGTCCAATTACATCTGAGCCTCTGAATGTGAATTTGTGCAACATTTTGTTAAAGTTGAGTCTGTGCTTCAATCACACCTTGATTGGTTTATGGTTAGTTCTACAAAAGTATCTGTCTAACTGTGTCTTTGTGAGTGATGTTAGGACCATCTGTTCAACTCTGTGGTTAACCATGCATCAAATGAAACAGAGTATTACATTTTACCAATTAAACTGAAACAATTACCCTCCTATAGTATGAAGTATGAGGATATTGTTGTTTATTTGTGGATTATATGTATGGTAAACCTGTTTAGGGTTGCTGTATTCTACATTTTAGCACAGAGGAGCTATCTAAATTTCTTGGATTTTCTTGATAGGGTCCAGTATGCCAAAGGAACAGCCTTCATTCGATCAGCACAGCCCTTGTGCTGCACCCAGCAAGAAAGTTAAAGATAAGAGCAACAATACAGCTCTACTGGCTATACGTGACACTAAAGACAAAGATGACTCAAGCAGGAGGGGCTCCCACTGCAGCTCCGAGAAGGACTCTGGCTTCTCTGGTGAGTCCGAGTCAATATAGCGAACGCTTCATATTATATTCCAAGGCTACTCACCATGCCATTTAGATTTTTATGCAAGCCAGTGCAGGCATTGATATCTTCATTTCAGCTTTGCTGGAATAATGTCTAAAGCATCTCCTTGAATTCGAAGTGAAAAAGTTATTACAAATATATAGTTTTAGCCTTTGGGGTTAGCTTTTCATCTATGTGAAATAAAGGGTGTAGAAATCTATGTGACATTCCTAAGGGACACGGTGAAAGTTGATTTGAAGAAAATCATAATGCAATGAGTATTGTTGGATGTTCTTGTGTGGCTTGAGTCATTTAAGAGCATCTAACGCACAATTTTATTTCAAATACAAATAAGAAAATTAATAAAACAGAAATACGAACACTGTGTTACTGATACCACAAAAGAAGTGTTGACTGTAGGAAAGCATGCATGTCCCTCCTGTCTTCCCTTTTGTGAGAATAAAGCAAATGTTTGCCTAGTTGGATTTGGTACTGCCTGATAAGGTAGTGAGGGTAAAAAAAAAAAAAAAACATCTTTCTGCTGCTTTGTGTCACAAAAAGTTCAACTGTCCTCTTGAATGTGGTGTTCAGCTGTTGGCATTTCTTCCTGTAATAACTTTTCTGCAGATGGTTCAGACTGGCAACAGGCAGATGTGGAGGACCAGGAAAGAAACAAAAGCCAGTTCAGAGCCAGTGAACATGCAGAAACGTCACAAAACCAAGAACGTATGCAAAGGAATCTTGGAAAGCATTCTGTGATGCCTGATGGTCATAACCAGCCACCCGTTTATATGATCAAGGACACGATGCTTAAGCAGGTAAAGAAGGATACAACCAACACAGGATAGTCTTTCAGAAAGAAAAATAATGTTCCCATCAGATGTACTGTGCGTCATATTGACTTTTCTCTTCCTGTCTTGTTCCAGCAGTCAGATGTGACCCAGAAAAGAGGCCAGCTTCTCTGGAGAAACAGCATCACTGACATCAACCAGGGTTCTCGTCAAATGATCCTTCTCCAGCAGCCAGGATTGTTGCCTGCCACCTTCCAGCTATCAAAGCCCTTGTCCCGAAAGTTTAATGTCTCAGAAAGGAAAACGCCTGGTTCCTACTTACCCATTCTGAACTCCTATCCACGCATAGCGCCACATCCCAGCAAGAAGCCACCTGATAAATCTTCATCAATCCACGAATCCCAGAGTCTCAGCAAGAGGGTGTTCTCAGAACAAAAGAGTGATGGCCCGTCTGTGACCCGAAATCTGCCAGAGCAGCACCTTCATAAACAACCTAAGTTGGCACTCTCAACCGCTGGCATGCCGTGTTCTTCTCCACCCCAAGATCAACTGTCTGCCCCAAGTCCCACCCCTACTTCCATGAGCCAGAGATCCCCATCTGTATCCAGTCAGGACACCAGCTACTCATTATTCACAACCAGTTCAGTTGGACTTAACCAAGATGCCACTAGTATTCACCACCGACGTTTTCTCAACACAGTAAAAATCCTCAGACAGTCCGGTCTGCTGGACATTACATTGCGCACAAAGGAGTTGATGCGTCAGAGCAATGCCACAGAGTGGGACCTTTCCCAGCTGCGGCAGCACACAGAGCTGCTGTGCCAGGCTGCCAGCAACCCCAGCCTCAACCTAAATGGTATCACTATTTGGGAGCACCTCCATCAAGCTATGGCTGAGTCAGGAAATTATCCCAACCTTAAAATCCTGCAGAATATCCAAATCTCAACTGTGCCAGGTTCTACCAGTCCATCAGAAAGCATTTCCAAAGGGGACACCAACAGGCCACAAGCTGCCGAGACCACACAAGCCCTGCCAACGTGCCTCCTCAGCACCATGCCAGAGCAGCACTGTGTTGCACAACAGCAGCCACAGTCAAAACAAGACAGGAAGCTCAAGGCCAGTGAGACATCCTTAGACAAAGCCAGCTTTACACCTCCTGACAGTTCTACTGGTTAGCCCAGTCTGCAGTGCCTTTTGAATGGTGAGTTTTTAGTTGTGGACATTTAGTTTTATGAATATTTTAAACCCAGTGTTACAGGAGAAATGCAGAAAATCTCTGTAGGTCCACGGATATCAAACAAAGACACAGCTTTAGTCCTTACTGTGCATGTCACAGTTTTCGGACCTAATTAATGGCTTAATGCACTTGAGTGCAATCAAATCCAGAGTCGCCATCTGATGACAGATGATGGTACGATGTCTGCTTGAGATGCACTTAAAGAAGAGAAAAAACGCGTTTCCCTGGGAGAAGGGAAGGAGAGTGGCACTTCATGCAGTGGTGACATCTGCAGTATATATTATCAAGTTTGGTTGTTTTGCGTCGTTTCAATCCAACCACATTCAGGGAAAGATGAATTAAAAACAGTTCTTTTATACCTGTATCACCAACATCAGGGTGATTATTCTGTGCCTTTGATAGCACAGCTGAAGCTAAAGACTCTCAAAATATAAACTGCACAACACTACACTGGACATATGGATTTCTGTCCAATCTCTTTTCCACAAAGCCTTAAAGTTTGTTTTTTTTTTTTGTTTGTTTTGTTTTTTAAACAGGGGCACATTACCATCACAGGCTATCATTCTGTTGTTGTTGGTTATAATATTTTTCTTTCTTTTAGAAACACAGCACACATCTCATGATAATGGAAGCAATTCTGCTACAAGCTCTATGTATCCAGTCATACCACATCCTCTCATGTAGCTGCTTTATTTTTTACTTTGGGCTTACTTTCTTTTTTCTTTTTCTTTTTTTTTTTTTTTTTGGATCAAGCCACTAATTGTTGCTTTAATATGGTCATTTGTTTTTCTCGTAGAAAAGCACACTTTGCTTTATAAATTTTAAAATTTGGGTATAAACATATGCAGTTGTTTTTGTTGTTGTTGTTGTTTGTTTGTTTTTTAAATGCATGGGGTATGTGCAAGATTATTCTCTCTTTCTGCATATGAACACATTTGTGAAACTTAAGGTGGTTTTTAATGCTAAGTTTTCATAATTAAGCTATTTAAATAAAACAATATGAGAAAATGGTCTTTATTTCAGTGTGGAGCTTTTCAAGGTGAGTATCCTATTATTGTTGTGTTTTTGTGCCACATGTTTACTCAACCTTGAATTATTCTAGCTGCTGCTATGGAAACTGACAGGGTGCTGCATGTGGTAGAAGTGCAGCACTGTCTCTGGTTCCTGAAAGCCATGGAAATAGTTTCCTTTCCATTTGCTGGATTGTGTGGATTGTAACTCTTTTCTACACTGTTCTTTTCCTAATGAAATACCATGCTGACATATGAAAAGTACACTATGTACAGAGGCTGTTGGAAAGAGTGAGCATTTTATACAATTGGTCCTTGATATTTAGTGAAAGTATAGACCAGATGTGGCACCCCCTTCAGTTATTTTACTCCTCTAGGGTCTAAGCCAGGGGTCCCCAATCTCAGTCCACGAGGGCCGGTGTCCCTGCAGGTTTTAGATGTGTCCTTGATCCATCACAGCTGATTTAAATGGATAAATTACCTTCTCAACATGTCTTGAAGTTCTCCAGAGGCCTGGTAATGAGCTAATCATGTGATTCAGGTGTGTTGACCCAGGGTGAGATCTAAAACCTGCAGGGACACCGGCCCTCGTGGACTGAGATTGGGGACCCCTGGTCTAAGCACTGTAACAGAATGGGATTTTAGGCATATGTATGGCGCTCTCTTAAAGCTTAAACTGGTCTTTGTTGCCTGAATGTTTTAGTTACTTAATCATTTCTAAATTATATGAAAAAGATATTTACCATCTTATCATAACACATGAAGTCTGTCTTTGTGTGTGATGATTTTTGATTTTTGATTTCTTTTGTTTGGCTGCCAGCTCCTACACAGTCTGGAGTTCAGCGATCATACTTGGCACACAGGAATGGCTTAGACTCCTTAAGGTTCTTATCTATATTAAATGGGTGGTTGCTAGGCATCATACTATCAATGGTTTTTATGGTAGTTTTATTGTAATGGAAAGAAAATGTAGGCTGAATCCTCTCTCAACCACCACTTGACGAGAGGCAGACTACATCCTGAACAAGTCACCAGTCTGTCGCTGGGCTAACACAGAGAGACCTATATGAGCTATTTAGAATCACCAGTTAACTTAACCCCACTAAAACATGAAGTATAAGTAACATAAATTGATTTGCATGTCCTCCATTGTGTGTTTGATGTGTGAGACATCTTCACAAGCTTGGGTCCTCTACCAAGTTACAACTCCTAATGCTCTTATTACCATTGCAACCACTTTGGAATTAAAAATAGCAGTCTTTCGAACAGTTGGTCAGGGGTTTTGGTCAGAGCATGCATCCAAGTAAGGGTCCCCAGGTTATGCCCCTCATGCTGCCCAAACCTATGAGTGAGGATCATGAGTGAGATATTTATGGACATCACCTGACTTAACAAGGTCCATGCCAATATCTCTCATAGTATATGAATTGGATACTGGAAAAAGGCATACATGAACAAGGCCTGATATATAAAAATGAAAACTTAAATTTCTTTATGCCTTTGTTTTGTAGATTTCTTGCTCTAAGTGCTTCAGACAAAACTAAAGTTGTAACTCAATCAGCTATTTGTATTTTTTACTCATTTTTTGGTGGATGCCATTAAATCAGTCTCATTTGCAATTCAAAATAATTTTATTTTTACGTGACAAAATTTTAACATTTTATGTTTTATACAATCAGTTGTGTAAAGGTAAACAGAGAAAGTCACATCACATTCAGTTCCAAATCATAGCCGTTACAAAAACTAAAGGACCAGATGACCTTTTTGTATCAGTTGAGTTTGAACTACTGCAGAAGTTGTTCTTTGATGTTCTGCTCTCCAGTTTCTTTCCTTTGGTTCCCTAGGTTTTCAAGATTTGGCTGCCACAGATGATGGAAACGCTACAAAATGTAGGAAGTATGCATTAACGGGTTTGTTTGAGACTGTCATACTTAAAAGTTTAATAACAATTCTGAAAATCTACAACATAAGCTGGGATGTAAATCATAAAAATGTTGTCATAGGAAACTACATTTAGTTAGCTGGATGGCTGCATATTGTAGTTAAAAATTACAGTGTAGGCACGCAAGCTATACATTTTTGTTTAACTATATGCAGTGGGGTACATAATTATTAGAATTTTAAAAATTTGCCCACAAAGAAATAAACAGTAAGGTAGGTTACAAGATGACTTCACAGTATTAAGGGGACAATGGCTGGAGCCATGTATCATAAAATCATGGATGGCAACCTCCTTCATTCAGCCAGAACACTGACGATGGGTCTTTCAACATGACAGTCACTCAAAACATACTTCCAAGGCAACAAAGCAGCGCCTAAATAAGCAAATTTTAAATCTAAATGAATTAGAGTTTCTGTGAAGAAGAGTGGGTCAAAATCCCTCCTAAATAAGATCAAAGACTTATTTAAAACTGAGATAGAAATCATTTATAACTTTCATGTAATGTGTTATTTTATTAATTTTGGGGTTGATATTCTTTGTCTTTATTAAAGTGAAACAACCATGAAAAATAAACCCTGTTCATTTCTTTCTAAGTGAACAACTTTCAAATTCAGAAGAAGATAAAATAATTATTTCCCACACTGTATTTAATCTTATGCCACAATCATCCCACCTGACTTAGGGTCCCAGTCCCAGTGCCCAGCTTATACATGGCTCATCCCGAAACAAGCAGGATGGAGGAGAGGTCCAGTACCCAACCCAGCACATATGTGCAGGATAGGTAGACGTACCACCGATTAAAGGTCAGAGGCTGGTACTCGAAAGAATATATAAAAGAGCCCTGAGAAAACAAAAGGAGATGGTTTAGCTGGTGGAGAATTGAGTGTTGACATCCTAACACTTAAAGCTCAACTCACCAGTGAGACCAGTGGCATGAGGTAGAGCCAGCAGAGTTTAAAGAAGTAGTTGACTTGTGTCCCTGTCATGTCCTTTATTATGTCATACAGCCGATCTGCTCCTTAATAAGAGAACAAGCAAGATAAACAACATATATTGATCACACTTGGTGTTAAACAGCATTATAATGTCTATACTGTCCACAAGATAAATCTGTGAAAATTTTCCTGATCATATCATCATTACGACATCACTAGGGAACTATATGGAAGAGCACACCTACCAAATATCCAACCCAGTGCCAGAGTTTCAAACACACATAGGAAGAGGATGCAGGCTCCATTACAAGCATAGTAGTCAAACAACTGGAACACAAACATCCCTCCCTGGAGACAATGACACAGATATTTATTTCATATGCGTTTAGTTTTAAATCTTAAATCAGGAATTTAGGATATATAATTTTTTAAATATTTTCTTTCAGACTCAAGCACACATTTCCAAATCATTTTTTGGCAGTGATACATTACATACAGACCTCAGTAATCGTGACAAGCTGACAGAAGAAGCATATTAGGCAGAAGAGAAGGAGAAAAATCTCCCTTCGACCGGCCCTGCGCAACACTTTGGGAAACATATCGATGAAGGACGTCATCAACACCTCCATGGCAACAAACTGTGCAGAGAATGGACAAAATAATGAGTACATTTCAAAGCATAAATGCAATGTTCTAAAGTTGTGTGTCTTACTTGTGAATCCAGACCCAAGAGAATGAGCATAACAAAGAAACAGATGGACCACAGTTGAGGCAGGGGCATCATGGCTACAGCCTGAGGGTATGCAATGAATGCCAGGCCTGGACCTGAAACACAACAGCATGATGCCAGAACACTGAGCTCCTTCTACACAAAACATGCCAGCCTGAGTCGAATATTTGTGTTTTAGTTTGTACAGTTTGTGGTGTGTAATGGCATAAATATGACAGCAGGAATGCAGTAAATTGAACAGCCACCTGTGCCTGCTCATATTAACAAATATTACTATGCTACTCATGTTTGACTGTCCACAAGATGGCGCAAGAGGCTGAGATCTGATTTGTATGGAAGTTTGTTTTCACCATTGGGGGATAAAAACAAGCACACTGTTAACCAGTTCTTAAAATCACCTTAAAAAAAGAAAAGTAAACATGTCATGTTCATTGTTTCTGCTCTTGCTGTCCTTCTTTAATGACAGTGAAACAAAATCAATATATTTATTTAAACATGAAAGGGACACAGATTTATGATATGTGTTTTGGCTAAACAAGAGTTAAGTTTTTCCAAGTGTTGATGAGCTCTGATGAGAGCCTATTGTTTTATTCCACTCCTCTCGTTTAAGCTCTAGGCAGTTCTTCTCCCTCAGCGCCAGCTCCCGTATTTTCAGTCTCTTGCTTTCTACAGCCGAGCAGAGCAGGCGGGCTAAAACTTTTTTTATCGGTAAGCTGGAGAAAATAACCTCTAACGAGTGAAATACTGTTTAAACTGATATTGTTCACTAAGTATGGTTTTGCATTGGTTGTCGTAGAGGACAGGGCGAAAACGGGGAGTTTACTGAGCCTTGGCGTCACGTAAACACTGAGCATCCCACTCGACAGCAGTAAGCTAAATGTAGCTAATTAGACATATGAGTGGCACTTGCTACAATATGAGTGTGGTTACAGTTGGTAAGTGTCTCTAGAGCTATGTCCCAATTCATAGGCCGCATCCTTTGGAGGCCACATTTGAAGGCCGATTATGTTACAGCCAGACGACGAAGGCTGTCCCAATTCGAACGCTTCTTCAAATGCTGCCAACAAATGCATCCTTCATTTCCCCATATCTGAAGGATGGGTCAGGTGTATCCTTCGTGGCCCAACCTATCTCAGAATTCATAGCGCGACCCAACCAATTCCAGTTTCCAACAATGGCGGCAGCTACTTAGTTTTAATATTACTCTTATTACTCTTTCTGGGTCATAAAATAAACTCTTAACATATTTTCAGGTGAGAATGTAGGTTTGTAAACTTCAAATATCTGCTTGGTTTATCAAGACACACATATTTGCAAAAGTGCTCCGATGTTTTCGAAGACGTCTGTTACCCACCAGGCAGATAGCTAACTGGGAGGTCGAGGCTCACTGGAGCCGGCAAGAACACGGGACTCCCAGCACATCGTTTTCAAACCCCCGTGGTGTCTCACTACTCAGGTTAAACGTGATATAAAAGTCACTTCGATAACTTAAAAATGTTATTGTTTGGCTTTTTTCAGTGTTTTATTTGTTCCTGAGTAAATCGGTTTGGCTGTGATTAAAGTTCTAGTTTTCACACAGCTGAATAAACGTCAAACAGAAAACTGATTAAACAGAAGTGTGAGATGGTTGAGAATTTACTCCAATGTCCTGTTATATATTAGCGAGCAAAGACGAGACAGCTGAGTTTATTAAACTCCACCGAGACAGCTGGTGATGCAAATCTGAGGGCTAGACCCTTCCATTTATAGCAATGGCCTATACACAGGTTGCACTGGGTATCGCCACGCTGTTAGGTCCTTCGAAGGCCTTCTCAGCCTTCGAAGGACCCGGCCCACATAGACCGTGAAGGCTGGGTCCTCCGAAGGATGCGGCATATGAATTAGGACATAGCTTCTGAAACGCACTATAGTTATGCTAATTACATCACTAACCGAGTCATTACCCTGTGAAAAGCTGTAGATGGTCAGAGCAGCTGAAAATAATAGTTTTATGGGAGATAATTCTATACTGTCTATACTGATACTGTTATGGTGTCAATTGACTATGTGCACGATAGCATATGCTAGTTCCGGTGCGGAAAATCCTGTGTGGAGCTTTGTTTCCGGTGTCCTATTCGTGCCCTGTTTAATGTCCAAAAGAAGTTAACCAAATGAATGAATTAAGCATCGATTTACATTTCTATAGATGTCTTGGTCATTTACCCAATATATCTGTAAATGATGTTCACGGACTTGTCGATATTTTGCCCCCACACCTCAGAGCAAAGGAGAAAAGGGATTCAAATGTTATATTTCTCAGCTGTCCCTCGTTTATTGCTTGGTGTTATGTTCTAAAAATAACCAGCGATGGGTGAAATCAAGTAGCCAATTTATTTTTTGATGCGTGGACATCGTGGACATCCAGTACTGCACTTTTTAATTTAGAAGGTAAGTCACAACATACCCTTCATACATACTAATGTATAGAAACCCTCACCAGCAATCGTTCATTTTTGTGTGGCTTTTTCACGGTTTGTTAACATGCTGTGTAGGTGTGGACATAACGGGAAACATCTGTGACTGTTGTTAATCTGTAGTTTGAATGCTGAACATTTGCCTGTTTAAAGAATAAAACCAGTCACTATACAGAGATGTGCTTCTGAATGTGGACGATGTGTCTTATGCTGCAGTGATGCAGTTCTGCTTGTGTTGAGTGATGCAAACAACCAATCGATCTAAACTCTTTAAACGTCAATCACGTGGTTACCGCTACCGCGAAAATAATCGGACGGTAAGCCAATTTCTGTTTTAGCGCATTTGCGCCGCTGTGTGTTTTGTGGTCTTCTTTTGCGGCTAATTTAGTGAATTTTGGTCTGATCGTGGTGAAACTTGGTGTGTGGAGTCAGTGATAGCTCTGGGAGCTAACCAGCCTATCTTTAACCAGTTACTTATATGAAGTCCGAATAATTTCTGGTTCGGTTTTGTTTGTTTAGCGGACTTCTGCGCATTTACGTAACTGCTCGTTTAATCGCGGCTTATTTTCGGTGTGTTTGGTGGTTGTAGAAATGGTTTATATGACATTTTAGCTGAGATTATGAGGTTTCTGTGGATACCACACATGTCTGGACTTATATTTCTCAACCCGCGTTATAACCGATTAAACGTGATCTCCTCCTTTTTGCCCCCGGTACCAGAGACGTGGGGCTTAAGTGGTTAAACGTCAAAATCTATCATTAGATTTTTTTGTGACACAACAGTGGTGAGTGTTCCCACCTTCTGCTATTTGGAACTTAACGCAATCTTTCCATTTTCAAGTTTTGGACATGATTTTGGAGTATATCTTCGCAGTAGCGATTTACCGCAAAGTAAAGCTACCGGAAATGTGCAACCCCATATCCGGCCTCAAACCAGGAAGTTAGCATTTTCTCGTGCACATAGTCAATCAGTTGTTTTACCATGCTCAGTGATAAATATGTGGAGGTAATTTTTTAGTGTATTTCCACTTGTACTATTAGGCCTATGGTACAAGGGGGATTAAGCACATCTGTTTCAATGCTCCTATGCATAGACTGAGTTCTTGTGTTTACATGTTATTGAAATTAATTATTTGCACTTTGTTCAGTTTCTGATAAGCATTTGCGTATTACTCCATTTCTTAAAAGGAGTAACACACTTATTTCTTTGTGATTGATTATATATACAGTGAGTTATTTTTGATGGATGTAATGACTGTTTACTATGAAAGTGAATTATACGGAGACTATAGTTACTGAATATTTGAAGCCTTGTGGAAAATCTGTAATATTACTGCAGGTTACAACTGAATTTTGAACCTTGATACTGTGAATTTTGAACCTTGACATTTGAATGTTGTACAGCTTGACTGAATGGATGATAGCTGATCTGAATAGTAGTTACTGCAGTGTGACACTAGTTTAATTTGTGAGGGTTATCCGTAAATTGGTTGTGACATATATTTGATCTTGTTTATAGGTCAGGTTTTTATATGGGACGAACCTAAGGACCAGTTCAGTGAGTCCGGATCTCAGCATTCAGATTGACAACTAGTGGGTCAGGGTTACAACATTCAAAAGAAGGAACTGCTTTAATATGGCTAGAGGTTGACAAGGTACAACAAATGCTGCGGCAAGGGGGAGCCAGGACGACAGGTCAGGGAGGAGATATTGTCATCACCCCTCCCACCCGAGATTGGGTATCAAGCCCCAAGTACGACAGAAGGAGTCTTGAGTACAACAGGAACTGACCTTAAAGATAGGATCATGGCGAAGCTTGGAACCTTGAAACCTATCAAGATTATGGTTACCAAAATTACGTGAAGTACCCTCTGATGTGAATACAGCACTACGGCCAATACCTACTGTGACCATTACCGAGACTAACCAGCTGATCTACAACACGGCAGAAGTAATCAGTGAGATGCTTGGCTACAAGCTGAACAGCCACAAAGAGCTGTACCCTCCATGGAGAAAGAGACTAGAGGCCAAGATCAAGGTATCATGGAGGTAAGTTAGGCACCTTCTTAATTGCACCTTTCTGCAGCTCTGATAGTTGGCTAAGACATATAGCAAGTAACTCTTCAAGTGGCTATACATTCATGAGGTCTTGAAAACTGCCAAGACTCACAGCCTTGGCCA
This sequence comes from Oreochromis aureus, assembly GCF_013358895.1. NCBI lineage: Eukaryota > Metazoa > Chordata > Actinopteri > Cichliformes > Cichlidae > Oreochromis > Oreochromis aureus. The sequence goes on along the minus strand of NC_052955.1, from coordinate 24,016,882 downwards.
GCTAAGAGGTATACCAGAGAAATAGAAGGCAGGAGACTAAACCAGCTGTTCGCCACAGAACAATCCAAGGTGTACTCTCAGTGGCAGAGGAACAATATGAGAGCAGCACCACCAAGCAATATTAAGCAATACTGGAAGAGTATATGGAAGAAGGATGCAACCCATAATGGCAATGCTTAGTGGCTAGTGGATCTAAGAGCAGAACACAGCTACCTGCCTGAACAGGGCCAAGTAACCATCACAGTAGCAGACATCCAAGAAAGGGTCTCCAGTATGAAGGGTTGGATAGCACAGGGCCCGACATGATTCATGCCTACTGGTTGAAGAAGCTGAATACACTCTGTGAGCATCTGGCAGTGCAAATGAACCAGTTTCTAGTCACCCAGAATGGCTAACTGAAGGCCGGACAGACCTGATCCCCAAGGATCCCCAGAAGGGACCATCCAACTACCAGCCAATAACTTGCCTCAGTACCACATGGAAGCTGCTGTCAGACATCATAGTGGCTAAGATGCATAGGCACATGGCTCAGTACATGAGCGGGGCAAAGAAAGGAATTACCAGGAATACCAGAGGAGCAAAACACCATCTATTGCTAGACAGAACAGTCACCCAAAACTGCAAGACCAGACTGACCAACCTGTGCAGTGCCTGGATTGACTACAAAAAGGCGTGTGACTCAATGGATACTGAAATGCCTAGAACTATACAAGATCAACAGGACCCTAAGAGCCTTCATCAGGAACTCAGTGGGGATACAACACTACAGGCCAACTTCAACCCCATAGCACAAGTCACCATCAAGTGCAGGATCTACCAAGGAGATCCTCTGTCCCTACTGCTGTTATGCATAGGCCTGAACCCCCTTAGTCAGATCACTGACAAAAATGGCTATGGATACTGACTACAGAATGGAGCAATCGTCAGCCACCTCCTTTACATGGAGGACATCAAGCCGTATGCCAAGAGTGAACAAGACATCGATTCACTGATCCATACCACCCGGATACACAGCAAGGACATTGGAACGTCATTCGGATTGTAGAAGTGTAGTTGGATGGTAACGAAGAGAGGGAAGGTAGTCTGAACGAAGGGGATCGAACCACCAGAAGGTAACATCGCAGACATTAAGGACAGCTATAAGTACAGGCAAATGGGAACCGCAAAGAGGCTGCTAGGACAGCTACAACCACCAGGTACCTGCGGAGGGTCTGGCAAGTCCTGAGGAGTCAGCTGAACTGTAAGAACAAGATCCGGGCTATCAACACCTACGCCCTGCCCGTGATCAGGTACCTTTGTGGGATAATAAGCTGGCCAAAGGAGGAGATAGAAGCCACTCACATCAAGACCAGGAAGCTCCTGATCATGCATGGACGGTTTCACCCTAAGTCAGGCACCCTGAGGCTCTATGCTAAGCGGAAGGAAGGAGGCTGGGGACTAGTGTCAGTACCACAGTCTAAGATGAGACAACGAACATCCACGAGTACATCAGGAAGATGGCCCCAACCGACCGCATGCTCAGTGAATACCTCAGCCAAGGGCGTAGATTTGGTTTTGGCATTGGTGGGGACGGATGATTCAACCACCGAACCCTGGCCTGTTTCTTTTTTCCTTTTTGTCTTTGCTTCTTGATAACAAAAGGAGAAATATACTTGCCTGCATATGCTATTCTACATGCTTTTAAACCATTTAAAATCACAATTCATAGTTTTATATGTGAATTATATAATGTTACTGTCACGGTCTGCGGAGACAGGCCGTGCGGTGGTGTGTGTGGACCCAGGTGCGCACACACGAGAGTAGACTGGAGTAAACTTAACTGAAAGCGAGCCTTTATTGTGGCTGATGACAGGTCTCACAACAAAGCAGAAACAGCGTGACTAAACTGAACCTAAACTAAACTGGGAAACAGATACTGATAAACTAAGGAGACTCAGAAAACCATGGCGATGATTATACAGACTGGCTGCAAGAACATGGAGGGTGGGAACACAGACGACGCGACACAGACTGCATGAAACACCGAGACTAAATACACATGAGGGATGATCAGGGGAAGTGGCCACACATGGGAGCACAGCTGACACACATGAACCTAGCGACAGGACAGGAGAGGTGAAACTAAATACACTGACATAGAATACAGACTTTCAAAGTAAAACAGGAAACATGGAGATTAGACATGGAGATAAAACATGACATGAACTTAACATAACTGCATAGACAAGAAACGTAGACGCAGAAACCAGGGAGACTGAGTGCAGGGGGAGATGACATAAACAACTAAGGAACAAGACTAAATTGCAATCTAGAAATAAACAAGGTGAACTAAGCTAAGGCACAAGAGAATACAAAAGATACATAAACTCAAACACTGGGTCGCTCGACCCAGGACCATGACAGTTACATTACTATTAAACAAATGACTAAGTATTTTAGACTTTAGTTTACTTCAGCCATATTCCATATAAATCAGGTATCATACAAAAATAAAAATAGCTTCAAATACAGTCATGACAATAAAAGAATATGACTTTAAGGACTTAACAACATTACTTCAGTTATAGTACACCAACATCTCTTACACATTAGCACTAAGGGAACACTGAATGACCTGGTGGTTTTTGTCCATAAAACTACTCATCTAAGATTAGATGAGTAGTTTTGGAGGGACTGGAGGGACTTTCCCTGCCGGATACACGATGGACGGGTGGCAGAACTGGAGGGTCGTGTGCCTGGCGGGACTGTCGATCGAGGACGCTGAAGATATCTACCTATTCGGAACCATGGTAACAGGGTTCTTGCTGATCGGAGCTGGCTTGGCCCTGGCTTATCGAAAAATTGAGAGAGCGGAGCCGGCTGTCCAAATCCCCACAAGGCTGCCCGCTGGGATTGAAATGATTGGACGAGGTGCGAGTTCTCAGAAAGGGCTCACTGAAAGCAGCAGCATGGTTAAGAGCTTGGAGGCGCTTACGACTGCAGTGAATGCTCAAACTAACACCTCTGAGCGTATGTTGGATTACATCAGGAACGACTCCACCCGAAACAACAACTCAGGGAGGAAGCTGGACTACATCTCGGATCAGTTGGCTGCGGTCGTGAGGTCTCAGGATCTGCTCTGTGAGCAACAGAGTGACAAGATCTCGGGATCGATGGCTAATAACATCTTGGGGAAAGTCGATGCTATAAAAAAGGAGATTGAGAGACCTGTGTCGGAGTGCTAAAAAAAACAGCCTGAAATTCTTATGAGTTGTTTGCAAAAGAAACATCACCATCATTATACGGCTACCCCTTCGGCGCCAGCTGTGGGCTCAAGGCTGGAGCCGATCAAAAACAATCCCTGATAACGACTATGTTGTGACTGTTCCTTCCCATCCCATGCAAGGCCACCTGAGTTGGCTGGAAGACTGTTTACTTAGCCTGGCAGGGCGAAGGACAGTGTCTCAGCTTGACTCTGGACATACACACACGTACACATACACTGATATGCACACACTGATTCCCCCTCCCCTTCCAAACGCCTTCGATGCTTGTGCCCTACCGGTGAAGATGGTAGTCGACTGGACCAGCGCAGGCATGCTGCAGGACCGGAAGCGCTGTCTACACCGGCTCTCTCTCACCCTTTCCCCGCCCCGTTGCTTGTCTTGTGTTTCTATGGTGTATTGATAGTCATGTGCTTTTTGTGCTGAGGTGTTTTTTTTTCTGTTATCAAACTGTTCTCCCACTAGGAGCTCAGTCTGAGTGGAGTTTTTTTTTCTCCTCCTCTCTCCTCATGTCACATACTTTCGTTGTTTTTTCTTCCTATCAGCCTACCCTCTGGCATGTCTCCCCAATGTGATGTTTGTGTAATGTTGGTCAGAAGGTTCCTTTGTAAGTGCGCATGCGCCATTAGCGTGCTGCCTGCTGTAACCCTAATTTCCCTCGGGATTAATAAAGTATATTGATTGATTGATTGATTGATTACCACAAAGTAAAAGATCTCTCAGCAAAACTTTGCAACATTTTAGGCACACTATTGCCCCGATCAAGTAAGTGAGCTGGGATTTTTTATTCTAAACATGAACTACTGTTACAGCAACAGACATGAACTACTGGTGTCCCACATAACAAGTCAATGTCCACTATGTGAAGGAGCCAAACACATGCCTTCTCCTCTCATTAACTGAGATGAACTGCTGGCATATTTGTTTTACATCTATACTGTCCAGTCTCTCCTGGTGGACATGGCAACACGTTATTCATGGTTACATACAATTTTAGACAGATGTGGGCCAAAGCCTAAACCATTATTTTACTAACAGGTGAGTTCTCAAATCCTAACCTTCCACCATATTATGCAATACATCAATTTCAATAAATAAATATGGACATACATTTTACATTTTCATATTAATAAATATTTTACATTTCACCTTTACACCTTAACCATTATTATAAAAATTCTAAAAAACCCCAGGCACAAAGATTCCCCACACTCCCTTAACCCATGGCCTCTCCCGGAGCCTTTAACTGGTGTCTGGACCCCCAGGAAGCATTTGCCCAAACACTCTGGAGAGGACACAGGAAAGGAAGGTGAGTAATCACATCTCATAGTCACTTCTTTGCACCACCTTTATTTCTAGATTTGCACACACATTTCCCCCATCTTTCCTCAACGGTTAACTTTATTTGCTCTCAGTAACAACCTTTCCTCTTTACAGATAACTACCACATTTCTTGATGAGGAGCAGCTGTGGAGGACCTGGAACAAAGGGTACTTGCTAATATTAAAATACTCAATAAATATTCAATAAATAATTAAACTTATTGCATTCAAATGTTATGTATGTTTTTAAGTGTGGATAATTAAATATTAGATTAATGCAATAGCAAATTGTGCCTTGTTCTCAGATGGACAGCAAGTGGAGACTGAGATGAGGAGATGGAAGGAGGAAGAGAGGCAAAGAGTGAGTCACAGGTTGAGCCTAGTTTATTTCCCAGATTTTTTTTTTTTAAATCTCTTGTGTTATGATTCCAAGCACTATCACAAATCTTTTCATTTTACTATTATCTCATAACACTTGTTTAATCAGCTACCATCTCTCCTATAGACTTTTTAATGTCAACAGTCTCAGATCAACACAGCCCTGCCCTCCAGCACTATCACCAGCAGGGGCACCCTTAACCGCTCAACAGCAACATTGTACCCGATCAGGTAAAACATAGGCTGTGTTTACTTTGCTTTGTCCCCACATGATGACAGTGATATAGTTTTATGCGATTCCATATTAGATTCTTGATGCTGTTTCTATGCGCCCCTTTTTAACTTTGAGCACCCACCCCTTTAAACATTTCTGCATGGCCCTGGCTGAGTAGCATCTGCAATTATACCTCACCAGCTTAAAGTGGGAACTGGGTCCTGTCTGTCTGTTGTTGTGGGTGATGTGTTTGGCTGTGAGCTGCAAAGCTGCAGCTGTGTGTGTAAAACAGCAACGATGAAAATAAAAAATGCTGAAAAGCATAGAATCATAGTCGGGTCTTTTGTGGATTGTTCATAAAATCTTCGATTTTTGAATCCATTTACTGCTTTCTCTTTTTGTCAGGTGTGAGTATGCGGAAACTTGGAACTCTTCAGGAAAAGAACACTGAGTTTTACAGTGAGGCAAAGGGTAAACAGTTCTGTACAGAAATCTAGTGCGGTGGCTCCAAACAGTGCTCTCTCACGAATCCCAAACAGTGCTCGTGGCTGTGCAGTGAAAACCGCAATTTCCAAACAACAATCGCCAGTCCGTGACTCTCCCATGAAACACTCTCCGCTCCTGATTTCCAGTGGCACAATGGAAAACATGATGACTAGGCAATCCTATATACTAGCGAGACTTTCACAAACACTTTCCACGACTGTACTTCCGAGTATAACTCAACAATCCAGCGCTGACTGACGCTCAACCACACCGTTATATAGGCAGCCCAAGATGGCAGTGATTGGCGGCAGCTGGCGACGGCTGATGAATGGCAGGTGTGGTTGGCTTCAGCGCAGGATATTATGATTTAAAATGATTAAATAAATCTGTTTTTTATTATTTTATATACACATCACATGTGCTCATTTACATGTTGGCGCTCCCTGTTTCTGAGGTTGGAAATGTCGTTGAGGGCTATGACTGAATTGAAATATTGAGGATTGACGTGGAAGCGCAGAGGGTCTCTTGCTACATACTTACACATCACACTAGATAACTGTCAGGATGATATTTTCTGGGCCAAGGGAGTCCGGACAGAATGTCCCAAACTTGGATAATAAAAAATAATCAGTAGCAGGATAATATTAAACAATCAAGGCTGTCTCTGTCATTTCAGGAAGGGAGCAGATAAAAGGTCGGACATGAGTGGATGTGAACTCATGAGGAGACTCGAAAGGAGACAACAGGACTGCCACGTCGATTCCGGAAGAAGATAGTCATAATAATAATGTTATTGTTGTGGTTTAAAACTGTACAGCCCGACTCAGGGTCATCCTCTTTGTGAAGTCAGATGACTGCTTTCACAGAGAGGTCCAGTGCTATAAACTTTTAATTTCTGCTGAAATAAATTAAATCTTTTTAAAAGACAGATTTTTCTCCTGTACTTCCTCCTGAAGAAATTGAACACAACAGGGAACACTTCTGGGTTGAATGCCAACCGGCGCCCGAGCTTCCAGAAGCGCGAGCTCACACACAAATAAACAAACAGGGAGATGGAGAAGGTAGAAAACACAACACTGACACAACGAGCTGGTCCGGACTGGTTTCATCTGAGACACATGAAACACATTGTGACCTCTTATGTTACGAGGAAGAGCCAACTGAACAGTCACAGGGTTAATAATAGATTGTATGACAAAAGGGCCAATGAACTGAGTAGCTAATTTCTTGGATTCCGTTCTCAGGGGGATGTACCTGGAGGAGACCCACACCGTTTGGCTGAGTTGATAGGCTGGGTCTGGAGGGCAGTGACGATCACCCAGTCTCTTATTTTGCTCCGCGGTCCTTAGGAGGGCCGCCTTCATGTTCCACCATGCTTGCCAGCAGCAATGCATGTGGTGCTGAACAGATGGGAACAGCCAACTCAACCTCCGTGATGGAAAGGAATAGAGGTTGATATCCCAGCGATGCCTCAAAGAGGGACATTGCGGTGGCAGCTGATGTGCTGGAGTTGTGAGCGTACTCCACCAACGCCAAGTGCTCACTCCAGGTGGGCTGGTTGGAGGAGGCGATGCAGCGCAGCATGGCTTCCAGCTCCTGATTTGCCCTTTTGTGCTTGACTGTTAGTCTGTGGATGGAAGCCAGAGGACAACCTGACTTGGGGCTCCTGAACAAAACTCCTTCCATACCTGGGAAGTGAACTGGGGACCCTGGTCCAAGTCCTGATTTAGGAGTCTAGCGGTTTCCAAGGCAGAAGGTAGTTTAGGAAATGGTGTAAAGTGAGCTGCCTTGGAAAAGCAATCAGTGATGGTGAGTATGGTGGTGCTACCTGAGGAGGGAGGAAGTCCTGGGTGATATGTGACCACGGTTGCTTGGGAATAGGCAGCAGTCGCAGCATGCTGACAGGTGAGGAGTTTGGTACCTTGTTTTGAGCACATATGGAGTAGGTGATTCTTACCTGGGTGACAGGAGAATTTTGCTGTGTGAGCCGAGTGGATGACTTTGCTATGAACCACCATAGGGACATACAGTCGACTTTCAGGGCCTCCAACCAGGATCGAATTCTTGCTGCTGGGCTTCCCTGATCAGCATTTCTATTTTCCATGTTAACCAGCCCATGACACATGTGATGGGTAGAATGGGCTTTTCCTTCTCTTCCATTTCCACTTCAGGTGCAAACTGACGAGAGACGGTGTCCGGGTTTGTGTTGTGCAATCCCGGCCTGTAAGTTATGGTGAGATTAAAACGGTTGAAGAATTCCCTCTAACCTTCCCTCCAACCAGTGCCACCACACCTCCAGGGCCAACTTACTGGCAAGAAGCTCCCAGTCGGCAACCTCATAATTTCATTCCACGTGGGACAGACAACGGGAGAAAAAAGCACAGGGGTGTAATTTACCATCTACCTGTTGCGAGAGGATGGCTCCAACGCCCGAGTCTGAAGCATCCACCTCCACAACAAACAGTCGAATCAGGTCTGCCTGGATCAGGACAGGTGCGGACAAAAATAGTTGCTTCAGACGCTCAAAAGCCTGCTGGGCAGAGGGAAACCAAAGAAACAGCTGTTTGGGGGAAGTGAGTTCAGTAAGAAGAGAAACCACCTTACTGAAATCTTTTATGAACCGTCGGTAAAAATTGGCAAACCCCAGGAACCTCTTGACTTCCTTCCAGGACTTGGGCTCGGGCCACTCAACCACAGCCATAATCTTAGCCAGGTCTGCCCAAAACTGCGCCTGCACCATGATAAATCCAAGGAAAGAAACAGTCTGAACCTGGAGCTCACATTTCTCCGCTTTCACAAACAGCTGCTTCTCCAATAAGTGCTCTAGGATGAGCCGAACCTGTTTTACATGATCAGCTTGGGTTTTAGAGAAGACGAGGCTGACAAACACAAAATGGTGAAGGAAATCACGGAGTTTACCATAGCCTGGCATTGGTGAGGCCGAAAGGCATGACGAGGTGCTCGAAATGACCAAGGTGAGTATTGAAGGCGGTTTTCCATTCATCCCCTTCCTGAATGCGGACAAGGTGAAGCAGAGCGTTGCAGAAGTTGAGTTTGGAAAAGGTAGTTGCTCTTTGAAGTAGTTCAAACGCTGAAGGAAGCAGAAGACAAGGGTACTTGTTTTTGACAGTGATTTTGTTGAGCCCACGAAAGTCGATACAGGGGTGAAGAGTCTTGTCTTTTTTCTCCATGAAAAAGAATCCTACCCTGACGGGAGACATCGATGGACAGATAATGCCTGCGGCAAAGGAGACTGTTATGTAACCGTCCACTGCCTCATGCTCAGGCTTAAAGGTTGTACAGTCGATTAGTAGGCAAGGGAGTGCCAGGGAGCAAATCAATCCCACAGTCATAGAGATGGTGAGACGGGAGAGAAAAACCCAGGTCCTTACTAAACACTTTAGCTAGGTCATGGTAGGGATGGCGGAAAGGTCAGGTGGTGTTGCTGGCTCCACCGGGTAGGCAGCTGCAACACTTGGAACTGCTGGCTATCAGCAATGCTCATGGCACCAAACAGTCCATCCTGTCACACCCTCTTGGCCCAATCAATCTGGGGGTTGTGTTGTTTACATTAAGTTATTAAATAATAAATTACTTTATTAATGTTTGAATAAATAACATATTTTTAAAATGTATTCATAAATGCATTTAGAAATGCATAATTTATGGTACAATTCATTATTTAACCAAAGATTTCTTCATTTCGATGCATGTGGCTCTTGTTGTCCACGGTAGTGGTTAAAGCTTACACTAAGGATTTTGGTTTATCTTTAAGTCGCTTTAGTTTACATGGAATATGCAAGAGTACAAACAGTGAAAGGAACAGAAGAAAAGTAGAATTTTTAAGGTAGTATTTTATTACAAATTATACTTTACATTTTTCTCTCCTAGTGGAGAATTTTCACAGCAATTTGTAAATTTTTTTTTGAAGTACTATAGCTGTACATTTAACAGCAATGGTTTTTTTTTGTTGCTTTTTTTTTTTTGTATGTGTTACATTTAGCAGACCATATTCTGGTTTTATTTGTTCTTTTCTGTTCTTTTCTCATGCTGGAAAAACAAAAATTGCTACCCATAACTCAAAATTTGGAGTTAAGAAGATTCAAGTTAGCTCTGCCAATTAGGAATCTCTGTGAAGGTATGTAATTTCCTTTTTACCAGGAACCAGAAAGCAGAAAGCATCAGTTACTGATGCTACAGCTAAGCTCCCAGTAATATTGAGATGCCTAACTCGGAATTTCAAGAAAATAACTGAATTTTGAGTTATGGATGGCTTTTTTTCTTTTTCTTTTTTTTGTTAGTGGTGGAAACAGGCTTTCACACCACTTGTTGATGTTAACAAGACTGCGTTTGGTTCACGGGAAACACTTCTTGACAGCTAAAAGAATCAGTTGGACTATTTTCTGGACCCAGAAATTTTCTTCAGTTTGTCTTCAGTTTGGACATGGATTAACTGATGAGACCAATATAAACTTATTTGGTTCAGATGGTGTCAAAGGTGTGTGGCAGCAACCAGGTGAGGAGTACAAAGACAAGTGTCTTGCGTACAGTCAAGCATGGTGGTGGGGCTGCATGAGTGCTGCTGGCACTGGGGAGCTACAGTTAACTGAGGGAACCATGAATGCCAACATGTATTGTGACATACTGAAGCAGAGCATGATCCTCTCCCTTCAGAAACTGGGCCACAGGACAGTATTCCAACATGATAACAACTCCAAACGCACCTCCAAAAAGACACTGGCCACGCCCCGAAACGATGTTTAAAGTGTTTACATGTGCAGCTTATGTCTTTTTTTCTTATAAGAGTTTTCATTACATTTTCTCTTTACATGGAAAGGTCATGTTTCCATATGCACAAAAATGAATTTAATATAAATATAAAAAATACATTGCATAATCATTGTTAAATTGAGCATTTCAGTTAAAGAGCTTTATAAAAGACATGACTTACAAAGATGAGAAGGTGATGCAAATATTAATACTTTATTTTGTTTCTTTCCACTAATCTGTGCAGCCTATAAGCTTATTAATTCAGACTGCTTTGTATCCTGATATTGAAAATAACTAAATAATATGTCACAATCACAACTTGATGTTCACTCATTCGTTCTAGGTGTTTCTAGGTTAATATCAACAACAGACATAAAATCTTTGCGCATAAATTGAATAAAATTATGACAGATCACAAAGAACAAATTCTAGTTAATAGAACATAAACTACCCAATTTAAAGTAGAATGTTTCCATCTTCCTCCAGTAATATCTTGATCCAAAAGACGGCATATTATATGGAAACTCTGAAAAAAAAATCTAGAGTAGTTAGGACTACTCCTTGGCACTCTGTGACTCTATTTTGTTGTTTTTTGAGCTTACTGGATGATCAAAAAATGAGGTGAAAAAACGTATTTCGGCTCAAAACAGATTCCATATGTACCTATATTCAGTGCTATCAACTTTAATAACAGGAAATCAACTAGGCATATAATTCTCTGTATTTTTTGACATAAGTAACCTATATTTGACAAAAGCATAATAAAACTGGAAATTCAGTTTTTGGTGTTGCACCCCAATATTTTTAGTGGCCCCCAAATAGCCACTTCTATGAAAAAATTCTGGAGTGGCCACTGCTTCAGGTGTGGCTGGACTGGTCCATCTGCTCTTGATTTGGAGATGTCTGCTTTAAAGAAAAGAAAAATGTGTAAAAGATGTGTAACTCTTTTCCCCATTCTACATCTGATGGATGATCCAGGCCCTTTAATTTGTGGTGTGAATCAGACATAATCATGAATTATCAGACTGCATGTTAATGATACCTGGAGGTCCAATTGCGCCATTGGTCATTGGCGGGGGCTCCTCTGTGTCTGCAGGGTCAGTTGGAAAACAACAACAAAAAAACATATGTGTTAAAAAATACTTTCTAAAATGGTTTTAAATTCATGTCAACTAATTTTCAACATGATCTGTACATGAATAGAACACACCTGTGGACAGTATAGCCAACTACATGTGTGAGACAGCTTGTATACCTGGAGGTCCACTTGGGACTCGCTCTCTGACTCAGCCAGTTCTGTGTTCTAACCCTGTCTATCGGTCTGTGTTGTCTACTTACTAGCTGCATCCTTACTGAAGAAGGAAGCTATGTCTGCTGTCCTTCTCCTCATGTGCTCCAACATAAATGATGTTCACTGCTTACTTTGCTATCCTTATTATGGCCACAGAGGGGCTGGAGCCCTTCCCAGCTGCCATAAGGCAGGGGGGTACACCCTGGACAGATTGCGATTCTGTTCTAAATGTCTAAAAGGGCTAAATGTCACATGGTACTCCAATGTAAAATGCATCTATATCAACTATACCAGAAAAGTTACCTAAATAAAGCTTACTGACCACTGTACATATGGAAGGTTACTTCACCTTAGGTTTTTGCAGGTGCATAAAAAGTTAGCTAATGTTAGCTATCACTGTACTCCCCCCCGCCCCGCAAGTTAGGTTGCCTAAAGTTGCCTAAAGAGTAACAGATTGGATAATTCACGTGAAAAGAGTTGAAATTCAATCACCCCTCTTATATTATAGCTTACCCATAATTATCTGTTGTTTGGTCATGTGTGAACACAGCCAGTCTGAAGTGAATTTCTGATGCCGCCACTTATTTGAAAACAGGATGTGGCTACAACTAAAGTGTGCAGAAATGCCACTGTAGTGCAGGAGTGGTTCTGCATGGGAAAAAAACAAATAGTGATGGGTGTGATGCGGTGCCTGTGGTTACCAGAATTGCACACAGAGAGAACAGTCCACACAGTGAACAAGAGAAGGTAGACAAGAGGGGTTCTTTCAATAGTGTGACTGCATGCTATTTTTTGCTCTTTATTAACATGATTGCTGGATCAATTATTTTCTTCTTTTTAAAAAACCCCCCAAAAAACTGGATGAAATCAATAATGTTCAAAAAACTCCATGTGCCCTACAATCCATCCACTGAAAATTTTCTGACAGCTGACTGTGAGTGACAAAAGTCCCTTAATGGATAAACTGTCATGATGCAATAGCACCACCGTGTGGACAGTCACAAAAACTACAATACCATTGTTTAGCTACTGTAGCCGCTACTTTCTGCCAGCCACAGCAGCTGGTAATTAAGCTGCTGGTAGCCAAGCTGGTAATCTTGAACAGCTTTCAGCACATCAGTCACGTTATACTCTCTCCAGAAATTCTGATTTCCTTTAATCAAATGTCTGCATTTTTTGTGACGTGAACGTTTTTCTTTTTGGATTGATTTTAAATGTAGGGTCTTAATCAGAAAATCTGACAAAATATCCCTGTTGGAATGGTCTGTATCTTTGCTGGTAATCTTAGGCCTTAGTCACCAGCACCTTCCTGTGGCCATGAAAAACTGATGGCTGCAGAGTGACTTTACTGAATATTTTTCCTGTTTGGGACCAATTATAGACAGCTGATTATCAACATGGCGTTGATTAGTTCATTATAGGCAGTGCAGGAAGACCACAGTATATGCGTCTTGTGGTGTCTCTGTGTTGCTGATCACCTTGTCAGACACACAATGTTAAAGAGACCATCCTCTCCCCTTTCCTCTTCACCCTCTACACCACAGACCTTTAGCCACTGCGCAGAGACCAGTGGCTGAAGATTTTATGATGATTCTGCTGTGGTTGGATGCATCAGTCAGGGTGGTGAGACAGAGTACCGGGGTGTGGTTGACTCCTTTGTCACGTGGTGTGAGCAGAATCATCTGTTGCTCAATGTAACAAAGACCAAAGAATTGATTGTGAACTTTAGGAGGACCAGGAAACCCTTGACCCCTGTTTCAATCCAGGGGGCTGATGTGGACATTGTGGAGAACTACAAACACCTCGGAGTACACATAGATAATATACTGGACAGGGTTAAAAACACTTGTACATCATGTCAAGGCCAATGCACAGGTTGGAATGAAATGAGAGATGTTATTAGAAGACTGGTGTAACTGGATGGCTTAAAGTTATCGGTTCAGTGCCAAAACTTTGGCTCTGTCCTGTCGCTCTTTACTCAGTCCTTACTCTGAGTCTTTTGACTAACATTCTTATTCTAGGATTATTTGGGAATTTCATTGATATGGAGCAGAACTGAAGATTAGAAACGGGGGTTAACTAGAGAATCCACAACCAAGTCCCATAAGTACACATCTTGTTTTCTTTTTAAAGGTGTGGAGAGTGAGTTCCAGTGTTTCTGGCTTTAGTCACACTTCTACACAGATCAGACACAATGAAAACTTCTCTCCCCATGTTTTCTCAGCAGTGTGCACACAGAGCAACATTCATGTTTATTAGCAACATTCATGTCCCTCTTTGGGGGGATACTCCCACTGGGTTTAAATCTGGGACTCTCGGCCATTTGACCTTAGAACTGAAGAAGCTTCTCGGATGAGAGGTGAAACGTCTTCAAGCAACTCAAAGAAGTCCAGACGCTTTTCTTTGCAAACTCCTTTGACTACGATGACCTGGATGACTGAGAACCTTCACAGACATATTCATGTTTATTGCATGCATTTCTCTTGATAGGTGCCATTACATAAAGTGTCTGTCAAAATATAATTATCAGTTGTGTTGATGTTAGGGTTAATTAAATTAACTTGTGGAATATTCCCAGGTTTGCGCTTTCTTCTACAGACACTCAAAGTAAAAAGCAACAACACAAACATGTCAGAAATAATTCTCTGTCCGCTTAGTGCTATGTTTAATATGATATCAAAATGCAACAGCATTTTCAACAACATTTTCACAGTTCAATTCCACCATCAGGCCGGGGTCTTTCTGTGTGGCGTTTGCATGCTCTCCCCATGTTTGCGTGGGTTCCCTCTGGGTACTCCGGCTTCCTCCAACCGTCCAAAGTAATGCAATTTGTGGGGATAGGTTAATTGATCAATCCAAATTGACCATAGGTGTGAATGTGGGAGTAAATGTGAGCGCGAATGGTTGTCTGTCTCTGTGTGTTAGCCCTGCGACAGACTGGCGACCTGTCCAGGGTGTACCCCACCTCTCGCCCTAAGACAGCTGGGATAGGCTCCAGCGCCCCCTGTGACCTTGAAAAGGATAAGCGGAAGCGAATGGATGGATGGAACAGCATTTTTATTTTTTAATGACTCAGCTCTGTAACACAGCTCTGTGTTCTTCTCCATCGGCCCATAACAGCAGTTGTGGCATCAGTTGCAAAGGCAGATCACATTATTATGGAGGAATTTTGGTCCAGTTTTCTTTACAACATTGCCTCAGTTGATTGACATTTGCAGACATATAGACAGCTGTCTTAAATTTTCGCTACAGTAATTCAGTTGGTTTGATGTCAGGACTTAATCCAGGCCATTGTAACACTTTGATTCTTTTATTTTTCAGGTTTCAGCTGGAAATTTCCTGTTGTGCTTGAGATCACTGTTCTTTCGCATGAATCAGCATGTGCCAGGAAGAGGAATTCATGGCTGAATCAAGCACTGCAATAAGCTCAAATCATCATCTCGCCACCACTTGACAGTTGGTATGAGGTGTGTGTGCTGCTATGTTTGGTTTTCTCCAAATTCTCCTTTCTCCACATTGATCTCATCTGTCTAAAAACAACAACTAAAATATGTACAAAAGTGGAAAAAGGCGAAAGAATGTAAAGAAAAACAGAGAAAGTGACATCATTTTCAGCTCCAAATCGTAGGTGTTACAAAGACTTCAGGATTAGATGTCCATTTGTATCAGTTGAGTGTGAACTACTGCAGAAGTTCTCTGAGGATCTATAACTCAGTTTCCCTCCTTTGGGCCTCTAAATTTTCAAGATTAGGCTGGCACAGATGATGGAAACGCTACAAAATGGAGAAAAATATTTTAAGAATATTTTTATAAATATTTTAAGAGTTTTCTAACAATTCTAAAAGCACTATTAGTATTTTCAGTATGATTTCTATTGTGTTAAAAATTATTCAGTAAACATGAAAACCATATATTTTTGTTTAACTATATATTTAATATAATAACACAGTCATCCCACCTGACTTAGAGTCCCAGTCCCAGTGCCCAGCTTATACAGGGCCCATCCTGGAACAAGCAGGATGGAGGAGAGAGCCAGTACCCACCCCAGCACATATGCCCAGGATGGGTAGACGTACCACCGATTAAAAGTCAGAGGCTGGTACTCGATTAAAGAATATATAAAAGAGCCCTGAGGAATCATAAGGAGATGGTTTAGTTGGTGGAGAATTTTGTGTTAACATCTTAGCACTTAAAGCCCAACTCACCAGTGAGACCAGTGGTGTTAGGTAGAGCCAGCAGAGTTTAAAGAAGTAGTTGGCTCGTGTTCCTGTCATGTCCTTTATAATGTCATACAACTTATCTACCCCTTAATAGGAGAAGAAACAAAATTAACAACATATAAAGATCACACATGGTGTCAATGGAATGCCAAGGATGTATTTTTTTCACATAAACGTCAAATGACAGCCAAAGGAGTCATAATCAGTCATGTAAAGACTCTATGTCCTTACAAGTGTCTGCAAGATTTGCTCCTATATATGAGAAAATTTCCCTGATCATGTCATCATCATGACATCATTAGTGTGAGATATAAAAGCAAGAGCACACCTACCAAATATCCAACCCAGTGCCAGAGTTTCAAACACACATAGGAAGAGGATGCAGGCTCCATTACAAGCATAGTAGTCAAACAACTGCAACACAAACATCCCTCCCTAGAGACAATGACACAGATATTTATTTTGTATGCATTTAGTTTTCTCACAAAAATCAGAAAATTAGGATATGTAATGTTTAATATTTTCTTTCAGACCCACACACACATTTCCAACACATGTTTTGGCAGTGATGCATTACATACAGACCTCAGTAACCATGACAAGCTGAGAGAAGAAGCAAATTAGGCAGAAGAGAAGGAGAAAAATCTCCCTTCGACCGGCCCTGCGCAACACTTTGGGAAACATATCAGTGAAGGACGTCATCACCACCTCCATGTTAACAAACTGTGCAGAGAATGGACAAAATACACTAAGTACATTTCAAAGCATAAATGCAATGTTCCAAAGTTGTGTGTGTCTTACTTGTGTATCCAGACCCAAGAGAATGAGCATAACAAAGAAACAGATGGACCACAGTTGAGGCAGGGGCATCATGGCTACAGCCTGAGGGTATGCAATGAATGCCAGGCCTGGACCTGAAACACAACAGCATGATGCCAGAACACTGAGCTCCTTCTACACAAAACATGCCAGCCTGAGTCGAATATTTTGGAGCTATGCTGCTATGATTTATGACCGTTCTTCCTTGCTCCACATCAAAGAGTCTATGAAACGTCTTTATGATGATTGGGACAGTTATTGGAAAACTTTCCCCCCACCATTTGTGTGCTCTTCTTCCTCACCGGATTACTTCTTGCTACCTACGAAACGTGCCATAGGCAATTCCAAGAAGAAATCGAGGAAAAGAGGCTGTAGTGCTTGCATCCAGGTACACATTAGATGAGCCTACAGATCGGAGATTTCCCGACTGGTCTGGAGGCGTCCGTGGTTTCTGGTTGCTGCCAGTCACCCTTCCGGATTTGGTTGGAAACGCGTACTCACAGCCTGGATCCTGCTCATCTGATGCTCTGTATTTTGTCGATGACCTCTCTACCGCTGTATCCTCGCAGCCTGCATCGTTGGTCCCGCCGGTTCTGTGGCGCTGCTGGAGACCACGTGTTCGGACACGGTGTTTGCTGTCAGTTCCACTCCGACAAGCTGATGTGAAACCTGCGCTGCCAGCATTTAGTCGGATTGCGATGGAACGCCCGCTCCATCGCAAACAAATCCTTCTCTCTTAATGAGCTCTTCACAGGAAAAAACCTGGACTTTCTATTTCTCACTGAAACATGGCAGAGGGATGGTTTAGTTTATTCCATTCCACTGAGACAGCACTACTGAAAGTCACTAATGATATTATGATGTCAGCAGACTCCGGAGAATACACAGTCCTAGTCTTGTTAGACCTTACCTCAGCCTTTGATACAGTCAGTCATACCATCCTGATAAACAGACTGAAAGACCTGGTTGGGATGTCTGGCTCTGTTCTAGAGTGGTTTTCATCTTATATATCTGAAAGGAGTTTTAGTGTGTCTGCAAACCAGATCATGTCGGAATCTACAGAGTTGCTGTGTGGAGGCTCCGTGCTGGACCTTTTCTGTTTTTAATATACATTCTTCCTTTAAGCCAGATAATACAGCAGTTTCCTGAAGTATCTTATCATCTTTTTGCTGAAGATATTCAGCTATACCAGAGGTGGGCAATCTCAGTCCACGAGGGCCGGTGTCCCTGCAGGTTTTAGATCTCACCTTGGGTCAACACACCTGAATCACATGAACAATAATTGCTTACAGTTAAACCCAGCCAAAACAGAAACTTTGATTATTACACCAAACAGTGCAATACCTGATATTAAACGGCGACTGGGTGATTTAGGTTCCTCACAGAAACATAACCTAAGAAACCTGGGTGTTATTTTTGATTAAGCTTTTTGTTTGGAGGGACATTTAAATCAGATAGTAAGAACCTGCTTTTTTCACTTGAGGAACATTTCAAAACTTAGATCCATTGTGTCAACAAGTGAAATCGAGATGATAACTGTTGGGTCTGCGCTTCCACAGGCCCCGCTGGTTTAGAGACTTATTCCCGTTAACGAAGCAAGGAAGCAAGACGAACAGCTTTAACCGGTTTTTAACATGCTAGCACAGGAAGGATCTCAGAGCAGCCCTTCTGCCCTCAGTCTCAGACCACTTCGGAGAACTATCACCCCACAGCAGTCTTTTATTTCTGTGAGACACAGTTTACACAAACACCCATTGTAAAACCCCCCTATGGTGTCAGGCACTGTATGTGTGTGTATACATTCACGTGCGAGCATCTGTGTGTGTGTGTGTGTGTGTGTGTGTGTGTGTGTGTGTGTGTGTGTGTGTGTGTGTGCACGTGAGTGTGTGTGTGCACGTGAGTGTGTGTGTTTGTGTTTGGGGGTGCGTTAGTGTGACCTCCTGCTCACCAAAAGGGTCATAAAGGCAGGAAGTTTACTAAACAAGAAAACAGAACCTTCACCTGGGATGTGCCTATAATAAAACACTACAGCCTCCGCCACCATTCAACAGGGTGGCGAGGGAGTCAGAAACAAAGGAATGTCCTTGGTCATATAGTTTGAACCAAGACTTACAAATTTAAGTAACACAATGACAACATTTAACAATTTGACTCCAACAATAACACATGCTTTTGTTTCTACAAGACTCGACTACTGTAACAGCCTGTTTACTTGTCTAAACAAGAAAGGGTTAGCTCGTCAGCAGGTTGTTCAAAACTCTGCATCGAGGCTACTGACCCGCTTGAACAAGGGAGCTCATATGACCCCTGTTTTATGTTGTTTTATACTGATCAAACCTCCACTGGCCCCACTCCTGCTTAATGGGTGAAAATAGATTTAAGAGCGACAGGACTTGGTGCTGCTGAATCTTTGATTTTTTTTTTTTTTTACTTTGTTATACTTGCATCTATTTGGAAGAGTAAGTATAAACAAAAAAAATATTTTATTTTATATGCTGGAATATGCAGAAAATAGGTTTAAATGTTAAACAAACACTGTTGCATATAATTAAAGTTTTGCATTATGCATAAAGTTAAAAGACTAAAACTAATAAAACAATTTTTAAAAAGAGACTTTTTCATTTGATTTAATTTTATATGATGGATTATGCAGAAAAAATAGAATTGGGCTGAAGGGTCTATTGCTTTATTACATATTCAGGTTGTGTATCATGTTTTTAAAAAGTAATTAAGTAAAAACTAATTAATTACTTTTGAAAATAAGTAATCAGTAAAGTAACATGATTACTTTCTTGGACAAGTAATCAGTAATTAGCAACTAATTACTATTTTCAAGTAACTTGACCAACACTGACTACGGCCATTACCGAGACTAACCAGCTGATCTACACTACGGCAGCAGTAATCAGTGACATGCTTGGCTACAAGTTGAACAGCCACAAAGAGCAGTACCCTACATGGAGAAGGAGACTACAGGCCAAGATCAAGATAGCACAGAGGGAGATTAGCCAACCATCGGGGCTGCAGAAAGGTGTAATGACGAAGGCGCCAAAGAAAGTGCCATTGCAGAAGTACAGCAAGCTGTCCATACGTGAGGCCTTGAACACTGCCAAGCAATAAACCAGCTGTTCTCCACAGAACCATTCAAGGTGTACTCTCAGTGGCAGGGGAACAATATGAGAATAGCACCACCAAGGCTGGAGATGGAGCAACACATAATGGCAATACTCAGTGGCTACTGGATCTAAGAGCTGGACACAGCAACCTCCCTGAGCAGGCTCCAGTAACTATCACAGTGGCAGACATCCAAGAAAGGGTCTCTAGTATGAAGAGAGCATCAACTTCATGGCTACTGCCTGAACAAGCTGACTGCACTCCATGAGCGTCTGGCAGTACAAATGAACCAGCTGCTAGTCGATGAGAGACACCCGGAATAGCTAACTGAACACCAGACAGTCCTAATCACAACGCACAAGATCAACAGGACCCTAAGAACCTTAATCAGGAACTCAGTGGGGATGTGGCGTACAACACTGGAGGCCAACTTCAACCCCATAGCACAAGTCACCATTAAGTGCGGGATCTACTAAGGAGATCCTCTGTCCCCACTGCTGTCGTGCATAGGCCTGAACCCCCTCAGTCAGATCATTGACAAGACTGGCTATGGATACCGATTACAGAATGGAGCAATCATCAGCCACCACCTCTACATGGATGACATCAAGCCGTATGCCAAGAGTGAACAAGACATCGATTCACTGATCCAGGACATTAAAATGTAATTCGAATTGGAGAAGTGTAGTTGGATGCTAACTAAGAGAGGGAATTTAGTCTGAACTGAGATGATTGAACTACTAGAATGCAATATTGCAGAAATCAAGGACAGCTACAAGTACCTGGGAATCCAATAGGCAAATGGGAACCATGAAGAAGAAAGCTGGAACCACCATTGTCAGGGAAGTCCGGAGGAGTCAGCTAAATGGTAAGAACAAGATCCGGGCAGTCAACACCTGCACCCTGCCCTTGATCAGGTACCCTGCTGGGATCATAAGCTGGACAAAGGAGGAAATAGAAGCCACTGACATCAAGACCAGGAAGCTCCTGATCATGCATGGAGGGTTTCAGGAGATGGCCACGACCGACCGGTAAGACCCCATGTGCAGTCTGTGTAAAGATACCCCTGAAACAATCCAGCATATAATGGCAAGGTGCAAGATCCTAGCAGGCAGGGCATACATGGAATACCGTAACGAAGTGGCTGGCATAGTATACAGAAACAGCTGTGCTGAGTATGACCTGGAAGTCCTAAGGTCAAAATGGGAGACACCCCCTTGGGTGGTAGAGAATGACAGAGCTAATATCCTGTGGGACTTCAAGATACAGATGGCCAAAATGGTGATCACTAATTAACTGGACATAGTAATGGTGTACAAGAAGAGGAAGACGGCTGAGTGGATAGACGTAGCTATAGGGAATGACAGCAACATCAGGAAGAAGGAACACAAGAAGCTGGAGAAGTACCAAGGGCTCAGAGAAGAGCTCGAGAATATGTGGAAGGTGAAGGCCAATGGTCCCAGTAGTAATAGGAGTGCTTAGTGCAGTGACCCCCAAGCTCGGGGAGCGGCTGCAGTGGATCCCAGGAACAACATACGAAATCTCTACTAACAAAAATATAAGTCTACTAACAAAAAATGAAATGTTAATGGGCAAAAAAAATCATTTAATATAGTTTATTAATATTTTTCAAAATGAAGTGTAAAACTTCAAAGAAAGTGTTGAAGTTGTGTAAAAATGTTTCCAGAAGGATGTGATTGCATGTTTAAGATATATACCTGACTCGGCCACTTCTGCAATAGGAACACCTTGCTCATGAGCCATGAATCCCAGCACTGAGAACACAGCAAAACCAGCTACAACACTGGTACCACCATTCAGCAAACACAGCATCAGAGAGTCTCTACAAATCACAAAAACAAAGTGCAATGTGAAGTCACTGCATTTAATAATATGGGGATTTTAATATGCCTACTGAAATTAGACTTAATCAACTATCAGCATTAATGATAAGCATACTTATAGCAGTTGTTGTTGTATTTGTTGTAGCTTCCCAGCGCAGTTAGGACACCCACTCCGATACTGTAGGAGTAGAAGATCTGACTCCCAGCCTCCATCCACACCTGTTTCAATAAAGCAACAGTATTACACTTGTCCACCTGTATTAGACACTGTTATAGATTTGAGCTCGTACCTGAGGGTCTATCAGTCGTGAGGGTTCAGGCAGAAGATAAAACATCACTCCTTCTAATGCTCCAGGAAGAGAGAGGCCACGAATCAAAAGAATTAACAACATCACATAGGGGAAGGTAGCTGTGACATATACCACCTGAGGGAAAAAGCAAAATTTGAGGGCATTAAAAAGTTTACTCCATATGCACCATATACATCTCCTGAATATAGTTATTGACCACAATTCTGCAGCTTTTACAAACACCTTTCCTGTAGACCTGACTCCTCTCCAGATACAAAAGTAGCAGATGAGCCACATAGCGATGAGGCAAAGCAGCAACTCCCATCGGATGCTACCTATTTCCTCAATGCCCCCTGAGATCGCCAGCACTCGTCGTCTAGAAGTCAATTAAGTACAGAAGGTAAAATAAATAAAAGAATTGTGTGTGTGTGTGTGTGTGTCTATACATATGTATATATATGTATTGGTAAAACTTGGTATGTTAAGTTCCTCTACATAGACGTACTCCCAAAATTCAGTGGCTGCTGATGTCCAGTTAGTCTGGTTGGTCCAGTAAGGAGTTTCATTTTTTGTTGAAAGGTCTACACAGTCATCTGAAAGGATGGTGGGAAAAGTCGACAGACAATAGTATAAAATTTTTAATAGTTATGACTCTGACACAAAGATGGAAAACCTATATAAGTACCATAAACCACAGAAATATTAACATGCTATTCAATCTTTGCATTTTACCTGTGTTCCAGTAGTTGTTGCAGGAGGCCCAAGGAAGCTGAGAGCTGAAGGAGAACACGAGGTAGAGCAAAGCCCAGGACAGAATAATGATGTAGGTCATACAGCTATAGAAGAGAATTAGCTGTCCACCAATGCCAATGCCTAAAAAGCCACATTTATAGTCAATTTATGTATGACTCAGACTGTTTGTTGTTTCCTTTCTTTCTGAATTTCAGGTTCACTTTCACCAGTTCATTTTGACCATGACTAAATGCGTAAATGCAGTGAGCTGCTACGATAATGGTCTGATTAAATATTTGTGTTAACGAGCAGTTGAATGGGTGAACCTAACAAAGTGTCTGATGAGTATATTGTTGTGTGACTTATTAATGGGGCTCACATTAACATATGCTAATAAGGGACAACATGCAGCAGTGTCATAGAGATGTGCACTCAGCACTGGAGCATTTTCTTGTGACAATATCAGACTTGATAGTTTTATAGTAAACATGGTTACTGAGTGCTGGATGGTGCCCCGCATGCAGACTCCACTCTCGTATAAAAGAGACTTGGAACAGTGAGACCTGGAGGGGCATGACTGTGGGCATGACACAGTATTCCTGATCTAAACTTTGTTCTTTTATTGGATTCATGTGCTGCAGGAGTATGTCTATAACAAACTCTATGTTTGAACAAAAGAATGTTTATAAGTGCACATGACACCAGGACACCCATGGTCGATAATTGATTTTATAATCGTATCATCAGATCTGCAGCCATATGTTCTGGGCACTCAAGTAAGCCAGGAGCTGAGCTGTCAGTTGACCACCTGGTGGTAAGTTGGATCAGTTGGTGGTGTAGTGATGCAGTGGAGGACTTATAAAAGTGATGGGCAAAAATCGCCTATTTTGTTCAGCTGCTTTGTGATTGGGCATTAAAACTGGCAAAAGCTGCACTAAAAGCTAACCCGGATATTTACTACTCTGAGTTTAGAAATGTTTTCAATAAAGGTTGTAGCGCTGCTGCAGCTGCTCACTACTTACTGAATCTGAAACAAAGTAAGCGAAGCATTGCAGATTGTTCAATAGACCAGGGGTGTCAAACTCAATTGCACAGGGGGCCAAAACTCAAGGCACACTTTAGGTCGCGGGCCAAACAAGATAAACATTTATTGAACACACTAAAACAATGTTTTTTAAACATAAATATGAATAAAAACGGAAAGGAATATTATTCCAGAATAAACAAACTTAAAAAAATAAACTTTAACTTTAAATATTTTGCTCTTCATAAAAATATATATCCTGTCAAAATTATGCAAGTTAGAAATATGAACATGCTGCCAAAAACCCCAGAAAAAATAAATGAAAGCATACACAAGGTTCGAGCTGCATGTAGACTTGGCTGGGGCATTGCTTCAGGAATGGAGTGAATAAACTGTGCGGGCCCTTCGGTGTCGTGCTTTGCCTTGAGTGTACCATTACACTGCAGCTCCATCTGAATCTGCACAGGTGCAGTTTCCACGGAAATTGGTTGCGAAGCAGCTCGAAATTCTCTTTTTGTGCTTCAAAGTCAAAGTGCCGCGCGTGCGCAGTGCGCTCAGTTTATCAGCAAAGTCCGCTGACTTGGTTCAACATTACTTGGCAACAGGGAAAGTGAGGCAAGTTGCACTGGTGCATTTGTGACAGCTTCACTTGAAATGCCTTCACCGCATCATACATGCCATGTCCATGAACTGACAGATTTCCTTGCTGAGCTCAAAAACTCTATTGAGAACTTTTCCCAACTCAGCCAACGGACCTCTGTATGATATGGAATGTCGGCAAACTCTGAATCTATTTCCCACATAAAAGACTGAAATTGACGGTGATTTAAACTTTTAGCTCAGATAAAATTTACGGTTTGCGTTACGGTGATCATTACATGCTCGATTTTTAGGACTTTACCACACAGCCTTTCCTGGTGTATGATGCAGTGATATGCTGTTAACTCACTGGTACATTTCTCCTCCTGCGCATCTTTACTCGCATACTGCCGACTAGTCCACTTTTTTTCACCGCACAACACCGGCGCTCCATCTGTTGTAAGTCCAACAGTTTGTCCCAGGGCAGTTTCATGTTGGTTACACTTAGAGCTGGGCGATATAAGATTTTTTCATATCACGATATGTTTTTTTCATTTCAGGCGATAACGATATATATCACGATATAAGCCAAATAACTATATCTGTAAGATTTAAATGTGCCGTTGCTCACAAGTAAAATGTGAAATAATCAGCAGCTTGTTTTGATTTAAATATTTATTTCCCATAATAAGTTCAACAGGGCAGATGTACTTAAGGAACATGAGACTTCAGTTTCAGATAAATAAAGGCAAATATTGCAAACTACACAAAAGGTAGTCGCTAAAGCATTTAAGTTTCAAAATAGAACAAACAAAACAGACTACTAAATTGTCAATTCCACTTAGAAACAAAATATTAATTCTAAAAATAAATCTTAGTTTGTTTTACAGAAGAACAGACAAAATTGACTAACTTTTGTCAATATCAAATAAACTGAGAACTAAAAGGAAATTCTCAATCTCTCCTTGTTGTATAGCTTAGCTATTACCTCAATTAGCTGCTTGAATCCTTCATTTTCGACCGTGTTTATTGGTAGCATGTCTTTAGCAAGACAGTAGGCTATGGCATTCGTTATGTCGCTATGTCTCTTAGCTTTTTTGTCATATGGTAAGACGCTGGAGAAAGCCGACTCAATTGACTGTTGCTTCTTCGCAGGGATTCTCCTGGTTGTTTTCGATGACGAATTAGCGCTTTTAGTCTACGGAACTTCTCTGGCCCTTCCTTTCGACAATCTCTCCGGCATTGGAACCGTCATCTGTGTTCTCTTCGGTAACCTGGTCACCCAAGCTCTCGGTTGATTTTTCTCTAGTGGGCACACTCATTTTCTCCACTACCCGGCCACGGCGGCTGGCTGCTTCCCAAACAAATACACATGTGCGGCTTGGCACTTGTGCTGTACGTAACAAGTCACGTGACGCTGCGGCTGTGATTGGTTCGGCTCTGCGCTACTTAATTTGGATTGGCTTTTCTGTTTTTTTTTTAAGACAGGAAGAGAGAGAGATGAGGTCTATCGCAATAGTTTCATTTTTCTATCGAGAAAAAGTTATTTCGCAATACATATCGTTATCGTTCTATCGCCCAGCTCTAATTACACTTTGACATACGTTTTAAAAAATGTCTTTTCCTGTCGTTGTCCCGTGCATCCAATATTTCCACTCCACGGATGAAAATGGCCAGCTGTGCAATGTCATGTCTGTACTTTCATCCACAGCAAGAGAGTATGCAATTTTTTTTTTTTTTGCTTCTTTCACACAACTGTGTTCTTAATTCAGTGGCCATCTCACAAACCCGATCAGCAATCGTATTTCTCCTCAGGCTCACATTTGCCAAAATCTGCGTTTTGTCGTCGCACACCTTCATCATGCAGCTCTTCAGAAACTCTCCCTCGGTAAATGACTGGACTAATTTGGCCTCTGCCACAATAAAACTTGCTTTCACAACAGCTTCACTTTGTGATTTTGCTCTGGTGAAAAACGTCTGCTGAAATGTCAGATTCTTCTTTAGCTCTTCCACCTTCTGTAGATTCTGCTCTGCATTTAGGTTTTTCAGCTTATCCTGACGTTTTGTAGTGTCGTCTTAAATTAAATTCCTTAATTACAGCCACATTAGCTCCACAAATAAGACACCAGCAATGTTTGTAAACAAATATTCAGCCTCCCACTGGTGCTGAAAGGCTCTGTTTTCAGAATCAACTTTTCTCTTTGCCATTGTGAGCGGCTAGCTTCGCAATAACAGAAGTTTGACTTGATTGACACGGGAATGTTCCCAGGTAGCCTAGCCTTCGGCAAGGAGGCTGCAGCGCTGCATTATGGGATCTGTTGTTTGTATGTTAATAGCACCTCATATTGCCGGGCCATGCATAACAATAATAATAAATCTATATAAAATGATCTCGCGGGCCGGATATAAATGTACGCCGGGCCGGATGTGGCCCGCGGGCCTTGAGTTTGACACATGTGCAATAGACTTTTGGATTCTGGCAGAGGAGACTGGCTGGGTGGCAGGATGTGCTTAAAGGAACTTTACTGAAAAATCTGTGTTGAACTAAAAGACTAATTAGTTATGAGAGAATTGCCTGCCTCCCTGGATGGCCCACACTAGCACGAGTATGTGTCTGCCTGCACTACCTGTGCTCAAAACAAATAACAAAATCAGCCACTACTCCTACCTTTGCCTACACTGCCCCTGGACGCACATAGTGCTTGACTTTGTAACTGGCCTACGTCCCTCAGCAGGTAACACTGCAATTCTAAAAATATTAGATTGTTATTGTGCAGTCTTCCTACTGCTCTAGACACCACCCAACTACTTACTGCACACATCTTCTGCCTTCATGGGATCCCTGAAGACATCGTCTGCGACCAGGGCCCACAATTCCCTTCGTGGGTCTGGAAGTTCTTTTCACCCCTCGGCACTAAGGTCAGTTTATCATCAGGTTTTCACTCACAAACTAACGGTCAGATGGAGCGAACCAATCAGGAGCCTGAGGCCACTCTCTGCTGTGTCACGTCCACCCATCAGACTACCCCTGAATGAGCAACTCCCCTGGATAGCACCTTGGCGCATATCCCCTGGATATGATCACTGCCATCAGGTTTAATAACTCTACATCGTCTTCTCTGTATCATCCTTATGTTTTGCTTACCTCGGATACTTGGTCCTCCTTTAAGCCTGTTACATTACAGGACATCAGGGCTCTGCTTGGTCATATAAAATCAACTTCAAGCCTCCTCGATGTCCTTCCTGTTTCATTTTTCATTAGAGCGTTTGACTCTATTGGCCGCTGTATTGTGGAAATGATGAATACTTCTCTTCATACTGGCTCAGTTCTCAGCTTCTTTAAACAAGCTGTTGTTGAATCAGTATTAGATTGGTTACAGTATCATGATAAACAGGCTCAAGGACTTTTTTGGGAGTACTGGTGTTGTTATCAAATGGCTCATGTCAAATTTATCAGATTTTTTGTGAATCAAGTGATGTCTGAATCAAGTGATGTCTGAAACAACAGTTTTGCCTTGTGGGGTACCTCAAGGATCTGTTTTAGGTCCAGTTCTCATTTTGCTCTATTTTTCCCCCTAGGCCAAATCATTAGGTGTTACAATAATATTTTCTATAATCTCTATGCTAATGACATTCAGATATACTGTTCTTTCAAAGAGCAGTATAACCGAAGTGAGCTGAGTATTTTAAATTGTCGAGTTTAAGTAATTGCCTGACAGATATCAAGCAATGGTTAAACAATAACTTCCTCCAGTTAAATTTTTTCCCCTCCTCGAATTCCCATAGCCCAGGGCTGGGCAACTCCAGGCCTTGAGGGCTGGTGTCCTGCAGGTTTTAGATATCACCCTATGTCAACAAACCTGAATCAAGTGATTAGTTCATTACCAGGCCTCTGGAGAACTTCAAGACATGTTGAGGAGGTCATTTAGCCATTTAAATCAGCTGTGTTGGATCAAGGACACATCTAAAACCTGCAGGACACCGCCCCTTGAGGCCTGGAGTTGCCTACCCCTGCCGTAGCCCCTTCCCCTTGCGCATTTTATTTATCACTTGGTGTTTGTGTAAATAAACTCAGACATCTCAGACTCCTGCACTTCAGTCTGCTGGTTCACCTTGACAGAACTAACTAATGCTCTTGTGCAACTCTGTGACTCAAACTGGCGATTTGTAGAAAAGAGCTACATGTTGTTTACTTGTTGTGTGGATCCACACTATTGAGATCCTGTTTCTCTTTATTCTTTATTCCACTATATTCTAGTTGCTTCTGTATGTTTTTTGGCTCTTAGTTAGTCCCACAGTTTTTGTGCTATTTTCACCATTCAAATTTTACAATATTCTGCTATTTCTGCTCTTTCCTGCTATGACTTTTGGTGCTCATAACTTCTATACTTTTTGAGATATTACATTTTTTATGCAATTTATTTGTCCCATTGAAATGAATAGACCACATTATCAGTGAGGTCACTGATTTTGCTTGCCGGGGTGAGCTGTGTTTTAGCTCAGTGAGATGAGCAGCTGTTCTCAGAGCGGGAGGCCTGGGTTCGAAGCCTGCTTATGGTTACATTTTTTTCAGTTAACAGTTAAACTTTTTAAACTCTTTTCAACACAAATTTCAGCTTCTTCAGCTGTTTTTTAGCAGAAACTTGAGCTTCGTTACCTCTTTTCAGCGCAATGTTCTGCTTCTTTACAGATTTTTCACCTCTTTTCAGCAGAATTATCAGTTTCTTCACCTCTTTTCAGCAAAATTTTCCGTTTCTTCATCTCTTTTCTACAGAAAATTCAAAAAGTTCACCTCTTTACAGCAGAATTTTCAGATTTTTCACCCCTTTTCAGTTACCTGAGAACCAGTTTGACTCAGTGAGATGAGTAGCTGCCTTGAGACAACAAGGCCCGGGTTCAAATCCTGCTCATGGCAATGTTTCTTTTCAGTAGACAGTTCAACTTTTTCACCTCTTTTCAGTACAAATTTCAGCGTCTTTACCCCTTTTCAGCAGAAGTTTTGGCTTTTCACCTCTTTTCAGCAAAATTTTCAGTTTCTTCACCACCCTACAATTTTTGCAACTTTTCATCTTTTTCAGCTATTTTCAGCGTTACAGCATCCACACAGCATTTTCGTAGGAAATGCAACTTTTTTTTTAGTTATAATAAAGACCTGAACAGCTTACCTTCTGCTAGTGGACACAACTTCCTCCAGCATGTAATGCCACCCTCCTGGGTGAACTGCCCTATAGTTGTCTCCAGCAGGAACAGGGGTACACCACAGGTTACCACAAATACCAGATATGGCACCAGGAATGCACCTGAATTTATAACACAATACAGAAAAAAACACACCTGATGTCCAGTTTCTTGGTAACAGCAACAACCTTAAACAATAAACATGGACCTGATATATGGTTTTAGCACAAGTTAACCAATGATACCAAAATTCTTTACTGTCATTATTCAGTCACATAGCCAATGTCAAAAAAATTGTTTTCTCCATGTGAATCACAAAATGATCCTGGTGCAAGCAAACAAGCTGCCCAGGAACTCAATGGAGCAGAGGTCATACATCTTCCTTTCTTTGCTCAAAATCTGATTTTGGCAGATTTGAGGTAATCAAGGTGCTGCAAGATCAAAAACTATAGGAGAGAATGACTACACTAAGTCTGAAGTAATCTCTTAACCTAAAATGTTAAAGATTGTGTGTTTTATTTTCAATGCACGTACTGGCTGAAATTAATTTACTTTTTCTTTTAACTGAGTACCATTGAGTCCATTTTTGACAGATAAATTGAAAACACCTCAATAAATATAGCAGATCTTCACTGTTAGACTTTTCATCGCCACTTTACGGTAACATACTGGCGTCACTGTTGCCAGCGTCATACCGTGACGCCGTGTTACGGCAGCTTACCGTTCTGCAGGATGATACCGTTTTTGCTGGTGTGGTATAATACTCTTGGACAAATTATGGTAACGCATCCGTAGCTTTTTACGGTATCTCACTGGCGTCACTGTCGCCAGTGAGATACCGTTATGTCATTATGTCGTAAATTACGTCAACAAAGTAACATCATACTGTGATTAAGAAATTGGTATACTACCGTTTATTCACGGTATGTCACTGTAAGCCCGCTGCAAGGTAATAAACTGCAATATATTAACCAGTAACTTACCGTTATCACGCATCATCAGTACCAAAATATTCATCTCTGCTAGAGGATACCGTTCCCAACAGGCGGTCATTTACTGTTTAACAGGTCGTAATTTACCGTAATTTCAGTTAACAGTAACATACTGTAAGAGACTGGAGGGTTCCAAAAAAACTGGATGGATGGATGGATGGATAGATGAGACACACACACACAAAATATAATTCATGTGCTTTACACCACTTTTTATTTCAGTTCTGATTTTCCTCTGCAGAAATACACATTTCCAAAATCAAAAACTGAAAAGAACTGAAAACATATTTTGATTGAGGAAGCACTTGTTTTTACTAAACCATGTAATCCATTATTTTCTCAGATGGTTGTACAAACAATAACGATATTATGTCATATCCATATCATGGCAGACAACATATGCTCAAGTGTTGGGTTTTCTTAGTTATATTTTGTAGGGTCTTAAACCTACAATGTGAAGTGCCTTGGCATTCATTTTGTTGGCACCATACAAATAAACTGAATTGTAATGAATATAATATCAAGCCCCACACTTCTGCCTTTATATACACTTTGTCCAAAATACTGGCTCACACCACCAAATCAATGCACAAAGCAGGGTCCACAAGGACATGGATGAGCGTGTGTGGTGTGAAGGAACTTGACTGACCTGCACTGAACCCTGATCTTGCTTTGTGGACTGAGTTCATTGATTTGTAGGGTGAGCCAATACATGTGACAATTAAAGTGTAAGTAGCTGCAATAATTTTTAACAAACGGGTAAAAGAAGGAAAAAAAATCAACACTGTTGCACTCAAAAACCTGTTGGACAGAGACAGCGTCTTGCAAGATGGCAAGAGAGCTTGTCTTCATTGTTGCTCATCTTGTGTAAATGTCCAGAAAGCATGGGCCATGGATCATCTGTGGAGACACAGGTAACAACACATTGGTCACTTAAATTATACAAGAAATTCACTAAAATGGCAAAAACAGTTACCTAATTTGAAGTTCTCCACTCAAATTCAGTAAGCCACTGGAGGAAAGTTGTGACATGAGGGTTAATGTGAACAACCTTTTCGCTTCACAGTGGTCCCAGTCTTTCTGCTTGTCCCAACCTTGGAGGTACATTTTGTTCCCTCTTCAGGGTTTATCCTTACAAAAAACCTTGCACACGCTGACTCCTGGTATTCCAGGTTCAATACATAGAATGAACCAAAGAAGACTGACATTGCATCAGCAAAGATGTTCTCTTTGTCCAGCTCAACAATTACACGCCCCTCTGCACTCACCATCCAGCAGGTGGCGGTCATTGAACTTTGTCCTTAAATGTATAGGGGCAACATGTTGTCATTATGCAACATAAAATAATTTCAATACTTCACTTCTTCACACTGTCTAGATAGTCATAAAGCAAATAGCTATGTACAGTTAATTATTAATGGCCTTATGTACATAAGTCCGTTTTAACATATTATAATTGTACATAATTGGGAATTATTCTGCCCATTAAACACACCTAACAAAGAGTCAGCCCAGTTAAATTACCGGAGATGAATCAACTGTATGGTTATTTTGGAGTTTATAGTTTGTTCTGCTGTTAAACTTTACAGTATTGACTTCAGTATTTTTGCTGTTGGTGTAGCTAGATTACTATGTTGATCAGTAATATGTAATGTGAAATTTGATATTGTTACTTTGCTGGATTCACTGAGACACATGTCCAACAACCTTGGTTTATAAAGGAAATTACAGAGATTTGAGCTAACAAAACAGAGACTGGATACCTGTGTCCACGAAAAGCTCCTGTGCCAAACAGAAATTTTAATATGGTCTAATCAGCTCTATTTCATAAATGACTTCTTACCAAGCATAATCAGCCTTGGGGTGCTTGGCAGGCTTTTAACATGCAAACTGAACAATATAAATTTGCGTGCACTGAAGCCACAAAATTTAGAAATACACAGTTGCAAAAAGTTCAGTGACCAATTACCTTTCCTGAATGACATATGCAATGCAAAAAATAAGAGTATTGTCAATAGGGACCAATTCCCAGTTTTACATGATCAAAATTATTCACAAAAGGCTTCAATAAACAGAAAATGTGCCGACAAGAGAGCAGTGCACAAAAACGAAAAGATATTTGAGCTCGACGCTTTAATGGGTTTAACATGACTTAGTCAGCACTCCGCACCGTACAGGTAGTACAAGCACACCTGAAAACACTGACCAGCTAACAGCTTTAAGCATTTGGGCGCAACCTCGGTAGTTCACCGATTCACCTGTTGCAAACGTCCAAGTTTCTATCAAGTCTCATAAATCCATCGGCAACTATTACCTAACTAGTCTTTTGAGTCTCCACATTCATAGCTATTGACATTTTGTCTTAGCATTTGAATGAAAATATCCTGGTAGGGTAGCTTAAAAGTCAAAACAAACAGTAATAAGAACGCATTTCGGACTTCTCTCGAATAAGTGAAAAAACACTTACCTTCAGACTGATTAGCTGGTTCCGATCCAACTTTAATGTGTCCCATGTCAGTCCGTTTTAGGAAAAGGTGTTAAGTGGTTTCATTTAATTTTGGGATACTCCCGCATGGACGAGCAATTTGGAGTCTAGCAGAGTTATCACGAATAGCATACGATCTTCAGATATAATCCAATCAACCTTGCATTTTACCCGATTGAACATCCAGTTACCTCTGACTACTTCTAAGTTGCACATGTTAACGGTCTCATCATCACTCTGTGCTGCAGCGAACTGGATCTGTGGCACAGAATAGTTGATGGTCATGTTGTTCTCCTGCTTTGCAGCTTTGTTTGAGTGTGAATTGCGGCTTAAACGTGCAAAACTAAGAGAAGCAGATCAATATTTTCTTCTTGTTGTTATTTAATGGTGGTTGGCAACCAGCGAAAGGAGCATTAACCACTCGAGCAATATTTTCTATCCCCATTGTTGTTTTGAAAGTGAATACCCGACGTGTGCGTCATACGTCACGTTGTACGTCAGGTGAAGGTGTGGTGTCGGCTATCGCACCTGTCGCATTAAAAAGCTTTGAAAACGTAACAATTGATTTAAAAACACAACCCAACGCGCTAAACTGTGATAATGTGCAGAGCATATTATTAGGTTAGTTCACTGTAGTTAGGCAGAGATGTCTTAAAAAGTACCACCTTATACAAAACAAATGAAGGTCCAGAAAGAATAAGAAGAGAAAAAGGAACACCCTGCTAAATTAAGTCATTTTAAACATTACTCTAAATGTAGCCATTAGTATTTGTTGCTGGCCATACAAAAATAAGTATACTTCAATTATATTTCCCAAGTATACCTTACCTAGTACGTATACTAATAATGCTTCTTGGGACTATATTGGCCCCGTTTTAGTACATAACAGTATTCTTGAAATTAACTTTTAGATGTACTTTTTGTTCACCATTATTGTACTAGCATAATGTCATAATGTCTACAAGAGTATAATTAAAATATACGCGACTCTATCACAATACTAACCTTACAAGTATACTATTAATTAATAGTATTACTAATGTTTCACATTGTTTGACTTAACAAATACATTTATTAATATATGAGGTTCCATTCAGTTCAAGGAATTAAATTTTAGTGTGGCTGCAACTTACTCCTTAAGTTAAAAATTATGCTGTAGTTTATATGTTATACTACTTTCACAGTGAATCACATTTTATGGTAATACACTCTGAATGAGGATTTAAGTAATTACTTTTAGATCTACAGTAGAAAACAACAGAAATCCGGATGGTGTAATAGTATAATCTCAGTAACATCACCAGTTGTTACATTTGCTGTATTTTACAGCTGTTTCCATGAGTACGGTGAGTTACCGTAAAAATAATGTAATCTCATGGAATTTTCCCACAATTACATGCAAATTACAGTACTAAACTGCTAACATCCTTTAGAGTTTTTTACTGTTGATTTTGCAGTACTAAGCTATGGAAATTACTGCAAAGGCTAACAGTGTTGTTAACTTCATCTTCTTTGAATCCTTACCATCTAAACAATTCAGACCCTGTTTGAAAGGGTTAGACCTTAGTGTTAAGTAAAAAGCTCATCAAATACTTTTACCTTTATGTGGCAGTGTACTATTGCTTAGCACTTTAATGTGCATGAAATATACAAGAATGAACACATCCTTTGTTGATCAGTTAATACATTTTCAATGAAAATATAAACAAACTCCGGACTGAAAATGAATTTCAAAAGAATAATAGTAAAAAACAAACAAACAGTGCTTTCATGTACAGCTTTGTTTCACCTTTAACCAAGCGACACTATAGCGAGGAGCAAGTGTCTTGCTCTCAGGCCCTGATTTAAATAACTCCCTTCTAGGAGTACTACTCGGTTTCAGAAAGGAGCTTATTGCTGGGACAGACGAAATCTAGCAGATGTTCTATGGTTTTATGATGAGAGAGGACCACAGAAACTACTTAAGATTTATCTTGCACCAAGACCATGACTGTCAGGGTCCGGAGTCGGTTGACTCCATGGTTAAGTTTTGCTTCTTTTTTGTTTTGATCCTTTGTCATGGTTTTGGTTTTTGTATTTCATGTTTCTTAGTAATTCTTTTGCACCTCAGTGATTTTCCAGCCTTTAGGTGTTTTGTTGTGTTAGTTCCTGTTTTACTTTGCTATCTCCATTAGCAAACTCTTTAGGTATAGCTGCCGTGCTCGAGTAGCTTAGTAGGCTGTGCTCCCCTGGCGTATTGTCCACGGTTCGCTGGTTTACGCGCCAGTCGGACTTCACTGAATCTTATCCTAAACCTAATAAGATTGCCTCCAACAGCATCACAGTGATGCAAGTTTTTGCTCCAGAAGAACTGGCCACTGGGTTAAAGGCCTTGGTACTAATTGGAGGTAAATTATCTTAATTTCAGGAGTGGGACCACGCCTCCAAACATGTCTTATCTATATATGTTTTCGTGCCCCACCTTCCCTCCCCTTTTTAAAATTCTTTCACTTCTTCACTCATTAGTACTGAGCTGCCGCCAGTTCCCATCAAGGCCTTCCCCAAACTGCAGCTCAATTCTTGATTAAGCCATTTGCCTTTATCTACTAAAAAGTCTGCCAAACCTAAAATGAGGATGTGGGCCCAGCTACTGAAATGAAGGAGATCTGCCTTTGCAATGAACCCTTGGGTTGTGCTGGAATATAGATTTTGACACCTTGAAAGTTAGAATACTATTAAAAGTTGCAGCTAACAATAAACCCTTGGCAAGGTGTGCTGCCACTGTGACATGAACCTTGATCAGGTTACCCGTAAAAATGTTACCAGTAATCTGTTTTTGTTTTCAGTTGTGGCATCAACTGTTAACTTAATTGTTGGGATAACAGAATAGATTTAGAATTAACTAATGCTCTTGGGCAATTCTGTGACTCAAACTGGCTCTTTGAAGAAAAGGGATGTATTTTGTTTTCTTGTTACAATAAAGACCTCAACAGCTTACTTTCTGCTAGTAGGCACAGCTTCCTCCAGCATGTAATGCCACCCTGCTGGGTGAACTGCCCTATAGTTGTTTCCAGCAGGAACACGGGTATGCCACAGGTTACTACAAATATCAGATATGACACCAGGAATGCACCTGAATTTATAACACAATACAGAAAAAACACACCTGATGTCCAGTTTCTTGGTAACAGCAACAATCTAAAATAATAAACATGAACCTGATATATAGTTTTTGTACAAGTTAAGTTAAGTACAAGTTGTAGTTTTCTTCATTTGAATCAAAATGATCCTCGTAAAAGCAAACAAGCTTTTGCAGTATCTTGAGTCCCTCAAATTCGATGCTGGCAGATTTGAGGTAATAAAGGTGCTGCAAAATCCAGAATGATTCAAATAGATGAAGAGCCCTGCTTGGCTTCACCTACAGTTATCATATGAGTTACCTAATTTATAAAGGAAACTTTCAAAGAGTACTGAAAGAGTTCGAAGACACACTTCTGGTAACATCTCAGTGAATCTCTGTAAACTGAGCAATAATAGACTTTGGAGAAGATGGAGAAGAAAATGACTACACCAAGTCTGAAGTCATATCTTAACCTAAAATATTAAATATTTTACAGGTTTTTTTTTTTAAATGTGGGTACCGGCTGAAATTTATTTACTGTTTCTTTTAACTGAGTACCATTGAGTCCAACAGGTCTTGTTAACGTCATCTTCTTTGAATCCTCACCATCCAAACAATTCAGATTCAGTGTGCTTGAAAGGGTTTGACCTTAATGAGTGTTAAGTGGAAAGCTTATGAATTTCTTTTCTTTTCACATGGCAGTGTATTATTGTGTAGCACTTTAATGTGCATGAAATACACAAGCATCAACACATCTTTTGGATAGTGAATGCAAAATAAACATATTAAATGAATTAAACAAAAGTATTAGGAGTGTTGTTTGCTTACCCCCTCCATTTTTGTAACAGAGGTATGGAAACCTCCATACGTTCCCCAGGCCGACAACATTTCCTGCCACAGCAAAGAGATATTCCAATTTATTTCCCCAGTTTCCTCGCTCCTCCACCTCTGGCTGTGTGTCTCTTTGTGCAGATTTTCTTGTCATCATATCAAGACAGTTCAGGGTGAAAACGATGATACCGCTATGCTTTGCGCTCTGGTCATCACTGCCTTTATATTCTCTGGCAATTCTGTGTTGAGGAATGAGCAACTGCGCCATCAGTTAATAAGTTAACTGAAAATGAATTTAAAAAGCATAACAAAAAAACAAACAAACAAACAAGCAAACAATGGCTTCATGTACAACTTTGTTTCATCTTTGACCAAGCAACTCTGGAGATGTCCTATTCTATTCTGTTTTTCATGGATATAATGGACACAAATTTGCATTGGAGTATGGGATCATTTACATGTGCTGAATTAATTGCTACAACTGACCTGTCTATGTTAACCTATCTGTTAATCTTTAACAAGGGTCAAAGTAAAGCTTTGAAAGAGACTGGGTGGGGTCATGAGAAAAAGTTTCCCAATGCATTCTTGTGACACACATGACCGCGCATGTAACAGCTGTTGAAACGCTAGTGTTTCACCATTAGGTGGAGCTCTTGTAAGAGACGTGTGTGTATACACACACGTCTCTTACAAAAATATTGCTCAGTTTATTTTTGTATTTTATTTTTTTGTCTTGTTTACTGTTAATTTGACATTTAGAGAAAGAAATTAATTTAGCAAGTTTAAGGTAAGGGCAGAAGTCACTGTCCTGTTTAGAAAAAGGTCAGAGAAGCTGCTCATGGTGACGGCCTAGCCTTGTGAATATCAAGCTAAGAAGGAAATAAGAAGTGCTAAGTTACCAAATACAATGGTTTGTCCACTTGCAGGCCAACGTGGTATGTTTGTTTATATTTTGTGAATTGTATATTGTAAAATGTTCTAATGTTAAAATATAATTTTATTGTACATATGTGTTCACCAGTTCTATGGTGTAGCTGTATATATTAAGAGGAGCACAGTAAACATCAGTAAAGAAGAACTCTCATGTCTCTCGTGTAATCATAGAATCATAGACGACTTAAGAGTGGACTCGTGCAGCAGAGAAGGATGGTGGGGACGCGTCTGAATGCTGTAGAAAACAGATAATTATCAGACACATAAAAAACAAAATTAAGAGAAATGTAGACATAAAAAGCAAAATATCCTGCGGTTTCTCTTCTTGCTCACCTGAGGGCCACAGTCAATGAGGCCACTGCATAATTTGAGTCAGGAGAAACAAGGTCCGTTAGTGTAAGCCTAACTGTTGCCCCTGCCTGTGTTGTGGTAGGAATGTAGAGGTACTCCTAGTCATGGAAAGACCCTTGTTCTGTTCCAGGGAACCTGAAATGAAATGTAAAATGTTCAAATATGCACATGTCCTAATGAAAAATTAAGCGAGGAAACAGATCATGTCTAAGCTGTCCATGACACCACAAGTTTGAGCCCATTCCTCTTCACCATTAGGTGAGATAGTTGTTATTTGACACTATAGCAATGAATTTCATGACATACATACATACATACATTTACAAGTACACATATGGGGAAAAGAGGAGAGAGAAACAAGAAAAAAAAAAAAGGTATTTACCATGTATACACCCACAGAATTAAAAAAGAAACTCCAAGAGTGAACTCTCATTCTTTGTGCTCACTTCCTAATTACCTAGGGGCACCTTAAAAACAACCAGCTCCTCTCAACAGTTGGGACAGATCATTTGGAAAATAAGTAAGCAAAGGGGACTAAACACTGAGGAACAAATCCTCATTTTGTCCTAAGACAGCAGTAACTCTTTCATCAGGAATAACTTTAAACAATTCCCTGTACCACAAAGTAACAGTGGGAGGTTTATCCTTAAGCCAGTTAATAAGAATACATTTCCAAGCTAACAGCAATAGTTTATCACATAGTTTACACTGCGAGTAAGTTAATGTTAATTCTTTCGAAGGTAAACCAAGAAGAAAGTATCCAGGGTCCCTTTGGATCCGATTCTGCTGTCCAAAAAGGCAAGACCATCTTCAGGTGTATGGAAAGAATAATTTTTTTCATCTGTGGAAAAAAGTTCAGTATGGCAGAGTAACGCATAGAAAAGCACATATTTTTTGGACAAGCTTGGCATGCTCTGTTAAACGCGTGTCGCATCTCTTTAACTCCTGTTGCCAAATCTTGCCGGCTATAAATGATCCGTCCGTTATAAGACAGCGGGCCTTTGTCTTTGACTACAGTAAGGATCCTCATCTTGTCCTCCAGATTATGCAACTTAATAATCATTGCACGAGGATGATTAGGTCTTGATAATCCAATAGACTGATGGGCTCTGTCAATTTCCCCCTGTTTAGTTTGTAGACACAACAAAGTCGCTAGCCAGCTTTCAAGGAATCTCGCCAGTTCTCGGCCTTCAGTACCTTCTTTTAAATTCAGGATTACAGTGTTATCTCTTTGGCTCTAGCCCTCCAAATCCAGACAGTTTTCCATAAGCATGTGCATTTTAGTCTCCATATCAGCCAGTCTAGTTCCCATACCTGACACGGAGTCTTCTGCAGTTGATAGGCGATTCTCAGTGTCAGAGATCCGTTTAGAATTTAATTCTAATTGTGCTGATATATTCTTTAGTGATATTGGGAGATCGTCGAATTTATTCTCCATCAAAGTAGATATTTTGTCCATAACATTCTCATTAATATGCCCTCCTTCGCTTCTGACTTTTCAAGAGATTTGTTGGATGCAGATTTTGCAGCTCTTGTGGGAGGCATTTTAACGGACTCGTATTGCAACGCTTTTTTTAAGGTTGTGTAGAAGGTAACGATAGGAAATGCCCATCCTCGGCTCTCTTTGTTGTAGCTGGGATCTTCAGTAAGGAGAAAAGTCACCTGAGGGAAAATCAGCATGAGGGACACGTGAGCTGTAAGTACACTGAAATACAGTTTGCTTTACTGCAGTCCCCACAATTTATATCCAAATTAAGTGGACAGTGAGAAAGAGAAGGCAAACAAGAGGGATTCTCTCAATAGTGTGACTGCATGTTATTTTTGGCTCTTTAAAAAAAAAAAAAAAAAAAAAAAAAATATGATTGCTCCATTAATTATTTTATTTTTTAACAAAAGATTAACAACTAGATGAAATCACTAATGTTTCATTAACTGCAAATGTGCTCTGCAATCCATGAAGTGAAACTTTTCAGACAGCTGGCCGTAGGTTAACACAAGTCCTGTAGCTGCTACTGCCTGCTGGTCACATCAGGCTGGTAATCTCCAGCAGCTTTCAGCAGTCACGTCTTTATCTCTCCAGAAATTTTGATTTCCTTTAATCAAGTGTCTGCATATTAGTTGAAAATTTTTCTTTTTTCTTTTAGGATAAATTTCAAATGCAGGGTCTCTATCTGAAAATCTAACAAAATATCCCATTGAAATGGTCTTTGCTGGTAATCTTCGGCCTTACTCACCAGCATACACCTGTGGCCATGAAAAACTGATGGCTGCAGAGAGACCTCACTGAATATTTTTGCTGTGTGCAGTAGCGGTTTTAGATACGGGCGACACTGGCAGTTGCCCGGGGCGGCATCGTGGTGGGGGGTGGCATCACGGGCATCGGCAAAATAAATAAATAAATAAATTGCTCGTACTCATGCTGCCCCGACATCAGCCAGCGCATATTGGGAATGGCATAGGCACCGATTGGTTTTCTATCACATTTGGTGTGAGTAAGGGCGCCCTCCGTTTGCGAGGTGAGGAGAGGGCGGGGCGGCGGGGGATTCTCTGGCTGGCTGGAGCAGCATCTAATAACCAACTCGCAAAATAAAACAAAATGAAAACAAACCAACAACACGAAAACACCAGACATCATGATACAGACTTATAATTTGCACCGATGTTTTTTCGAAATTCTATACGTGAAAAGAGAGCGCGAGAGCCCTCGGTGCGCCTGCGCGCTGCTGAAGTCAAGTAAACTTTATTGTCATCTCCGCTACATACACACTGTAAAATGTAATATTGTGTTTAATTAAAAATATTAAATAGGCTGAACTCAATTTTTATCAATTTGTTACTAGAACTCAATTTAAATAAGTTACCAGTACTTTTTATGCAAAAACGCTGATAAACTCCATTTATTTGAGTTGTCTTAACTTAGAAAAACTAAGTAAGCTGGAAGTTTTGCTTCTCAGTGCGGAAGGATGAAAGATGTGTTTTGAAAATGCCACGTGACTACCGTCCTCCTCCCTCTCGGATCAGTCCGCATGTTCACGGTGCATATTTTTTATGGAATATGTTGAGCAAACCTGGAGAAGCATCAGCTCAAGATATTATTGTTGTCATTGCTGTGGATCTTTACCTGATACACT
Source organism: Oreochromis aureus (assembly GCF_013358895.1). Taxonomy (NCBI): domain Eukaryota; kingdom Metazoa; phylum Chordata; class Actinopteri; order Cichliformes; family Cichlidae; genus Oreochromis; species Oreochromis aureus. Next base: position 23,975,535 of record NC_052955.1, on the reverse strand, counting down.
GACTTGGTGAGTAAATGTTTACTCTTATTCAAACTGATTTTGTGGCTTCTCTTAGTTTAGCACCAGGTTTAAAATCTTGCTAGCTAGTTAGTGTTAGCCTAGCGTTGCTGCTGCCGCTGGGCTCATGTTACTTAAAAATTAACACCACAGCCTTAAAAACCTTACATAAAACTATGTGGTGAAATTTTCTGTTGATTGTTTGAAATAAATAAGTGAGATAAGAGCCCAGACAAAATTCTTCGAGAGGTGCAGCCGTTAGGGGTGGGGTAGGTGTGGGATGTGGGATGTGGGGGGTGGATAACAGAGCTCTCCGAAAACGTAGAAGCACTTTTGCAAATATGTGATATTTTGATCAATTAAGTAGATATTTGAGCATTACACAGCTACATTCTCGTCTGAAAATATCTTAAAAGTTTATTTTGTGACCCAGAAAGGGTAGTCTGGGGAAAAGGAGGATCGCATTTGTCGGCCACGGTTGTTGGAGCCTGTGCGTACTTGTAAGCGCGGCAATGGCGGAGGAGCGCCGCTGAAAAACTTATTACTTTTTCTGGGTCACAAAATAAACTTTTAAGATATTTTCAGGCGAGAATGTAGCTGTGTAAATTTCAAATATCTGCTCGATTTATCAAGACATCACATATTTGCAAAAATGCTCCGACGTTTTCGGAGACGTCTATTTTTTTTTTCATGCTTTGTGGCAGCTTTAGAACATCTGTGGCATCTATTAATGTCAAATCTAGCCTTTATTTAACAACATAAGCAAACTCTATGTTACAATGATTGCACAGCCATTAAGGATCAAATCAGTTTCTGAAAAATGTTCTGTTTTTTCTCCCTCTGCTTGCTTCTTACTGTCTTTGAGGCTCGGGACCAGCACTCCTGCTGTTGGACAGAAAGACATCAACTCAGTGGTAAGTATTTTGGTTTTCCAATATATTAGCACAGGGTTCGTACGGGTCCTTGAAATCCTTGAATATGCTTGAATTCTAATGTCGTCTTTTCAAGGTTTGAAAAGTGCTTGAATTTCAGATGTGGTGCTTAAAAGTGCTTGAAAATGTAACTGTATTTCATTCACAATAAATAGCTATCTGATTGAATTGTTTTCTTATCAGATAGAGAAATAAAATGAGACGCATAAAAGCAAAAATTTCCCGCCTGGGCTGCCTTTGCGTCTGTTTCAATATAGACCCCGCCCTCCCTCGGACAGTCGGGGATGAGTGCGCTAACATACCTGTAGGTTGCTGTTTTAATGAGTGTTTGGTGGAAAACAACAATGGCAGAGTTTGTGTTCTCCAGTCGCATGATAGGTGAGTCCTAGTAAATAATTTTCCAGTACGCGTACGTTACACATGCTATTTTTTTAAAATTATGGTTATTATTTTGCTAGCTATCAAACTCGCTGGAGAAATGATTGAAATGCACTGAGTGTGATGCAGTATGGCAGCGCTTATTACGGAATATGCTGTGAACTTAGCTAACATTACTTAGCAGTAATATGAGTTAATTTACTCAAGTGAAAGCTTTAAACATTAGCCCGATACATAACTAGCCAACTTAAGGCTTTCTGATTAACCCTCTGGGGTCGACGGACCCAGAGTCTCCATTTCAACTTGGGTCGAACGTGCGGACTTCAAGCTATATACCAGTTTTTAATTTGTGTTGATAGGTCATGTGGGGGGGTGTTTCTGAATAAAACAGTGGCGTTTACTCCGGGAAGAAACGGTAAAAGCATGCTTTTTTATGGAGAGCGCTAGCAAACACGCTTTGCTTGTGGGTGAAAAAGAAAAAAAACACTCCTTCCCTATTGGTGGAAAAATGTACCATGTCGACCAATCAAAAAATGATACGGCAACATGTGGTATTTGGTTGTTGGGAAGAGAGAGCGAGTGAGCGAAAAAGAGAGAGAGAGTTTTACGTGAGAGATTTGTGACGTTTATCATGTTTGGAGTCTCAAGTTAGTGTGTTTTCTTGTGTAGTTAGTGTGTGGTGTAGTCGTTTTGTTTTGTGTGTCAGTTCTACTAGTGAACGTCACAGTTGCTGCAACTGTGTGCTGGAAAAGCTTAAAAAGGGACCTTGAAAGTGCTTAAAAAGTGCTTGAATTTGACCCTGAAAAAAGCGTACGAACCCTGTTAGCAACTGTCAGTGACATTTATATTAATCAGGCTGAACTTTAATCATACTTTAGATCAGCCTGTTTTACTTATTGTTTTATTTGTGCTTTGGTTTGGGGAAGTTGTTTCTTTACTGATCTTTTCCTGTCTTCTGTTATTAGACTTGAGATATGACTGCACTATGCTGTTGCTGGTGACCACAGTTAATTCTACAAGACATGCTGTGTAAGTAAACAAACAACAACAGTTTGGTCTGCATTTCTTGAAAGATCACATCCCCCAAACTTAGTTTAGAGGGTCTACACTGTATATAGTGAAGTCTGCAAGTTTTCTAACAGCAAAATCTGTTTTGTGCCCAAAATCATTTTGCACATCATTAGAATGAAAGTTATTGGTCATGTTTGCATAGCCCTTTTTAAAATGATGCTTTCATGACATTATTGTGTGTTGGGTGGTGGTCAGGGCTATCCAGACTGACAATTTGGGACATTGAATGTCACCTCTCCGGTGGGGAGGGGGCCTGAGATCGTCTAAATTAGAGTCTGTTTTATACCAAATGCAGAAAAAAATGTTTTAAGAAAGCAATTAAGTTCATGTTCCAAAAAATATGATTGTTTGCTTGCAGGACAACAGGAGAGATGAGTCCTCCGTCACAGATGGTGTTGTCAGTGAAGATGGTCGCCTGCAGGTTCAAGCTCATTGCATCTCCAACCCACATCCACTGCCACTGTACTTAAGGGAAGTTAAAGACTTTCTTCTGCACCTACATTTGGATCACCTCGATCCATGACAGTCATTCAGGCAGTGATGCCTGGACTGGAAACAAGCATCCTTAAAATAATACAACATTCCAGCTCATGTGTTGGAATGCAAAACAAATGTGTTGTTTAAATTAGAGACTGCACTTGTGACAGAACAACAAATATTTTATTTTGATTATATAAGTAATGTAAGTACAAAACAACCTGTGGTAGACCTAAACTTATTTTCAGAATAATTACATCTGAGACTTTGTTTCATTGTAAGATTATAACAGTGATGGCAATATAATTGTTTGTTGTTCAGCAGAACAGTGTCCAGTATGTTGGCTGTTATACTTTGTTGTGTTTGAAAATAAAAGTTGGGCTCATTTTAACATCATTACAAAAATTGTTGTTAATTATTTTTAATCATATTCAGGTTACCACAAATTGTTTTTTTTCATTTAGTTGAACTTAACATGTTTGTCAGTAGGTAAACAATTAGTATTGTACAGTCAGAAATATCAAGTTATTGTTAATACTGCAGACTTGCAATGAATAAGTTGTCCTAACAGTCATCTTAAGTAAGCTTTACTTAGTTTTTTTGAGGCAACGAGTTTCCATAATTTTTTTGAGTTCTGGGAACTAACACGGCTGTACAGTGTACTCAAAATGAGTAAGTTGCCCTAACTTGGTCATCTTACGTAAACTTGATCCAATTTTTTTGAGTTCTGGGAACAAATGAGCTTGTACAGAGTACTCAAAGTAAATAAGTTGTCCTAACTTAGTCATTTTGAGCTAAGCTTTACTCAATTTTTTTGAGGCAACGAGTTTCCATAATTTTTTTGAGTTCTGGGAACTAATTAGATTTTACAGTGCAGTCCAGTAGCCTATATAGAGAGACGAGACAACGAGGCTCCAGTTACAGCAGTGCAAGTAAACAAACAACAAATATAAGAAGAGTAAGAAAATAAATATATACTTTAGGACTCGGGGTAAAGGGATCAATAACAATTTAAAATGTATATATTATATTTTGTTGATTTAAAGTCTCACACACAACCCGTTTTTTGAAAAAAAAAAAAAAAAGAGAAAAGAAGAGGAGAGGCTGGGGATTGAGCCTGCCTATTTGCCTGACACGCTGTCAACTTTACGCAATAATGCGAGAGGTGGAATTGCTTGCTTGTTTATTAAAGTGCTTGAAAAGTTTACAAAGCAATGTGATCGGCTCGCGATTCAAACTCTTAAAACATCACAGGCTCTAATGCAAGAAGGGGAAACTCGTTGTGCTGCGGTCAACAAAAACTACGGCTGCCAGGCCTCCTCTCTGTCAAAATCAAACCAGTTAAAGACAGACTGACAACGCCCTCTTAATGTCACTGCTAGCACCCATGTGACTCCCGTTACACATCACCATAGCAACCAAACAAATGTAAACCCAGTGATCATTAAAATTCAATACATTTAATTATGGCTCCTACGAGGAGAAGCGAGCAAAAGACACAGGTAAGCACATGTGTCATTGGATAATGGCAGGTCATGTATCCTAAAACATTAAGAATCATAATGCTTTATTAATCCCTAAGGAAATTATGTGGGTTACAGTTGCTCCAAGAAGAAATGGTAAAAAATGGTAAAAAAAAAAAAAAGTAACAGTAACAGACTAAACTCCAAAAAATATATACAATAATATAATATTAATTAGTCAGTGTCAATTGTTGACTCCCTCTCTTCATCTTCATATGTGTGTATGTGTTTGTGTGTATGTGTGTGTGTGTGTGGGGGGGGGGGCGCCAGAGGGAGTGTTTGCCCAGGGCGCCAAACACGCTAGGACCGCCACTGGCTGTGTGGGACCGATTGTAGGCACTTGCTGCTACCCCAGGGGGTGAGCGCGAAGCACCCTCAACATCTTTCATTGCAAGACTATTGTACAGGTTGCAGTGAAAGGAGAGATGTTATTAGAAGACTGGTGGGTGCAGTGCCAACACTTGGGCTCTGTCCTGTCGCTCTTTACTCAGTCGTTACTCTGAATCCAGACCATATTCCTATTCCAGAATTATTTTGGTATTTTATTGATATGGAACAGAACTAAAGATTAGAAAGAGAATCCACACACAAGTACACATCTTGTTTTCTTTTTAAAGGTGTGGAGAGTGGGTTCCAGTGTTTCAGGCTTTTAGTCACACTTCAACATCGATCAGACACAATGACTTCTCTCTTCTCTCCCCATCTTTTCTCAGCAGTGTGCACACAGAGCAACATTCATGTTTATTGTGTGGATTTTGTTTGATAGGTACCATGTCAGAAATAATCCTCTGTCCACTTAGTGCTATGTTTCATATGATATCAAATTGCAGCAGCATTTTCTGTGTCATTCTGTAACACAAACATATGTGTTCCTCTCCATCGGCCCATAACAGCAGTTGTGGCATCGGTTGCAAAGGGAGATCACATTATTGTGGAGGAATTTTGGTCCACTTTTTCTTACAAAATTGCCTCAGTTCATTGACATTTGCAGACGTTTGTTTATGAACAGTTGTCTTGAATTCTTGCTAGAGTAATTGGTGTTTGTGCTGCTCTGCTGTTTGGTTTTCTCCAAATGTGCCGCTCTCCACTTTGGTCTCATCTGTGCAAAAACAATTCTCAAGAAGTCTTGTAGATTGTTCAGATCCAACTCTGTAAACGTTTCTTTTTTTCTTTTTTTTTTTGTCTGTCCCATTTGGTTCTTTAGCCGTCAGAATTGTTGTCTGAAGACCAACAAGGATACCAAATGGATTTATTTTGCCAAATGGATCATCATGGCATTGCCGTATTGGTCCATTTGATCAAACTTTGTTGTTATCATTTATTTTATTTTCAGTTGTTACAGATGGGACAGACATGACTGGGGGATAGGAAAGGGAGAAAGAAAGAGAGGAAGGAAAAGAAAAACAGAAGGAAAAAGGGAGAGTGAGAAAGGGCACTTATAAAGACAAAGAGAAAAAAAAAATCTCCTGGATCACCTGTTGAGAGAAAAAGAAGAGAAGACAAGCAAAAAACAAACAAACAAAAACTAAGCAACATACTAAACACAACACCATCACGTTAATCTAGCTAAGTGTGAACAGCAGTAAATACTAAATATTGAAAGTTGTTGTGGAGCATGCAGGACAGAGCGCACAATGTGCTTTGAAGTAGCAGCTAAGAAAGGTGTAGTTTATGTCTACGAACAGTGAACACTCGTGTGCACACCTGTGTGGATCAACGCGCTTGTATACAAAAGGTTTCCCCATGTAACGGTCTGCTAGAGGGTGTGGAGGCCCATAGCCCCGTCCCCCAGGGCATGAAGCAGGCATGGAGGAGATCCAGGCTCCAGACATCCAGAGGCCCCAGAGTGCGAGAGCCCAAGGAGTACCACCGGAGGGGCATCCGTGCCACCCTCCTGGGAAGGGCTGAGGAGATCCCCAGACGAGGGGGTCACCCAGTAGCCACGGAGCAGAAGCCAGAAGGGCTGCACTGGCGTGCCCGCCGGCTCTGCCGGCAGCCAGCTGTGCCAGAGTGAACCGAGTTGCAGGCCGCGAGGCCGGAGGCCCAAGGGCCCCCTTTGCCCTGGAAGAGGCCTGACCGAGCGACAGGCACCAGGCCCCGCCAAGTAGCCACCGGGAGTGAGCTGGTGCATACCTGAGCGCCCAGCCCCGGACACCAAGAACCACCAATGCACCAACCCCTGAGGGCATCAGTTACCAGCAGGGAGTGTGGTGAGGGGAGATAGGCCTCCACACTTGGAGGGCCTGGGAGTACCCAGGGAGGTGGAGCCTAAGACCCGACCTGACATATAGACACAGACAAACAGGCACACACAGACATAAACATGCTTTCCCACCCTCATGCACACATATACAAACACTCAGCACTCACCCAACGTAAGGATAGACATACATGGACATGTACACACAATCATACTCCCCAAACATACTCTATACCCGGGTCCAGGTACCCTCGCCCAGAGGGGAAGCGGCACCCAGACCCAAGAGATGTGACCCTTTCCCCGGGGTGGAGGCAAGCAGACCGCCCCAGGCTCCGCAGCAGCAGGGAGGCCAATCGGACAGCCAACACCTCCTCCCAGCCCCCGCCCGATGGCTAGTAGAGAACGGGGTGTGTGAAGACCCCATACCTCCCTCCTCCCGCTCATGTGTAGTGTTGCTGCGTGTTGTTCTAAAGTGCATTTAAAACAAGGGAGGGCATGGTGCTGCTGCCAGAGAGCAGCAGGTGTTAGCACGGCCCCTCCCGAGAACCCTCAATGTCTACATGGATTTAAAATTGAGAGGTGGGCACCGGCGCCAGAGGTAGGGTTGAATACACAGACCGTCCTCTGGACGCCGTTAACGTGGTCACCCTCAAGGCCCTATATATATATATGTGTGTGTGTGTTATGAGAGTGTGAATAATGTGGATGTCTAAGTTGTGGAATAAAATTGAGGCACAGGTGGCCAGAAGGAGACAGGGGGGAATGCCTCCCTGCACCCTGGTGACACACCCGCACCCCAAGGCCCTACCTGTGTGGGTGGGTGTGGTGGAGCGGGAAGAGGAGGCAGCCGGGATGGGAGGAAAAGAAGGGAGGGCAAGATGCCTCCTTAGGGCCAGCTCCCCCGCTGACCCCAGTAGGCACCCCCGTCCTCTAGTACCCACCAAGGCAAGGGAGCCCAGGCCCATCCAGACCGGGGCCTATGGCAGCAGCACCGCTAAGCCCTACAGGACCTGGGGAAGCCCACCCCACCCCACCGCAGAGGAAACTATACCCACCCCAACATTCAATCATCTCCAGACTACACAAGACAACAGACACCCAGGTTAGGTTTATTCTCCACCTCTCCTGTGTCTCTCCCCCACCTGCAGAGTGGACTTCTGCAAGGATGGAACAACATCCCTGCCAGTTGAAGAGCCCCCCAGTTAGGCCGATGCACCAGAGGCCTCCTGCGCCAGGGCTGAGCCCCCGTGCACCCACCCGCCCACAACCTCGGCGACACACCGACGAGGACCGAAGCCCCCAAGGCCCAGCCAGAGCCCCATCACGGAGACGAAGCACCCCCGAACCCCAAGCCCCCCCGCCTGCCCCGGATCCACTCAGGGGCAGCCAGGCCACCAGGCCAGTAACCTACGTCCGCCAGTACAGACCATCCCCCAGCCCCGCTGCACGCAGCCACGAGGAGTACACCCTCTAAGAGCAACCAGAGCCACTAACCAGGTTATGACCACAACCCCCCGGGTTGAGCCCTCCAGGGATAACGTCTCTAGGGGTTCTCCTGGCGCCCTAAGCCCATCCCAACCTCCACATCAACCACAATAATGAAGGCAGTAAACGTTTCTTAGTGAGAGAGGGCATTCACCTGGTAACACCTCCAAACTAGCCAAACACAAACTTGTTCACTGTTTTAGTAACTGAGCTGCCTTTAACTTTAAAATTGAACATGCTAACCAAGGCCTCATTATTTTTATATTTTTGCAAAATAATGAAGAAAGAACAAACGTCCAAATGAAGTGATATTTTTCTTTGCAGCTTCAGTATCCAGAATCACTATGATGCAGCTCAAATGGGTACAGAAGTGGAAAAATGTAAAGGAAAATAAAGAAAGTGACATTACATTCGGCTCCAAATCGTAGGTGTTACAAAGACTTTGGTATCAGATGACCTTTTGTATCAGTTGAGTGTGAACTACTGCAGAAGTTCTCTGATGGTCTCTAGCTCAGTTTCCCTCTTTTGGTTCTCTAAATTTTCAAGATTAGGCTGGCACAGATGATGGAAACGCTACAAAATGGAGAAAAATTGAGCATATCATTATGCTTTCTATTGTGATAAAAATCACCCAGTAAATATGAAACCCATACATTTTTGTTTAACTATACATTTAATGTTAAAACACAGTCATCCCACCTGACTTAGAGTCCCAGTGCCAGTGCCCAGTTTATACAGGGCCCATCCTGGAACAAGCAGGATGGAGGAGAGGGCCAGTACCCACCCCATCACATATGCCCAGGATGGGTAGACGTACCACCGATTAAAGGTCAGAGGCTGGTACTCGATTAAAGAACATATAAAAGAGCCCTGAGAAAACAAAAGGAGATGGTTTAGCTAATGGAGAATTGAGTGTTGACATCTTAGCACTTAAAGCCCAACTCACCAGTGAGACCAGTGGTGTGAGGTAGAGCCAGCAGAGTTTAAAGAAGTAGTTGGCTCGTGTTCCTGTCATGTCCTTTATTATGTCATACAACTTATCTACCCCTTAATAGGAGAAGAAACAAAATTAACAACATATAAAGATCACACATGGTGTCAATGGAACGCCATGGATGTATTTTTTTTCACATGAAGATCAAATGACAGCCAAAGGAGTCATAATCAGTCATGTAAAGACTCCATTATAATGTCCTCACAAGTGTCTGCAATCTCCAAAAGTTGAATCTGTTCATCTGGACGTAGCGTTTTGTGGGAGAAACGTTTCGTCACTCATCCAAGTGACTTCTTCAGTCTCAGCTGACTGCAGGTTTCCCCAAACCTTATAAACAGTACATTTGCATAATGACTGAAACCAGCCCACTGAGGAACAATGGGCTGTGAGGTCAGTTCCTTAATCATAATTATGCAAATTCTCATGACCATTGATCAACAATCACTGACCAAAACCCACTGATCAACGAACACTGATCAATGGCCATGAGTACCATTCACAGAGAGTTGGGGAATGGCTGCAATCACAGCATTGTAAGATGGTGACAGATGTACCCTTAGGCCCCCTCCTCGATTCAGAGATGGTCTTTCCTTTTCACGTAAATGGCCTCCTTGACTCCGGCGCTCAAACCAGCGTTCTTCCCTGTCCAGGATGTGTACATCCTCATCGTTGAAAGAGTGTCCACTGGCCTGTAGGTGTAAATAGACTGCAGAGTCCTGGCCTGACGAGGAAGCTCTTCTGTGTTGTGCCATCCGCTTCGCTAAACACCAGGTCTCTGTGGCTTTTAAACCCCAAAATACGCTGCGCCAAAAACTGGTCCACCCCAAGGATCGGGTCCCCCGACACAAACAGAGTAACATAGTGTGCGCTGTTAAGTGCCAGGAGGATTGCCAGGATTTATACATCGGGAAACCAAACAACCTCTAGCGAAGCGGATGGCACAACACAGAAGAGCAACCTCATCAGGCCAGGACTCTGCAGTTTATTTACACCTACAGGCCAGTGGACACTCTTTCAACGATGAGGATGTACACATCCTGGACAGGGAAGAACGCTGGTTTGAGCGCCGGAGTCAAGGAGGCCATTTACGTGGAAAAAGGAAAGACCATCTCTGAATCGAGGAGGGGCCTAAGGGTACATCTTTCGCCATCTTACAACGCTGTGATTGCAGCCATTTCCCAACTCTCTGTGAATGGTACTCATGGCCATTGATCAGTGTTCTTTGATCAGTGGGTTTTGGTCAGTGATTGTTGATCAATGGTCATGGGAATTTGCATAATTATGATTAAGGAACTGACCTCACAGCCCATTGTTCCTTCAGTGGGCTGGTTTCAGTCATTATGCAAATGTACTGTTTATAAGGTTTGGGGAAACCTGCAGTCAGCTGAGACTGAAGAAGTCACTTGGATGAGTGACGAAACGTTTCTCCCACAAAACGCTACGTCCAGATGAACAGATTCAACTTTTGGAGATTTACTTTCCTGGATGATTGAGAATGCATCAAGAAGTGTCTGCAAGATTTGCTCCTATATATGAGAAAATTTCCCTGATCATGTCATCATCATGGCATCCTTAGTGTGAGATATAAAAGGAAAAGCACACCTACCAAATATCCAACCCAGTGCCAGAGTTTCAAACACACATAGGAAGAGGATGCAGGCTCCATTACAAGCATAGTAGTCAAACAACTGGAACACAAACATCCCTCCCTGGAGACAATGGCACAGATATTTATTTCGCATGCATTTATTTTTCTCACTAAAATCAGGATTACAATTAGGATATGTAATGTTTATTTTTTTCTTTTAGACCCACACACACATTTCCAAAACATTTTTTGGCAGTGATACATTACATACAGACCTCAGTAATCATGACAAGCTGACAGAAGAAGCATATTAGGCAGAAGAGAAGGAGAAAAATCTCCCTTCGACCGGCCCTGCGCAACACTTTGGGAAACATATCGATGAAGGACGTCATCACCACCTCCATGGCAACAAACTGTGCAGAGAACAGACAAAACACACTGAGTAAATTTCAAAGCATAAATGCAATGTTCCAAAGTTGTGTGTGTCTTACTTGTGTATCCAGACCCAAGAGAATGAGCATAACAAAGAAACAGATGGACCACAGTTGAGGCAGGGGCATCATGGCTACAGCCTGAGGGTATGCAATGAATGCCAGGCCTGGACCTGAAACACAACATGATGGAACACTAAGCTCCTTCTACACAAAACATGCCAGCTACATGCTATTATTTGTATTTCCACTGTATTTTTTTCTTTTCTCTATGTCTTGTGACCAGTGTTGCTTTGCTACTGCAGTTTATAGTGGTGCTGATTGTTTGCTTCCACAGCTGTAAAAATAATTTTATGCCACTGAGACCTAAGTCTTAATTTCAAATTAAGCATCACAAAATGTAAACTTAGTGACTCAAACATTTAACAAAGCATTCTGTTTTTCTGTAGAAATGTGAATATTACAGAAAAAACAATCCTTCTGTTCCACATTTCTCCTCTTCTTCCACAACCCCCAATTCCTATAATCAAGATAACAAGGAAACTTTCACACAATGTTTGGATGCCTATTTTCTTATTGAGATATAGTAAATTTTGACTTTTTGATGGCAAAAGTGCTTTGTTGTTCTTCTTCCAATCCTGGAAACAAGTTCCCATACACAGCAAAAACTCCAGTGTTAAATTAACACTGGAGAGTGTTTATATGAGTCCACACCTCTGAGTCTTAAATATAACACTGTTGAGTGTTAAATGAACACTTTTGACAGTGTTATATTTTTAAAAGTAACCTCGTCAGTTTTGAAGATTAACAATGACTAACACTGAGCAGTGCTGATTTTCTAACACTGGAATATTTCTAACATTTTGAGTTATTTTCCAGTGTTAGAAAATCAGCACTGCTCAGTGTTAGTCATTGTTAATCTTCAAAACTGACGAGGTTACTTTTAAAAATATAACACTGTCAAAAGTGTTCATTTAACACTCAACAGTGTTATATTTAACACTCAGAGGTGTGGACTCATATAAACACTCTCCAGTGTTAATTTAACACTGGAGTTTTTGCTGTATAAACTCACTACTGAGAAATTAACTTTTGTAAACGAAAAATGCTGAAATCTTTCAAAAAATACTGTTCTTAAAAATCAAGCCTAACAATTAAAAACAGAGCCCTGGAAAATTTAAAATCTTTCTCCTTCTGTTACCAAGTCTGTGACCAGTTGAGACATGCTGCCATAATATTGTTATGTAAGATTGAGTCCATTTATAGATCACTGTTATGTCATATTTATGGGTCCAGGCGAATGTGGTCGCATGTTTGTGATATACACCTGACTCGGCCACTTCTGCAATGGGAACGCCTTGCTCATGAGCCATGAATCCCAGCACTGAGAAGACAGCAAAACCAGCTACAACACTGGTACCACTGTTCAGCAAACACAGCATCAGAGAGTCTCTGCAGATCACAAAAACAAAGTGCATACTCCATGGAGTCACTGCATGCAGCAAAATATGAGGATTGAAATATTTATTTAAAATTAAGCTTAAATAACTATTGATCATCATGTACTTATAGCAGTTGTTGTTGTATTTGTTGTAGCTTCCCAGCACAATTAGGGAACCCACACCGATACTGTAGGAGAAGAAGATCTGACTCCCAGCCTCCATCCACACCTGTTCCAACAAAGCAACAGTAGTACACTTGTCCACCTGTATTAGACACTGTTTTAGATTTGAGCTCGTACCTGAGGGTCCATTAGTCGTGAGGGTTCAGGCAGAAGATAAAACATCACTCCTTCTAATGCTCCGGGAAGAGAGAGGCCACGAATCAGCAGAATTAACAACATCACATAGGGGAAGGTAGCTGTGACATATACCACCTGTGGAAAAAAAAACATTTCAGAGCATTTAAGTGTTTACTCAATATGTACTATGTACAGTCAGGTCCATAAATATTGGGACATCGACACAATTCTAACATTTTTGGCTCCCTACACCACCACAATGGATCCCAAATGAAACGAACAAGGCGTGCTTTAACTGCAGACTGTCAGCTTTTATTCGAGGGTATCTACATCCAAATCAGGTGAACGGTGTAGGAATTACAACACTTTGCAAATGTGCCTCCCACTTCTTAAGGGACCAAAAGTAATGGGACAGAATAAGAACCATAAATCAAACATTCATTTTTTAATACTTAGTTGCAATTCTTTTGCAGTCAATCACAGCCTGAAGTCTGGAACGCATAGACATCATTAGGATCGTGAGCAGTTCCTTTCCTTCTCCATACTCTTCTCTTCCCGTCACTCTGCTACAAGTTAATCTTTGTCTCGTCTGTCCATAGGATGTTGTTCCAGAACTGTGACGGCTTTTTTAGATGTCGTTTGGCAAGTCTAATCTGGCCTTCCTGTTTTTGGGGCTCACCAATGGTTTACATCTTGTGGTGAACCCTCTGTACTCACACTGGTGGAGTCTTCTCTTGATTGTTGACTTTGACACACATACACCTACCTCCTGGAGAGTGTTCTTGATCTGGCCAACTGTTGTGAAGGGTTTTTTCTTCACCAGGGAAAGGATTCTTCGGTCATCCACTACAGTTGTTTTCCGTGGTCTCCCGGGTCTTTTGGTGTTGCTGAGCTCACCGGTGCATTCCTTCTTTTTGAGAATGTTACAAACAGTTGTTTTGGCCACGCCTAATGTTTTTGCTATCTCTCTGATGGGTTTGTTTTCTTTTTTCAGCCTAATGATGGCTTGCTTCACTGATAGTGACAGCTCTTTGGATCTCATCCTGGCAGTAGACAGCAACAGGTTCCAAATGCAAACAGCACACTTGAAATGAACTCTGGATCTTTTATTTGTTCATTGTAATTGGGGTAATGAGGGAATAACACTCACCTGGTCGTGGAACAGCTGTGAAGCCAATTGTCCCATTACTTTTTGTCCCTTAAGAAGTGGGAGGCACATATACAAACTGTCGTAATTCCTACACCGTTCACCTGATTTGGATGTAAATACCCTCAAATAAAAGCTGACAGTGTGCAGTTAAAGCATATCTTGTTTGTTTCATTTGGAATCCATTGTGGTGGTGTATAGAGCCAAAAATGTTAGAATTATGTCGATGTCCCAATATTTATGGACCTGACTGTATATGTACTGTATATATAGCTACACTGAGGAAAAATAATTACTTGATCCCCAGCTGATTTTGTAAGTTTGATTGCTTATAAAACAGTGAACAGTCTCTAACTTTTGTGGTAATTTAATTTTAATGGAGGGAGACAGTATATCCCCCAAAAGAACATTAAACAAAAGTTATAAACTGATTTGCATATCATTGAGTGAAATAAGTACTTGAGCCCCTACAACCTAGCCAGAATTCTGGTTCCCATAGATTGGCTATTGTGGCCTATGTGGCACACAGATTGCAATCCATCAATTAATTAATCAGTTACAGATGCTCCTGTCACAGTTCTGGGTCTTAGACCCAGCTTTTGAGTTTATTGTGCTTTTTTTGAGTGTTTTGTTTTATCATTATGACTTAAGTTTCAACAGTCAGTCCTGAATTTATTCTTGTTATTGCTTCAGAGTTTTCTTGTGATCTCAGTTTAATCCCTATTTATTAGGTTTCCCTTGTTCCCCCCTTGTCCTGTGTCCCTCGCTCCCTCTGTGCATGATGTTTGCCTTTTCTTTTTACATGTGCCCCTCCTTGTGTTTCATTCCATATTCCCTCTGTCTCTCGTGTGCATTCATGTCTGTTCTCCACAGCCCATTTTGCCTCTTGTTTCAAAAAAACAAAAACAAACAAAAATAAACATGTCTTATGTCTATTTGTCCTGTCTGTTGCCCTGAGTTTAGTTTCTCACATTTTAGATTAGTTATTGGCTTTTGGGTTTTCTTACTTTTGTACCTTTGTGTTTTTCGCCTTTTGTTATTAAGTTCCTGTTTCCCTCTGTCATCTGCACCGGGGTCCTCACATTGCCACACACGATCTGCACCCACAGATCGCTGACAACAGTTTTCTATATTTTGTCCATAAATTATGGAAAATTTGTGCAGGTAGCTAACACTTCAAGTTAAATACTTATTTCATCCAATGACATGCAAATAAATTAATTACATACCTTTTATGTCATATTCTGTCTCACTCCATCTACCATTTAAATTAGAGACTCATGTAAGTGGACCAACTTCGGCAGGGGATCAAATAATTATTGCCCCCACTGTATTTACCAGCAAAACTACCTTTCCTGTAGATCTAACTCCTTTCCAGATACAAAAGTAGCAGACGATCCACATAGCAATGAGGCACAACAGCACCTCCCACTGGATGCTGCCTATTTCCTCAATGCCCCCTGAGATCGTCAGCACTCTTCGTCTAGAAGTAAATTAAATGCAGAAGGTAAAAAAAACACTAGATAGATTGATAGACAGACAGACAGACAGACAGACAGATAGATTGGTAGGTAGATGTAGATATATATAGATGCAAAAGGTACAAAATGCTTTATTAGGCTTTAAATAACTTGGTATGTAGGCTTTTTCAGTCCATCTACATAGACATACTCCCAAAATTCGGTGGCTGCAGAGGTCGAGTTTGTCTGGTTGGTCCAGTGGACGGTGTTATTTTGTGTTGAAAAGTCTACACAGCCCTCTGAGAGGAGAGTGTCAAAGTGCCAAAGTGTCAAAACATTAAAGTTCAAATACTTAAACATACTTCAACTATTTTTATTGGAAATTGGAAACAATCTTTGCATTTTACCTGTGTTCCAGTAGTTGTTGCAGGAGGCCCAAGGAAGCTGAGAGCTGAAGGAGAACACGAGGTAGAGCAAAGCCCAGGACAGAATAATGATGTAGGTCATACAGCTATAGAAGAGAATTAGCTGTCCACCAAAGCCAATCCCTGAAAGGCATTTACAGGTAATGATGACAAAAATCTCCATTTATCAATTACTCAGACTCTTTGTTGTTTTAGGGTTACTAAACAGTTTTGCCTTGAGGTCTGTGACTGTGGTGGCTATTTGAGTGAACTCATTGTCATATTCAAGAAACCAGTTTAAGATGATTTTGTGATATAACAGGATAATATGACATTATCCTGCTCAAAGTAGCCATGGTCATCAGCAATACTTAGGTAGGCTCTGGCCTTTAAACAATGTGCAGTTGGTACTAAGGGGCACACGGTGTACCAAGAAAATTTCCACCACATTACACAACCATCACCACCACCACCAGCCTGACCCACTCATCCAAGGCAGTGTGGACTCATGCTTCTATGCCAAACCTACTATCAGACAAAAGGTTTGCTCTCTTCTCCAGTTTTTGTGAGCTTCTGTGAATCACAGTCTCAGTTTCCTGTTCTTATCTGAGTGGCACCTGGTATGGTTACAGCTGAAGCCCATCTGCTTCAAGGTTGTTGTGCATTGAGAGATCCTATTTTTCCTTGGATATACATTTCATTTTGCATGTGCACATTTGATTTGTGTGTGGGTATTGAAATCCATGTGTGCGTATTCAGATTTTTGCCACAATAATATCTCAAGATACTGTAGCAGGTTACATGTGAAAAGGGAGCCTAGTAAAAAGTTGGGTGAGCTGTAATTGTGACTTGCCTGTATTTTCAGTGCTTTCAGCAAAATGTTAAGACTTTTCAGCTGGCCATAATAATAATAATAATAATAATAATAACTTGTCCAGTAACTTGCAGCTACAGCAGCTACTTTTATGTGTAGAATTCAGTTTTGGGATAGTCCAGCACCTGTTATTCATGGTCAGAAGAATCCTTTGAAAATAAATAAATAATGAGTGCCACAAACACAGTTTTATACATTAGCTGGGTAGCTCTCTTCAGTAAAGGGGACAAATAAATGTCAATATTTAATAAAATTGAGTATTTCTAATTTGAACACCATGGGAAATATTTGAGATAATGTAAAAAGTCAACCACATGCATAATATTAGTCTTAACATGTTAAATTTAAATGCATAGATATTACATCTTATTCCTTTAGAACTCACTAGTAGTAAATCACTGAGAATTACTTGCAAAACACAATGTTGCCAGTAATTGTTTGCTCTCAGTTAAGGCTTGAACTCTTAACTTGAGGATTGATAAGTACAGAACTGGGTTAACTTTAAATACTTATTAACTTGTTCACTACATTTTGAGACACAGTTGCGCAAGACTGTGAATAAATGGCCATTGAAGAGAAGGATAACATGATGTTTTCTTGTTATTATAGATGCCTGAACAGCTTACCTTCTGCTAGTGGGCAAAGCTTCCTCCAGCAGGTAATGCCACCCTCCTGGGTGAACTGCCCTATAGTTGTCTCCAGCAGGAACACGGGTACACCACAGGTTACCACAAATACCAGATATGGCACCAGGAATGCACCTGAATTAAAAACATACACAGCAAACATATCTGTTGTGCAGCTTCTGAGTAACAAGCTTACTCAATTAAATATGGACCTGGTATATGCTTTTAAAACAAAACATATATCAGTTGTTTAAATATACTACCAGAATTAAGACAACATATTGGGAAGTTATTAAAGGAAATTTCTAATAAATTGTTTGACTAGTACTTTTACTGCTACTACTACTGCTTTTTACTAGAGATGGACCGATCCGATATTACGTATCGGTATCGGTCCGATACTGACCTAAATTACTGGATCGGATATCGGCGAGAAATAAAAAATGTAATCCGATCCATTAAATATCAAAAAAGCATCTCACAAAACTTGTGACACGGCGTAACTCGGCTCATAACCGTAGCACTTTGCAGCAGTATGCCTCATGTGATAGAGCGGCTGTGTGTATTTGTAGCCTGCTACCAAACCAGCATTTCATCTCCGAGGAAGTTATCCCAGAGAGAAGTAAAGCAAGTGTGTAAGTTCATCTCTGAATGTCTGTAAAGCATTCCCATGTTAAGCTTAACAACCGATATATAGAGCCACTGCCTCTCTCTCTCCCTCTGCTGCTGCTACTTCAATCGTGAAACTGCTTAATGATCAGCTGATCGGCTTTTCTGTCGCGAGTCCGTCTCTCTTCTTTGTTTTTGGCCCACTTTGCACCAGAAAGAGGAAACCAGCGGCTGAACAACAGCAGCACGTTTAACCTTGATAAGCTGTTGTTAGAATTTATTTAATATTACTTTCTAGACCAGGATCCTTTTCTACGTAGCTGACGGCTGGTAACTGTGCAGGGGCGGATCTAGCAAAGTTTAGCCAGGGGCCCGATAGGGCATGAACAGGAAAAGGGGCACAAAGACATACTTTTCTTTCTTATTCTCATTTAAAATATGTAGCTTTTAATAAATAATTATCTGAATCTTACACCCAAAGTTTTAATCTGATGTAAAATGTATAGAAGTCCATTACTATATATAGTAACTCTTAAGTCTATATACCCTAGTAAGCTATAGTACTTTTTCCTTTGGGAAGGTACCGTCTATGAATTCTGCAATTCTGTTGAAGAAAGATGTTGAATCTATTTAATTATTCTTGAAAAATAATTTGTTTCTGTGCATTTTTTTTCACCCTGCATCAAATTAAAGTTGATTACATCGATTAAGCATCATGAGGTGGAGGGTGGGTGGTTCCCTATTTTTTTTTATTTTATTTTTTTTGCTGGGAGTTTGCAACTCTATTAGTTAGGTTGCTTAATATTTCTGCTAAGTACTCTTTAAAATACCAGAATAGGGAGGATGGAGTAGGTTTAAGTTAGGTTTTAAGTTAGGTAAGGTTTATTAGATTGATCAGTGTTGCTGAACTATGAAATATTTTGGGTGCAGTGTATTTTTTACATACAGGTATAACAGAATAGCTTTAGTGTTGTTGTTTATTTAAACTTGAGTATGAACTTATACAAAATGCAGCAAGATATTAAAAAAAACTGTTTTATTGATTAAAAAACACACAATATCGGATTCATATCGGTATCGGCAGATATCCAAATTTATGATATCGGTATCGGTATCGGACATAAAAAAGTGGTATCGTGCCATCTCTACTTTTTACTAGAACTTTGTTTGTGGAAGTTGAATTCACAAAAAAAAAAACTACAAGAGGCAGAGTTTTATAAACTAATAATATTGTTTTCTTTTTTTAAAAAATTATAATGATTCTATTGCAAACAAACAAGCTGCCTGAGGACAGGATGCTATTGAATTCAATGGAGCAGAGTCTGCACTTTGAATGCTGGCATCAGATTTGAGGGAATCAAGGTGCTGCAAAATCCAAAATGCTTCAAACAGATGGAGAGCCCTGCTTGGCCTCACCTACAGTTGTCATGTGAGCTAGTTCAAATGATAAAATTAACATTTCCTAGAGTACCAATGGAGTTTGAAGTCACACTTTCAGTCTCATTTCAGTGACTGTGAACTAGTAATAATAGACCTTGAACTAGGATTGTTCAGTAATTTATTTTGCTCATGCTTTGCACAATCAATATAATCCTACAAGATTAACACACCTTTTGGTTATTTAATGTAAAATAATTATATTAAATGAATTAAACATAAGTGTTAGGAATGCCTACCCCCTCCATTTTTGTAACAGAGGTAGGGAAACCTCCACACGTTCCCCAGGCCGACAACATTTCCTGCCACAGCAAGGAGAAATTCGACCTTATTTCCCCAGTGTCCTCGCTCCTCCACCTCTGGCTGTGTGTCTCTCTGCGTAGATTTTCTTTTCATCATTTCCAAAAGTTCAGGGTGCAGACAATGATGCCTCTGCCTTTGGTGCTCTAATCATCACTGCCTTTATATTCTCTGCCAATTCTGTGTTGAGGAATGAGTTAATAAGTTTTCAGTAGAAACATTAATTAATTCCAGGAGAATAACTGGGTGAAACAAAAAAAAAGGTTACTTGGTTTAAAAGCTTTCACTTTTAACTTGTTGGGGTCTATGTTTTTCAAGATGCATCTCAGATATGCACAGGATTAAAATTTAGTTGTGCTGCATCGCTATGTCACAACTGGCATTCGTTAAGCTATACTTGCCAGTTGTTACGTTCCCCTGAGGGGTCTAGGCGGTGAGGGGGAACGTAACAAGTGGGGGCTCGTCCGGGATTGTTGAAAAGGGAGTTTCGAGTTGGAATTGTTTTTTGATTATCTTGCTTTTTTTTTCACCTTTAGAGATTCACAACTTCCCAGTTAAGTTAGGTGAGTGTCCAGCTGAGCTTATTGAGTTCTTCCTTTGGGCACTCTTTTGTTGTTTTGCCTTTCTTATTTTCGGAGTAATCCTGGGCGGGGATAAGTTCCCTGTTGGGGGTAGGCAATTCAGGGCTCCGGTCGCTGAAGCTTTGCCTTTCAAGTCACCTCGAGCTCAGCACGCTCCAGAAGATAGGTAGGTATAGTTTGGTGTGCTTAGGAACTGGGTAAGTTGTATTTGTTAATGTGTGTGTGCAGTAAAAGGTAAGTTGGTCAGTTAAAGTAAGTTGTGTAGTTAACTCTTAATTGGTTAATTGTTGGGTAGTCTCTAAGTGAGTTGGCAGGTGTGTGGTGGTTTTCTTCAGGCTGAAATGGCGTTCAAGTTGAATCAGGTGGAGCTGACGAGCACTGGGCCTACATCTGTTGGTGAACAGGTGTCCAGAGGCTCGTTTGTAAGCAATAACATCCACCTGGTTCCCGTTTTCTGTGAATCCAGTGTTGAGAGTTTCTTCAGTGTATTTGAACGCATAGCACCTGAACTGCAGTGGCCTCAATACCTGTGGGGGGTGATGTTGCTGTGTAAGTTGACAGGTAAGGCTCAAGAAGCTGGTTCCAGTCTGTCTATGGATGACTGCTTAGTTTATGGGAAGCTTAAAAGTGCTGTCCTCCAAGCCTATGAACTTGTACCTGAGGCCTATAGGCAGCATTTTTGAGGTTTGGAGTTGGCACAGGGTCAGTCCTATCTTGACTTCGCTAGGGACAAGGCGAAGCATTTTGATAGGTGGTGCTCTGCAAGCCAGGTTAACGACTTGGGGTCGTTACGTGAGCTTGTGCTGGTAGAGGACTTTAAGAACACAGTGCCTGAGTGTGTTGCTCTTTATTTAAGTGAACAAAGGGCTATCACTTTACAGCAGGCTGCCACACTGGCAGATGAGTTTACCCTAACTCATTCAACAAATGCTGTAGAATGTGACATCCTTTCTCACCATATTACATCTTGGAGAGCTAGGAGTGAGCCAGCTAGAAAGGCTGAAAAAGTGGTGGTTTCAAGTTCCAAAGCAAAACTGTGTTTCTTCTGTCACAAGCCTGGCCATGTGGTTGCTAATTGTGTGAAACTGGCACTTAAGCGGAAAGCGCATCCAAAGGGAAGAAGGCCTGATTTGAAAACAGTCAGTCGTGGTTCTCAAACTGACAAGGTTGTCAGGCCCAGCAAAGGACCACACTTGGGGCATAGTTGTTTAAGGGGCTCCTGTGGTCAGTGTAAGGGGTCAACTAACCCTGAGCTGCCGCTGGTTGACCATTTCTCAGGTCCTCAAAATGACTTGCAGGGAGACAGATCTTGTATAAAACCACCACTCAGACCTGCACCCCTTGCTAATAAAAATTTCTGTGTTACAGTAAAGCCTGCTAGCTACCTGCTGGGTTCTCCACATGTGATGGTCCAAAGCCCTGGCTATCACATGGGACACTGTTTCGAGGGTCTGGGGCCACTCTCTGTCAATGTTGTGAACCCACTGAGATGGGGTTGGCAGCTTCTCTCTTTTGCCTTAGGTGCCACCTTTTCTCCTTTACACACCTGACTCGCATCGGTAATTAAAAGTATTTAAGCCCAGGGTAAGGTGAGCTCTGGGCCAGAGTGCCATTAGTGTGGTGGCAGCTAGTGAGCTACTCTCTTTTTGACTTACTTTTTACTGTATTGACCAACGCTTGAGTTTTGTTTGTTTTCCTTAAATGGTGATAGCGGCTTGTCCGTCTCTTTTAGTTGAGCTACTTTAATAAAACTCTTTAATTTAACCCTTTTGCCTCCTTGACTCCTTTTTCTGACCCGGACACTTTTTGTTACTTCCCCTCACCGCCTAGACCCCTCAGGGGAACGTAACACAGTCTTTTATGTTGGTCAAACTTTTACTTTGACCAAGGGGTCTCCTGTCTCTAATTTGACTTTGAGGTTGTGTCGGTGGTTGCAGTAGCTTCTGCTGGTTCTCTAAGGCTGGCCCTGAAGGTGGGGGGAGCCGAATTTCAAATGAATAACTGAGTAACAGGGTTTACCAAGGGTCGTAGGAAAGTAGTTAAATGTTTAATTTTAGTTGAAATATTTAAGTTAAAATCCTACAGCTGAAGCACAAAGGAAGGTTTCTCAGTACATTTGCGCGTGATTTTTCAGTTAAACATAAACAAGGTGCCTGACTCTGCAAAAATCTTTTTCCAGCTTTCATACCTTTGCCAGATTGTATTTAAGGTCTAAAGACACTAAGTGTTCAATACTTGCTTTTTTTTTTTAGATAAATGGACCTCAGAGAAGAAAAGTAAAAACCATCAGTCAATTCTTATTATGGGCTACTCTTTAATATTACTCTGAATAGTGTAAATTTGTCAGCTGTTTGCATGATATCATCGTAAAACTTTTTAAAAAAATGTGTTAAGAAGTGCTTTTTTTTTTTTTTTTTTTTGTTTTGTTTTTTTTTTTGTAACTTGGCCATTAATGATGATGGTTTGTGAAAACAATCCATATTTATTTACCCACTGCTTTATTTGATTTCTACTTTTTCTGTTTTTTCCACATTGGACAAATCCTGGATCCAAGTTCCAGGATTTTGAGTTTTTCTGTGAGTTATTAGTTCTTCTGGGTTTTTAGAAGTGATTTGTTTTTGTTCTGTATCACAACAGTTACCTCAAGGTAATTTATATTGTAAGGTAAAGACACTACAATAATATAAGAAAACAGAGGAAACCCCAACAATCATATGACCCCCTATGAGCAAGTGCTTTGGTGACAGTGGGGAGGAAAAACTTCCGTTTAACAGGAAAAAACCTCCTGCAGAACCAGGCTCAGCGAGGGGCAACAATCTGGCATGACCGGTTGGGGGTGAGGGTAGAAGGACTGTCATTGTCCTGAGTCTGGTGACTCAGACTTATGCTTTTGTTTATTCTGATTGTGTATTTCATTAAGATTTGCCATTTGTTAGGTTTCTGTTCTGTGCCTGCCCTGGTCCCACTTTCCGTGTTCCCTCTGTCTGTCCATGATCTCATTATGTCTGCTTATGAGTCTGCATCTGTTAAGTTCTGTGTCTCGTCTGGATCTCGGTCTGTCGTGTACTTCCTGTTTTTATTTTGTAGGTCTGTGCCTTATGTCAGTGTGTTCAGCTTTGTGCTCTCCCTGTCTCGTCAGTGTAATCGGCGTCAGTCGTGTCTCCCAGCTGTTTCCTCTTAGCTCGGTTCACCTCTTGTATTTAGTGTCTGCGTCTTCCCCTGCTCGTTGTCGCGTCGTACCCTCACTTAAACTGTGTTCCGTCTGCTAGCCTGCCTGCTTAGTTTGTTTTTGTATTCTCAGTTTAGTTAGGTTTCTGTTCTGTTGCTATCCAGCAATAAAGCTGAGTGTTCTGAGTTTACGTCTGCCTCCGCGAGTCCTGCATTTTGGGTCTTTTCTCCCTGCCTGCCTGCACACAGCCATGACAGGACAAAGACATGCTGTGGAAGAGAGCCAGAGATTAATAATAACTAATAATTAAATGCACAGAGGTCATGGTTGGCGTGATGCTTGGGTTTTGGCTGTTTATGGTTTTGTAAATTGTGCCTTTATAGTTTGGTTATAGATAACTTCATGTTCCTTCAGTCTTGTCTCTCTTTTGGTCTTTTCTTCGCGTGTCAAGTTAATCTTGTTTGCACATTCAGTTGTATGTCTCTTCCTGTTTTCTTTTAACAAGTGTTGTTCCTTCCATCTCATTTGTTTAGTTGTCTCCAGCTTGGTTTCCCACCGGTTCCCACTCCCCTCATAACCTTGTCTTTATATTGTCTGTGTATTCTGTGTTTGTGGAGTCCTGTATCCTAACTAATCTTTGAGTTTTATATCTCCTGTTTGCGTAATTCATTCCTTAGATTCTGGACTTTGTTTATGTCTTGATCTATCAGCATTAAAGCTTGCTTCGGTGTTATTGGTTCTCCTCACCAACTACAAATGAATCCACCTCTCACACAGCCTTAAACATGACAGGCATACAAATCTAGTTGTAGCAAAATAAAAGGAAGTGCAATAAAATATTTTTTTATTCTTTGCAAATTTGCATTTTATATCAATACGAAAAAAAAATATTGGTTTTTCAGATTTTGCCCTTGAAAATACAGAGAACAAGCTTTGTACCAAGTGATCCACAGATCATTTTGACCAGCAAAACATTTGTAATCACACGGCTAAAGCAGAGGAAAGCACAGCAGGCCTAACAGCAAGAAAAAGAAGCCTGTGGGCATTTTCTGTCCAGTCCCACTGGTTTCTGTACTCTTGTTTTGTAGCTGCCTCTTCTGACCAGGTGTTAGATGGCAGCATTTCATGTTTCCAGCTTTGTCCCAAACCAGCATCTCTGCCTGAGTAGAGCAGCAGCTGGATGTGTACCTCACAAACAGTGGCTGAGATACATCTAGCGACCATTCAGAAATATTGAAAGGGGGGCCTCCTGTCTCTAATCTGGCCTTTTGGTTGTGCTGTTCTTGGTGGTGGTGGTAGTCTCCATTTGTTGATTTATCCCTCTGTGTCTGTTGCAGCTCAAGGCCAGGCTCTCCAAGGCTGTCCTCTGAGGTTGGGGTCCTGTGGAACAAAGTCAGAATACCTTCACCCTCCTGTAGCTGCAGAGCATCAAGGCCAGAGTGTCCGATATCTGATACAGACAGAGACACACTCCAGCTAGTCGCGTTGCAAATTGCAGAACAGTTAGATTGGACTCGTGCTGCAGAGCAGGATGGTGGGGACGTGTCTGAATCCTGTAGGCAAGAGAAAATCATCATACACACCATAAATCAAAAAGCAAGTTTTCGGCAGAATATCCTGCAGTTTCTCTTATCGCTCACCTGAGGGACCACAGTCAAGTAGGCCACTGCATAATTTGAGTCAGCAGAATGAAGATCATTTACAGTCAGTGTAAGGGTGACTGTCACCCCTGCCTGAGCTGTGGCGGGAGTGTGGAGGGACACCTGGTCACGAAAAGACCTTTGTTCTGCTACAGGAAAGCTGAAGGGCAAAAACATGAATTGTGAAATCATTTAACTTATACTTACAATACTGTGCCGGAGTTTTGAACCAGCCATCATTTAATTTATATTCTTCTTAAAATGCAAAATAGACGCAACCGTGTGACCGTGGTTCATGGGGTTGGAAAGCTCATCTCGTAACCGGAAGGTTGCTGGTTCAATCCCCAGCTCTTGGTCGTTGTGTCCTTGGGCAAGACACTTCGCCTACTGGTGATGGCCAGAGGGGTGGATGGTGCGATATGTCAGTCTGCCCCAGGGCAGCTGTAGCTTGCCTCTACCAGTGAGTGAATGAATAGATTTTCAGTCCATAATTTGGCATATCTAAGCTTTTCCCTGTTTCCCTTCCTTGGGGATGGCTTCATGACGGCCTTTAAAGGCATCTTTATCTGTTATGGATAGTTAAGTGGACATGCCACTTCTTCTTTTGTCCTCAACTGGTCTAGTTTCCTCACACTTTTTAATGACACACACTGCACAGCATGGTAAAATATGCCAAGTTTTCAGCTAATAGTTCTTTTGAATCATCTTGTTGGTCAATTTTTGTTGCTGTTTCACAGTGTTATCTTTGAAATTTTCATATGAAGATATCCACAGTCATCATCGGCTGTCAAACTGAAGTTCCGTGCTGCACCATGGTTTTGGATCTCAAAGTTCACCACTGCACTCTGACCAGGCACGAGGTCAGGAAGAGAAAGCACCTGAATAATGTGTGAAACAGACTGTGTCAAAACTGCACGGACTACTGGTCAAAGAAAGGTCATCACCTGACACCTCTACGTAGATACTGGAGGTAATCAATAACTTATAAGTCTGCCATCTGGCCCTGCAGAATTTAAAGAAGCAAGACAATAGAGTTTTACAGAGAAAACTGTGAATCCAGAAAGTATTCACAGCACTATACTTGTTCTACAGTTTGCCATGTTACAGCTTTCTCATCTCAGAATTCAACACAAAATATCCCATACTGACATTTTGGGGTTGTTTTCATTTTTCTCATTCTTCTTTGCAGAACCTCTCAACCTCCATTAGGATGGATGGGAAGCATCAATGCGCAGCCATTTTCAAATCCCTCTAGACATGTTCAATCCGGTTCTAACCTGGTCTCTGGCTGGGACACTCCAGGATATAACAAAGGAGTGGTCTTAGAGAGTCTTCATAGGGTCATCTTGTTGGAAGATGAACCTTCACCCCAGTCCTGGATCCAAAGTGGAAAGTGCATCAAGAAAGTCTCTACCTCACTGCATTTATTTTTCAGTCGACTCTGACTAGTTTCACAGATTCTACTACTGAAAAACATCCCCACAGCATGATGCTCCCACCAGCATGCTTCAATGTAGGGATGGTATCGGTCAGGTAATACGCAGTGATGAGAAAAGTTCAATTCATTTAACCAGAGTATCTCATTTCTCATGGTCTGAATGCCTTTCAGGTGCCTTTTGGCAAATTCCAGGTGGGCTGTCATGTGCTTTTTACAGAGGAATGGCTTCTGTCTGGTCATGTTACCATACAGGCTTCATTGGTGGAGTCAAGCCTGTATAGTAACCCTGGCGGAAGGGGTTACATGAATAGGATGAGGGACCTATGGAATCTTCGATACCCAGCTTCCACACTAACGACGAAACAACTAGTAGCTCAGTGTTCCAACATTTGGAAGAAGGCACTGCTCTCACAGCTAGAGATTGACGAGGTACAACATAAATGCTATGGCAAGGGGGAGCCAGGGGAGCCTGTCCATACCTGCCAAGCAAATACTAACAGCCTTGGCCAGCCGCTTGAGGAGGTACACCAGAGAGATAGAAGGCAGGAGAATAAACCAGCTGTTCTCCACAGAACCAGCCAAGGTGTACTCTCTGTGGCAAGGGAACAACACGAGAACGGCGCCACCAAGGCTGGAGACGGAGCAATACTGGAAGAGCATATGGGAGAAGGACGCAACCCATAACGGCAATGCTCAGTGGCTAGTGGATCTGAGGGCAGACCATAGCAACCTCCCTGAACAGGGTAGCCATCACGGTGGCAGACATCCAAGCAAGGGTCTCTAGTATGAAGAATTGGACAGCAACAGGCCCCAAAATGGTTCACGCCTACTGGCTGAAGAAGCTGACTGCACTCCACGAGTGTCTGGCAAAATGAACCAGCTGCTAGTTGACGAGAGACACCCAAAATGGCTAACCGAAGGTTGGACGGTCCTGATCCTCAAGGACCCTCAGAAGGGACCGGTCCCATCCAACTACCGACCAATAACCTGCCTCAGCACTACATGGAAGCTCCTGTCAGGCATCAGATCAGCTAAGATGAACAGGCACATGGGTCAATACATGAGTGGGGCACAGAAAGGGATTGGCAAGAATACCAGAGGTGTGTGTGTGTGTGTGTGTGTGTGTGTGTGTGTGTATATATATATATATATATATATATATATATATATATATATATATATATATATATATATATATATATATATATATATATATATATATATATATATATATATATATATATATATATATATATATATATATATATATATATATATATATATATATATATATATATATATATATATATGTGTATATATATAGCAGGCATGACAATGATGTGTAACAAGTGAAGGGATGGGAATACTTTCCTGATACACTGTAAGAGTGCTTTACATTTATTGAGCTCTGAAATAACTGAACCAAAACAATTTCCACATAGAATATAAGAAAAATTGATTGAATAGATGTACATAACAGAGTAACGGAGATGAACTATAGTAAAGTTGGAGGAGAAGGCAGCCTCTGTCCTCTTCAGCATTATTGCTAATGATTACCTGTATCTGAATGTGAGTGGGCTCCACCATCTCTGTGGAAACCCTCTCCAGTTTGTTTCCTCTGCTGTCCTGGCCTGAAAGTCTAATGCAGAAGGGGAATCTGGGAACAGGGTCCACCAAGCCCACCAGCTCCTCCAAGGAATAGATAGATGAAGATGAGGAGTTGAGCTTCACCTGCTGAAGACTCTCTCCTTCAGCCCCCAGCAGTGTTGCATGACTAAAAGATGCCTCTATATCTGAACCCAGGCCTGTAACAACCACCACCAGAAAGGCAGGAACACCTGAAAATTAGAAAGGTATATTCTTAGGCGGGAAACATATTGTTTGCTCACAAATCCTTACGATTGTGTAAATTCATCAAAATCCCTCACCTGCTGTGGGATTACCATCAACTCTGGCCAGACCCGGGTGTGTCTCATTGGTTACAATTGCAAAATAATACAGGAAGTCTACACCACTGTCACCTGATGGTGTGGATCACAAGACAAATCAATTTTAAAAAATGTTGTTTTTTTTTTTGTTTTTTTTAAATTAAATCTCATACCACAGTAAAACTGCAGTTAAAGTGAAAATGAATATCTGCCAGGCGATCTGCTTGATGTACTCGATATTATCTCTTTTACCTATGACACTGAACGTAAGATGCCCATCGCTCTTGGCTTGCAGTTTCCATTGGCCAGGCTGTAAAGGAGGAAACAGACTGATGCGGTACAGTCCCTGAAATTGCTGTATCACTGCTAGGGGACCTTCTTCATTCAACAGAGACTGACTTTGGTCTGAGAAGAGAAGCATAAACAGCTGGGTTTATTTTACCCTCAAATTGCAAAGAAAAAAAACCTTAAAGAATGATCTTTGCAAGGTAACACTTTAAAGTATGTGTGATACATCTATGGTGTAATTCCCCTGTAACTAAACTGAATTTCAGTGTAGTGTAAATACCTTTTAATATTTACATGTAAATATAATTATACTGCAATTTAAAAGAAAATATGCTGAAATTCAATTTAATTACAGGGAAATTGCACCCTGTACATGATATTTCAAGCAAATGAAAAGTATGTTACAAAATGCAGTGTCGTGATGGAAAAAAAAAAGCTAACCCTGACTTCATAGCTGTTGTTAATATGATGTGAAAATTACCTGATGGACTGGTAAGAATACACTCCGTCATAGTGCCAGAGACATGTAGGGTGACACTTTTTACGGAGCTGTCAACTCTAAATGTATGAACGGACATCAAGTTTTTGTGACTTTCCACATGGAGGAGGGTCACCTGAGGTAGGAGAAGAAAAATGGTTGATGAATTATGAAGGTGGGAAATTAAGACCACTAGAATGAGTGAAGTTAACATCTACTGTGAGCTTCAGTTCCTTAAATAACTTGCTAAATTAGTTTGGAGTGAATTTCCAGTAAAGAATCTTATTTTGGCACCTTGTCAGCTGCTGTGTTGTCCTCCACTATTGTGGAGACCCTGTGTATGTCAGAGTTGGTGGTGAATATTGTTAATCCTCCTGACAGGGAGGACAGTGAAGAGTAGAGATTAAAACGATCAGGAGATAAAGGTTCTCTGCTTCTCCTCTTCCTCCTCATTAACCTGCCTCGGCTCTCTTTGGTGTAGTTGCAGTAAGGAGAAAAGTCACCTGTAGGGAAAATCAGCATGAGCTGCAAGTACACTGACATACAGGTTGCTTTACTGCAGTCCCCCTGTCCAAAGTAATTTCACAGTGAGCAAGAGAAGGCAAACAAGAGGGGTTCTTTCAATCTTTCAATCTGACTGCATGTTATTTTTGCTCCTTATTAGTATAACTGCTGGATGAATTATTTTCTTTGTTAACAAAACTGTCCTTTGGTTAAAAGGTCTCATGATACAATAGCACCACTGTGTGGCCAGTCACAAAAACTACAATTCCATTATGTCTGTGAAGGTTCTCAGTCATCGTAGTCAAAGGAGTTTGCAAAGAAAAGCGTCTGGACTTCTTTGAGTTGCTTGAAGACGTTTCACCTCTCATCCGAGAAGCTTCTTCAGTTCTAAGGTCAAATGGCCGAGAGTCCCAGATTTAAACCCAGTGGGAGTATCCCCCCAAGGAGGGACAAAGGACCCCCTGGTGATCCTCTAATCACATGAGCCAAGGTGTGAAAGCGGGTGTGGGACCTAATCAGCCAGGGTTTCGGGTGAGCTCATTGTGAAACCTGGCCCCACCTTGTCATGTGAATTCCTGAGGTCAGATGGCCCAGGATGTGAGTGGGCGTTAAGGCGTCTGGGGAGGGAACTCAAAACTGGATTATAGATGGCAGACAGTTGGTGTCATAAACCACCGCCTCTGTTCAAAGATGGTCGCTCACAGTGGACGTAAATGGCTTCTTTCACTCTTTCAAACCATCTGTCCTCTCTGTCCAAAATGTGAACATTGGCATCCTCGAAAGAGTGTCCTTTATCCTTAAGATGCAGGTGGACTGCTGAGTCTTGTCCTGTGGAGGTGGCTCTTCTATGTTGTGCCATGCGCTTGTGAAGTGGCTGTTTGGTCTCGCCAATGTAGAGGTCTGGGCATTCCTCGCTGCACTGTACAGCATACACCACGTTGTTCAGTCTGTGTTTTGGAGTTTTGTCTTTCGGGTGAACCAGTTTCTGTCTGAGTGTGTTGCTGGGTCTGAAGTACACTGGGATGTCGTGCTTGGAGAAAACTCTCCTGAGTTTCTCTGATACACCGGCTACATAGGGGATGACAACGTTGTTGTGTCTGTCTTTCTTATCCTCCCTCGCCGGTGTCTGATCTTCTTTTCTGTGCCTCTTTGCTGACTTTATGAACGCCCAGTTCGGATAACCGTGTGTGTGTGTGTGTGTGTGTGTGTGTGTGTGTGTGTGTGTGTGTGTGTGTGTGTGTGTGTGTGTGTGTGTGTGTGTGTGTTAGGAAGTCCATAAATGCAGGGTATGGCATCCCCTGGATAAAGGCGGTGATATGTGAGGCGGTCAATGATTTTGTCCTTTTCAAGGTCTTGAAGGCAGTCCATCTGCATCTTAAGGATAAAGGTCACTCTTTCGAGGATGCCAACGTTCACATTTTGGACAGAGAGGACAGATGGTTTGAAAGAGGAGTGAAAGAGGCCATCTATGTCCACTGTGAGCGACCATCTTTGAACAGAGGCGGTGGTTTACGACACCAACTGTCTGCCATCTATAATCCAGTTTTGAGTTCCCTCCCCAGACGCCTTTACGCCCACTCACATCCTGGGCCATCTGACCTCAGGAATTCTGAAAAATGAAAAAATTCTGTAAAGCTGGTACCTCAATAACTAGTCTTGTCAAGAGGTCCTTTACAATAATGTGTAGATACAACTAAATTTGTTTTTTGTGATTAAATGGGCCTGTAATGTTACATTCATGAATCACCTTTAGCTACAGGCACGGCTGGCTCCTCTGGCTGAAGCAGGTGGAGGTAAATAGAACTCTGGCCCATCTCCACCCAGTTACTGTGGCTGTAGAAGTCCTGACAGAGCAGATGTTCAAAACAGAAACATAGCCATAACATTTCACTTCATGAAATATCTCTAAGGTTAAGCTAAGCCTCCCTCTCTTATTAAAATTCAGTTCTGTGTGGCAGATTACCTGCAGTGAATGAAATAGCTGACCCAGGCTATGACGGGCACTTTGGTACTCTTTGGCCCGCACTGAGAGCACGGTGTGGGTCCAGAACCGTCGTAGCATGACTGTGGCACTTTCAATATGCTCTGAATCAAAGTGGTAAACTGGGTCAGACCTTGTGGAGCTCCGGAAGTCCGTGGCTGCATTGGATTTCACCACCTCTCCCACAGCTCTCCAAAATCCACGGCCCAGTCTGCTCTGCAGTCGTTAGACCAGGACTTTTATCATTATTTGAAAGAAATGCAATACATCTGTGTTCAAATATCACCATAGTGAGAAAGAGTTATTCAGTTAAATTTGCATACTTTCTTAAAGTGGTAATTCAAACACTTTATGAACCACTGATGCTGCGTTACTCAGTAAATCTCCTGACTGCAAACATGACCTCACCTCCTCTTTATCATGGTTTCCATGGTGTTTTTTAGTCCCCTCAGAGTCTCCAGGGTAACATTTAGAATGGCCCGCTCTGTAATGTACTGGTGAGTGTGTGAGTCCCAGGACAGAGTCAGCACTCTAGACCAAAAGTCAGGGAGGAAACCCACGCACGGTGAAGCCAGGAGAAGACGGTAAGGGAGGGTAAACAGGTGCACCTGCCTCCTCCAGATTCCTCTGTGCTGTGACATTGTGCTCTGGAGGAAAGAGTGAGCAGGTCACGTCCTACCTGCATGAAATAAAAACTAAATGTCATTTGCCTGATATCACTCTTGTTAAGCTTCATGATTATTTTTTTTTAACTGAAAGGATTTGAGCTGACCCGACTTCTATTGTTCAGTAAAGTTTTGTGCTAATTTGATCAAGCTGTGCCACTCAACCATGCGTACTATTCTGTCATCACCCGCTTCTTACCACCACCTCCGACAGCTCCTCTCAGATTTTTCTCAGCCTTGCCTGTACAGAGCCTCCTATTGTTTTGGTTTTTTTCATCTTAATTCAGATACATTCTTTGGGATTGTTCTCACAGTCTGTGCTTTCACGAGGAGAGAGTGCAACAAAGCACAAGGCCGATAAAAACAACCTGTTCCTTTTACCATGTCATGGTCTCAATTAAAACTCTCCTCCTTTCACAGGATTGATTCAAAGACAGTCATTCACTTTAACATTTCACAAAGCAAAAACTTTGGTAGTGTAGGTCAGTTTAAGCAATCGCTTGCCATTTACCAACACAACTAATCTATTTTTAACACTTTAGCCTAATACGTTAACTGACTCCAGTGCAAAAATGAGCACTAGATGAGCATGAAGTATGAGTTACTTCATGCCATACTGGTTATTTTTATTAGCTTCCACATTAGCAGACAAATGCAAATATTTCTTTAGAGCTGTAGTCAGAACCAAAGAACATGGTAAAAACAGTCTCACCTCAGTTCATCCTGTATGTCTAGCTCTGTAGATCTGTTTGATCACGCAGCACAGCATCAAGAGTACAGAGAAACGCCACAACACAGGCTTGTCAGTGGTGAAGCAAATCACAACATTTCCGTCTTTGAAACAAAATAACAAAGTCTTCACATTTGTGCGTCCTTGAGCTCGTCTCTTATTTGCTCCTCAGGGATATAGAAACCCTCCCACCCCCTACAAAAAAAACAGGACCTGAATGTTAGAGGCACTTTCTTCAGATGAGAGTTTAGGTGATACTGCATAGTCTTGGGTGTGCTTCTTAGCTTTAGGGGTGCACTGTGGAGCAAAAGATATCTCGTCATAGCTCTCCATTGCCCCTCCTTATCTCCCCATTAAAGCACGGTGCATTGATTCACCACAATAGGGCTGAATATATTACCAGTCAGGTTGTTCAACTAAGGCCTACCCCAACCCCCTCTTTGCCATGTATCACACTCTGTGTTCCTCACAAAACCAAAAAAAAAGCACTTTGCAAAGGCGTTGCAAAGAGGGGAATCAGTTGCTAGACAACTCCAAAGAGGGTGTTGAGCTTGCAGGACTGAACCGTGGTTAAGGTTATATAGAATACAGGATGTCTCTGCTTTGTGTTTTTGTTGCTGTTTTCTTATGCTGTTTTGTTTTGCCTTTTTTGGCATTTTAATTATTACAATTAATTATTACAATTGAAAGAGAAACAAGAGATGCAACGGTTGTTTTGTTGCTGTGTCTCACTCTCCTGCCCTGACAAAATAAAACACACCCAAGAGGAAATTTTAGTGTGTTATAGAAAGTGATCAGTGGGAGGCTTTGCCAAGGAGCTGCAGTTCTAATGAAGGACAGGTGCATTGTACATGGTTCCATGAAGGCACTTATAGCAAGAAAGAGGCTAAACAATTCTGCTAACTTTTGCAGTTTACCAGAAGAGTGCTGATGTTGTTGAAGGTAAGGTTACTGTTTCCTGTTCACCTGCAGTAACGTAATCTAGTTCACCACACTGACATTTCTGTCTGTCACCTAAACCAAGTGTTACAAAAGCTTCTTTCTGTACTGAACAGTACAGTTTGTGACTTATTATTTTTATAATTCATGTAACTGGAGAGTCTTCTTCACAGACAAAGTTTAATATTGGAGTTCCACAGGGTTCAGTGCTAGAACCAATTGCTTCCCTAGGCAGTATCTGTCAAAATGCATAGCATACATTTTCATTGCTATTGAGATGACACCCACTTTATCAATCCATGAATCCAGATAACACACACCAATAAGTTAAACTGCAGGAATGTCTTAAAGACATTTTTCAAATGACCTTGGCCTCCAGTAACACTGTGAGGAATCTTGGAGTCATTCTTGACCAGGATATATCCTTCAATGCACATATTAAACAAATGTGTAGGACTGCTTTCATCCATTTGCGCAGTATATCCCAAATTAGAAACATCTTGTCTCAGAACTAGTTCATGCATTTATTACTTCTAAGCTGGACTACTGTAATTCATTATCGTCAGGATGTCCTAAAAACTCCCTGAAAAGCATTCAGTTAATCCAAAACGCTGCAGCAAGAGTACTGACAGGGACTAGAAAGAGAGAGCCTATTACTCCTATACTGACTTCCCCTCTGTCAGGGACCTGGGTCTGAGCGACCCAGGGTCCATGAGCAGTTGTGGACTCATTTTATATTATGTATGTTTGCTGCGCTGTGCTGCTGTTCTTGTGTTCTCCATGCATGTGTATATATAGGCAAGTGGGTGTGTGTATGGGTGTGGCTGAGCACTGGGTTTCAGGCAGGCCTGGTGGGTGTGTCCCGTCTGGAGGCTGGCCACGCCTGAAGCGGATGAGCACACACACCTGCAGCTAATGAAGCCTCGTCGGGAGCTACTTAAGAGTGTGGCTGAGCGCTCCTTGGTGAGGAATTGTTGTGTGAGACTCTACGTCAGTCTTCTAGCATAGTTTAAAGTTCAGTGAGTGTATGCCTGCAGGAATTACGTGTTTTGATGGCTGCCTCTATTATTTCCCCCAGGAGGAGCATGAGACGAGAGAGAGCAGTGAGCACGGGGTGTAGAATATATATACGGGAAGGGCGGTGTATACGAGTCTGGCCTAAGTCTTCGGTCAGAAAGACTGCAGCAGTCCAGGAGTTTTTAGTTCACTGTCTTTAATGAAACTTCACAGAAGAACTGGTTACAGCAGGGCTTGCCATGATAAATCCAACTGTGGTACAGCCAGATATGCACTTATAATTGTGGCAGATGCAGTATTGGTGACTATAAGCATGGTTTTCTGGAAACAGAAACAGGCAATACTATAATTAGCAGGGTCAAAGATAACTAAGCAACAATCAGAACACATCATCTACTCAGACACAGCAATATTTTACAATGTCCACAAGGGGTCACCGTAAGACCAGAAGTTGGCTAAATGGCACATATATTCCCAGTTGCTAGTACCAAGGCAAGAATGTGGCAAGCTAACAACAGCTAAACTAAGCAATAAATAACAGAAAAATCCTTTAACCGCGGGATGTAATCGTTGGAGGAGATTCTGGCCACTGGTATTAACTTAGTGCAAATTAACTAAATAATTAAATAAACCTACTAACGTGATATCAGTGTACCGAGGCATAACTTTAGCTTTAACATGCACAAACAACTATAACTATTATCGTACCAGTTAACCTGTCAAAGGTAATAACACTTACAGTTTCATTAACGCACACGGAATCACACAAACTGCGTTACAACTGCCATGCTCTGTCGCTGCGCCTTTCGTCTCTCACTCCCACTCTCCCTCTGCGTGATGTGCACATGATCAATGATGCGCTCATTTGGGTGCGCTTGATTCTTGCCTCTAGCCATCCTGAGGCCGAGTCAGCAGGGAATTTGCACACGGGGAGTGCAGAGACACAGGAGCAGAGAGCACGGACTTTTTGGGAAGAAGACAGCACGGGAGTCGAGGGAACTCACAGGGATTTATTGTCATGTAAAATTTGCCTCACTGTAAATAAACACACTGCTTTCCTTGCACCAAGTCCTGCGTTTGGGTCCAATTTCCCCCACATCCCCATAGGCTCCCTGTTAAATCCAGAATTCAAAATCCTGCTCCTCACATACAAGGTCTTGAATAATCAGGCCCCATCTTATCTTAATGACCTTATAGTACCATATCACCCAATTAGAGCTCTTTGCTCTCAGACTGCAGGCCTACTTGTGGTTCCCAAAGTATTTAAATGGTAAATGGCCTGTATTTATATAGCGCTTTACTAGTCCCTAAGGACCCCAAGGCGCTTTACATATCCAGTCATCCACCCATTCACACACAGGTGATGGCAAGCTACATTGTAGCCACAGCCACCCTGGGGCGCACTGACAGAGGCGAGGCTGCCGGATACTGGCGCCACCGGGCCCTCTGACCACCACCAGTACGCAACGGGTGAAGTGTCTTGCCCAAGGACACAACGACCGAGACTGTCCAAGCCGGAGATCGAACCGTCAACCTTCCGATTATAAGGCGAACTCCCAACTCTTGAGCCACGATCGCCCCGTTCTACTATTTAAAAGTAGAATAGGAGGCAGAGTCTTCTGTGGAACCAGCTTCCAGTTTGGATTCTGGAGACAGACATTATTTAGTCTTACTTGTGAAAAATCAAACACTTTCAGAACTGTTATAAATGCTTCTTTAGCTTAATTCTAATTGTTTTACTTTCTGTTGGCAGCAATTGAAAAATAAACTCAGTGCTTTGGATGAAATGAGCTCCATTCCTTTAATTATTGACTTTGCATGTCGTCTGTTCATAGTGTCGTGCAAACTATGTAACACATTTATGAACACTCTCTTCTAAATTTAAGAACTGACTACTTGAAAAAAAAAAAGTTCATATCTCTAACCTAAAGTTGAACAATTTACTCTTTGTTTAGGTCTTGGCAGGCTGATTTCAAGAAAATGAACGATAGCTGTCTACTTTTTTTTTTTTTTTTTTTTCAAAAATACTTACAAAATATTACAACAAACTTGCAATGTCAGCATAGATTTAATATCTACAGCATCTACCTATACACTCCACTTCAGTACACTTCAGAACTTCTTTCAATATCTACGACCTGTGCTATTGATATGGCTTAAGCCAATCACCTTGTACATGTGAATGGTTGTATTCACAAGATGAAAGTGAACAAAACAAAAAAAATTCTATCATAGAAACTGAGATCCCTTCCTTTGAGCATAAAAAGAAGGTTTCTGGAGGGTTTAAACCCCTACATCCTGAAAGATTTGCCTGGGGTGCAAAACTACATTCATAACATTGTAGTATATGGACACTCCAAGAAGGCCCATGATCCACACATGTAGGCAGACCTCAAACGCCTCCAGATAAATGCAAAAGAAAACTATCTTCAACCAACCCAGCATTCCATTTCTGATAGATGTGATTTCCAGAGATAGCCTGTGTTCCAAGTTTTTGCCTGACTATACAACAGTGATGAGGCATTCTGGGAAATAATGCACAGACTGAAAAGCAGTGGAATTTGATGGCAGAA
This sequence comes from Oreochromis aureus, assembly GCF_013358895.1. NCBI lineage: Eukaryota > Metazoa > Chordata > Actinopteri > Cichliformes > Cichlidae > Oreochromis > Oreochromis aureus. The sequence goes on along the minus strand of NC_052955.1, from coordinate 23,937,930 downwards.
GAAAGCTTCAGGGAGACTAAAACCTAGGTGCTAGGTTACTGGAAAACCTAGCACTTGTGATTTATAACCCTGGATTACATACCTTCGTTACCACAGATTTCTTAGACTGAGACACTATCCTAGCTCAGATTCAGAAAAACAACATTGAATGCGTAATTGCATTTGTATCCTGCATCCTGTCACCAACTGAGAGAAAATTCTCCATAATCGAAAAGTACAGATTGGCTTGTGTCTGGTGTGTGGAGCAGTGGAGAACCTGTGCATGAGATAAAGTTCAGGTAAGCAAACACATGGGAAAGGGAGAGCCGAGGTTCTCGACCACCACTTTGGTCCATCAGCAGACAGGGCCCAAGCACATTCAACCTCAGTGACAAGAAACATTGGAAGATAGAAAGACTTTCTCCCTGTTCACAGTGGTCTGAAGGATCACCGCAGAATGACTTTTAAGAGTGAGCAGGCAAGCTTCGCCTAGCAGGTAACAGAAAGAGAGTCACCTTCCTGTTTGGTGTAAACATTGTGTGATAAAGTATCCCTCACATGGAGGATTAAAAAAATGTAAATGGTGTAGGTGGGTCTCTTCACTTAAAAATGAAAATAAATGAATGAAAAATGTATCAAGAAAAAGAAGGCTAAAGCTAAGTTTTACCTTTATAACTTCAGCTGACTGCATTATATTTTGTTTTTAAACTTTCTATTATTTTGACATAGGCTTAATAAACCTGAGGTGTATTGTGCGAAAGAGATTTTTATCCAGAGTTTGCTGATTCCAAGTGCTTTGCAGAAACACAGACATGCTATTTAGCTGGTAAATGGTACAAGAACTTACACGTGTTCAGCTAAACCATTATGTGAGGCAGGCAAGAGTTGGCTTTTATCGCTGCAGCTTTTTCATAAGGAGAAAATGTCTTTTAGGTAATGGAGACGTTGGCCACCAGGCGGCAGGCAAAATGAGTGTGGAGACATAACAGGAGGGTTAAAGCGCTGGCTGTTTATAAACTGCGTTTGAAGATGTATTAAGAACACTGTATAAAAACTCTTTAAGAATTTAATCTTAAATGCAGATGTTTGTATTTCAAAATGCTTGTCTTGTATGGTGCTCTTTGGTCTTCAAATACTAGATCAGACTATTTTAACAACTGTGGCGGAAGTGCTATACATTCCTAAAGTAAGTAATGTACAATAATAATAATAATAATAAAAAAAAAATTTAAGGTCCACCCACTCGACTCTGACGGGATCTCACTGAAGGGCTCCCACGGATACAGGAAAGTTTCAGTTCGGTATAGAAAACTGGCGTGGGGGCATTTAAGCCACATTTCACACACTGAAGAACGAAAGTACTTTGAGGAGACATCTATCTTTCTTTTCAAAGGTAGGCATTTCTCTGAAAACCATTCCTGCACACGGAACGCGTTGCGTGTGTTTTGCGGAAAATTCTGAAAAAATGAAAAAACGGGCTGTAAAAAAATAATACAAATAAAAACTGAAAAACAGCTTTGATCTGTGATCACCCTGCCTTCACATGACTTATTCTCAAATATTCACCTGCTCTGCTGGTTTTGATCAGTGTGTGTTTTGATCACGTGGAGGAACTATGTGATGGCATGAAGACATCATCTTGACCAAATGATGTTGTTCTAACACATTTTAAAAAAAGATTTTTATGTCATCGGTACTGACATCTTAAGGATTTTTAACAGCAGTCTTAGTTCAGGTGTTGTGCCACCCTGTTTCAAACATGCTGTTGTACAGCCTATACTTAAAAAAAATGATCTTGAATGCTCTGTCCTCTTAAATTTCAGGCCTATTTCAAAGCTTCCTTTCCTGTCAAATTTTTTGAAAAAGATTGTATTCGTTTAGCTCCAATCTTTTTTTAAATGGACACGGTGTTCTTGAGAGGTTTCAGTCTGGTTTTAAAGCTCTTGGCAGCACTGAAACTGTACTTTAAAAAGTTTTTAAGGATCTCTTATTAGCCACTGACTCGGCTGTGCTTTTGCTTTTGAATCTAACAGCTGCCTTTAATACTGTTGACCACAGCATCTTGATCTCACGATTGGAGCATTGCAGCATCAAGGGCGTTCAATTAGAGTGGTTCAGGTCATACCTATCTGACAGGACTTTCTCTGTGAGCTTTGGAGATTTTATCTCTTCCTCAGCTCCCTGTAACCCACATAATTTCCTTAGGGATTAATAAAGTATTCTGATTCTCATTCTGATTACTTGTGGTGTTACCCAGGGCCAATTTTATTCTCTATTTATATGCTGCCTCGAGGTCTAATTTTTAGAAAATAAAACATTTGTTTCCATTCATGCGCTGATGACACTCGGATCTGCCCCACTTCAGTGTGTGGGTGAAGTTAAAGCCTGGATGGCCCCTAAATTCCTTAACTTTAATGAGAACAAAACCAAAATGATAATTTTTGGACCAAGTGGCAATCCCAGCACCTCTGATTTTAACCTGCACAGTCTTGAGCCTTTTATTAAGTTATTAAGTTATTAATTTGGGGGTTATATTTGACAGCAATTTTACCTTTGAAAAACAGATTAGCTCAGTTGTACAGCGGTCTATTTTCAAACTGAGGCTTTTATCTAAGGTAAAATCATTTTTATCTTTTAAAAACTTTGAACAGGATGCAGGGGTTTTCAAGATGGCGGCTTGAAGTAAGGTTGTACCAGAGAGTGCTAGCACGCCAGTTCACTGATTTTACACTGATAACCCGCAGTTAAAGCTGCAACACGGATACTAACTATTTGTAAGTCTGGGATGAGCATCAGCAACTACTTTTTGAAACAGTCCGACAACATGCCGCGAAGGAAAGCTGCAGTGTCTGACGCCGCAGAGGGCTCCAACCTACCTACAGAGCGGAGAAGCTAACGAGGGGACGAGTATGGGAGCTGACGCGGAGTTGGTTATTAGATCGGAACCAGCGATCCGCAAGGTGATTCGGGAAGTAACTGCGAACCTCACTAAAGTTATTGAAGATAAACTTGGACCAGTCTCTCTGCTTTTACAAGCGCAAGGAAAGCAGCTGGAGCACCATGAGGCAAGGATAAAGAACAGAGGCCCCGATCTCGGTTTTGGAGGACACCACCAATCCAGCGCTGGATAAGTTCCAGTCGCTGGAGAAACGGGTAAAGGAGCTCGCGGAGTGCGTTGATGATTTGGAAAATAGAGGGAGGAGGAAAAATATCAGTATCATCGGTCTCCCGGAGTGCGCAGAAGGTAGCAATCCTATCAGTTTTTTTGAGTCCTGGCTGCCTGAGCTTCTCAATATCAAAACAAAAGCTGGTCGAGTTAAAGTGGAAAGAGCGCACCGCACAGTAGCGCAAGCCCCGTCCTCTGGACAGAGAGCGCGTCCTGTATTGGTGAGGTTGCACAATTATCAAGACAAACAGCGGACCATGAACGCAGCATGGGCGATGAGTAGGAATAACCAGCCCTTGAAGCACGGGAACGCCACAGTGATGATTTTCCAGGATTACTCAACCGCGGTTGTACATAAACGGAAAAGTTTTGACGAGGTAAAGAAGCGCCTTAGGTCCATTGGAGCTGACTATAGGCAGATTTACTCCGCTTTGCTTAAGGTGACCCATCGCGGATCCACTAAAATCTTCAGAGATGCAGTGGAGGTAGAATGCTTCATCGAGTCGCTGGACTTAACCCCTGTGGCTGATGACGAGTGAGAGCTGATTTCTCTTCCTGTTTTTCAGACGTTACATACATGGAGCTCCACTATCATTACCGTTCGCTTTGAGGTCGACTAGAATCATTCTGCGGAACATTTGTGGTATGTTGTGAGCGTTGCTAGAACTCCTGGGGTGTTTTTTTTTTCTCTTTTTTCTTTTGGGCAGGGAAGTATCTTCTGCTGTTAGGAAACCTCTACACTCGAGCTCCTCCATTTCAGGAGGGGAACAGTGGGTTCTTCTTATTTTTGTTTTGGTAATGTTTAGTATTGTTTGTTTAGCTTGGTATTTGTTTACCTGTTTTGTTTTGGCCCGGCTCTGTTTTTATGTTTACCTGAATTACTGTCATTATTTAATCTTAGGAAGATGTGTAGAATACTCCAGACCCTATCTGAATAATAAAAGACCAGCATGTCAACAGTGAACATATGCACCTGGAATGTGAATGGTATCCATACGCCTGTTAAGCGAAGAAAGGTCTTGAATTATCTCAGGAGTGAGCAAGTCCACATTGCTTTATTACAGGAGACGCATTTGAACCCTGTGGAACATGCTAAACTAGCGCAGGGGGGATTTGGGCAAGTTTTTTTTTTTCATCCTTTACATCAAGGAGCAGTGGTACAGTTATATTAATTAGGAAAAACCTACCATTCACACCTCTTGATTGTATAAGGGATACTGAGGGCCGTTTTGTTATAGTGAAAGGTGATTTATACGGAGAGGAAATTGCCATTATGAATATTTACTGTCCCCCTGGTCACCCGGGAGACTTTTTGATTACAGCCTTCACAAAATTTGTGGACTTAAATGTTAAAAACTCATTCATTGGAGGGGACTTTAACTGTCATTTTAATCCAATTTTGGATAAATCTCCTCAGGGTAAACTCTCTCTTTCACCTCAAGCCAAGACCCTCGTTACCTTATGTAGGGAACTGGATTATGTCGACGTGTGGAGGGCACAGCATCCTGCAAATAAGGAATTTACCTTTTTCTCTAAAGTACATACTTGTTATACAAGAATTGACTACTTCTTTGTCCCAAACCTTATTTTGCCATCAGTTACGTTTAGCTCAATTGGTAATATAGTTATATCAGACCATGCAGCAGTTTTCCTTCATTGTAATGTCAGGAATCCGGCCCCCCAGGATAGACATTGGCACTTTGACACCTCTATTCAGTACGATCTTGGATTGACAGGCTACCTCACAGAGGAACTTGGACAGTTCTTGTTAATTAATACACCCTCCACAGATAACCCGTCGCTACTCTGGGAGACATTAAAGGCCTACTCAAGAGGTCTCATCATTTCACATACTAAAGGGAAAAAGCGTAGACAAGCAGAGCAAAGGAAGGTTTTGGAATCCAAGCTAAAACACACAGAAGGCGATTATCTTAAAAAACCTTCTAAGGGCAAACTCACAGAAATTTATGCTCTACGTTCGGCATTAGACTGTCTACTGACGAAAGATGCAGTGACTAAAATTAGATTTGCTAAGCAAAAGTTATATGAACATGGTGAAAAACCTGGGAAATACTTAGCCTACTTGACTAAGAAGAAATCAGACTCTCAGAATATCATTTCAATCCGAGATGTACATGGTAAACAGTTTTTTGACAACATCAGTATTAATAATATATTTAGAAAAATCTATGAAGACCTTTATGAACCGCAAATTCAGACAAATACAGCAGACCTATTAGATGTATTTTTTGCCCCTCTTAATCTTCCCAGGGTGTCTGAAGACCAGAACCTCAAATTGGATTTTCCCATATCGAAACAGGAAGTATTAGATGCCATTAAAGAGCTGAAGGCTGGCAAAGTAGCGGGACCAGACGGACTATGTGCCGAGTTTTATAAAGAATTCAGAGAAATTTTAGCTGGCCCGCTGTTGAATATGTACAATGACTCCTTTAAAAAGGGTCTCTTGCCCAATTCTCTAAGGCACAGGTGTCGAACTCCAGGCCTCGAGGGCCGGTGTCCTGCAGGTTTTAGATGTGTCCTTGATCCAACACAGCTGATACAAATTGCTAAATGACCTCCTCAGCATGTCTTGAAGTTCTCCAGAGGTCTGGTAATGAACTAATGATGTGATTCAGGTGTGTTGACCAAGGGTGAGATCTAAAACCTGCAGGACACCGGCCCTCGAGGCCTGGAGTTTGACACCTGTGCTCTAAGGGAAGCCAATATATGTCTTATACTTAAAAAGGGTAAGCTACCTGAAAATTGTGCCCCCTACAGGCCAATCTCTTTGTTGAATGTGGATCTGAAAATCCTCTCCAAGATATTAGCAAAACGTTTGGAACTTTTACTCCCCTCGCTTATTAATGAGAACCAAACGGGTTTCATTAAAGGGCGCAATTCATATAATAACATGCGTAGGTTGTTGAATATGATCCAGCTCTTCCAACAAAAATCTCTACCTGGGGTGGTAATTTCCCTTGATGCCGAGAAGGCATTTGACCGTGTTGAATGGTCGTACCTGTTTTTTGCACTACACCAATTCGGTTTCAGTAGAAACTTTATAAACTGGATTAAGCTACTTTATAACAATCCCTGCTCTGCAGTCCTGACAAACGGGGTGCGGTCCTCCAACTTCCGGATACAGAGGGGAACCAGACAAGGCTGCCCTCTCTCCCTTTTGCTCTTTGCCTTAGCCATAGAACCATTGGCAGAAGCAGTACGAGTTCAGGCGGATATACATGGTCTATCTGTAGGACAAAGACAGCATAAGATTATTCTGTATGCTGTACTTGTTGTGCTGACTCAGCCGGAAACATCAATCCCCTCTCTGGTTGAAACTATTAATAAGTTTAGTGAAATCTCAGGCTATAAAATTAATTATAATAAATCAGAAGCGATGCCATTGGGCAGTCTGAAACAAAAACCACGGGCCCCTTCTCCATTTCCCTTCACTTGGTCCCCACAGGGCTTTACGTATCTAGGAATTAGGGTCACGCCCGCCTTTGAACAGATGTATAAAAGTAACTTTACCCCCCTATTTGAGCAGGTCAAACTAGATCTGGAGAGATGGAAGTCCTTACCATTATCCTGGCTCGGTCGTATCGCTCTTCTGAAAATGAACATTCTACCCAGGCTACTTTACCCAATACAGATGGTTCCGACTCTTTTCCCACATAAAATTATTCAAACTCTAAATGGTTGGTTTAGCTCCTTTGTTTGGGCAGGGAGGAAACCTCGTCTTAAAATATCCAGGTTATGTCTTCCATCCTCAAAAGGGGGCCTTGATCTCCCAGATATAAGGAAGTATCAGCTGAGCACTCATATGCGTATAGCTGCCGACTGGGTACAACAGCCTTCTCCTGTCTGGTTGGATATTGAGTGCTCTATGTCTAACTTCCCTCTGAAAAGTTTGCTTTTTGTGGGGAAACTTAAGACCTTAACGACGCTCTGTAGCAACCCACTCACATTAGCTACTGTTAAAGCTTGGCGAATGGTTCAAAAACTAGAAGGAAGGTCTCACTTAACATCTCTTTTCACTCCCCTATCCGATTATCCTCTTTTTTTGCCTGGGACGACTGACCCTGGCTTTCGGAAATGGGCTGCGAATGGTATTTCTACCTTTTCTGACATAATGGACGGGTCTAATCTTATGTCCTTTAACCAGCTAATCAATAAATACAACATTCATAGGCATGACCTTTTTAGATATTTACAAGTGAGGGACCATATACAAAGGGCTACAACGATACTCACTAATCAGACCGTCTCTAAATGTGAAAAGCAGATATTTCAGCCAAATCTTAGAACTTCTATAAAAATTTGCTATGGCCTGTTAATAAAATTTGGGGTCACTGACACAACCTATTTGAAGAGGACTTGGGAAAAAGAATTACATATAGGGATCAGTGACGAGGTATGGGACGAAGTCTGGGAGAATGCTAAATCTCTGAGCGTCTGTAATAAAGTAAAGGCAATCCAACTTAAAATCCTACACAGAGTTCACATATCACCTTCTCAACGCCATAAATACAATTCAGACCTTTCTCCGCTGTGCCCTAAATGTAAAATAGAGGTGGGCAACCTAACGCACTGTCTATGGTCCTGCCGGAAAATACAACAATTCTGGTTTCTCATAAAGCGCGAACTGGATAAGATCTTCACCACTGACACTGAATGTAATCCACTGTGCATGCTACTTGGAGTGGTAAATGACAAAATCAGGGGGAAGTTTGGAAATCAGCTCTATGCGCTGTTAACATTCTGTGCAAGGAAATGTGTCATGCAGATGAAACCAGGAGATGTCCTTACTGAATCATCAGAGCTGAACAGGTGATGGAGAAACAGGTTTACCTTTTAGGTGACATGAATGAGTTGAAGGGAAGTTATGAACTGTTTCTGAGAGACAAATAACACCAGGATCCTTTTCTATGTAGCTGACAGCTGGTAACTGTGCAGGGGCGGGTCTAGCAAAGTGTTGCCAGGGGTCCATGTAGGGCATTAACAGGGAAAGGGGGGCACAAGGAAATACTTTTCTTTATTATTCTCATTTAAAATGTCTCGCTTTTAAAAAAATAATTATCTGAGTCTTACAACAAACAATTGATAGATTGATACATATATACCATCAGAACAGCGTTTATTTTCATTCAAAGGCTTTATGATTTTTCCTATAATGGTGGGCCGGTCTCTAGTCAAGATGCCCGGGACGATTTTTTTTAACCCAGTCCAGCTCTGTATGCAGCTCATCTGCAGTCTGGTGTTACCTACATCTTCCTGTTCAGAAGGCAGAATTTCCGAGTTCTGAGTACAATTGAAAGCACCACGACTGCAGTTTTGTGTTGGATGTAAAATGAGGCTAGAATCATGGCGGCGGTCAACGACGGTCCAGGCGTGGGATTTCTCGTGGAAATGTGCACATTATTTTTCCTTTCTATTGGTAGGTGGCACAGTGCACTTGTGGCAAGTAAGCAAGCTAGAAGACTGGCAATCTTGCGTGTATTTTGTTTGATAGGTACCATGTCAGAAATAATCCTCTGTCCACTTAGTGCTGTGTTTCATATGATATCAAATTGCAGCAGCATTTTCTGTGTCATTCTGTAACACAAACATATGTGTTCCTCTCCATCGGCCCATAACAGCAGTTGTGGCATCGGTTGCAAAGGCAGATAACATTATTGTGGAGGAATTTTGGTCCACTTTTTCTTACAAAATTGCCTCAGTTCATTGACATTTGCAGACGTTTGTTTATGAACAGTTGTCTTGAATTCTTGCTAGAGTAATTGGTGTTTGTGCTGCTCTGCTGTTTGGTTTTCTCCAAATGTGCCGCTCTCCACTTTGGTCTCATCTGTGCAAAAACAATTCTCAAGAAGTCTTGTAGATTGTTCAGATCTAACTTTGTAAACGTTTCTTAGAGAGAGAGGGCATTCACCTGGTAACACCTCCAAACTAGCCAAACACAAACTTGTTCACTGTTTTAGTAACTGAGCTGCCTTTAACTTTAAAATTGAACATGCTAACCAAGGCCTCATTATTTTTATATTTTTGCAAAATAATGAAGAAAGAACAAACGTCCAAATGAAGTGATATTTTTCTTTGCAGCTTCAGTATCCAGAATCACTATGATGCAGCTCAAATGGGTACAGAAGTGGAAAAATGTAAAGGAAAATAAAGAAAGTGACATTACATTCGGCTCCAAATCGTAGGTGTTACAAAGACTTTGGTATCAGATGACCTTTTGTATCAGTTGAGTGTGAACTACTGCAGAAGTTCTCTGATGGTCTCTAGCTCAGTTTCCCTCTTTTGGTTCTCTAAATTTTCAAGATTAGGCTGGCACAGATGATGGAAACGCTACAAAATGGAGAAAATTATTTGGTCTTAATTTAAAAGTTTCATAGCAATTCTAAAAAAGCTATTATTATTATCATGATTTCTATTATGTTAAAAATAACCCAGTAAACATGAAACCCATACATTTTTGTGTAACTATATATTTAATGTTAAAACACAGTCATCCCACCTGACTTAGAGTCCCAGTCCCAGTGCCCAGCTTATACAGGGCCCATCCTGGAACAAGCAGGATGGAGGAGAGAGCCAGTACCCACCCCAGCACATATGCCCAGGATGGGTAGACGTACCACCGATTAAAAGTCAGAGGCTGGTACTCGATTAAAGAACATATAAAAGAGCCCTGAGAAATGAAAAGGAGATGGTTTAGTTGGTAAAGAATTGAGTGTTGACATCTTGACACTTAAAGCCCAACTCACCAGTGAGACCAGTGGTGTGAGGTAGAGCCAGCAGAGTTTAAAGAAGTAATTGGCTCGTGTTCCTGTCATGTCCTTTATTATGTCATACAACTTATCTACCCCTTAATAGGAGAAGAAACAAAATTAACAACATATAAAGATCACACATGGTGTCAATGGAACGCCAAGGATGTATTTTTTTCACATAAAGGTCAAATGACAGCCAAAGGAGTCATAATCAGTCATGTAAAGACTCCATTATAATGTCCTCACAAGTGTCCTAAATCTGAGAAAATTTCCCTGATCGTGTCATCGTCACGACATCATTAGTGTGAGATATAAAAGCAAGAGCACACCTACCAAATATCCAACCCAGTGCCAGAGTTTCAAACACACATAGGAAGAGGAGGCAGGCTCCATTGCAAGCATAGTAGTCAAACAACTGGAACACAAACATCCCTCCCTGGAGACAATGACACAGATATTTATTTCGCATGCATTTATTTTTCTCACTAAAATCAGAAAATTAGTATATGTAATGTTTAATATTTTCTTTCAGACTCAAGCACACATTTCCAAAACATGTTTTGGCAGTGATACATTACATACAGACCTCAGTAACCATGACAAGCTGAGAGAAGAAGCATATTAGGCAGAAGAGAAGGAGAAAAATCTCCCTTCGACCGGCCCTGCGCAACACTTTGGGAAACATATCAGTGAAGGACGTCATCAACACCTCCATGTTAACAAACTGCGCAGAGAATGGACAAAATAATGAGTACATTTCAAAGCATAAATGCAATGTTCCAAAGTTGTGTGTGTCTTACTTGTGAATCCAGACCCAAGAGAATGAGCATAACAAAGAAACAGATGGACCACAGTTGAGGCAGGGGCATCATGGCTACAGCCTGAGGGTATGCAATGAACGCCAGGCCTGGACCTGAAACACAACATGATGGAACACTAAGCTCCTTCTACACAAAACATGCCAGCCAGTGTCGAATGTTTGTGTTTTAGTTTGTACAGTTTGTGGTGTGTAATGGAATAAATATGGCAGCAGGAATGCAGAAAATTGAACAATCAACTGTGCCTGCTCATATTTAAAGGGAAAAATCAAATGACACCAGGTTTTCACCACTAATCATGTGTTTGACTGTGATGGCACAATGGCACTGACTGATTTAGCCCACATAATATAGTCTGCCTATTGGAACTCAAAGGACGCTGACATCTGATTAGTATTGTAGTTTGTTTCCACAGCTGTAAAAATAATTTCATGCCAGTGAGACCTAAGTCTTAATTTCAAATTAAGCATCACAAAATGTAAACTTAGTGACTCAAACATTTAACAAAGCATTCTGTTTTTCTGTAGAAATGTGAATATTACAGAAAAAACAATCCTTCTGTTCCACATTTCTCCTCTTCTTCCACAACCCCCCAATTCCTATAATCAAGATAACAAGGAAACTTTCACACAATGTTTGGATGCCTATTTTCTTATTGAGATATAGTAAATTTTGAATTTTTAATGGCAAAAGTGCTTTGTTGTTCTTCTTCCAATCCTGGAAACAAGTTCCCATAGATTAGGTATAAACTTACTACTGAGAAATTAACTTTTGTAAATGAAAAATGCTGAAATCATTCAAAAAATACTGTTCTTGAAAATCAAGCCTAACAATTAAACAGAGGCCTGAAAAATTTAAAATCTTTAATCTTCTGTTACCAAGTCTGTGACCAGTTGAGACATGCTGCCATAATATTGTTATGTAAGATTGAGTCCATTTATAGATCACTGTTATGTCATATTTATGGGTCCAGGAGAATGTGGCTGCATGTTTGTGATATATACCTGACTCGGCCACTTCTGCAATGGGAACGCCTTGCTCATGAGCCATGAATCCCAGCACTGAGAAGACAGCAAAACCAGCTACAACACTGGTACCACTGTTCAGCAAACACAGCATCAGAGAGTCTCTACAGATCACAAAAACAAAGTGCAGTCACTGCATGTGGCAAAATATGAGGATTGAAATATTTATTTAAAATTAAGCTTAAATAACTATTGATCATCATGTACTTATAGCAGTTGTTGTTGTATTTGTTGTAGCTTCCCAGCACAGTTAGGGAACCCAAACCGATACTGTAGGAGAAGAAGATCTGACTCACAGCCTCCATCCACACCTGTTCCAACAAAGCAACAGTATTACACTTGTCCACCTGTATTAGACACTGTTTTAGATTTGAGCTCGTACCTGAGGGTCCATTAGTCGTGAGGGTTCAGGCAGAAGATAAAACATCACTCCTTCTAATGCTCCGGGAAGAGAGAGGCCACGAATCAGCAGAATTAACAACATCACATAGGGGAAGGTAGCTGTGACATATACCACCTGTGGAAAAAAAACATTTCAGAGCATTTAAGTGTTTACTCGATATGTACTATGTATATGTACTGTATATATAGCTACACTGAGGAAAAATAATTACTTGATCCCCAGCTGATTTTGTAAGTTTCATTGCTTATAAAACAGTGAACAGTCTCTAACTTTTGTGGTAATTTAATTTTAATGGAGAACACATTAAATAAAAGTTATAAACTGATTTGTCATTGAGAAAAACCATGTCATGTCATTGAGTGAAATAAGTACTTGAGCCCTTACAACCTAGCCAGAATTCTGGTTCCCATAGATTGGCTGATGACACAGTTTCCCCTGTGTCGTTATGTCTATTTTTCCTGTGTGTTGCCCTGAGTTTAGTTTCTCACATTTTAGATTAGTTATTGGCTTTTGGGTTTTCTTACTTTTGTACCTTTGTGTTTTTCGCCTTTTGTTATTAAGTTCCTGTTTCCCTCTGTCGTCTGCACCGGGGTCCTCACATTGCCACACACGATCTGCACCCACAGATCGTTGACAACAGTTTTCTATATTTTCTCCACAAAATATAGAAAATCTGTGGAGGTAGCTAACACTTCAAGTTAAATACTTATTTCATTCAGTGACATGCAAATCAATTAATAACATACCTTTTATGTCATATTCTGCCTCACTCCATTGAAATTAATCTACCATTAAAATTAGAGACTCATTAGAGAGTCATGTAAGTAGACAAATTTACAACTTCTACAGGGGATCAAATAATTATTCCACCCCACTGAATTTACCACAGTTTTACAGCCTGCACAACTACCTTTCCTGTAGATCTGACTCCTTTCCAGACACAAAAGTAGCAGACGATCCACATAGCAATGAGGCACAACAGCACCTCCCACTGGATGCTGCCTATTTCCTCAATGCCCCCTGAGATCATCAGCACTCGTCGTCTAGAAGTAAATTAAATGTAGAAGGTTAAAAAAATAGATAGATAGATAGATAGATAGATAGATGGAGATATATATAGCTGCAAAAGGTACAAAATGTTTTATTGGGCTTTAAATAACTTGGTATGTAGGCTTTTTTAGTCCATCTACATAGACATACTCCCAAAATTCGGTGGCTGCAGAGGTCGAGTTTGTCTGGTTGGTCCAGTGGACGGTGTTATTTTGTGTTGAAAAGTCTACACAGCCCTCTGAGAGGAGAGTGTCAAAGTGCCAAAGTGTCAAAACATTAAAGTTCAAATACTTAAACATACTTCAACAATTTTTATTGGAAATTGGAAACAATCTTTGCATTTACCTGTGTTCCAGTAGTTGTTGCAGGAGGCCCAAGGAAGCTGAGAGCTGAAGGAGAACACGAGGTGAGAGCAAAGCCCAGGACAGAATAATGATGTAGGTCATACAGTTATAGAAGAGGATTAGCTGTCCACCAAAGCCAATCCCTGAAAGGCATTTACAGGTAATGATGACAAAAATCTCCATTTATCAATTACTCAGACTCTTTGTTGTTTTAGGGTTACTAAACAGTTTTGCCTTGAGGTCTGTGACTGTGGTGGCTATTTGAGTGAACTCATTGTCATGTTCAAGAAACCAGTTTAAGATGATTTTGTGATATAACAGGATAATATGACATTATCCTGCTCAAAGTAGCCATGGTCAGCAGCAATACTTAGGTAGGCTCTGGCCTTTAAACAATGTGCAGTTAGTACTAAGGGGCACACGGTGTACCAAGAAAATTTCCACCACATTACACAACCATCACCACCACCACCAGCCTGACCCACTCATCCAAGGCAGTGTGGACTCATGCTTCTATGCCAAACCTACTATCAGACAAAAGGTTTGCTCTCTTCTCCAGTTTTTGTGAGCTTCTGTGAATCACAGTCTCAGTTTCCTGTTCTTATCTGAGTGGCACCTGGTGTGATTACAGCTGAAGCCCATCTCCTTCAAGGTTGTTGTGCATTGAGAGATCCTATTTTTCCTTGGATATACGTGTAGAATTCAGTTTTGGGATAGTCCAGCACCTGTTATTCATGGTCAGAAGAATCCTTTGAAAATAAATAAATAATGAGTGCCACAAACACAGTTTTTATACATTAGCTGGGTAGCTCTCTGCAGTAAAGGGGACAAATAAATGTCAATATTTAATAAAATTGAGTATTTCTAATTTGAACATCATGGGAGATATTTGAGATAATGTAAAAAGTCAACCACATGCATAATATTAGCCTAAAAATGTTCAATTTAAATGCATAGATATTATATCTTATTCCTTTAAAACTGCCTAAATCACTGCTTGCAAAACACAATGTTGCCAGTAATTGTTTGCTCTCAGTTAAGGCTTGAACTCTTAACTTGAGGATTGATAAGTACAGAACTGGCTTAACTTTAAATACTTATTAACTTGTTCACTACAGTTGTGCAAGACTGTGAATAAATGGCCATTGAAGAGAAGGATAACATGATGTTTTCTTGTTATTATAGATGCCTGAACAGCTTACCTTCTGCTAGTGGGCAAAGCTTCCTCCAGCAGGTAATGCCACCCTCCTGGGTGAACTGCCCTATAGTTGTCTCCAGCAGGAACACGGGTACACCACAGGTTACAGCAAATGCCAGATATGGCACCAGGAATGCACCTGAATTAAAAACATACACAGCAAACATATCTGTTGTGCAGCTTCTGAGTAACAAGCTTACTCAATTAAATATGGACCTGGTATATGCTTTTAAAACAAAACATATATCAGTTGTTTAAACATACTACCAGAATTAAGACAACATATTGGGAAGTTATTAAATGAACTGTTTACTAATTAATTATTTGATTAGTACTTTTACTACTACTACTACTTTGTACTAGAACTTTACTTCATTTGTGAAAGTTGATTTCACAATTAAAACTACAATTTTTATAAATTAATAATATTGTTTTCTCTTTTTTTTATTATAATGATCCTGTTGCAAGTAAACAAGCTGCCTGAGGACTGGATACTATTGAATTCAATGGAGCAGAGTCTCTACTTTGGATGCTGGCATCAGATTTGAGGGAATCAAGGTGCTGCAAAATCCAAAATACTTCAAACAGATGGAGAGCCCTGCTTGGCCTCACCTACAGTTGTCACCTCAAGTGATAAAATTAACATTTCCCAGAGTACCAGTGGAGTTTGAAGTCACACTTTCAGTCTCATTTCAGAGACTGTGAACTAGCAATTTATTTTGCTCATGCTTTGCACAATCAATATAATCCTACAAGATTAACACACATTTTGGTTAGTTAATGTAAAATAAATATATTAAATGAATTAAACATAAGTGTTAGGAATGCCTACCCCCTCCATTTTTGTAACAGAGGTAGGGAAACCTCCACACGTTCCCCACGCCGACAATATTTCCTGCCACAGCAAGGAGAAATTCGACCTTATTTCCCCAGTGTCCTCGCTCCTCCACCTCTGGCTGTGTGTCTCTCTGTGTAGATTTTCTTTTCATCATTTCCAAAAGTTCAGGGTGCGGACAATGATGCCTCTGCGCTTGGTGCTCTAATCATCACTGCCTTTATATTCTCTGCCAATTCTGTGTTGAGGAATGAGTTAATAAGTTTTCAGTAGAAACATTAATTAATTCCAGGAAAACAACTGGGTGAAAAAAACAAAAAAATGTTTCAATATTTAAAAGCTTTCACTTTTAACTTGTTGGGGTCTATGTTTATCAAGATGCATCTCAGATATAGGAGGGGTTAAAATTTAGTTGTGCTGTGTCGCTATGTCACAACTGCCGTTCGTTAAGCTATACTTGCCAGTCTTTTGTGTTGGTCAAAGTAAAAGTTTGAAGGAAACCATCATGAGCATATTGCGAGTAAAAATCTTGGGGTTGGAGCAGAAGAGGAGGTGCACTTAAAAGGGGGGTCTCAAGTCTCTAATTTGACTGTGAGGTTGTGTTGGTGGTTGCAGTAGCTTCTGTTGGTTCTCTAAGGCTGGCAATGAAGGTAGAGAGAGCCAAATTTCAAATAAATAACTGAGTAGCAGGGTTTAGCAAGGGTCGTAGGAAAGTACTTAAATGTTTAATTTTAGTTTAAATATTTAAGTTAAAATCCTACAGTTGAAGCACAAAGGAAGGTTTCTCAGATTTTTCAATTAAATATAAACAAGGTGCATGACTCTGCAAAATTCTTTGTTTCCAACTTTCTTACCTTTGCCAGATTGTATTCGAGGTCTAAAGACACTGAGAGTGTTCAATACTTGCTTTGTCTAGATAAATGGACCTCAGAGGAGAAAAGTGAAGACCCATCAGTCAATTCTTATTATGGGCTACTCTTTAATATTACTCTGATTAGTGGTATACATACACTGCTTCCTAAATTTGTCAGGTGTCTGCATGATATCATAGTAAAACAACTTTTTCAATCTGTTAAGAAATGCTTTTTCATCTTTAACATTAAACGATGGTTTGTGAAAACAATACAGAGTTATTTACCCATTGCTTTGTTTCTACTTTTTCTTTTATTTAAGATTGGAAAAGTTGCGAATACGTGTGCGTGAATGATAAGTGAGTATTAACCTGTGTTTCATTTTCAAACAAATTTCCCACGTGTGGGACTAATAAAGGTTATCTTATCTTATCTTATCTTATCTTATTGTGTTGATACTGTAATATGTTCACTATTTAGGAGCCAATGTAGTTCATAGGCCACGCATGCAACGCGTGAGTTCACCCTCATTCCATATGCTAATTGATCTTAGTTAGCTTATCCTGATTTAGTTTTAGTTGTACGGTCTCTCATATGTCCATAACTTCATTGCTGTGTTATCAGAGCTTCTCTGTATGTATGTGGTGCAAGTGGTTGTTTACTTTATAATACGGAGTTTGTAGCGGACAATTTGTTATGAGGATCGTTAAAATACCGATCGTAGTTCCACCGGAAGGATCACCTTCGCGCTTGCCCTTCAAGCCTTTATAAAGGGAAGCCTTCATTTTTTACAACTACCGAAGTAGTTCCTATGTACTGACGGTAACTTAACCTCGCACTAATGCCGTTCAGT
The DNA here is from genome assembly GCF_013358895.1 of Oreochromis aureus. NCBI lineage: Eukaryota > Metazoa > Chordata > Actinopteri > Cichliformes > Cichlidae > Oreochromis > Oreochromis aureus. The sequence goes on along the minus strand of NC_052955.1, from coordinate 23,920,638 downwards.
TGCACAGTTTAAGTAGAAGTGTACTACATTGCTCTGATCTTTATATATAGTTATGTTAACTATATTGTATTATGTCTATATCCGAATATGTCACTTATCTATTCTCTTTTTTAATCATTTATTTGTATTGTGTATTTCCTTGTAGGAAACCACACACACACAGACACCTGTGTTTACAGCCACAGGAATTGAATTGTGAGAATAAAATGCCTCAAACCAAACATCAAGCTCCTTCTTCCATACTCTGGGACTATTTGGCCTTAAGTGGTGTTCTGGGACGACACACGGGGTGACCATAGTGCTAAAGACTGAATCAGTGCCACAATCGTGCCTATCCTGATATCTCCACTACAATGAGCAAGTGCTTCGGTGACAGTGGGAAGGAAAAACTCCCATTTAACAGGAAGAAACCTCCTGCAGAACCAGGCTCAGAGAGGGGCAACAATCTGCTACATCCGGTTTGGGTGAGGGTAGAAGGACAGGATAAAGACATGCTGGAAGAGAGCCAGAGATTAATAATAACTAATACTAATCTCTGAATTTTATATCTTCTGTTTTTGTAATTAATTTCTTAGATTCTCGACTTTGTTTATGCCTTGATCTATCAGCATTAAAGCTCGCCTTGGTGTAATTGGTGCTGCTTGCCAACTACAAACTACAAATAAATCCACCTCTCACACATGAAAGGTATAATAATCTAGTTGTAGCAAAATAAAAGGAAGTGCAATAAAATATTTTTTATTCTTTGCAAATTTGCGTTTTTTTAATATCAATACGAAAATTTTTTTTATTGGTTTTTCAGATTTTGCCCTTGAAAATACAGAGAACAAGCTTTGTACCAAGTGATCCACAGATCATTTTGACCAGCAAAACATTTGTAATCACACGGCTAAAGCAGAGGAAAGCACAGCAGGCCTAACAGCAAGAAAAAGAAGCCTGTGGGCATTTTCTGTCCAGTCCCACTGGTTTCTGTACTCTTGTTTTGTAGCTGCCTCTTCTGACCAGGTGTTAGATGGCAGCGTTTCATGTTTCCAGCTTTGTCCCAAACCAGCATCTCTGCCTGAGTAGAGCAGCAGCTGGATGTGTACCTCACAAACAGTGGCTGAGATACATCTAGCGACCATTCAGAAATATTGAAAGGGGCCTCCTGTCTCTAATCTGGCCTTTTTGTTTGTGTTGCTCTTGGTGGTGGTGGTAGTCTCCATTTGTTGATTTATCCCTCTTTGTCTGTTGCAGCTCAAGGCCAGGCTCTCCAAGGCTGTCCTCTGAGGTTGGGGTCCTGTGGAACAAAGTCAGAATACCTTCACCCTCCTGTAGCTGCAGAGCATCAAGGCCAGAGTGTCCGATATCTGATACAGACAGAGACACACTCCAGCTAGTCGCGTTGCAAATTGCAGAACAGTTAGATTGGACTCGTGCTGCAGAGCAGGATGGTGGGGACGTGTCTGAATCCTGTAGGCAAGAGAAAATCATCATACACACAATAAATCAAAAAGCAAGTTTTCGGCAGAATATCCTGCAGTTTCTCTTATCGCTCACCTGAGGGACCACAGTCAAGTAGACCACTGCATAATTTGAGTCAGCAGAATGAAGATCATTTACAGTCAGTGTAAGGGTGACTGTCACCCCTGCCTGAGCTGTGGCAGGAGTGTGGAGGGACACCTGGTCACGAAAAGACCTTTGTTCTGCTACAGGAAAGCTGAAGGGCAAAAACATGAATTGTGAAATCATTTAACTTATACTTACAATACTGTGCCGGAGTTTTGAACCAGCCATCATTTAATTTATATTCTTCTTAAAATGCAAAATAGACGCAACTGTGTGACCGTGGTTCATGGGGTTGGAAAGCTCATCTCGTAACCGGAAGGTTGCTGGTTCAATCCCCAGCTCTTGGTCGTTGTGTCCTTGGGCAAGACACTTCACCTACTGCCTACTGGTGATGGCCAGAGGGGTCGATGGTGCGATATGTCAGTCTGCCCCAGGGCAGCTGTAGCTTGCCTCTACCAGTGAGTGAATGAATAGATTTTCAGTCCATAATTTGGCATATCTAAGCTTTTCCCTGTTTCCCTTCCTTGGGGATGGCTTCATGACGGCCTTTAAAGGCATCTTTATCTGTTATGGATAGTTAAGTGGACATGCCACTTCTTCTTTTGTCCTCAACTGGTCTAGTTTCCTCACACTTTTTAATGACACACACTGCACAGCATGGTAAAATATGCCAAGTTTTCAGCTAATAGTTCTTTTGAATCATCTTGTTGGTCAATTTTTGTTGCTGTTTCACAGTGTTATCTTTGAAATTTTCATTAGAAAGAAATGGGAACAAATGATGTGTTTTAATAACAATGTGCATAAAGTTATAATTTAAAATTAGTTCTTTTCCCCATCTAAAGCACAAGTACACACTGCAATAAGTGCACACCCTTAATATCAAATCCACTAGAAAAAAGAAAATTAGAAAGCTAATCTGATAAGAAGGGCAGAATTGAGGGGTGACTCAAGACTTTTTACACAACTGTATAATTTAATAACTGCTCTAAAAATAATTTTGTGTTACTTAGTTTAAATAGTTTGCAAAGGTGAGAGAATGCCAGCGAAGGTGACAAAAGAAACAGGATGGCAGTCTAAGTTCTTTGTAGTTTGCTTTGCACCTGAGCAAGATGTATTTTCGTTTTGATCTACCTGTGTGGCCCTGTCATATGAAGATATCCACAGTCATCATCGGCTGTCAAACTGAAGTTCCGTGCTGCACCATGGTTTTGGATCTCAAAGTTCACCACTGCACTCTGACCAGGCACGAGGTCAGGAAGAGAAAGCACCTGAATAATGTGTGAAACAGACTGTGTCAAAACTGCACGGACCACTGGTCAAAGAAAGGTCATCACCTGACACCTTACTGTAGGTAATCAATAACTTATAAGTCTGCCATCTGGCCCTGCAGAATTTAAAGAAGCAAGACAATAGAGTTTTACAGAGAAAACTGTGAATCCAGAAAGTATTCACAGCACTATACTTGTTCTACAGTTTGCCATGTTACAGCTTTCTCATCTCAGAATTCAACACAAAATATCCCATACTGACATTTTGGGGTTGTTTTCATTTTTCTCATTCTTCTTTGCAGAACCTCTCAACCTCCATTAGGATGGATGGGAAGCATCAATGCGCAGCCATTTTCAAATCTCTAGACATGTTCAATCCGGTTCTAACCTGGTCTCTGGCTGGGACACTCCAGGATATAACAAAGAAGTGGTCTTAGAGAGTCTTCATAGGGTCGTCTTGTTGGAAGATGAACCTTCACCCCAGTCCTGGATCCAAAGTGGAAAGTGCATCAAGAAAGTCTCTACCTCACTGCATTTATTTTTCAGTCGACTCTGACTAGTTTCACAGATTCTACTACTGAAAAACATCCCCACAGCATGATGCTCCCACCAGCATGCTTCAATGTAGGGATGGTATCGGTCAGGTAATAAGCAGTGATGAGAAAAGTTCAATTCATTTAACCAGAGTATCTCATTTCTCATGGTCTGAATGCCTTTCAGGTGCCTTTTGGCAAATTCCAGGTGGGCTGTCATGTGCTTTTTACAGAGGAATGGCTTCTGTCTGGTCATGTTACCATACAGGCTTGATTGGCGGAGTCAAGCCTGTATAGTAACCCTGGCGGAAGGGGTTACATGAATAGGATGAGGGACCTATGGAATCTTCGATACCCAGCTTCCACACTAACGACGAAACAACTAGTAGCTCAGTGTTCCAACATTTGGAAGAAGGCACTGCTCTCACAGCTAGAGATTGACGAGATACAACATAAATGCTACGGCAAGGGGGAGCCAGGGGAGCCTGTCCATACCTGCCAAGCAAATACTAACAGCCTTGGCCAGCCGCTTGAGGAGGTACACCAGAGAGATAGAAGGCAGGAGAATAAACCAGCTGTTCTCCACAGAACCAGCCAAGGTGTATTCTCTGTGGCAAGGGAACAATACGAGAATGGCGCCACCAAGGCTGGAGACGGAGCAATACTGGAAGAGCATATGGGAGAAGGACGCAACCCATAACGGCAATGCTCAGTGGCTAGTGGATCTGAGGGCAGACCATAGCAACCTCCCTGAACAGGGTAGCCATCACGGTGGCAGACATCCAAGCAAGGGTCTCTAGTATGAAGAATTGGACAGCAACAGGCCCCAAAATGGTTCACGCATACTGGCTAAAGAAGCTGACTGCACTCCACGAGTGTCTGGCAAAATGAACCAGCTGCTAGTTGACGAGAGACACCGAAATGGCTAACCGAAGGTTGGACGGTCCTGATCCTCAAGGACCCTCAGAAAGGACCGGTCCCATCCAACTACCGACCAATAACCTGCCTCAGCACTACATGGAAGCTCCTGTCAGGCATCAGATCGGCTAAGATGAACAGGCACATGGGTCAATACATGAGCGGAGCACAGAAAGGGATTGGCAAGAATACCAGAGGTGCAAAACACCAGCTACTGGTAGACAGAACAGTCAGCCGAGACTGCAGGACCAGACTGACCAACCTGTGCTCTGTCTGGATTGATTACAAGAAGGCCTATGACTCAATGCCCCACAGCTGGATGCTGGAATGCCTAGAATTGTACAAGATCAACAGGACCCTAAGAGCCTTCATCAGGAACTCAATGGGTTCATATATATATATATATATATATATATATATATATATATATATATATATATATATATATATATATATATATATATATATATATATATATATATATATATATATATATATATATATATATATATATATATATATATATATATATATTTTTACTTATTTTGGAATAAGGCAGGCATGACAATGATGTGTAACAAATGAAGGGATGGGAATACTTTCCTGATACACTGTAAGAGTGCTTTACATTTATTGTGCACTGAAATAACTGAACCAAAACAATTTCCATTTAGAATATAAGAAAAATTGAAAAATAGATGTACATAACAGAGTAACGGAGATGAACTATAGTAAAGTTGGAGGAGAAGGCAGCCTCTGTCCTCTTCAGCATTATTGCTAATGATTACCTGTATCTGAATGTGAGTGGGCTCCACCATCTCTGTGAAACCCTCTCCAGTTTGTTTCCTCTGCTGTCCTGTCCTGAAAGTCTAATTCAGAAGGGAACTCTGGGAACAGGGTCCACCAAGCCCACCAGCTCCTCCAAGGAATAGATAGATGAAGATGAGGAGTTGAGCTTCACCTGCTGAAGACTCTCTCCTTCAGCCCCAACAGTGTTGCATGACTAAAAGATGCCTCTTTGACTTTAACTGCCTCTATATCTGAACCCAGGCCTGTAACAACCACCACCAGAAAGGCAGGAACACCTGAAAATTAGAAAGGTATATTCTTAGGCGGGAAACATGTTGTTTGCTCACAAATCCTTATGATTGTGTAAATTCATCAAAATCCCTCACCTGCTGTGGGATTACCATCAACTCTGGCCAGACCCGGGTGTGTCTCACTGGTTACAATTGCAAAATAATACAGGAAGTCTACACCACTGTCACCTGATGGTGTAGATCAAAAGACAAATCAATTTAAAAAAATGTTGTTGTTTTTTTTTTAATTAAATCTCATACCACAGTAAAACTGCAGTTGAAGTGAAAATGAATATCTGCCAGGTGATCTGCTTGATGTACTCGATATTATCTCTTTTACCTATGACATTGAACGTAAGATGCCCATCGCTCTTGGCTTGCAGTTTCCATTGGCCAGGCTGTAAAGGAGGAAACAGACTGATGCGGTACAGTCCCTGAAATTGCTGTATCACTGCTAGGGGACCTTCTTCATTCAACAGAGACTGACTTTGGTCTGAGAAGAGAAGCATAAACAGCTGGGTTTATTTTACCCTCAAATCAAAGAAAAAAAAACCTTAAAGAATGATCTTTGCAAGGTAACACTTTAAAGTATGTGTGATACATCTAGGGTGTAATTCCCCTGTAACTAAACTGAATTTCAGTGTAGTGTAAATACCTTTTAATATTTGCATGTAAATATAATTATACTGCTATTTAAAAGAAAATATGCTGAAATTCAATTTAATTACAGGGAAATTGCACCCTGTACATGATATTTCACGCAAATGAAAAGTATGTTACAAAGTGCAGTGTCGTGATGGAAAAAAAGCTAACCCTGACTTCATAGCTGTTGTTAATATGGTGTGAAAATTACCTGATGGACTGGTAAGAATACACTCCGTCATAGTGCCAGAGACATGTAGGGTAACACTTTTTACCGAGCTGTCAACTCTAAATGTATGAACGGACATCAAGTCTTTGTGACTTTCCACATGGAGGAGGGTCACCTGAGGTAGGAGAAGAAAAATAGGTTCTGATACGTAATGAAGGGTAATTATAAGTGATATCATTATGAAATTAAAGGTATAAAAGAGAAATTAGTAGGCTTGCTGGAGAAGAAACTAAAAAAAATAGATATTAGAAATATACTTTGTGATATAATCTTTTATAAAATCTGACACATTTCTGCTCGACAAAAAGTTGCAGCTCACATAGACTGCTTGATTAAAAAAGATTTACATATGCTAACTGTCATGTAGAAAAGGAAATTGTATTGTTTTTTTCAACGCTTTATAAGCAGCAGTTGCCACGTTTGTTCTCTGTGAAAATTAGAGCATTGGGTCAACAGAAAATTTCATATTTAATTGAAACTTTCTAATATTAAATGGTTGATGAATTATGAAGGTGGGAAATTAAGACCACTAGAATGAGTGAAGTTAACATCTACTGTGAGCTTCAGTTCCTTAAATAACTTGCTAAATTAGTTTGGAGTGAATTTCCAGTAAAGAATCTTATTTTGGCACCTTGTCAGCTGCTGTGTTGTCCTCCACTATTGTGGAGACCCTGTGTATGTCAGAGTTGGTGGTGAATATTGTTAATCCTCCTGACAGGGAGGACAGTGAAGAGTAGAGATTAAAACGATCAGGAGATAAAGGTTCTCTGCTTCTCCTCTTCCTCCTCATTAACCTGCCTCGGCTCTCTTTGGTGTAGTTGGGATCTTCAGTAAGGAGAAAAGTCACCTGTAGGGAGAATCAGCATGATGAGGAGAGAAGAGAGGTGAGGTGCTGTCCTTGTTGATGCCCCCTTTGGCGCCCAAGTAGCGGCTGCTGTCTAGAATACCTCCATGACTGCATTTGCCTGAAAAACAACAACAACATATTTACAGCTTTGTAGACTGAAAATTATTTGAAAAGGAAAAGTCTTTAAAATATTCTAAAAACCAAATGTGTTTATTTATTGTGTTTTCGTAACACTTTGTCTGCAGGTGGCTGAGGTTTACCCTGAGGTTTTGGAGGAAAAGTGCTGAAATATCCAGTGGTGAGCAGCTGAGAGTTTTCCTGTGTGGTTTTCAGTCTTGGCAGAAGGTTGTTTCGACAGGTGGTGCTGAAGCACTCCATACAGGTAGGTGTGTCTTCTGAAAGCAGAAATGATGAAGGCTTTAGTTTTTACATTTAAACTTTTTTTGTTATGTAATAATGAATATATTATATTGACATATGTACAGCCAGGTTTTCAAAAACATTGGGAGCCTGTGTTAAATGCATGACCAATAGAAATAATAGCTGATTTCCACTGAACAATTTAAAGACACATTTGAAAGAATGTTAAACATTAGTTTGGCTGGTCGTTAATTAGTAAAGATGGGGAGTGCTTTATGAGACTTGGTGGGTCAATAGTTAAATAATGTGGATAATTATACGTGTGTGTTTGTGTGTGTGTGTATATACAGTGGCTTGCAAAAGTATTCGGCCCCCTTGAACTTTTCCACATTTTGTCACATTACAGCCACAAACATGAATCAATTTTATTGGAATTCCACGTGAAAGACCAATACAAAGTGGTGTACACGTGAGAAGTGGAACGAAAATCATACATGATTCCAAACATTTTTTACAAATAAATAACTGAAAAGCGGGGTGTGCGTAATTATTCAGCCCCCTGAGTCAATACTTTGTAGAACCACCTTTTGCTGCAATTCCAGCTGCCAGTCTTTTAGGGTATGTCTCTACCAGCTTTGCACATCTACAGACTGAAATTCTTACCCATTCTTCTTTGCAAAACAGCTCCACAACTGCCCTGTGACGGCCTCAGAGGTTGTCTAAGCGAATATTGGGAGCAACAACACCATGAAGTCCAAAGAACACACCAGATAGGTCAGGGATAAAGTTATTGAGAAATTTAAAGCAGGCTTAGGCTACAAAAAGATTTCCCAAGCCTTGAACATCCCACGGAGCACTGTTCAAGCCATCATTCAGAAATGGAAGGAGTATGGCACGACTGTAAACCTACCAAGACAAGGCCGTCCACCTAAACTCACAGGCCGAACAAGGAGAGCGCTGATCAGAAATGCAGCCAAGAGGCCCATGGTGACTCTGGACGAGCTGCAGAGATCTACAGCTCAGGTGGGGAAATCTGTCCATAGGACAACTATTAGTCGTGCACTGCACAAAGTTGGCCTTTGTGGAAGAGTGGCAAGAAGAAAGCCATTGTTAACAGAAAACCATAAGAAGTCCCGTTTGCAGTTTGCCACAAGCCATGTGGGGACACAGCAAACATGTGGAAGAAGGTGCTCTGGTCAGATGACCAAATGGAACTTTTGGCCAAAATGCAAAACGCTATGTGTGGCGGAAAGTTAACACTGCACAACACTCTGAACACACCATCCCCACTGTCAAATATGGTGGTGGCAGCATCATGTTCTGGGGGTGCTTCTCTTCAGCAGGGACAGGGAAGCTGGTCAGAGTTGATGGGAAGATGGATGGAGCCAAATACAGGGCAATCTTGGAAGAAAACCTCTTGGAGTCTGCAAAAGACTTGAGACTGGGGCGGAGGTTCACCTTCCAGCAGGACAACGACCCTAAACATAAAGCCAGGGCAACAATGTAATGGTTTAAAACAAAACATATCCATGTGTTAGAATGGCCCAGTCAAAGTCCAGATCTAAATCCAATCGAGAATCTGTGGCAAGATCTGAAAACTGCTGTTCACAAACACTGTCCATCTAATCTGACTGAGCTGGAGCTGTTTTGCAAAGAAGAATGGGCAAGAATTTCAGTCTGTAGATGTGCAAAGCTGGTAGAGACATACCCTAAAAGACTGGCAGCTGGAATTGCAGCAAAAGGTGGTTCTACAAAGTATTGACTCAGGGGGCTGAATAATTACGCACAATCCACTTTGCAGTTATTTATTTGTAAAACATGTTTGGAATCATGTATGATTTTTGCTCCACTTCTCACGTGTACACCACTTTGTATTGGTCTTTCACGTGGAATTCCAATCAAATTGATTCATGTTTGTGGCTGTAATGTGACAAAATGTGGAAAAGTTCAAGGGGGCCAAATACTTTTGCAAGCCACTGTATACACACTGAGTGACACATTGAGTTTTGAAAAAAAAAACAACACATTATATAAATATTATATTCTTTTAAATGAAACATTATGCACCCTGCCTTCCTTGGTGCTCCAGCTACTACTTTATTTTTTACATCACTTCCATTTTCCTGCTAAACTAAATACTGACATCATTGCTCTGGTCCAATCATTTTCTTTATTTTGTTGAGTCAGTCAGCCTCTGCTCTGCCTAGTTTAAATCTCAGCACTCAGTCATTTTGCCTTTCAGATTCTTGTTCATGAAACCCACTTCCTTTTCATCTCTGCCTCCCCCTTGTCAATAATAGCCCCACCCAAGCCTCCGTCTTCATCTTCACTCTCATTGTCCTAATTTCTATCATTGCTGGGACTCCATTCTGCTACAAGTCTGATTACAAAATAGCATAATAATTGAATTGTTAAATAATAACTGAATGATCTCTACTTGATGAAATAAATACTATACAGTAACATATTAAAACAGATTAGACCACAATAGAATGGCATCTGAAGAAGCAGCAAAATCGGTAGTAGGAAAACTGTGGAAGAGCTGTAACTTTAACATGTGAAGCTATGCAGTATGATGAAATGATGCAAAATGAAAAAAATCTGTAAAGCTGGTACCTCAATAACTAGTCTTGTCAAGAGGTCCTTTACAATAATGTGTAGATACAACTAAATTTGTTTTTTGTGATTAAATGGGCCTGTAATGTTACATTCATGAATCACCTTTAGCTACAGGCACGGCTGGCTCCTCTGGCTGAAGCAGGTGGAGGTAAATAGAACTCTGGCCCATCTCCACCCAGTTACTGTGGCTGTAGAAGTCCTGACAGAGCAGATGTTCAAAACAGAAACATAGCCATAACATTTCACTTCATGAAATATCTCTAAGGTTAAGCTAAGCCTCCCTCTCTTATTAAAATTCAGTTCTGTGTGGCAGATTACCTGCAGTGAATGAAATAGCTGACCCAGGCTATGACGGGCACTTTGGTACTCTTTGGCCCGCACTGAGAGCACGGTGTGGGTCCAGAACCGTCGTAGCATGACTGTGGCACTTTCAATATGCTCTGAATCAAAGTGGTAAACTGGGTCAGACCTTGTGGAGCTCCGGAAGTCCGTGGCTGCATTGGACTTCACCACCTCTCCCACAGCTCTCCAAAATCCACGGCTCAGTCTGATCTGCAGTCGTTAAACCAGGACTTTTATCATTATTTGAAAGAAATGCAATACATCTGTGTTCAAATATCACCATAGGGAGAAAGAGTTATTCAGTTAAATTTGCATACTTTCTTAAAGTGGTAATTCAAACACTTCATGAATCACTGATGCTGCGTTACTCAGTAAATCTCCTGACTGCAAACATGACCTCACCTCCTCTTTATCATGGTTTCCATGGTGTTTTTTTAGTCCGCTCAGAGTCTCCAGGGTAACATTTAGAATGGCCCGCTCTGTAATGTACTGGTGAGTGTGTGAGTCCCAGGACAGAGTCAGCACTCTAGACCAAAAGTCAGGGAGGAAACCCACGCACGGTGAAGCCAGGAGAAGACGGTAAGGGAGGGTAAACAGGTGCACCTGCCTCCTCCAGATTCCTCTGTGCTGTGACATTGTGCTCTGGAGGAAAGAGTGAGCAGGCCACGTCCTACCTGCATGAAATAAAAACTAAATGTCATTTGCCTGATATCACTCTTGTTAAGCTTCATGATTATTTTTTTTTAACTGAAAGGATTTGAGCTGACCCGACTTCTATTGTTCAGTAAAGTTTTGTGCTAATTTGATCAAGCTGTGCCACTCAACCATGAGTACTATTCTGTCATCACCCGCTTCTTACCACCACCTCCGACAGCTCCTCTCAGATTTTTCTCAGCCTTGCCTGTACAGAGCCTCCTATTGTTTTGGTTTTTTTCATCTTAATTCAGATACATTCTTTGGGATTGTTCTCACAGTCTGTGCTTTCACGAGGAGAGAGTGCAACAAAGCACAAGGCCGATAAAAACAACCTGTTCCTTTTACCATGTCATGGTCTCAATTAAAACTCTCCTCCTTTCACAGGATTGATTCAAAGACAGTCATTCACTTTAACATTTCACAAAGCAAAAACTTTGGTAGCGTTGGTCAGTTTAAGCAATTGCTTGCCATTTACCAACACAACTAATCTATTTTTAACACTTTAGCCTAATACGTTAACTGACTCTAGTGCAAAAATGAGCACTAGATGAGCATGAAGTATGAGTTACTTCATGCCATACTGGTTATTTTTATTAGCTTCCACATTAGCAGACAAATGCAGATATTTCTTTAGAGCTGTAGTCAGAACCAAAGAACTTGGTAAAAACAGTCTCACCTCAGTTCATCCTGTATGTCTAGCTCTGTAGATCTGTTTGATCACGCAGCACAGCATCAAGAGTACAGAGAAACGCCACAACACAGGCTTGTCAGTGGTGAAGCAAATCACAACATTTCCGTCTTTGAAACAAAATAACAAAGTCTTCACATTTGTGCATCCTTGAGCTCTTGTCTCTTATTTGCTCCTCAGGGATATAGAAACCCTCCCACCCCCTACAAAAAAAACAGGACCTGAATGTTAGAGGCACTTTCTTCAGATGAGAGTTTAGGTGATACTGCATAGTCTTGGGTGTGCTTCTTAGCTTTAGGGGTGCACTGTGGAGCAAAAGATATCTCGTCATAGCTCTCCATTGCCCCTCCTTATCTCCCCATTAAAGCACGGTGCATTGATTCACCACAATAGGGCTGAATATATTACCAGTCAGGGTGTTCAACTAAGGCCTACCCCAACCCCCTCTTTGCCATGTATCACACTCTGTGTTCCTCACAAAACCAAAAAAAAAGCACTTTGCAAAGGCGTTGCAAAGAGGGGAATCAGTTGCTAGACAACTCCAAAGAAAGTGTTGAGCTTGCAGGAGTGAACCGTGGTTAGGGTTATATAGAATACAGGATGTCTCTGCTTTGTGTTTTTGTTGTTGTTTTCTTATGGTGTTTTGTTTTGCCTTTTTTGGCATTTTAATTATTACAATTAATTATTACAATTGAAAGAGAAACACGAGATGCAACGGTTGTTTTGTTGCTGTGTCTCACTCTCCTGCCCTGACAAACCAAAACACACCCAAGAGGAAATTTTAGTGTGTTATAGAAAGTGATCAGTGGGAGGCTTTGCCAAGGAGCTGCAATTCTAATGAAGGACAGGTGCATTGTACATGGTTCCATGAAGGCACTTATAGCAAGAAAGAGGCTAAACAATTCTGCTAACTTTTGCAATTTACCAGAAGAGTGCTGAGGTTGTTGAGGGTAAGGTTACTGTTTCCTGTTCACCTGCAGTAACGTAATCTAGTTCACCACACTGACATTTCTGTCTGTCACCTAAAGCAAGTGTTACAAAAGCTTCTTTCTGTACTGAACAGTACAGTTTGTGTCTTATTATTTTTATAATTCATGTAACTGGAGAGTCTTCTTCACAGACAAAGTTTAATATTGGAGTTCCACAGGGTTCAGTGCTTGAACCAATTCTGTTTACATGCTTCCCTTATGCTGGGCATACACTGTGCGATTTTTTTCAGTCGCCTTATTCAGCTTCTGCTCAAACTGTATGATTGACTCGCAGGGGTTATAAGTTCGCAGGTCACGATCCAGGGTCTCACACTATACAGCCTGATGCTCTGATGCGACCTGAGTGCTCACACTGTGCGTCCATAAAATGAAGGTTATAACAGAAAATCTGTCGCTCGCTCTCCCTCTCTGTCTTTCACTCACACTGACACACACACCACCACCATCAACTTTGCTAAATTGCTAATGAAAAACATTGATCAGGCAGCTGTGATTGAGCAGCAGTGTAAATCCAACTATTTTCACGGTTGTTGTGGTTGTGATAATTTTGTGAGGCCACATCGAAAAGGCTCGGATGAGCTTTCCAAAGTTCTACAAGTGCCTCCATCGCTTGTGTCCAGATCACACGCTGCACTGCTGTGCTACTCCGTCTTTTTCACCGACGTTTATGTGTTTGCGCGTACGCAGTGTGAGCGGCTGCGGTGACACCCTCACGACGGTTTGAAATCCTCCTAACCAAGCGATCGGGCATACCGATTGTTATAAACAGTGTTATAAACAGGGATTTGGGGGACTGACCCTGGAACATTATTGCTGTACCTGAGAAACAAACATATAACAGGAGGGTTAAAGCGCTGGCTGTTTATAAACTGCGTTTGAAGATGTATTAAGAACGCTGTATAAAAACTCTTTAAGAATTTAATCTTAAATGCAGATGTTTGTATTTCAAAATGCTTGTCTTGTATGGTGCTCTTTGGTCTTCAAATACTAGATCAGACTATTTTAACAACTGTGGCGGAAGTGCTATACATTCCTAGAGTAAGTAATGTATAATAATAATAATAATAAAAAAAATTTAAGGTCCACCCACTCGACTCTGACAGGATCTCACTGAAGGGTTCCCACGGATACAGGAAAGTGTTTCAGTTTGGTATAGAGAACTGGCGTGGGGGCATTTAAGCCACATTTCACACACTGAAGAACGAAAGTACTTTGAGGAGACATCTATCTTTCTTTTCAAAGGTAGGCATTTCTCTGAAAACCATTCCTGCACACTGAAGGCGTTGCGTGTTTTGTGGAAAAATTCTGAAAAATGAAAAAACGGGCTGTAAAAAAATAATACAAATAAAAACTGAAATACAGATTCGATCTGTGATCACCCTGCCTTCACATGACTTATTCTCAAATATTCACCTGCTCTGCTGGTTTTGATCAGTGTGTGTTTTGATCACATGGAGGAACTATGTGATGGCATGAAGACATCATCTTGACCAAATGATGTTGTTCTAACACATTTTAAAAAATGATTTTTATGTTATCGATACTGACATCTTAAGGATTTTTAACAGCAGTCTTAGTTCAGGTGTTGTGCCACCCTGTTTCAAACATGCTGTTGTACAGCCTATACTTAAAAAAAATGATCTTGAATGCTCTGTCCTCTTAAATTTCAGGCCTATTTCAAAGCTTCCTTTCCTGTCAAAATTTTTTGAAAAAGATTGTATTCGTTTAGCTGCAATCTTTTTTTAAATGGACACTGTCACGGCTGCGGGGGGCAGACGTGTGGTGAGTGAGAGACAGGATCCAGATGCAGGCACTGGCTTGGATGTGAGCGAGCTTTTATTAACACAACGGTGGCACAAACAGAAACATGGCGAGCAAAAACAAAACCTAAAGGTGACCTACACTGGGAGTGACTAACAGAACGAACCTGAACGGATGACTCTAGGAGGAACACGCATGGAAGTAACACAGACGGACTAGCAACTAACACAAGTGAACACGCACAATAAATACACAGAAGAGAATGAGGAAACTATACACAGGCGGGAGGCACAGCTGATTGTGATTGACAAGACGAGGAGGGGGAAACGCAAACTGAACATACTGGCATAAGACAGATCTTCACAATAAAACAGGAAACTCAAAACACACGCGAAGACACCGACTCAGAGACGCGGGCTTTACACAGAGGGGATACACAGGTAGGGATCACACAGAACAGGGGGAGCACGGACTTAACACTAGGAGAACAAATAACAAAACCTAAACCAGAAATAATCATCATCATCATCATCATCATCATCATCATCATCGGACGGCTAAAGAATCAGGATATAATTATAATCAAAACAGTATCACCAAAGAATAAGAACTAATCCATAATGCAAAGATAAACCAAAACCTAAGGAACTCAAAATGCTGGGTCGAACCGACCCAGGACCGTGACAGTACCCCCCCCTCAAGGGCTGGCTCCAGACAGCCCAACAGAAACACAAAAACCGACCAAAAAACAGAAAACAACCCGACCAGGGCGGGCGGCGGGGGTCCAGGACGGAGGGACAGAGTCCAAAAACAAACCAAAAACCCCGATGGTCAAGGAAAACAGATACAGAAACAGTTCAGGGGGCCAACCCGGAGGCCGACAGTGTAGGAGGCCAAAACAGTTCAGTTCCGGAGGCCGACCGTGCGAAAGGCAGCGGAGGCGGGGCAGATCCGGAGGCCGGCCGCGTGAACGGCAACGGCGATGACGGCCAAACAGTTCCGGGGGGCGGCCGTGCGGACGGCAACGGCAGGCAAACAGTTCTGGGGGCCGCCCGCGCGCATGGCGGCGGCGGCGGCAGAGCAAGTCCGGAGGCCGGCCACGCGGAAGGCAGTGGCGGCGTTCAGGTGGTCGTCCACGCGGAAGGCGGGGGCGGCTACGGAAGTCCGGAGGCTGGCCACGGTGGTGATGATGCCCAACAAGCGGCCTGACAAATGACCGATGATGTCGAGGCGGCCGTTTGGGACCTGAAGGTGGCGTGATCCCTGCAGCACCAGACGAGGCCGAGGCAGAGGCTGGACCGGACGAGGCTGCTGCAGGACCAGGCGTGGATGATGAAGCTGCTGCTGGCGGCGCTGAAGCAGAAGATGAGGAGGCTGCTGCAGGCGGCGTGGATGAAGCTGCAGTCGGCGAGGATGATGAAGCAGGAACCTGGCTAGGTTCTCCTGAACCTCCAGCGGACGAGGCAGAGGGCTGGACCGGTGAAGGCGAAGCAGAGGCTGGACCAGACGACGGCGAAGCCGAGGCTGGACCAGACGACGCCGAGGCTGAGGCTGGACCAGGCGAAGCCGAGGCTGGACCAGGCGAAGCCGAGGCTGGACCAGGCGAAGCCGACGCTGGACCAGGCGAAGCCGACGCTGGACCAGGCGAAGCCGACGCTGGACCAGGCGAAGCCGATGCTGGACCAGGCGAAGCTGATGAAGCTGATGCGGAGGCTAGGCCAGACGACGGTGAAGCAGAAGCTGGACCAGGCGACGGCGTGGGTGAAGCTGAAGCCGCTGCTGCAGGCAGTGTGGATGAAGCTGGTGGTGGAGCGGCTGGTGGCCGGACGGGCCCCTCAGGTCCTCCAGCTGACGAGGCAGGAAGCTCGCTAGGTTCTCCTGAACCTCCAGCTGACGAGTCCCGGGGCCGGACGGGCTCCTCTGGCCCTCCAGCCGACGAGGCAGGAGCAGACGCTGAAGCCGGGCCAGACGAGGCTGTTGCAGGCGACGCTGGAGCTGATGCGGGAGCTGGACCAGACGAGGACGAGGCAGCCGAAGCGGGAGCTGGACCAGACGAGGACGAGGCAGCCGTAGCCGGAGCTGGACCAGACGAGGACGAGGCAGCCGTAGCCGGAGCTGGACCAGACGAGGACGAGGCAGCCGTAGCCGGAGCTGGACCAGACGAGGACGAGGCAGCCGAAGCCGGAGCTGGACCAGACGAGGGCGAGGCAGCCGAAGCCGGAGCTGGACCAGGTGAAGCTGAGACGGAGGCTGGACCAGACGAGGGCGGAGATGAAGCTGGGCCAGACGAGGGCAGAGATGAAGCTGGGCCAGACGAGGGCAGAGATGAAGCTAATGCAGAGGCTGGGTCAAACGAAGCTGATGACGCTGAAGAGGAGGCCACTGCAGGCGACGCCGAAGCCGATGAGGCTGGACCAGGCGAAGCTGAAGCGGGAGCTGGACCGGGCGTCGCTGCAGACGAAGACACCGAGGCTGGACCAGGCGACGGCGAGGGTGGAGCTGAAGCAGAGGCCGGGCCAGGCGGAGCAGAGGCAGAGGCCGGGCCAGGCGGAGCAGAGGCAGAGGCCGGGCCAGGCAATGCAGAGGCAGAGGCCGGGCCAGGCAACGCAGAGGCAGAGGCCGGGCCAGGCAACGCAGAGGCAGAGGCCGGGCCAGGCAACGCAGAGGCAGAGGCCGGGCCAGGCAACGCAGAGGCAGAGGCCGGGCCAGGCAACGCTGCAGCTGGCGGAGATGAAGGGGCTGCTGCAGCTGGCGAGGATGAAGGGGCTGCTGCAGCTGGCGAGGATGAAGGGGCTGCTGCAGCTGGCGAGGATGAAGGGGCTGCTGCAGCTGGCGAGGATGAAGCTGCTGCAGACGGCTGGACGGGCTCCTCGGGCCCTCCAGCTGACGGTGCAGAAGGCTGGACGGGCTCCTCGGGCCCTCCAGCTGACGAGGCAGGAAGCTGGACGGGCTCCTCGGGCCCTCCAGCTGACGAGTCTTGGGGCTGGACGGGCTCCTCGGGCCCCCCAGCAGACGAGGCAGGTGGCTGGACGGGCTCCTCGGGCCCCCCAGCAGACGAGGCAGTTGGCCGGACGGTGGCTGGTGGCTGGAACAGAACCAGCAGGCTCACGGGCCTCTGGCAGGGACGGAACAGAACCAGCAGGCTCACGGGCCTCTGGCAGGGACGGAACAGAACCAGCAGGCTCACGGGCCTCTGGCAGGGACGGAACAGAACCAGCAGGCTCACGGGCCTCTGGCAGGGACGGAACAGAACCAGCAGGCGCACGGGCCTCTGGCCGGGACGAAACAAAACCAGCAGGCGCACGGGCCTCTGGCCGGGACGAAACAAAACCAGCAGGCACGGAGGCCTCTGGCCGGGACGAAACAAAACCAGCAGGCGCACAGGCCTCTGGCCGGGACGAAACAAAACCAGCAGGCGCACAGGCCTCTGGCAAACACAGAGCAGACTGCAGCTGGGCAGAGCACTGATCCTGCTCAGGCAGCGACAGCCAGGTGCAGTCCTTAGCTGGGTTCTTAGCCTCCAGGGGTCCAGAGTGGGCTGAGGGCTGTAACTCAGCCTCTGGGGAGGCCCTGGAGAGAGTAACCGTCTCTAAAGCAGCTAAGGTCTCAGGAAGTACAGTCTTATTGGCAACAGTAGCAGGTGAGCCAGGGAAAACGCCGTTATGCTCATCGGCTGCGTAGAAAACGGCCCCTGAATAAACTGTCGCTAAGTCCGAGGAAACAGAAAAAGCGTCTTTTCCACTCACCACAGCCGGCATATCTGAAGTCCCAACATCCGGCTGTGGGGTGACGCGCCGGCGGCGCAGTCGTCGCTTCCTGCTCGAAGTCAGCTCCGACGGGCCGGGTAACTCCACATCCGGCGGTGCGGGTCGCACATCCTCCGTCGAGCTGAGCAGGCGGTCGGTAGCGGCTGGGTGAAGGTGGAGCTCGTTCACAATGAAATTCTGAAAGAGCGGGTGAAGTGAAGAGAGCAACCAGGGGAGACCGGAGACCAGACGCTGTAGCCGGTGAGCTATAGCTTGGCGCAGTTCACTCCCCTCAAAAGTGAGCCAAAGGTTGATCAGTTTCTCCACGGAGTAAATTATATCACCGCGGAGCTCCTCGGAAGAATCCAGTGCCGCTGGATCCATAGTGGCTAGTCCATACTGTCACGGCTGCGGGGGGCAGACGTGTGGTGAGTGAGAGACAGGATCCAGACGCAGGCACTGGCTTGGATGTGAGCGAGCTTTTATTAACACAACGGTGGCACAAACAGAAACATGGCGAGCAAAAACAAAACCTAAAGGTGACCTACACTGGGAGTGACTAACAGAACGAACCTGAACGGATGACTCTAGGAGGAACACGCATGGAAGTAACACAGACGGACTAGCAACTAACACAAGTGAACACGCACAATAAATACACAGAAGAGAATGAGGAAACTATACACAGGCGGGAGGCACAGCTGATTGTGATTGACAAGACGAGGAGGGGGAAACGCAAACTGAACATACTGGCATAAGACAGATCTTCACAATAAAACAGGAAACTCAAAACACACGCGAAGACACCGACTCAGAGACGCGGGCTTTACACAGAGGGGATACACAGGTAGGGATCACACAGAACAGGGGGAGCACGGACTTAACACTAGGAGAACAAATAACAAAACCTAAACCAGAAATAATAATCATCATCGTCATCATCATCATCAGACGGCTAAAGAATCAGGATATAATTATAATCAAAACAGTATCACCAAAGAATAAGAACTAATCCATAATGCAAAGATAAACCAAAACCTAAGGAACTCAAAATGCTGGGTCGAACCGACCCAGGACCGTGACAGGACACGGTGTTCTTGAGAGGTTTCAGTCTGGTTTTAAAGCTCTTGGCAGCACTGAAACTGCACTTTAAAAAGTTTTTAAGGATCTCTTATTAGCCACTGACTCAGGAGACTCGGCTATGCTTTTGCTTTTGAATCTAACAGCTGCCTTTAATACTGTTGACCACAGCATCTTGATCTCACGATTGGAGCATTGCAGCATCAAGGGCGTTCAGTTAGAGTGGTTCAGGTCATACCTATCTGACAGGACTTTCTCTGTGAGCTTTGGAGATTTTATCTCTTCCTCAGCTCCCTGTAACCCACATAATTTCCTTAGGGATTAATAAAGTATTCTGATTCTCATTCTGATTACTTGTGGTGTTACCCAGGGCCAATTTTATTCTCTATTTATATGCTGCCTCGAGGTCTAATTTTTAGAAAATAAAACATTTGTTTCCATTCATGCGCTGATGACACTCGGATCTGCCCCACTTCAGTGTGTGGGTGAAGTTAAAGCCTGGATGGCCCCTAAATTCCTTAACTTTAATGAGAACAAAACCAAAATGATAATTTTTGGGCCAAGTGGCAATCCCAGCACCTCTCATTTTAACCTGCACAGTCTTGAGCCTTTTATTAAGTTATTAAGTTATTAATTTGGGGGTTATATTTGACAGCAATTTTACCTTTGAAAAACAGATTAGCTCAGTTGTACAGCGGTCTATTTTCAAACTGAGGCTTTTATCTAAGGTAAAATCATTTTTATCTTTTAAAAACTTTGAAAGCCCCTGCATCCCGTTCAAGATGGCGGCTTGAAGTAAGGTTGTACCAGAGAGTGCTAGCACGCCAGTTCACTGATTTTACACTGATAACCCGCAGTTAAAGCTGCAACACGGATACTAACTATTTGTAAGTCTGGGATGAGCATCAGCAACTACTTTTTGAAACAGTCCGACAACATGCCGCGAAGGAAAGCTGCAGTGTCTGACGCCGCAGAGGGCTCCAACCTACCTACAGAGCGGAGAAGCTAACGAGGGGACGAGTATGGGAGCTGACGCGGAGTTGGTTATTAGATCGGAACCAGCGATCCGCAAGGTGATTCGGGAAGTAACTGCGAACCTCACTAAAGTTATTGAAGATAAACTTGGACCAGTCTCTCTGCTTTTACAAGTGCAAGGAAAGCAGCTGGAGCACCATGAGGCAAGGATAAAGGAAGCAGAGGCCCCGATCTCGGTTTTGGAGGACGCCACCAATCCAGCACTGGATAAGTTCCAGTCGCTGGAGAAACGGGTAAAGGAGCTCGCGGAGTGCGTTGATGATTTGGAAAATAGAGGGAGGAGGAAAAATATCCGTATCATCGGTCTCCCGGAGGACGCAGAAGGTAGCAATCCTATCAGTTTTTTTGAGTCCTGGCTGCCTGAGCTTCTCAATATCAGACGAGATCGGGCGTGCTCAGGGTGGTATGGCCGTAGAGCTTCTCAATATCAAAACAAAAGCTGGTCGAGTTAAAGTGGAAAGAGCGCACCGCACAGTAGCGCAAGCCCCGTCCTCTGGACAGAGAGCACGTCCTGCATTGGTGAGGTTGCACAATTATCAAGACAAACAGCGGACCATGAACGCAGCATGGGCGATGAGTAGGAATAACCAGCCCTTGAAGCACGGGAACGCCACAGTGATGATTTTCCAGGATTACTCAACCGCGGTTGTACGTAAACGGAAAAGTTTTGACGAGGTAAAGAAGCGCCTTAGGTCCATTTGAGCTGACTATAGGCAGATTTACTCCGCTTTGCTTAAGGTGACCCATCGCGGATCCACTAAAATCTTCAGAGATGCAGTTTAGGTAGAATGCTTCATCGAGTCGCTGGACTTAACCCCTGCGGCTGATGACGAGTGAGAGCTGATTTCTCTTCCTGTTTTTCGGACGTTACATACATGGAGCTCCACTATCATTACCGTTCGCTATGAGGTCGACTAGAATCATTCTGCGGAACATTTGTGGTATGTTGTGAGTGTTGCTAGAACTCCTGGGGTGTTTTTCTTTTGGGCAGGGAAGTATCTTCTGCTGTTAGGAAACCTCTACACTCGAGCTCCTCCATTTCAGGAGGGGAACAGTGGGTTCTTCTTATTTTTGTTTTGTTTTGGTAATGTTTAGTATTGTTTGTTTAGCTTGGTATTTGTTTACCTGTTTTGTTTTGGCCCAGCTCTGTTTTTATGTTTACATGAATTACTGTCAATATTTAATCTTAGGAAGATGTGTAGAATACTCCAGACACTATCTGAATAATAAAAGACCAGCATGTCAACAGTGAACATATGCACCTGGAATGTGAATGGTATCCATACGCCTGTTAAGCGAAGAAAGGTCTTGAATTATCTCAGGAGTGAGCAAGTCCACATTGCTTTATTACAGGAGACACATTTGAACCCTGTGGAACATGCTAAACTAGCGCAGGGGGGATTTGGGCAAGTTTCTTTTTCATCCTTTACATCAAGGAGCAGTGGTACAGTTATATTAATTAGGAAAAACCTACCATTCACACCTCTTGATTGTATAAGGGATACTGAGGGCCGTTTTGTTATAGTGAAAGGTGTTTTATACGGAGAGGAAATTGCCATTATGAATATTTACTGTCCCCCTGGTCACCCGGGAGACTTTTTGATTACAGCCTTCACAAAATTTGTGGACTTAAATGTTAAAAACTCATTCATTGGAGGGGACTTTAACTGTCATTTTAATCCAATTTTGGATAAATCTCCTCAGGGTAAACTGTCTCTTTCACCTCAAGCCAAGACCCTCGTTACCTTATGTAGGGAACTGGATTATGTCGACGTGTGGAGGTCACAGCATCCTGCAAATAAGGAATTTACCTTTTTCTCTAAAGTACATACTTGTTATACAAGAATTGACTACTTCTTTGTCCCAAACCTTATTTTGCCATCAGTTACGTTTAGCTCAATTGGTAATATAGTTATATCAGACCATGCAGCAGTTTTCCTTCATTGTAATGTCAGGAATCCGGCCCCCCAGGATAGACATTGGCACTTTGACACCTCTTTTCAGTACGATCTTGGATTGACAGGCTACCTCACAGAGGAACTTGGACAGTTCTTGTTAATTAATACACCCTCCACCAAAATGTACATGGTAAACAGTTTTTTGACAACATCAGTATTAATAATATATTTAGAAAATTCTATGAAGACCTTTATGAACCGCAAATTCAGACAAATACAGCAGACCTATTAGATGTATTTTTTGCCCCTCTTAATCTTCCCAGGGTGTCTGAAGACCAGAACCTCAAATTGGATTTTCCCATATCAAAACAGGAAGTATTAGATGCCATTAAAGAGCTGAAGGCTGGCAAAGTAGCGGGACCAGAAGGACTATGTGCCGAGTTTTATAAAGAATTCAGAGAAATTTTAGCTGGCCCGCTGTTGAATATGTATAATGACTCCTTTAAAAAGGGTCTCTAGCCCAATTCTCTAAGTTCCTTTAACATCACGTGCAGCCGAAATCTCTGCTTTTGTCACTCCTGACCATTTTCTGCAGTACACTGTCATGCCTTTCGGGTTGCACAACGCCCCCGCCACATTTCAACGGCTCATGAACATTGTGCTGGGAAGCGTTCGCAAGTGTGAAGTGTATCTAGATGATATTGTCGTCTACTCAGACACCTGGTCAGAGCATATGGAAACACTTGCTGATGTGTTCCATCGTTTGGAAAGGGCATCCCTTACCCTCAACCTTGCCAAGTGTGATTTTGGTAAAGCCATGGTGACATATTTGGGGAAACAGGTGGGTCAGGGCCAAGTGCACCCTATCTTGGCCAAAATCCAGGCCATACTGGACTTTCCTGCCCCTCGTACTAGGCGTGAGCTCCGCCGTTTTCTCGGCATGGTGGGCTACTACCGGGGTTTCTGTCGAAATTTCGCAGAAGTGGTCGCACCCCTCACTAGCCTCACCAGTGTGTTGAAACCTTTTGTGTGGTCCTCTGCGTGTCAGAGTGCTTTCCTGGCTGTTAAAACTCTCCTGTGCAGTGCGCCAGTGCTGGCTGCCCCTGATTTTGCACACCCTTTTAAATTAGAGGTAGATGCCAGTGCAGACGGAGCAGGTGCTGTATTGCTACAGGAAGACCGACATGGTGTGGATCACCCAATCGGCTATTTCTCAAAGAAATTCAATGTCCACCAGCGAAGGTATAGCACGATTGAAAAAGAGGCCCTTTCTCTGCTGTTTGCATTGCAGCATTTTGAGGTGTATGTCGGTTCCAGCCCCTCGCCTGTGATCGTCTATACCGACCACAATCCCCTGGTGTTCCTAATGCGTATGCAGAACTCGAACCAAAGGCTTATGAGATGGTCTCTCCTGGTGCAAGATTTCAACTTGGAAATCCGCCATAAAAAGGGTACAGAGAATGTGTTAGCGGATGCCCTATCCCGTGTTTTCCTGTAAACGTAACTGTCAAAACATCTACAAAGGAGATGTCTTTGATTTTGGGAAGGGGGGTGTTACGGCTGTGGCCATAAGATCTCTGTGTGGGCTGTTTTGTTCTGTCTCTTTACTGTGCTTAAGGCTCTTTGCAGGTCCCTCCCTTAATGAAGAGTAGTGAGCAGCTGATTGGACTGTGGAACACGTGACCGCGTTCAAAAAGCCGTTCTGACAGCTCCCGCCGGGAAGAGAGAGAGAGAAGTGAGCAAGCAGTTTGACAGCCGACGCGGTCCTGGCCCTGGTTTCCAGCCTATACTTTTGCTGTGTGTTTGTGTGAGCGTGCTCTGTGAGAGCCGCTCCTAGTGTATTAACTTAGTGCCTAGGCACCCCTAGGCTGAAGCGGAAGGGGTGAGCCGCCTTTTTCTTTGGAACAGTTTTCTCCTGTTTTCCGGGTTAGGGAGCGAGGGTTAGTATTGTCATTTGTTTGTTTTGTTTCTTTCTTAGGGTTTAGTTAGTTTTCTTTGGTGGGACTTAGCTGGTTTTGTTTATTATTTTGGCCTGGGTTCACCCTGGAGCTATGCTTCATTACCTTTAATAAAATCATCTTTTTTTTACGCACAACTGGTTTTGGATGTTTGGCTTGGGAACCAGGGCGGGTATCTGTCTCTCTCTCCTCCAACCTTTATGTGCGTCCCTACATGCCTAGACTAGGGGCGTAACAAAAGCCAATATATGTCTTATACTTAAAAAGGGTAAGCTACCTGAAAATTGTGCCCCCTACAGGCCAATCTCTTTGTTGAATGTGGATCTGAAAATCCTCTCCAAGATATTAGCAAAACGTTTGGAACTTTTACTCCCCTCGCTTATTAATGAGAACCAAACGGGTTTCATTAAAGGGCGCAATTCATATAATAACATGCGTAGGTTGTTGAATATGATCCAGCTCTTCCAACAAAAATCTCTACCTGGGGCGGTAATTTCCCTTGATTCCGAGAAGGCATTTGACCGTGTTGAATGGTCGTACCTGTTTTTTGCACTACACCAATTCGGTTTCAGTAGAAACTTTATAAACTGGATTAAGCTACTTTATAACAATCCCTGCTCTGCAGTCCTGACAAACAGGGTGCGGTCCTCCAACTTCCGGATACAGAGGGGAACCAGACAAGGCTGCCCTCTCTCCCCTTTGCTCTTTGCCTTAGCCATAGAGCCATTGGCAGAAGCAGTACGAGTTCAGGCGGATATACATGGTCTATCTGTAGGACAAAGACAGCATAAGATTATTCTGTATGCTGTACTTGTTGTGCTGACTCAGCCGGAAACATCAATCCCCTCTCTGGTTGAAACTATTAATAAGTTTAGTGAAATCTCAGGCTATAAAATTAATTTTAATAAATCAGAAGGGATGCCATTGGGCAGTCTGAAACAAAAACCACGGGCCCCTTCTCCATTTCCCTTCACTTGGTCCCCACAGGGCTTTACGTATCTAGGGATTAGGGTCACGCCCGCCTTTGAACAGATGTATAAAAGTAACTTTACCCCCCTATTTGAGCAGGTCAAACTAGATCTGGAGAGATGGAAGTCCTTACCATTATCCTGGCTCGGTCGTATCGCTCTTCTGAAAATGAACATTCTACCCAGGCTACTTTACCCAATACAGATGGTTCCGACTCTTTTCCCACATAAAATTATTCAAACTCTAAATGGTTGGTTTAGCTCCTTTGTTTGGGCAGGGATGAAACCTCGTCTTAAAATATCCACGTTATGTCTTCCATCCTCAAAAGGGGGCCTTGATCTCCCAGATATAAGGAAGTATCAGCTGAGCACTCATATGCGTATAGCTGCCGACTGGGTACAACAGCCTTCTCCTGTCTGGTTGGATATTGAGTGCTCTATGTCTAACTTCCCTCTGAAAAGTTTGCTTTTTGTGGGGAAACTTAAGACCTTAACGATGGTCTGTAGCAACCCACTCACATTAGCTACTGTTAAAGCTTGGCGAATGGTTCAAAAACTAGAAGGAAGGTCTCACTTAACATCTCTTTTCACTCCCCTATCCGATTATCCTCTTTTTTTGCCTGGGACCACTGACCCTGGCTTTCGGAAATGGGCTGCGAATGGTATTTCTACCTTTTCTGACTTAATGGACGGGTCTAATCTTATGTCCTTTAACCAGCTAATCAATAAATACAACATTCATAGGCATGACTTTTTTAGATATTTACAAGTGAGGGACCATATACAAAGGGCTACAACGATACGAAAATCAGGGGGAAGTTTGGAAATCAGCTCTATGCGCTGTTAACATTCTGTGCAAGGAAATGTGTCCTCTTGAACTGGATCACAGACACGGCCCCATCTAAAACTCAATGGCACCGGACGGTATTGGAATATGTGTCATTCTTAACATGTAGGCTACATAGTAGGGACAAAAAGTTTCATAAAATATGGGACCCATTTATGGCGTATGTTGGTCTGGATATCTCTGCTATTTTCTCATGGGCCTTGGTATAATGCAAGCAGATCACTGCTATTTTACATATATGTATTGTTAATCGTATCTTATAATTAAAATGTCTGGATTTTCTATTTATTTCTTTGTATTCATGAGCCGGGTTGTTTGTTTGTCTGTTTTGTTTTGTTTGTTTTGTTTTGTTCTATTATGTTGGTTTTGTCTTGTTTAATTTTGGTGTAAGTGTAAAGTTTAAAATTCAATAAACACACAGTTACAAAAAAAACTTTGAAAGGGTGAGTCATGCTTTCATTACATCCTAGTTGGACTGCTGTTACTCCTTATATGTTGGAGTTATCCAGATCTCCCTTGTAAGACCGCAGTTGGTCCAAAATGCCGCAGCTCGTCTTCTGACACGAACCAAAAGACGTGAACATATTTCCCTGGTGCTTGCCTCTCTTCACTGGCTCCCTGTTCACTTTGGAGTTGATTTTAAAATTTTATTGTTGACTTATAAAACCCTGAATGGAAAGGCTCCTGGGTATTTGTCTGACCTCTTGCAGCCTTATGCGCCTATTAGATCAAATGATCTTCTGCCTTTATCCATACCAAGGTTGAGGCTGGTTCACAGAGGCAATCGAGCGTTTGGGGTCGTACTGCCTAAACTGTGGAATAATCTAGACAGGCTCCTACAGTGTTAAAACACATTTGTATTCACTGGCTTTTAACACAGCATGACAGTTATTTGGTGTTTATTTGTTGTTTGGTACTAATATTATAAGTTTTTTGGTATTAGTTATTTTTTATTTTTGTACAGCACTTTGGTCAACGTTGTTGTTGAAATCAAATGTGCAGTATAAATAAATAAACGATAACGAAACTATTATGGTTTGATCGAGAAGGTAATCAGGATGTCAGTGGGACAGTTTGAACTCTTGTTAGAGATGGGACAGTGATGTGTCGGTCGCGAACGAAACGACTCTTAGAGCCGGCACTTTGAAGTGAACGACGCGCCGTGGTTTTTTTCTTTCTTTCTCTCACCTTCTCTCTTGCACTTTTTTTCGCTTCACTCCACCTGTGAGCAGTAGCGGTTTTAGATACGGGCGACACGGGCGGTTGCCCGGGGCGGCATCGTGATGGGGCGGCATCACGGGCATCGGCAAAAAAAAAAAAAAAAAAATGCTCAGACTCATGCTGCCCCGACGGCAGCCAGCGCATATTGGGAATGTCATAGGCACCGATCGGTTTTCTATCGCCCATTGCTGGGAGTAAGGCGCCCTCCGTTTGCAAGGTGCGCCTGCTGCTGCGGCACAGGGAGGAGAGGGCGGGCGGCGGGGATTCTCTGGCTGGCTGGAGCAGCATCTAATAACCAACTCGCAAAATAAAACAAAATAAAAACAGAACAACAAACACGAAAACACCGGACATTATGATACAGACTTATAATTTGCACCGATGTTTTTCGAAATTCTATACACGAAAACTGAGCGCGAGAGCCCTCGGTGCGCCTGCTCGCTGCTGAAGTCAAAGTAAACTTTATTGTCATACAGTCCAGTATAGAGAGACGAGACGACGAGGCTCCAGTTACAGCAGTGCAAATAAACGAACAATAAATATAGTAGAGTAAGAAAATAAATATACACTTTAGGACTCGGGTTAAAGGGATCAATAATTTAAAATTTATAATTTACAGTTTGATGATTTAAAGTCTCACACATAACCCGTCGAAAGGGAGGGAGACCTGCTGCTTCCAAATAGAGCACATTTCATTCATAATGTTGTAAATCCAAGCCCATTATGTATTCCTGATTTGAATCCTGGGTTGTGTGAAATCCCAGAAATAAACCCTAGACAAAGTTAATCTGTGAACTAAGGTGTAGGTCTATTAGGTTATGTTGTGGTGATCCTCTGGTTGAGGGATGGGTGTTCATACTGGAGTGCAAAATTAAAACCAATGGAAGATGGACAAGAAAAGTTCAAAGCCATCAGGTGCTCAGTTTAGAAAAAAAGAAAAAAGAAGAGGAGGAGAAACGAACAAATGATACAGGTAAACAGATGTGTCATTGGATAATGGCAGGTCATCCTGAAACAATCAGAATCAGAATACTTTATTAATCCCTAAGGAAATAATGTGGGTTACAGTTGCCCCAAGAAGAAATGGTAAAAATAGTAACAGTAACAGACGAAACTCCAAACAATACATTATGTTACAGATTTTAATATTAATTAGTCATTGTCAATTGTTGATTTGTCCTGTTCTCATTGTATGACGAATTATGATGGCTGTTTGGTAGCCGTTTGCATACTATGCATACTCTCTCTCTCTCTTAATATATGTGTGTGTGGACAACAGTTTTATGTTAAATCCTTAACATGTTTTTGTGTGTGTGTGTGTGTGTGTGTGTGTGGGGGCGCCAGAGGAGTGTTCGCCCAGGGCGCCAAACAGGCTAGGACCTCCACTGCCTGTGAGCTTTGTGCTTGTGCTGAGCAGAGGCGGGAGGGGGGGGCGGTAGTTACACTCGCAGTAGCACAGGAACAGAGCCAGAGGGAAAGACAGAGAAAGAGAGCCAGGGACAACAACGTCACATTAGAAAGGTATAGTAATCATCAGTGTTGGGACTAACGCGTTATTAAGTAATGCGTTACAGTAACTACGTTATTATTGTGGTAACGAGCATGGTAACTAGTTATTATGCCAAAACCAGGAACGCGTTACTCTACTGGGATTTAGAAAGGCTCATTATTCGTTACTTCGTGTGGTGGCTATCGCGGAGCTTCCACAGATTCAATAACATTAGCCAGTGTTGCCAACTTAGCGACTTTGTCGCTATATTTAGCGAGTTTTCAGACACCCTAGCGACTTTTTTTCTATAAAAAGTCGCTAAAAGACGAAAGCGAAAGCAGATCGCTTTTACTCTCAACAAGCAGCGGGTGCTGTCAGTTGCTTCTTTTACTCTTTTACTCTTATGCTGTTTTGTGGATCACAAGGTTTAAAACTACACACAAACACAAAGTAACTCCACCAGAGTGCCTATTTCGTGTCACTTTTGCCGGTCCAAGCCCGGGTAAAGGAGCAGGGTTGGAATTGTGACATTAAAAAAACAATAATTGCTAAAAGAAATTTAATTTGTAGTTCTAAATAAACTCTAAATGCATTTAGGACGTTTTTTACTCACTTTATGTCTCTTCCACGATGTTATTTCTCTCTCCAACAACATAGGTTACAAATATATTAGCGTGACCAATTATGCAAATTAGGTTATGACGTCATTTAGCGACTTCTAGCGACTTTTAGGACAGCCAATAGCGATTTTCCTTACTGAGGAGTTGGCAACACTGACATTAGCAAGTGGTGGAGGCCAGCAGGTGGATGAAGGAAAAGGGAGGCAACAGGAGAGACCCGAAGTGGCCGCCTGTCCGAGTGTCAGGTGAACTGAACTTCAGGTAAGAAGTTATGACCTGCAGTCTATCTGGGTCAGATATAAACCAAGTTTAGGTGGAGTTTATTTTCGTTATGCTGACTTTTTCGTACTGCGTGCTAGCTAGCATGACGGAGTTTCTATACAGCTGTGTGGGTGCTATGTTACTGATGTTGAACTTTATTTTGTTCATACGGTTAATTATTAGAGTTGCCAACCGTCCTGTAAAAACAGAATCGTCTGGTATTCAGAGAAAATATTACGCGTTTCGTATTGAGGTGAAAAGGAACAGTTTGTCCCGGACTTTAGCTACAATAAAAAAGACACAAAGCTGGAGTTATTCTGTGTTTACGCTGCAGCTGCCTCTTCTCTCATTCTCTCCCCTCTCTCTCCTGTTTCTACTTCAATCATGAAACTGATCAATGATCAGCTGATCAGATTTTCTCTCTTGTTTATTTATCGCCCACTTTGCGCCAGAAAGAGGAAACCAGCGGATGTCGCGCTAAACAACAGCAGCACGTTTAAGCTTGATCAGCTGTTGTTAGAATTTATTTAATATTAATTTCTAGTATCAGCTGATGTTTGCTGGAGCCACAGCTGTTAAGCTGCTGGTCATGATATCGGTTTGGTTATCTGGTGAGAGGGAAACATGCAGATGAAACCAGGAGATGTCCTTACTGAATCATCAGAGCTGAACAGGTGATGGAGAAACAGGTTTACCTTTTAGGTGACATGAATGAGTTGAAGGGAAGTTATGAACTGTTTCTGAGAGACAAATAACACCAGTATCCTTTTCTATGTAGCTCAGCGGTCCCCAACCCCCGGGCCTCGGACCGGTACCGGTCCGTGAGTCGTTTGGTACCGGGCCGCGAGAGTTGAGGCTCAGGTGTGAAATGTATGGTTTTCAGGGTTTTTATCGGTTTTCAACGTTATTTTGTTATCGTTTTTATCGTTAACTCGGTTTTCCTGGGTCTTTTCACGTGTGTTATGAATAAATCTTCTTTTTTTCGGTACCGGCACTAGTTTTATTTTGTTGTATTCATCCGCGACACCTCATTGCCGGTCCGTGAAAATATTGTCGGGCATAAACCGGTCCGTAGCGCAAAAAAGGTTGGGGACCGCTGATGTAGCTGACAGCTGGTAACTGTGCAGGGGCGTGTCTAGCAAAGTGTTGCCAGGGGGGCCATGTAGGGCATTAACAGGGAAAGGGGGGCACAAAGAAATACTTTTCTTTCTTATTCTCATTTAAAATATCTAGCTTTTAAAAAAATAATTATCTGAGTCTTACAACAAACAATTGATAGATTGATACATATACCATCAGAACAGTGTACATCACTGTCACAACAGTGTTTATTTTCATTCAAAGGCTTTATGATTTTTCCTATAATAGTGGGCCGGTCTCTAGTCAAGATGCCCGGGACGATTTTTTTTAACCCAGTCCAGCTCTGCATGCAGCTCATCTGCAGTCTGGTGTTACCTACATCTTCCTATTCAGAAGGCAGAATTTCCGAGTTCTGAGTACAATTGAAAGCACCACGACTGCAGTTTTTGTGTTGGATGTAAAACGCAGGCTAGAATCATGCGGCAGTCAACGACGGTCCAGGCGTGGGATTTCTCTCGTGGAAATGTGCACATTATTTTTTCCTTTCTATTGGTAGGTGGCACAGTGCACTTGTGGCAAGTAAGCAAGCTAGAAGACTGGCAATCTTGCGTGTATTTTGTTTGATAGGTACCATGTCAGAAATAATCCTCTGTCCACTTAGTGCTGTGTTTCATATGATATCAAATTGCAACAGCATTTTCTGTGTCATTCTGTAACACAAACATATGTGTTCCTCTCCATCGGCCCATAACAGCAGTTGTGGCATCGGTTGCAAAGGCAGATAACATTATTGTGGAGGAATTTTGGTCCACTTTTTCTTACAAAATTGCCTCAGTTCATTGACATTTGCAGACGTTTGTTTATGAACAGTTGTCTTGAATTCTTGCTAGAGTAATTGGTGTTTGTGCTGCTCTGCTGTTTGGTTTTCTCCAAATGTGCCGCTCTCCACTTTGGTCTCATCTGTGCAAAAACAATTCTCAAGAAGTCTTGTAGATTGTTCAGATCCAACTTTGTAAACTTTTCTTAGAGAGAGAGGGCATTCACCTGGTAACACCTCCAAACTAGCCAAACACAAACTTGTTCACTGTTTTAGTAACTGAGCTGCCTATAACTTTAAAATTGAACATGCTAACCAAGGCCTCATTATTTTTATATTTTTGCAAAGTAATGAAGAAAGAATGAATGTACAAATGAAGTGATATTTTTCTTTGCAGCTTCAGTATCCAGAATCACTATGATGCAGCTCAAATGGGTACAGAAGTGGAAAAATGTAAAGGAAAATAAAAAAAGTGACATTACATTTGGCTCCAAATCGTAGGTGTTACAAAGACTTTGGTATCAGATGACCTTTTGTATCAGTTGAGTGTGAACTACTGCAGAAGTTCTCTGATGGTCTCTAGCTCAGTTTCCCTCTTTTGGTTCTCTAAATTTTCAAGATTAGGCTGGCACAGATGATGGAAACGCTACAAAATGGAGAAAATTATTTGGTCTTAATTTAAAAGTTTCATAGCAATTCTAAAAAAGCTATTGTTATTATCATGATTTCTATTGTGTTAAAAATCACCCAGTAAACATGAAACCCATACATTTTTGTTTAACTATATATTTAATGTTAAAACACAGTCATCCCACCTGACTTAGAGTCCCAGTCCCAGTGCCCAGCTTATACAGGGCCCATCCTGGAACAAGCAGGATGGAGGAGAGAGCCAGTACCCACCCCAGCACATATGCCCAGGATGGGTAGACGTACCACCGATTAAAGGTCAGAGGCTGGTACTCGATTAAAGAACATATAAAAGAGCCCTGAGGAATGAAAAGGAGATGGTTTAGTTGGTAAAGAATTGAGTGTTGACATCTTAACACTTAAAGCCCAACTCACCAGTGAGACCAGTGGTGTGAGGTAGAGCCAGCAGAGTTTAAAGAAGTAGTTGGCTCCTGTCCCTGTCATGTCCTTTATTATGTCATACAACTTATCTACCCCTTAATAGGAGAAGAAACAAAATTAACAACATATAAAGATCACACATGGTGTCAATGGAACGCCATGGATGTATTTTTTTCACATAAAGGTCAAATGACAGCCAAAGGAGTCATAATCAGTCATGTAAAGACTCCATTATAATGTCCTCACAAGTGTCCTAAATCTGAGAAAATTTCCCTGATCGTGTCATCGTCACGACATCATTAGTGTGAGATATAAAAGCAAGAGCACACCTACCAAATATCCAACCCAGTGCCAGAGTTTCAAACACACATAGGAAGAGGAGGCAGGCTCCATTGCAAGCATAGTAGTCAAACAACTGGAACACAAACATCCCTCCCTGGAGACAATGACACAGATATTTATTTCGCATGCATTTATTTTTCTCACTAAAATCAGAAAATTAGTATATGTAATGTTTAATATTTTCTTTCAGACTCAAGCACACATTTCCAAAACATGTTTTTGCAGTGATACATTACATACAGACCTCAGTAACCATGACAAGCTGAGAGAAGAAGCATATTAGGCAGAAGAGAAGGAGAAAAATCTCCCTTCGGCCGGCCCTGCGCAACACTTTGGGAAACATATCGATGAAGGACGTCATCAACACCTCCATGTTAACAAACTGTGCAGAGAATGGACAAAATAATGAGTACATTTCAAAGCATAAATGCAATGTTCCAAAGTTGTGTGTGTCTTACTTGTGTATCCAGACCCAAGAGAATGAGCATAACAAAGAAACAGATGGACCACAGTTGAGGCAGGGGCATCATGGCTACAGCCTGAGGGTATGCAATGAACGCCAGGCCTGGACCTGAAACACAACATGATGGAACACTAAGCTCCTTCTACACAAAACATGCCAGCCAGTGTCGAATGTTTGTGTTTTAGTTTGTACAGTTTGTGGTGTGTAATGGCATAAATATGGCAGCAGGAATGCAGAAAATTGAACAATCAACTGTGCCTGCTCATATTTAAAGGGAAAAATCAAATGACACCAGGTTTTCACCACTAATCATGTGTTTGACTGTGATGGCACAATGGCACTGACTGATTTAGCCCACATAATATAGTCTGCCTATTGGAACTCGAAGGATGCTGACATCTGATTAGTATTGTAGTTTGTTTCCACAGCTGTAAAAATAATTTTTTGCCACTGAGACCTAAGTCTTAATTTCAAATTAAGCATCACAAAATGTAAACTTAGTGACTCAAACATTTAACAAAGCATTCTGTTTTTCTGTAGAAATGTGAATATTACAGAAAAAACAATCCTTCTGTTCCACATTTCTCCTCTTCTTCCACAACCCCCCAATTCCTATAATCAAGATAACAAGGAAACTTTCACACAATGTTTGGATGCCTATTTTCTTATTGAGATATAGTAAATTTTGAATTTTTAATGGCAAAAGTGCTTTGTTGTTCTTCTTCCAATCCTGGAAACAAGTTCCCATAGATTAGGTATAAACTTACTACTGAGAAATTAACTTTTGTAAACAAAAAATGCTGAAATCATTCAAAAAATACTGTTCTTGAAAATCAAGCCTAACAATTAAACAGAGCCCTGAAAAATTTAAAAATCTTTCTCCTTCTGTTACCAAGTCTGTGACCAGTTGAGACATGCTGCCATAATATTGTTATGTAAGATTGAGTCCATTTATAGATCACTGTTATGTCATATTTATGGGTCCAGGAGAATGTGGCTGCACGTTTGTGATATACACCTGACTCGGCCACTTCTGCAATGGGAACGCCTTGCTCATGAGCCATGAATCCCAGCACTGAGAAGACAGCAAAACCAGCTACAACACTGGTACCACTGTTCAGCAAACACAGCATCAGAGAGTCTCTGCAGATCACAAAAACAAAGTGCATACTCCATGGAGTCACTGCATGCAGCAAAATATGAGGATTGAAATATTTATTTAAAATTAAGCTTAAATAACTATTGATCATCATGTACTTATAGCAGTTGTTGTTGTATTTGTTGTAGCTTCCCAGCACAGTTAGGGAACCCACACCGATACTGTAGGAGAAGAAGATCTGACTCACAGCCTCCATCCACACCTGTTCCAACAAAGCAACAGTAGTACACTTGTCCACCTGTATTAGACACTGTTTTAGATTTGAGCTCGTACCTGAGGGTCCATTAGTCGTGAGGGTTCAGGCAGAAGATAAAACATCACTCCTTCTAATGCTCCGGGAAGAGAGAGGCCACGAATCAGCAGAATTAACAACATCACATAGGGGAAGGTAGCTGTGACATATACCACCTGTGGAAAAAAACATTTCAGAACATTTAAGTGTTTACTCGATATGTACTATGTATATGTACTGTATATATAGCTACACTGAGGAAAAATAATTACTTGATCCCCAGCTGATTTTGTAAGTTTCATTGCTTATAAAACAGTGAACAGTCTCTAACTTTTGTGGTAATTTAATTTTAATGGAGAACACATTAAATAAAAGTTATAAACTGATTTGTCATTGAGAAAAACCATGTCATGTCATTGAGTGAAATAAGTACTTGAGCCCTTACAACCTAGCCAGAATTCTGGTTCCCATAGATTGGCTAATGACACAGTTTCCCCTGTGTCGTTATGTCTATTTTTCCTGTGTGTTGCCCTAAGTTTAGTTTCTCACATTTTAGATTAGTTATTGGCTTTTGGGTTTTCTTACTTTTGTACCTTTGTGTTTTTCGCCTTTTGTTATTAAGTTCCTTTTTTCCTCTGTCGTCTGCACCGGGGTCCTCACATTGCCACACACGATCTGCACCCACAGATCGTTGACAACAGTTTTCTATATTTTCTCCATAAAACATGGAAAATTTGTGCAGGTAGCTAACACTTCAAGTTAAATACTTATTTCATCCAATAACATGCAAATCAATTAATAACATGCCTTTTATGTCATATTCTGCCTCACTCCATTGAAATTAATCTACCATTAAAATTAGAGACTCATTAGAGAGTCATGTAAGTAGACAAATTTACAACT
Organism: Oreochromis aureus; assembly: GCF_013358895.1. NCBI lineage: Eukaryota > Metazoa > Chordata > Actinopteri > Cichliformes > Cichlidae > Oreochromis > Oreochromis aureus. Next base: position 23,884,932 of record NC_052955.1, on the reverse strand, counting down.
TCTACAGGGGATCAAATAATTATTCCACCCCACTGAATTTACCACAGTTTTACAGCCTGCACAACTACCTTTCCTGTAGATCTGACTCCTTTCCAGACACAAAAGTAGCAGACGATCCACATAGCAATGAGGCACAACAGCACCTCCCACTGGATGCTGCCTATTTCCTCAATGCCCCCTGAGATCATCAGCACTCGTCGTCTAGAAGTAAATTAAATGTAGAAGGTTAAAAAAATAGATAGATAGATAGATGGAGATATATATAGCTGCAAAAGGTACAAAATGTTTTATTGGGCTTTAAATAACTTGGTATGTAGGCTTTTTTAGTCCATCTACATAGACATACTCCCAAAATTCGGTGGCTGCAGAGGTCGAGTTTGTCTGGTTGGTCCAGTGGACGGTGTTATTTTGTGTTGAAAAGTCTACACAGCCCTCTGAGAGGAGAGTGTCAAAGTGCCAAAGTGTCAAAACATTAAAGTTCAAATACTTAAACATACTTCAACAATTTTTATTGGAAATTGGAAACAATCTTTGCATTTTACCTGTGTTCCAGTAGTTGTTGCAGGAGGCCCAAGGAAGCTGAGAGCTGAAGGAGAACACGAGGTAGAGCAAAGCCCAGGACAGAATAATGATGTAGGTCATACAGTTATAGAAGAGGATTAGCTGTCCACCAAAGCCAATCCCTGAAAGGCATTTACAGGTAATGATGACAAAAATCTCCATTTATCAATTACTCAGACTCTTTGTTGTTTTAGGGTTACTAAACAGTTTTGCCTTGAGGTCTGTGACTGTGGTGGCTATTTGAGTGAACTCATTGTCATGTTCAAGAAACCAGTTTAAGATGATTTTGTGATATAACAGGATAATATGACATTATCCTGCTCAAAGTAGCCATGGTCATCAGCAATACTTAGGTAGGCTCTGGCCTTTAAACAATGTGCAGTTGGTACTAAGGGGCACACGGTGTACCAAGAAAATTTCCACCACATTACACAACCATCACCACCACCACCAGCCTGAGCCACTCATCCAAGGCAGTGTGGACTCATGCTTCTATGCCAAACCTACCATCAGACAAAAGGTTTGCTCTTTTCTCCAGTTTTTGTGAGCTTCTGTGAATCACAGTCTCAGTTTCCTGTTCTTATCTGAGTGGCACCTGGTGTGATTACAGCTGAAGCCCATCTCCTTCAAGGTTGTTGTGCATTGAGAGATCCTATTTTTCCTTGGATATACATTTCATTTTGCATGTGCACATTTGATTTGTGTGTGGGTATTGAAATCCATGTGTGCGTATTCAGATTTTTGCTACAATAATATCTCAAGATACTGTAGCAGGTTACATGTGAAAAGGGAGCCTAGTAAAAAGTTGGGTGAGCTGTAATTGTGACTTGCCTGTATTTTCAGTGCTTTCAGCAAAATGTTAAGACTCAGCTGGCCAAAACAACAATAATAATAATAATAACTTGTCCAATAACTTGCAGCTACAGTAGCTACTTTTATGTGTAGAATTCAGTTTTGGGATAGTCCAGCACCTGTTATTCATGGTCAGAAGAATCCTTTGAAAATAAATAAATAATGAGTGCCACAAACACAGTTTTTATACATTAGCTGGGTAGCTCTCTGCAGTAAAGGGGACAAATAAATGTCAATATTTAATAAAATTGAGTATTTCTAATTTGAACATCATGGGAGATATTTGAGATAATGTAAAAAGTCAACCACATGCATAATATTAGCCTAAAAATGTTCAATTTAAATGCATAGATATTATATCTTATTCCTTTAAAACTGCCTAAATCACTGCTTGCAAAACACAATGTTGTCAGTAATTGTTTGCTCTCAGTTAAGGCTTGAACTCTTAACTTGAGGATTGATAAGTACAGAACTGGGTTAACTTTAAATACTTATTAACTTGTTCACTACAGTTTGAGACACAGTTGTGCAAGACTGTGAATAAATGGCCATTGAAGAGAAGGATAACATGATGTTTTCTTGTTATTATAGATGCCTGAACAGCTTACCTTGTGCTAGTGGGCAAAGCTTCCTCCAGCAGGTAATGCCACCCTCCTGGGTGAACTGCCCTATAGTTGTCTCCAGCAGGAACACAGGTACACCACAGGTTACCACAAATACCAGATATGGCACCAGGAATGCACCTGAATTAAAAACATACACAGCAAACATATCTGTTGTGCAGCTTCTGAGTAACAAGCTTACTCAATTAAAAATGGACCTGGTATATGCTTTTAAAACAAAACATATATCAGTTGTTTAAACATACTACCAGAATTAAGACAACATATTGGGAAGTTATTAAATGAACTGTTTACTAATTAATTATTTGATTAGTACTTTTACTACTACTACTACTTTGTACTAGAACTTTACTTCATTTGTGAAAGTTGATTTCACAATTAAAATTACAATTTTTATAAATTAATAATATTGTTTTCTCTTTTTTTTATTATAATGATCCTGTTGCAAGTAAACAAGCTGCCTGAGGACTGGATACTATTGAATTCAATGGAGCAGAGTCTCTACTTTGGATGCTGGCATCAGATTTGAGGGAATCAAGGTGCTGCAAAATCCAAAATACTTCAAATAGATGGAGAGCCCTGCTTGGCCTCACCTACAGATGTCACCTCAAGTGATAAAATTAACATTTCCCAGAGTACCAGTGGAGTGTGAAGTCACACTTTCAGTCTCATTTCAGAGACTGTGAACTAGCAATTTATTTTGCTCATGCTTTGCACAATCAATATAATCCTACAAGATTAACACACATTTTGGTTAGTTAATGTAAAATAAATATATTAAATGAATTAAACATAAGTGTTAGGAATGCCTACCCCTCCATTTTTGTAACAGAGGTAGGGAAACCTCCACACGTTCCCCCACGCCGACAATATTTCCTGCCACAGCAAGGAGAAATTCGACCTTATTTCCCCAGTGTCCTCGCTCCTCCACCTCTGGCTGTGTGTCTCTCTGTGTAGATTTTCTTTTCATCATTTCCAAAAGTTCAGGGTGCGGACAATGATGCCTCTGCGCTTGGTGCTCTAATCATCACTGCCTTTATATTCTCTGCCAATTCTGTGTTGAGGAATGAGTTAATAAGTTTTCAGTAGAAACATTAATTAATTCCAGGAAAACAACTGGGTGAAAAAAAACAAAAAATGTTTCAATATTTAAAAGCTTTCACTTTTAACTTGTTGGGGTCTATGTTTATCAAGATGCATCTCAGATATAGGAGGGGTAAAAAATTTAGTTGTGCTGTGTCGCTATGTCACAACTGCCGTTCGTTAAGCTATACTTGCCAGTCTTTTGTGTTGGTAAAAGTAAAAGTTTGAAGGAAACCATCATGAGCATATTGCGAGTAAAAATCTTGGGGTTGGAGCAGAAGAGGAGGTGCACTTAAAAGGGGGGTCTCAAGTCTCTAATTTGACTGTGAGGTTGTGTTGGTGGTTGCAGTAGCTTCTGTTGGTTCTCTAAGGCTGGCAATGAAGGTAGAGAGAGCCAAATTTCAAATAAATAACTGAGTAGCAGGGTTTAGCAAGGGTCGTAGGAAAGTACTTAAATGTTTAATTTTAGTTTAAATATTTAAGTTAAAATCCTACAGTTGAAGCACAAAGGAAGGTTTCTCAGATTTTTCAATTAAATATAAACAAGGTGCATGACTCTGCAAAATTCTTTGTTTCCAACTTTCTTACCTTTGCCAGATTGTATTCAAGGTCTAAAGACACTGAGAGTGTTCAATACTTGCTTTGTCTAGATAAATGGACCTCAGAGGAGAAAAGTGAAGACCCATCAGTCAATTCTTATTATGGGCTACTCTTTAATATTACTCTGATTAGTGGTATACATACACTGCTTCCTAAATTTGTCAGGTGTCTGCATGATATCATAGTAAAACAACTTTTTTCAATCTGTTAAGAAATGCTTTTTTCATCTTTAACATTAAACGATGGTTTGTGAAAACAATACAGAGTTATTTACCCATTGCTTTGTTTCTACTTTTTTCTTTTATTTAAGATTGGAAAAGTTGCGAATACGTGTGCGTGAATGATAAGTGAGTATTAACCTGTGTTTCATTTTCAAACAAATTTCCCACGTGTGGGACTAATAAAGGTTATCTTATCTTATCTTATCTTATCTTATTGTGTTGATACTGTAATATGTTCACTATTTAGGAGCCAATGTAGTTCATAGGCCACGCATGCAACGCGTGAGTTCACCCTCATTCCATATGCTAATTGATCTTAGTTAGCTTATCCTGTTTTAGTTTTAGTTGTACGGTCTCTCATATGTCCATAACTTCATTGCTGTGTTATCAGAGCTTCTCTGTATGTATGTGGTGCAAGTGGTTGTTTACTTTATAATACGGAGTTTGTAGCGGACAATTTGTTATGAGGATCGTTAAAATACCGATCGTAGTTCCACCGGAAGGATCACCTTCAAGCGCTTGCCCTTCAAGCCTTTATAAAGGGAAGCCTTTATTTTTACAACTACCAAGTAGTTCCTATGTACTGACGGTAACTTAACCTCGCACTAATGCCGTTCAGTTGCACAGTTTAAGTAGAAGTGTACTACATTGCTCTGATCTTTATATATAGTTATGTTAACTATATTGTATTATGTCTATATCCGAATATGTCACTTATCTATTCTCTTTTTTTAATCATTTATTTGTATTGTGTATTTCCCTTGTAGGAAACCACACACACACAGACACCTGTGTTTACAGCCACAGGAATTGAATTGTGAGAATAAAATGCCTCAAACCAAACATCAAGCTCCTTCTTCCATACTCTGGGACTATTTGGCCTTAAGTGGTGTTCTGGACGACACACCGGGGTGACCATAGTGCTAAAGACTGAATCAGTGCCACAATCGTGCCTATCCCTGATATCTCCACTACAATGAGCAAGTGCTTCGGTGACAGTGGGAAGGAAAAACTCCCATTTAACAGGAAGAAACCTCCTGCAGAACCAGGCTCAGAGAGGGGCAACAATCTGCTACGTCCGGTTTGGGTGAGGGTAGAAGGACAGGATAAAGACATGCTGGAAGAGAGCCAGAGATTAATAATAACTAATACTAATCTCTGAATTTTATATCTTCTGTTTTTGTAATTAATTTCTTAGATTCTCGACTTTGTTTATGCCTTGATCTATCAGCATTAAAGCTCGCCTTGGTGTAATTGGTGCTGCTCGCCAACTACAAATAAATCCACCTCTCACACATGAAAGGTATAATAATCTAGTTGTAGCAAAATAAAAGGAAGTGCAATAAAATATTTTTTATTCTTTGCAAATTTGCATTTTTTTAATATCAATACGAAAAAAATTTTTATTGGTTTTTCAGATTTTGCCCTTGAAAATACAGAGAACAAGCTTTGTACCAAGTGATCCACAGATCATTTTGACCAGCAAAACATTTGTAATCACACGGCTAAAGCAGAGGAAAGCACAGCAGGCCTAACAGCAAGAAAAAGAAGCCTGTGGGCATTTTCTGTCCAGTCCCACTGGTTTCTGTACTCTTGTTTTGTAGCTGCCTCTTCTGACCAGGTGTTAGATGGCAGCGTTTCATGTTTCCTGCTTTGTCCCAAACCAGCATCTCTGCCTGAGTAGAGCAGCAGCTGGATGTGTACCTCACAAACAGTGGCTGAGATACATCTAGCGACCATTCAGAAATATTGAAAGGGGGGCCTCCTGTCTCTAATCTGGCCTTTTGTTTGTGTTGCTCTTGGTGGTGGTGGTAGTCTCCATTTGTTGATTTATCCCTCTTTGTCTGTTGCAGCTCAAGGCCAGGCTCTCCAAGGCTGTCCTCTGAGGTTGGGGTACTGTGGAACAAAGTCAGAATACCTTCACCCTCCTGTAGCTGCAGAGCATCAAGGCCAGAGTGTCCGATATCTGATACAGACAGAGACACACTCCAGCTAGTCGCGTTGCAAATTGCAGAACAGTTAGATTGGACTCGTGCTGCAGAGCAGGATGGTGGGGACGTGTCTGAATCCTGTAGGCAAGAGAAAATCATCATACACACCATAAACCAAAAAGCATAAGTTTTTGGCAGAATATCCTGCAGTTTCTCTTATCGCTCACCTGAGGGACCACGGTCAAGTAGGCCACTGCATAATTTGAGTCAGCAGAATGAAGATCATTTACAGTCAGTGTAAGGGTGACTGTCACCCCTGCCTGAGCTGTGGCAGGAGTGTGGAGGGACACCTGGTCACGAAAAGACCTTTGTTCTGCTACAGGAAAGCTGAAGGGCAAAAACATGAATTGTGAAATCATTTAACTTATACTTACAATACTGTGCCGGAGTTTTGAACCAGCCATCATTTAATTTATATTGTTCTTAAAATGCAAAATAGACGCAACTGTGTGACCGTGGTTCATGGGGTTGGAAAGCTCATCTCGTAACCGGAAGGTTGCTGGTTCAATCCCCAGCTCTTGGTCGTTGTGTCCTTGGGCAAGACACTTCACCTACTGCCTACTGGTGATGGCCAGAGGGGTCGATGGTGCGATATGTCAGTCTGCCCCAGGGCAGCTGTAGCTTGCCTCTACCAGTGAGTGAATGAATAGATTTTCAGTCCATAATTTGGCATATCTAAGCTTTTCCCTGTTTCCCTTCCTTGGGGATGGCTTCATGACGGCCTTTAAAGGCATCTTTATCTGTTATGGATAGTTAAGTGGACATGCCACTTCTTCTTTTGTCCTCAACTGGTCTAGTTTCCTCACACTTTTTAATGACACACTGCACAGCATGGTAAAATATGCCAAGTTTTCAGCTAATAGTTCTTTTGAATCATCTTGTTGGTCAATTTTTGTTGCTGTTTCACAGTGTTATCTTTGAAATTTTCATTAGAAAGAAATGGGAACAAATGATGTGTTTTAATAACAATGTGCATAAAGTTATAATTTAAAATTAGTTCTTTTCCCCATCTAAAGCACAAGTACACACTGCAATAAGTGCACACCCTTAATATCAAATCCACTAGAAAAAAAGAAAATTAGAAAGCTAATCTGATAAGAAGGGCAGAATTGAGGGGTGACTCAAGACTTTTTTACACAACTGTATAATTTAATAACTGCTCTAAAAATAATTTTGTGTTACTTAGTTTAAATAGTTTGCAAAGGTGAGAGAATGCCACCGAAGGTGACAAAAGAAACAGGATGGCAGTCTAAGTTCTTTGTAGTTTGCTTTGCACCTGAGCAAGATGTATTTTCGTTTTGATCTACCTGTGTGGCCCTGTCATATGAAGATATCCACAGTCATCATCGGCTGTCAAACTGAAGTTCCGTGCTGCACCATGGTTTTGGATCTCAAAGTTCACCACTGCACTCTGACCAGGCACGAGGTCAGGAAGAGAAAGCACCTGAATAATGTGTGAAACAGACTGTGTCAAAACTGCACGGACCACTGGTCAAAGAAAGGTCATCACCTGACACCTCTACGTAGATACTGGAGGTAATCAATAACTTATAAGTCTGCCATCTGGCCCTGCAGAATTTAAAGAAGAAAGACAATAGAGTTTTACAGAGAAAACTGTGAATCCAGAAAGTATTCACAGCACTATACTTGTTCTACAGTTTGCCATGTTACAGCTTTCTCATCTCAAAATTCAACACAAAATATCCCATACTGACATTTTGGGGTTGTTTTCATTTTTCTCATTCTTCTTTGCAGAACCTCTCAACCTCCATTAGGATGGATGGGAAGCATCAATGCGCAGCCATTTTCAAATCTCTCTAGACATGTTCAATCCGGTTCTAACCTGGTCTCTGGCTGGGACACTCCAGGATATAACAAAGAAGTGGTCTTAGAGAGTCTTCATAGGGTCGTCTTGTTGGAAGATGAACCTTCACCCCAGTCCTGGATCCAAAGTGGAAAGTGCATCAAGAAAGTCTCTACCTCACTGCATTTATTTTTCAGTCGACTCTGACTAGTTTCACAGATTCTACTACTGAAAACATCCCCACAGCATGATGCTCCCACCAGCATGCTTCAATGTAGGGATGGTATCGGTCAGGTAATAAGCAGTGATGAGAAAAGTTCAATTCATTTAACCAGAGTATCTCATTTCTCATGGTCTGAATGCCTTTCAGGTGCCTTTTGGCAAATTCCAGGTGGGCTGTCATGTGCTTTTTACAGAGGAATGGCTTCTGTCTGGTCATGTTACCATACAGGCTTGATTGGTGGAGTCAAGCCTGTATAGTAACCCCTGGCGGAAGGGGTTACATGAATAGGATGAGGGACCTATGGAATCTTCGATACCCAGCTTCCACACTAACGACGAAACAACTAGTAGCTCAGTGTTCCAACATTTGGAAGAAGGCACTGCTCTCACAGCTAGAGATTGACGAGATACAACATAAATGCTACGGCAAGGGGAGCCAGGGAGCCTGTCCATACCTGCCAAGCAAATACTAACAGCCTTGGCCAGCCGCTTGAGGAGGTACACCAGAGAGATAGAAGGCAGGAGAATAAACCAGCTGTTCTCCACAGAACCAGCCAAGGTGTATTCTCTGTGGCAAGGAACAATACGAGAATGGCGCCACCAAGGCTGGAGGCGGAGCAATACTGGAAGAGCATATGGGAGAAGGACGCAACCCATAACGGCAATGCTCAGTGGCTAGTGGATCTGAGGGCAGACCATAGCAACCTCCCTGAACAGGGTAGCCATCACGGTGGCAGACATCCAAGCAAGGGTCTCTAGTATGAAGAATTGGACAGCAACAGGCCCCAAAATGGTTCACGCATACTGGCTAAAGAAGCTGACTGCACTCCACGAGTGTCTGGCAAAATGAACCAGCTGCTAGTTGACGAGAGACACCCGAAATGGCTAACCGAAGGTTGGACGGTCCTGATCCTCAAGGACCCTCAGAAGGGACCGGTCCCATCCAACTACCGACCAATAACCTGCCTCAGCACTACATGGAAGCTCCTGTCAGGCATCAGATCGGCTAAGATGAACAGGCACATGGGTCAATACATGAGCGGAGCACAGAAAGGGATTGGCAAGAATACCAGAGGTGCAAAACACCAGCTACTGGTAGACAGAACAGTCAGCCGAGACTGCAGGACCAGACTGACCAACCTGTGCTCTGTCTGGATTGATTACAAGAAGGCCTATGACTCAATGCCCCACAGCTGGATACTGGAATGCCTAGAATTGTACAAGATCAACAGGACCCTAAGAGCCTTCATCAGGAACTCAATGGGTTCATATGTATATATATATATATATGTATACATATATGTATGTATATATGTATGTATATATATATACATGTATATATATATATATATATATACATATATATATATACATATATATATACATATATATTTTTTACTTATTTTGGAATAAGGCAGGCATGACAATGATGTGTAACAAATGAAGGGATGGGAATACTTTCCTGATACACTGTAAGAGTGCTTTACATTTATTGTGCACTGAAATAACTGAACCAAAACAATTTCCATTTAGAATATAAGAAAAATTGAAAAATAGATGTACATAACAGAGTAACGGAGATGAACTATAGTAAAGTTGGAGGAGAAGGCAGCCTCTGTCCTCTTCAGCATTATTGCTAATGATTACCTGTATCTGAATGTGAGTGGGCTCCACCATCTCTGTGGAAACCCTCTCCAGTTTGTTTCCTCTGCTGTCCTGTCCTGAAAGTCTAATGCAGAAGGGAACTCTGGGAACAGGGTCCACCAAGCCCACCAGCTCCTCCAAGGAATAGATAGATGAAGATGAGGAGTTGAGCTTCACCTGCTGAAGACTCTCTCCTTCAGCCCCCAACAGTGTTGCATGACTAAAAGATGCCTCTTTAACTTTAACTGCCTCTATATCTGAACCCAGGCCTGTAACAACCACCACCAGAAAGGCAGGAACACCTGAAAATTAGAAAGGTATATTCTTAGGCGGGAAACATGTTGTTTGCTCACAAATCCTTATGATTGTGTAAATTCATCAAAATCCCTCACCTGCTGTGGGATTACCATCAACTCTGGCCAGACCCGGGTGTGTCTCATTGGTTACAATTGCAAAATAATACAGGAAGTCTACACCACTGTCACCTGATGGTGTAGATCAAAAGACAAATCAATTTAAAAAAAATGTTGTTGTTTTTTTTTTAATTAAATCTCATACCACAGTAAAACTGCAGTTGAAGTGAAAATGAATATCTGCCAGGTGATCTGCTTGATGTACTCGATATTATCTCTTTTACCTATGACATTGAACGTAAGATGCCCATCGCTCTTGGCTTGCAGTTTCCATTGGCCAGGCTGTAAAGGAGGAAACAGACTGATGCGGTACAGTCCCTGAAATTGCTGTATCACTGCTAGGGGACCTTCTTCATTCAACAGAGACTGACTTTGGTCTGAGAAGAGAAGCATAAACAGCTGGGTTTATTTTACCCTCAAATCGCAAAGAAAAAAAAACTTAAAGAATGATCTTTGCAAGGTAACACTTTAAAGTATGTGTGATACATCTATGGTGTAATTCCCCTGTAACTAAACTGAATTTCAGTGTAGTGTAAATACCTTTTAATATTTGCATGTAAATATAATTATACTGCTATTTAAAAGAAAATATGCTGAAATTCAATTTAATTACAGGGAAATTGCACCCTGTACATGATATTTCACGCAAATGAAAAGTATGTTACAAAGTGCAGTGTCGTGATGGAAAAAAAGCTAACCCTGACTTCATAGCTGTTGTTAATATGGTGTGAAAATTACCTGATGGACTGGTAAGAATACACTCCGTCATAGTGCCAGAGACATGTAGGGTAACACTTTTTACCGAGCTATCAACTCTAAATGTATGAACGGACATCAGGTCTTTGTGACTTTCCACATGGAGGAGGGTCACCTGAGGTAGGAGAAGAAAAATAGGTTCTGATACGTAATGAAGGGTAATTATAAGTGATATCATTATGAAATTAAAGGTATAAAAGAGAAATTAGTAGGCTTGCTGGAGAAGAAACTAAAAAAAATAGATATTAGAAATATACTTTGTGATATAATCTTTTATAAAATCTGACACATTTCTCGACTCGACAAAAAGTTGCAGCTCACATAGACTGCTTGATTAAAAAGATTTACATATGCTAACTGTCATGTAGAAAAGGAAATTGTATTGTTTTTTCAACGCTTTATAAGCAGCAGTTGCCACGTTTGTTCTCTATGAAAATTAGAGCATTGGGTCAACAGAAAATTTCATATTTAATTGAAACTTTCTAATATTAAATGGTTGATGAATTATGAAGGTGGGAAATTAAGACCACTAGAATGAGTGAAGTTAACATCTACTGTGAGCTAATGTACTGCTTCAGTTCCTTAAATAACTTGCTAAATTAGTTTGGAGTGAATTTCCAGTAAAGAATCTTATTTTGGCACCTTGTCAGCTGCTGTGTTGTCCTCCACTATTGTGGAGACCCTGTGTATGTCAGAGTTGGTGGTGAATATTGTTAATCCTCCTGACAGGGAGGACAGTGAAGAGTAGAGATTAAAACGATCAGGAGATAAAGGTTCTCTGCTTCTCCTCTTCCTCCTCATTAACCTGCCTCGGCTCTCTTTGGTGTAGTTGGGATCTTCAGTAAGGAGAAAAGTCACCTGTAGGGAGAATCAGCATGAGCTGTAAGTACACTGACATACAGGTTGCTTTACTGCAGTCCCCCTGTCCAAAGTAATTTCACAGTGAGCAAGAGAAGGCAAACAAGAGGGGTTCTTTCAATCTTTCAATCTGACTGCATGTTATTTTTGCTCCTTATTAGTATAACTGCTGGATGAATTATTTTCTTTGTTAACAAAACTGTCCTTTGGTTAAAAGGTCTCATGATACAATAGCACCACTGTGTGGCCAGTCACAAAAACTACAATTCCATTAAACTTTTCATTTTCAACTAGTGTAGCTGCTGCCACCTGCTGGCCACATGAGGCAGGTAATCTCCACCAGGCACAGTTTCTCCAGGAAATTCTTATTTCCTTTAAAACCCATCTGAAAATGTAATTCACGCAGTGCTTTCTTTATAAATATACATACAAACAGAAGCTGTATAACCAGTAGCACTCACATCAGATGAAGGCTTTTATTTAAAACTTTTGAAAATCTGAGAACAGGTTCTTAAACAGCAGCTCTCGATTGGTGTTTGTCTTCACTGTCAGCCTTAAAGCAGCTCTGATTTTTGCTAAACACAATGTTATGTGACAGATGAAAAAAAAGACTTCCCTTCAAAGGTGCATATACCTTGCTCTGTTTCTCAAGGGAGAGGGCCTTCACCACATCGAATAAATGGGCGTCTTTAGGGGAAGCGTCAGTGAACACGAAGATCTCAGACAGAGGTGGACTGTGAGTGAGTGCCAGCTAATAACAAGAAGAGAGCAAGTTAGTGGTGACATGTCCAATCTATACAACTGTACACACACACATGCACGCACACACACAACATCACTTATTCTCTCTGAGTGTTTAGTGTCTAAATGTACCTGAATTGCAGAGAGGCACATCTCTGGTTCATCTCCTCCTCCAAGAGCCATCAGCTCCTCCATGTGCTGCATGAACTGGCCTGGATCATCAGTCTCATACGCTGGTCCTACTCCTGCACAGTACAGTAAATATACATGCTTACAGACTGTGATAAGGAACAGCTTGTTTGCAGTCTCTATGACCTGCAGGTGCTGTTTACCACCAGCTGTCACCTGGATCGTGGAAGGGGACAAGCACGAAGGTGCCAAGTTGCCCTGGGCTGTTAGCTCGGCTCTGTATGATGGATTGAGCCCGAAGACGAGCAGCGTGGATCTCCTCAAACATGCTGCCTGTGGTGTCCATGACAAAAACCAGTGCAGGAACTTGCTTCACACTAAAGAGTCTTCAAAGAGAGTTCAGCAGCAATTAAAGACCGTCATTTCATACAGCACAGGCATCACCTGAATCTTGTAACAAGTCTACAGTTCAGGGAGCTTTAACAGTGGTTTAAACTTACTTGAGAAAGTTTCTGTGGCCCACAGAGTCTCTGAGGTCTCTCAGCACAGTCAGGGTGGCCTCAGTAGCCAAAGTGGCAGCTTTGAGATGGAGGTAATGATGAGGAGAGAAGAGAGGTGAGGTGCTGTCCTTGTTGATGCCCCCTTTGGCACCCAAGTAACGGCTGCTGTCTAGAATACCTCCATGACTGCATTTGCCTGAAAAAAAACAACAACATAAAAAGTAGTTGAAAAAGAAAAGTCTTTAAAATATTCTAAAAACCAAATGTGTTTATTTATTGTGTTTTCGTAACACTTTGTCTGCAGGTGGCTGAGGTTTACCCTGAGGTTTTGGAGGAAAAGTGCTGAAATATCCAGTGGTGAGCAGCTGAGAGTTTTCCTGTGTAGTTTTCAGTCTTGGCAGAAGGTTGTTTCGACAGGTGGTGCTGAAGCACTCCATACAGGTAGGTGTGTCTTCTGAAAGCAGAAATGATGAAGGCTTTAGTTTTTACATTTAAACTTTTTTTGTAATGTAATAATGAATATATTATATTGACATATGTACAGCCAGGTTTTCAAAAACATTGGGAGCCTGTGTTAAATGCATGACCAATAAAAATGATAGTTGATTTCCACTGAACAATTTAAAGCCACATCACTTCCATTTTCCTGCTAAACTAAATACTGACATCATTGCTCTGATCCAATCATTTTCTTTATTTTGTTGAGTCAGTCAGCCTCTGCTCTGCCTAGTTTAAATCTCAGCACTCAGTCATTTTGCCTTTCAGATTCTTGTTCATGAAACCCACTTCCTTTTCATCTCTGCCTCCCCCTTGTCAATAATAGAACCACCCAAGCCTCCATCTTCATCTTCACTCTCATTGTCCTAATTTCTATCATTGCTGGGACTCCATTCTGCTACAAGTCTGATTACAAAATAGCATAATAATCGAATTGTTAAATAATAACTGAATGATCTCTACATGATGAAATAAATACTATACAGTAACATATTAAAACAGATTAGACCACAATAGAATGGCATCTGAAGAAGCAGCAAAATCGGTAGTAGGAAAAGTGTGGAAGAGCTGTAACTTTAACATGTGAAGCTATGCAGTATGATGAAATGATGCAAAATGAAAAAATTCTGTAAAGCTGGTACCTCAATAACTAGTCTTGTCAAGAGGTCCTTTACAATAATGTGTAGATACAACTATATTTGGTTTTTGTGATTAAATGGGCCTGTAATGTCACATTCATGAATCACCTTTAGCTACAGGCACGGCTGGCTCCTCTGGCTGAAGCAGGTGGAGGTAAATAGAACTCTGGCCCATCTCCACCCAGTTACTGTGGCTGTAGAAGTCCTGACAGAGCAGATGTTCAAAACAAAAACATAGCCATAACATTTCACGTCATGAAATATCTCTAAGGTTAAGCTAACCCTCCCTCTCTTATTAAAATTCAGTTCTGTGTGGCAGATTACCTGCAGTGAATGAAATAGCTGACCCAGGCTATGACGGGCACTTTGATACTCTTTGGCCCGCACTGAGAGCACAGTGTGGGTCCAGAACCGTCGTAGCATGACTGTGGCACTTTCAATATGCTCTGAATCAAAGTGGTAAACTGGGTCAGACCTTGTGGAGCTCCGGAAGTCCGTGGCTGCATTGGATTTCACCACCTCTCCCACAGCTCTCCAAAATCCACGGCCCAGTCTGCTCTGCAGTCGTTAGACCAGGACTTTTATCATTATTTGAAAGAAATGCAATACGTCTGTGTTCAAATATCACCATAGGGAGAAAGAGTTATTCAGTTAAATTTGCATACTTTCTTAAAGTGGTAATTCAAACACTTTATGAACCACTGATGCTGCGTTACTCAGTAAATCTCCTGACTGCAAACATGACCTCACCTCCTCTTTATCATGGTTTCCATGGTGTTTTTTTAGTCCGCTCAGAGTCTCCAGGGTAACATTTAGAATGGCCCGCTCTGTAATGTACTGGTGAGTGTGTGAGTCCCAGGACAGAGTCAGCACTCTAGACCAAAAGTCAGGGAGGAAACCCACGCACGGTGAAGCCAGGAGAAGAAGGTAAGGGAGGGTAAACAGGTGCACCTGCCTCCTCCAGATTCCTCTGTGCTGTGACATTGTGCTCTGGAGGAAAGAGTGAGCCGGTCACGTCCTACCTGCATGAAATAAAAACTAAATGTCATTTGCCTGATATCACTCTTGTTAAGCTTCATGATTATTTTTTTTTAACTGAAAGGATTTGAGCTGACCCGACTTCTATTGTTCAGTAAAGTTTTGTGCTAATTTGATCAAGCTGTGCCACTCAACCATGCGTACTATTCTGTCATCACCGCTTCTTACCACCACCTCCGACAGCTCCTCTCAGATTTTTCTCAGCCTTGCCTGTACAGAGCCTCCTATTGTTTTGGTTTTTTCATCTTAATTCAGATACATTCTTTGGGATTGTTCTCACAGTCTGTGCTTTCACGAGGAGAGAGTGCAACAAAGCACAAGGCCGATAAAAACAACCTGTTCCTTTTACCATGTCATGGTCTCAATTAAAACTCTCCTCCTTTCACAGGATTGATTCAAAGACAGTCATTCACTTTAACATTTCACAAAGCAAAAACTTTGGTAGTGTAGGTCAGTTTAAGCAATCGCTTGCCATTTACCAACACAACTAATCTATTTTTAACACTTTAGCCTAATACGTTAACTGACTCCAGTACAAAAATGAGCACTAGATGAGCATGAAGTATGAGTTACTTCATGCCATACTGGTTATTTTTATTAGCTTCCACATTAGCAGACAAATGCAAATATTTCTTTAGAGCTGTAGTCAGAACCAAAGAACTTGGTAAAAACAGTCTCACCTCAGTTCATCCTGTATGTCTAGATCTGTAGATCTGTTTGATCATGCAGCACAGCATCAAGAGTACAGAGAAACGCCACAACACAGGCTTGTCAGTGGTGAAGCAAATCACAACATTTCCGTCTTTGAAACAAAATAACAAAGTCTTCACATTTGTGCGTCCTTGAGCTCTTGTCTCTTATTTGCTCCTCAGGGATATAGAAAACCTCCCACCCCTACAAAAAACAGGACCTGAATGTTAGAGGCACTTTCTTCAGATGAGAGTTTAGGTGATACTGCATAGTCTTGGGTGTGCTTCTTAGCTTTAGGGGTGCACTGTGGAGCAAAAGATATCTCGTCATAGCTCTCCATTGCCCCTCCTTATCTCCCCATTAAAGCACGGTGCATTGATTCACCACAATAGGACTGAATATATTACCAGTCAGGGTGTTCAACTAAGGCCTACCCCAACCCCCTCTTTGCCATGTATCACACTCTGTGTTCCTCACAAAACCAAAAAAAAAGCACTTTGCAAAGGCGTTGCAAAGAGGGGAATCAGTTGCTAGACAACTCCAAAGAGGGTGTTGAGCTTGCAGGACTGAACCGTGGTTAAGGTTATAAAGAATACAGGATGTCTCTGCTTTGTGTTTTTGTTGTTGTTTTCTTATGCTGTTTTGTTATACCCTTTTTGGCATTTTAATTATTACAATTAATTATTACAATTGAAAGAGAAACACAAGATGCAACGGTTGTTTTGTTGCTGTGTCTCACTCTCCTGCCCTGGCAAACCAAAACACACCCAAGAGGAAATTTTAGTGTGTTATAGAAAGTGATCAGTGGGAGGCTTTGCCAAGGAGCTGCAGTTCTAATGAAGGACAGGTGCATTGTACATGGTTCCATGAAGGCACTTATAGCAAGAAAGAGGCTAAACAATTCTGCTAACTTTTGCAATTTACCAGAAGAGTGCTGAGGTTGTTGAGGGTAAGGTTACTGTTTCCTGTTCACCTGCAGTAACATAATCTAGTTCACCACACTGACATTTCTGTCTGTCACCTAAAGCAAGTGTTACAAAAGCTTCTTTCTGTACTGAACAGTACAGTTTGTGTCTTATTATTTTTATAATTCATGTAACTGGAGAGTCTTCTTTCCAATAACAGAGTTCCAAAGGGTTCAGTACTAGGACCAATTCTGTTTACATTATACATGCTTCCTTAGGCAGTATCATAAGAAGGCATAGCATACATTTTCATTGCTATGCAGATGACACCCACTTTATCTATCCATGAATCCAGATAACACACACCAATAAGTTAAACTGCAGGAATGTCTTAAAGACATTTTTCAAATTACCTTTGCCTCCAGTAACACTGTGAGGAATCTTGGAGTCATTCTTGACCAGGATATATCCTTCAATGCGCACATTAAACAAATGTGTAGGACTGCTTTCGTCCATTTGCGCAGTATATCCCAAATTAGAAACATCTTGTCTCAGAACTAGTTCATGCATTTATTACTTCCAAGCTGGACTACTGTAATTCATTATCGTCAGGATGTCCTAAAAACTCCCTGAAAAGCCTTCAGTTAATCCGAAATGCTGCAGCAAGAGTACTGACAGGGACTAGAAAGAGAGAGCCTATTTCTCCTATACTGCCTTCCCTTCATTGGCTCCCTATTAAATCCAGAATTCAAAATCCTGCTTCTCACATACAAGGTCTTGAATAATCAGGCCCCATCTTATCTTAATGACCTTATAGTACCATATCACCCAATCAGAGCTCTTCACTCTCAGACTGCAGCTTACTTGCGGTTCCCAGAGTATTTAAAAGCAGAACAGGAGGCAGTCTTCTGTGTAACCAGCTTCCAGTTTGGATTCAGGAGACAGACATTATTTAGTCTTATTTGTGAAAAATCAAAGGCTTTCAGAATTGTTCTAAATGCTCTTTTTTTTTTTTTTTTTTTTTTAGCTTAATTCTAATTGTTTTACTTGTATGTATCTTTCTTTTGGCAGTAATTGAAAAATAAACTCAGTGCTTTGGATGAAATGAGCTCCATTCCTTTAATTATTGACTTTGCATGTCGTCTGTTCATAGTGTCGTGCAAACTATGTAACACATTTATGAACACTCTCTTCTAAATTTAAGAACTGACTACTTTAAAAAATGTTTATATCTCTAACCTAAAGTTTAACAATTTACTCTTTGTTTAGGTCTTGGCAGCCTGATTTCAAGAAAATGAACGATAGCTGTCTACTTTTTTTCATTCCATTTACTTTTTTTCAATAATACTTACAAAATATTACAACAAACTTGCAATTTAATATCTACAGCATCTACCTATACACTCCACTTCAGTACAATTCAGAACTTCTTTCAATTTCTGCTACCTATGCTATTGATATGGCTTAAGCCAATCACCTTGGACATGTGAATGGTTGAATTCAAAAGAGGCAAGTGAACAAAACAAAATAAATTCTGTCATAGAAACTGAGATCCCTACCTCTGAGCATAAAAAGAAGGTTTCTGGAGGGCTTAAACCGCTACATCCTGAAAGATTTTTCCTGGGGTGCAAAACTACATTCATAACATTGTAATCTATGGAGACTCTAAGAGGGCCCATGATCCACACATGAAGGCAGACCTCAAACGCCTCCAGATAAATGCAAAAGAAAACTATCTTCAACCAACCCAGCATTCCATTTCTGATAGATGTGATTTCCAGAGATAGCCTGTGTTCTAAGTTTTTGCCTGACTATACAACAATGATGAGGCATTCTGGGAAATAATACACAGACTGAAATGCAGTGGAATTTAATGGCAGAAGAAAGCTTCAGGGAGACTAAAACCTATCACAAGTATATATATATAATATATATAACATAGAAATAGAATAGATAAAATACAAATAGTAGAAATAAATAAATGAAGACAGAAAAGGAGACAAAATATTGAAGTGTGAACAGAGAGGTGTACAAAAGAGCTATAGCTTAATATCCTGGACGACCTGATGTGCAAAAAATTATTATTACTGTTCAAAAATATGTCAGCTGTTCAAGTGTCTGATGGCAGTGTGGAAGAAGGAGTTGTCGAGTCTGGATGTTCTGGATTTCACACTTCTGAACCTCCTTCCCGAGGGCAGAAGTGTGAACAGTCCGTGTTGCGGGTGTGTGAGGTCTTTGAGGATGGAGGCAGCTCTCCTCTGGACTCTGCGATGGTAGATGCTCTGCAGAGAGGGCAACGGAGTCCTGATGATCTTCTCCGCAGTTGTTATCACTCTCTGCAGGCGTTTGCGGTCCATGACAGTAGTGCTGCCGTACCATGCAGTGATGCAGCTGGTCAGTGCTAGGTTACTGGAAAACCTAGCACTTGTAATTTATGACCCTGGATTACATACCTTCGTTACCACAGATTTCTGACACTGAGAAACTATCCTAGCTCAGCTTCACAAAAACAACATTGAATGCGTAATTGCATTTGTATCCTGCATCCTGTCACCAATTGAAAGAAAATTCTCCATAACTGAAAAGTACAGATTGGCTTGTGTCTGGTGTGTGAAGCAGTGGAGAACCAGTGTATGGGGACCTAGATTTACAGAGATAAAGTTCAGGTAAGCAAACACATGGGAAAGGGAGAGCCTAGTTTCTCGACCACCACTTTGGTCCATCAGCAGACAGGGCCCAAGCACATTCATCCTCACTGACAAGAAACACTGGAAGATAGAAAGACTTTCTCCCTGTTTACAGTGGTCTAAAGGGTCACCGCAGAATGACTTTAAAGAGTGAGCAGGTAACAGAAAGAGAGTCACCTTCCTGTTTGGTGTAAAGATTGTGTGATAAAGTATCCCTCACATGGAGGATTAAAAAAATGTAAATGGTGTAGGTGGGTCTCTTCACTTAAAAATGAAAATAAATGAATAAAAAATGTATCAAGAAAAATAAGGCTAAAGTAAAGTTTTACCTTCATAACTTCAGCTGACTGCATTATATTTTGTTTTTAAACTTTCTATTATTTTGACATAGGCTTAATAAACCTGAGGTGTATTGCGTGAAAGAGATTTTTATCCAGAGTTTGCTGATTCCAAGTTCTTTGCAGAAACACAGACATGCTATTTAGCTGGTAAATAGTACAAGACCTTACACGTGTTCAGCTAAACCATTATGTGAGGAAGGCAAAAGTTAGCATTTATCGCTGCTGCAGATTTTTCATAAGGAGAAAATGTCTTCGGTAATGGAGATGTTGGCCACCAGGCGGCAGGCAAAATGAGTAGTGTGGAGACTTCATATTTATACCGATCTGATAAGGGAGACATGTGAGACACACAGAGAATTGGCAGGTATTATTACTCTCTCTCTCTCCCTATAGATATATATATATATATATATATATATATATATATATATATATATATATATATATATATATATATATATGTGTATATATATATATAGATGTGTATATATCTGTGTGTGTGTGTGTGTGTGTGTGTGTGTGTGTGTGTGTGTGTGCATATATTTATATAGATAGATAGATAGATAGATAGATAGATAGATAGATAGATAGATAGATAGATAGATAGATAGATAGATAGATAGATATTTAACCCAACAATATATTATATATATGTTGTTGGGTTAAAGCGCTGGCTGTTTACAAACTGCGTTTGAAGATGTATTAAGAACGCTGTATAAAAACTCTTTAAGAATTTAATCTTAAATGCAGATGTTTGTATTTCAAAATGCTTGTCTTGTATGGTGCTCTTTGGTCTTCAAATACCAGACCAGACTATTTTAACAACCGTGGTGGAAGCGCTATACATTCCTAGGGTAAGTGTTGTATAGTAGTAATAAAAAAAATTTAAGGTCCACCCACTCGACTCTGACAGGATCTCACTGAAGGGTTCCCACGGATACAGGAAAGTGTTTCAGTTTGGTATAGAAAACTGGCGTGGGGGCATTTAAGCCACATTTCACACACTGAAGAACGAAAGTACTTTGAGGAGACATCTATCTTTCTTTTCAAAGGTAGGCATTTCTCTGAAAACCATTCCTGCACACTGAAGGCGTTGCGTGTTTTGCGGAAACTTCTGTTATTTTTCTTTTCACAAAAAAAGGGCTGTAAAAAAACAAAAAACAAATAAAAACTGAAAAACAGCTTCGATCTGTGATCACCCTGCCTTCACATGACTTATTCTCAAATATTCATCTGCTCTGCTGTTTTGATCAGTCTGAGAGTGTGTGTTTTGATCACGTGGAGCATGAAGACATCATCTTGTCCAAATGATGTTTTTCCAACACATTTAAAAGAAAAAAGATTTTTAAGGTTATCGATACTGACATCTTAAGGATTTTTAACAGCAGTCTTAGTTCAGGTGTTGTGCCAGCCCGTTTCAAACATGCCTATACTTAAAAAAATCACCTCGATTCCTCTGTCCTCTCAAATTTCAGGCCTATTTCAAAGCTTCCTTTCCTGTCAAAATTTTTTGGAAAAGATTTTATTAGTTCAGCTGCAATCTCTTTTTAAATGTAGACGGTGTTCTTGAGAGGTTTCAGTCTGGTTTTAAAGCTCTTGGCAGCACTGAAACTGCAAAGTTTTTAACGATCTTTAGCCACTAACTCAGGAGACTTGGCTGTGCCTTTGGTTTTGGATCTGACAGCTGCCTTTAATACTGTTGACCACAGCATTTTGATCTCACATTGCGGCATTGCAGAATCAAGGGCATTCAATTAGAGTGGTTCAGGTCTGACAGGACTTTCTGTGTGAGCTTTGGAGATTTTATCTCTTCCTCAGCTCCCTGTAACCCACATAATTTCCTTAGGGATTAATAAAGTATTCTGATTCTCATTCTGATTACTTGTGGTGTTGCACAGGGATCTATATTGGGGCCAATTTTATTCTCTATTTATATGCTACCTCGAGGTCTAATTTGTTTTTTTTTTGTTTTTGTTTTTTTTTTTAGAAAATATAACATTTGTTTCCATTCATACGCCGATGACACTCAGATTTATCTAGGACTGAAGACAAGCTGCCCTGCCCCACTGCTATGGATAGTTACCCCACCATTACTTCAGTGTCTTGTGAAGTTAAAGCCTGGATGGCCTCTAACTTCCTTAACTTTAATGAGAACAAAACCAAAGTGACGATTTTTGGACCAAGTGGCAATCCCAGCACCTAGCTCTGATTTTAACCTGCACAGTCTGGAGCCTTTTATTAAATTATTAAGTTATTAATTTGGGGGTTATATTTGACAGCAATTTTAACTTTGAAAAACAGATTAGCTCAGTTGCACAGCGGTCTATTTTCAAACTGAGGCTTTTATCTAAGGTAAAATCATTTTTATCTTTTAAAAACTTTGAACGGGCGAGTCATGCTTTCATTACATCCTAGTTGGACTGCTGTTACTCCTTATACGTTGGAGTTATACATATCTGCTTTGTAAGACTGCAGTTGGTCCAAACTGCCGCAGTCTTCTGAACCAAAAGACGTGAACATATTTCCCTGGTGCTTGCCTCTCTTCACTGGCTCCCTGTTCACTTTGGAGTTGATTTTAAAATTTTATTGTTGACTTATAAAACCCTGAATGGAAAGGCTCCTGGGTATTTGTTTGACTTCTTGCAGCCTTATGCGCCCTCTAGATCTATTAGATCAAATGATCTTCTGCTTTTATCGATACCAAGGTCGAGGCTGGTTCACATGATCGAGCGTTTGGGGTCGTACTGCCTAAACTGTGGAATAATCTACCCCTACACATCAGACAGGCTCCTACTGTGAAACCTTTTAAATCTCATCTTAAAACACACCTGTATTCACTGGCTTTTAATACAGTATGAGAGTTATTTGGTATTTATTTGTTGTTTGGTACTAATATTATAAGTTATTTGGTATTAGTTATTTAGTATTTTTGTACAGCACTTTGGTCAACGTTGTTGTTGTAATTAAACGTGCAGTATATATAAATAAACGATAACGAAACTATTATGGTTTGATCGAGGAGGTGATCAGGGTGTCAGTGGGACAGTTTGAGCACATGAGGGGGTTTGGCGAGGTTCTCTCTTAAACACTACACGGGTATTTTTGAAAACGTACATTTTCCGATTTCGTTTAAAAAAAATCTCGTCCACACAAAAATATCTCCATGTAAACGCAAAAAACGAAGTCAAACCAGAACCCCTAACCCACTAAGAAATGATGGCCAATCAGAAGCCTAGAAACCTGGGCGAGAAAGAGTAAACAGGGTTTTGTGTCCTCACAAAACCTTATAAGTACTTCTGAAAAGTTTTTTTTTTGTTTTTTTTTTTGGGGGGCAGCTTGCGTTACTTTTCAAGTGCCTTCATCATTTTAAATGTTAAGAAATAAGACAGTATTTTCGCTGGTGTCACAACTTAGGAATGAACAAAATGCATACAGCATACATAAGTTTAATTTATTTATTTATTTATTTTTTAATTCAAAACCAACGTTGGGATTTGCGTCTGTGTTGAATGTAGAAACCACGTCCGAAGTTCACTCTGACACCTCTGTCTTTCTAAATGGAGGGCCAGCAACTGCGTGTGTATATGTAAGCGTGTAAAAACTAGAGATGGACCGATCCGATATTACGTATCGGTATCGGTCCGATACTGACCTAAATTACTGGATCGGATATCGGAGAGAAATAAAAAATGTACTCCGATCCATTAAGTATAAAAAAAAACACCTCACAAAACTTGCAACACGGCGTAACTCGGCTCATAACCGTAGCACGTTGCAGCAGTATGCCTCATGTGATAGAGAGGCTGTGTGTATTTGTAGCCTCGCTACCAAACCACCATTTCATCTCCGAGGAAGTTATCCCAGAGAGAATTAAAGCAAGTGTGTAAGTTCATCTCTGAATGTTTGTAAAGCGTTCCCATGTTAAGCTTAACAACCGATATATGGAGCGACTGCCTCTCTCTCTCTCTCCCTCTCCTGTCTCTACTTCAATCGTGAAACTGCTTAACGATCAGCTGATCGGCTTTTCTGTGGCGAGTCCGTCTCTCTTCTTTGTTTTTGGCCCACTTTGCACCAGAAAGAGGAAACCAGCGGCGGAACAACAGCAGCACCTTTAAGCTTGATAAGCTGTTGTTAGAATTTATTTAATATTACTTTCTACACCAGGATCCTTTTCTACGTAGCTGACGGCTGGTAACTGTGCAGGGGCGGATCTAGCAAAGTGCAGCCAGGGGGGCCGACAGGGAATGAACAGGGAAAAGGGGGAACAAAGACATACTTTTCTTTCTTATTCTCATTTAAAATATGTAGCTTTTGATAAATAATTATCTGAATCTTACACCCAAAGTTTTAATCTGATGTAAAATGTATAGAAGTCCATTACTATATATAGTAACTCTTAAGTCTAATATACCCTAGTAAGCTATAGTACTTTTTCCTTTGGGAAGGTACCATCTGTGCAGTCTGCAATTCTGTTGAAGAAAGATGTTGAATCTATTTAATTATTCTTGAAAAATAATTTGTTTCTGTGCATTTTTTTTCACCCTGCATCAAATTAAAGTTGATTACATCGATTAAGCATCATGAGGTGGAGGGTGGGTGGTTCCCTATTTTTTTTTTTTTTTTTTGGGAGTTTGCAACCCTATTAGTTAGGTTGCTTAATATTTCTGCTAAGTACTCTTTAAAATACCAGAATAGGGAGGATGGAGTAGGTTTAAGTTAGGTTTTAAGTTAGGTAAGGTTTATTAGATTGATCAGTGTTGCTGAACTATGAAATATTTTGGGTGCAGTGTATTTTTTACACAGGTATAACAGAATAGCTTTAGTGTTGTTGTTTATTTAAACTTGAGTATGAACTTATACAAAATGCAGCAAGATATTAAAAAAAAACAGTTTTATTGATTAAAAACACACTATATCGGATTCATATCGGTATCGGCAGATATCCAAATTTATGATATCGGTATCGGTATCGGACATAAAAAAGTGGTATCGTGCCATCTCTAGTAAAAACTGCAGATAGTAAGATTAAGAGCAACAGTATCCCCCATTTTAGAAATTCATCTCATGTAAACAATAACGTGGCGCACAGCGTGACGTCAAAAACGGCGCACACCTTTGACGTTGGGTGACAAATAAAAACCTAAACGCAAAAACGGAGGTTTTGAAAATCTCCACACTGGTAGGCGTTTTTAAAAATCTCAGTTTTCAATGATGAAAATTTGGACAAAAGGTGCAAACGCATAGGAAAAGCTGCGTTTTCAAAATTAATAAATAAATAAATAAATATCCGTGTGACTGCGGTCAAGTGAGCCCTCACATGAGAAGTTACAGTCAAGCTAGCCGCACCCCCAGCCGCACCTATAATCTTGTTGCACGTTTCTTATGCATATTGCTCAGTTCTTTGCACTGTGAGGCGGACGGAATAACAGTGAGGGTGACCCAGAGTAAGAGTCCAGTGAAATATTCGCGTCACCTTTAACAATTTTCTTGAAAAAAACAAAACACACACACACTATATCAAAAATACTGTACGGCAATTTTATGTCAATTTTAGGTCAGGTTGAACAGAAATGTACAATACAGTGAGAATACAATGCTTTGGAAATATATTGTCAACTCTTACAGAATATGTTAAAGTGTTTTTTATTTTCAATATATCAACTGAGTGGATTAAGAAGTAAAAAAAAAAATGGAAAAATGCCAGTATACAGAAGACTCGTGTTTCTAAGCCATTTGGCACCCATACCGTAATAGGCGTATAAGTGCAACAAGATTGTAGGTGCGGCTGGGGGTGCGGCTCGCTTGACTGTGACTTCACATGTGAGTGCTCACTTGACCGCGGTGTAAGAGTGGATGTAGCCTTATGCATGTGAGTGTAAAAACCGGGATACAAGTATAAAGCACCATTTACGTTGCAGTGACGATTGCAGTTCGACGTCAAGGGTGAGTAATGGATGGCACCTCCTTGGGCACAACGCCACAGGTGGCCTGTCTTTAGGCATATTAATTTTTTTGTTAAGCTGCTAGAGCAACATAGTGTCAGTGAATCTTGTTCTTTTAATTAGTGTCTGAAAAGTGTTTTAAATTCAGGTCTGGTAGTATTGTAAGTCCTGCCACGTAGTTTGCTGTTTTTTTCCCTGCTGCTCCTTAGTTTCAGTTATTTTATTAATAAAAATCCTTTAATTAGTTTTTCTAGGCCTTTGCCTTGTCAACAACCATATTTCCTGGGGTATAGCTCCACACCCAGGTAGCGTTGTCAGTTCCATGTGTCACGAGTTCAAAATATTGGGGATGGATACAGGAGGAAAACCAAAATAACAACACTGGTCCGGCCGGGTCAAGTCAAACGATGATTTTAATGCACACGTGTGGGAGATGGGACACTGTACGCAGACAGCACCAGATCTCTCTCCGAAAACCACACAACAATAGTTTTTATGAACATCAGGGTATTAGAACGCCCCCTCATGCATAAAGTAGGTACAATACAATCAATGTTGACAACTTTTAACACATTAAAAGAACATCTTCTTCTTCCCGAGGCCAGATCCTTCCCAGTAATCTTCTAACTCTGCTTATCCCCTGGAACAAACAGTCTCTCCTGCAAGCATAATCAAACAGCTACAAGGCCTTGCAAACTATTATTTAAATATTTGAACTCTCCCCTCTACATGAGTTTAACTGCTGCTTGTGTGTGTGCGTGTGTGACTCGACCTCAGCATTCACTCTGTCTATAAGGACAGAGGCCAACTCTGCATGTGTGCAATAACCTAACTGAAACCATACATGTAATCTGTTGAATAAATGTTCTAATCAAATGCCACTACTCAAAGCTTAATAAAAGAATATAAATGAATAAAGGATAATAATGAATAACATGATATATGTGTTTTGTAAGCATGTGCGGCCTTCTACGCTCTACGTCACTTCCCTCAATAGATCCGCCAGACATCCCGCTGACTGTAGCTTTTAACCCTTACTGACATGAGCACAACTCCATAATAAGCACCAAGCGGCAATATGTATAAAGATGATCATGGTTACACCTGTAATGAAAGATTATATGATTATACCAACACCTGTAAATAGAAGATTAACATGAGGTTATAACAATCACTGTAATACAAATGTTAATGTAATGTCAATAGCTTCAATAAATGCTTTAATGCAATGCTTATTATATGATTCTAATGTAATGATAAAATAACAGTAAAATATCTCTTCTCACATGTTTACAGACAGCTGTCTTTATTAAATTTTATTTTTAAACCTATTTTGGCCTAGCTGAAAAAGACTTCATAGTGTTCACCTTATCCAAGAATATGGTTGCTGTCCATGGTGCTGATCAAAAGCTGGAATGATGCTACTGATATTATTATTATTGTAATATATTATTTTTGCACTCAAACACTGTGTGCGTGTGTGTGGTGGTGGTGGGAGGGGGGTAGTGTGTTTAGATATGATGTATATATGATGTATCTGCTGCAGGATGTATTACAGAATCATTGACTTGTTAGTCTGTTTTGTTGTGACACTTGAAACATTAAGGATGTCTCAAACTCATTTCTCTCAAACAAACCATTTTCTGAGCTGGTAGAATAAATGTTTTTCAGTCTGGTGATGTGAAAATTCGCTTTGATTCTGTGCAGAAGAGACAGACTCCAAAAAAAGCTGATAAGTGTAGTATAATGTACTATGTAAACTGAAATGTTTTATTGAGGAAAACTGTCTGTGGTGTTTGTCTCTTATATAGGTACAATGGTGAGATCCTGTGGTCTGCTAACTGCCCAGAAGGAACCAGGTAAAAATCTGATAAACATTAAAATGGATTTTCACTTTATCATCAAAAATAAATAGAGTTGCATGGACAGATGGCTCAGCAGAAAAACAATCTAATTTTGACTTTAAAAAATAAATGCTACTATTAAGTGTGACTGTTAGAATTCTGTTTGTCTGTCAGTTCCTCTGAAGAGCATTGAGGTGGAGCTGGAGGTGAGGGACCATGTGGCTACAGTGGTCTCCACTCTGAACTATAAGAATAAGGAGAACAAGCCATTAGAGGCTGTTTTTGTCTTCCCTCTGCCTGGAGATGCTGCTGTCTGTCATTTCAGTGCTAAGATCGGACAGACACAGATTGTAGCTGAGGTGAAGGAGAAGCAGAAGGTGAGCTGGACAGTAAATATAACCTGATTATAAGTAAGATTGTCTATTCCATAGACAAAAAGCAATGTGTGGTAGGTTATCCATAGCCTTGAGAAAGGCATTTGACACTTTAGATCACGATATACTAACAAGAAAACTGGAACGTTATGGTGTTGCTATTGAAAGAGTCAGTGAACATAAATTTCTGGTGATAATAATAGATGAAAAACGTAACTGGAGAACTCACATAAGATACATTCATTCCAAAGTATCAAGACACATTGCAATCCTAAACAAGGCAAAGCAGGTATTAGATGGGACATCACTTCATATTCTCTACCGTTAACTGGTTTCACCATACTTAAGCTATTGTGCAGAGGCCTAGGGCAATAACTATGGAAGTACATTACATTCATTTTTTACTCTTAAAAAAAGCAGTTTGAATCATCCACAGTGCAGGTTATAGGGATCATACAAACTCACTATTCTTGCAGTCTGAAATATTGAAAATTGCTGATCTAGTGCAATTCCAAACAGGACAAATTCTATTCAAAGCAAAAAATAAGGAACTACCCAGCAATATTCAGAGTATGTTTTTTTTATTCAAAGAAGGAAGTTATGATTTAAGGGGTTTTTCTAACTTCAAAGTTGTGAAGATACGTACTACCAGAAAAAGCTTTTCCGTTTCTGTCCATGGAGTGAAGCTGTGGAGCAGTTTGAATATGGAGTTGCAGCAATGTCCAAACATAAAGCAGTTCAAAATGAGTTATAAAGATATAGTTATAATGATCTTCATGAATTAAAAAGAAAAGGAAAATGTTGAAATTCAGTGAATGTCTCTATTTAGAAAATGTCATGATGTGATGTATATACACTATTATATCTGAAATCTGTTTGCTATTTTTACTGCAGATTATATCAGTAAGAAAGCTGACTAAATATTGACAGTTAGCCTAAGGCAAAGGGATGGGATTAAATAAGTGTGTACTACTTTCCACTCCTTTTTGATATGTAACAGAAACGGAACAGTTGAAGCAATATTGAAATATATTAGCTTTATTTTGTATGGCATTATTTTCTCTTCTTTTCTTTGCTAAATGTACTTGTATATTGTTTACATGATTGAAATAAATTAACAAACAAACAAACAAGATTCAAATTAATAATAAACACAGTGAATGTCACTGACATGAGTCACCTGTCCTTCAGGCTCGTGAGGAGTATGATGATGCTCTGAGCTCCGGTCAGCAGGCCTTCCTATTGGAGGAAAGTGATCAGAGTCCAGATATATTCTCTCTGAGTGTGGGCAGTCTGCCTCCAGGAGAGAGCGCCTCCATCAGGTTGGAGTACGTGACTGAGCTGGCTGTGCAGGCTGATGATGGTCTGAGGTTCTGTCTGCCTGCTGTGCTCAACCCTCGATACCAGCCTCGGGGTAGGAAAAAACGTTGACACTAACAGAAAGCCTCAAACTCACACCTCTGTATAGAAAAAGGTTTCATAACTGCAACTATGGTGGTGGAGGAATTTCCAACCTCTTTCTTTCTCTCCGTCTCTCTTCCTGCATAAATAAAATATTTTTGAATTTGTTATGTACACATAAAAGATAAACTTATAAAGAATTAAGCGTAACATGGAAACATAAACATTGAAAACAACTGTCTTTGTCAACACTTTATTTTCAAGTCCAGAATCTATAACATGATTAGGGGATGGACTTTGGGTTATGGAGTATCTGTGTTGTGTTAGGATATCTCATTCTTTCTTTCTCATTCTGTATTTATTCTGTCTTTCAAACATATGAGATTATTTGATTACCCTTCCACCATTACTGTAACTGCAGTTTCTTTGCTCTTTGTGTCATTTCTAACCAGAATCTAAACACAGGGGTTACTGTGGCTCCTCTGAAAGAGAACACCTCAAATAAGAAGTACTTGACTCCCTGGTGTAACTTGCAAAGGTGCACCTTAAAGCAGATAAAGTAAGCTAGAAAGGAAACGGTGTCTCCCTAATTCAGAATATCATCATTTAGCTTAAAAAATAGTATTTTGCTTTATAAAAAAGCCTTCAGTAAAGAAGGTTACTATTCATCACTGATTGAAGGAAATAAGAGCAACCCGAGCTCTCCCTTCAGCACTGTCGCCAAGCTGACAAAAAGTCAGAGCTCTGCTGAGCCAACCATTCCTTTAATGTTGACTAGTAATGACTTCATGAATTTCTTCACAAATAAAATTTTATCTACTAGAGAAAAACCTCATAATCATCTCACAGACTTAACAATGTGTAGAGTTACTTTCGGCACAATTGATATTTATTTACTCTTTTTCTTCAATTGATCTTTCTGAGTTAACTTTAGTAATTACTTCCTCCAAATGATCAACATGTCTCTTAGACCTACAAGACTGTTCAAAGAAACTCTGCCAATAATTAATATTTCATTTTTAAATATGATCAACCTATTTCTATTAAGCGGCTATGTACCACAGGTCTTCAGACTGGCAGTAGTTCAACTGTTACTTTAAAAGCCATCTCTAGACCCAGCAGTCTTAGCTAATTACAGGCCAGCCTTCCTTTTACCTCAAAAATTAAACAAATGTGTAGGACTGCATGTTAATGACTGTAATTCATTAACATCAGGATGTCTTAAAAACTCCCTGAAAAGATTTCAACTGATATAAAATGCTGCAGCGAGTACTGACAGGGACTGGAGAGAGAATATATCTCTCATATTGGCTTCTTTGTTCAGTCCAGAACTGAATTCAAATTCATGCACAAGGTGTTGAATAATCAGGCCCCATCTTATCTCATTGACCTTATAGTACCATATCACCCCATTAAAGCAGTTTGCTCTCAGCCTGCGGGTTTACTTGTGGATGCTAGAGTATATAAAAGTAGAATGGGAGGGAGAACCTTCAGTTTTCAGGCCTCTCTTCTATGGAACCAGCTTCCAGTTTGGATTCAGGAGACAGACACTATTACTAGTTTTAAGATTAGGCTTAAAACTTTCCTTTTTGTTAAAGCACATAATTAGGACTGGATCAGGTGTCCCTGAAACTTCCCTTAGTTACACTGGTCAAGGTTCCCATGAAGCATTAAGTGTTTTTTCTTCACTCACTTTTTTTCACTCACTATACGTTTACACATACCTCTGCATTTAATTCAAGTTCTCTTCCACTTCATGTCTTTGTCCTGTTTTACTCCTCTCACCCTCAACCGGTCTTGGCAAATGGCTGCCCCTCCCTCAACCTGGTTCTGCTGGATGTTTCTTCCTGTAAATAGGGAGCTTTTCCCTCTCATTGTTGCCAAGGCACTTGCTCATAGGGGGTCTTTCGAGTGCGGGGTTAGTGCCCTACAGTCTGTCTTTTTCTGCCCGAGTGTCCTCTCCTCGTCCAATCTCTAAGGTAGAGTCCAACTGTTCCCTGGACCCTCTCCAGTACCTCAACACTGATCAAACCCAGGCCACGGTAGGTAGAGTGCTGATGTGTCTGCTGTGTGTGGTTGTTACTTATTACTGAGAATTAAATATGCATGTGTTTGTGGTGTGCAGGTTAACTTGGCTGCAGGACACAAGTTTGACAGAGATGTTGAACTGCTGATGTATTACAAAGATGCCCACCAGCCCACTGCTGTGGTGGAGGCAGGACAGGCCTCTGCTGAGCCGGGTGAGTGAAAATGAGTGAAGTAGTTGATTTGCAAATTTAAAAAAAAAAATTATCTACTTCTGCTTGGAAGTTCAATATGTTGACATAAACAAAAAGCAATTTCTCAGATTTTTCTGTCTGTTATTTTTCAGGCTCTCTGGTGGGTGATCCGGTGGTGATGGTGAGTCTGTACCCTGAGTTCCCCCAGTCTGTGATGTCTTCATGTGGAGAGTTTGTGTTCTTAATGGATCGATCTGGAAGTATGAGTAATACTCGCATTCGCAGTGCCAGGGTATCTGTAATATTTTAATCATAAACTCTTTAGTTTCAAATTGTTCCTCTCACACAGAGGCCTCACTATATTTTCCCTGTTCTCTTAAGGATACTCTGCTGCTCCTGTTGAAGAGCTTACCAATGGGCTGCTATTTCAACATTTACAGTTTTGGGTCCAGATATGAACACATCTTCCCGTGAGTCTCTCCCTCATATCAAAGGCCCTGCTGTCTTTGTTAAAATATCCTAATGGGTGTTTTGGTGCATGTGTTTATGTGATGGCAGTAAGAGTGTGGAGTACAGCCAGCAGACCATGAAGGAGTCTCTGAAGAAAGTTGAGCAGATGGAGGCTAATCTTGGAGGAACTGAGATCCTGGAGCCCCTCAAACATATTTACAGCCAGCCCTGCATTCCCAATCAGCCTCGACAGGTAACACACACTCACACGCTCTTCCGGTTTGCTGTCCTCGTGGGGACATCCCAATAACATAATGCTTTCCCTAGCTGCTTACCCTAAGCCTAACCCTTATCCGAAACCGAACCATAAACCAATTGTAACCCTAAAACCACAATTTAAGTGTGAAAAATGCCTTCAACAACGTGGGGACCTGGATTTTGGTCCCCACCAAGATAGTAAGAACGCGTACATGCACACACACACACACACACACACACACACACACACACACACACACACACACACAAACTGCTTTGCATTAATTTCTTGGAAATTTCCTATGAACTTAATCTTACTTTCTGCTTGCCTTGCTTTAGCCTTAGAACAACTTCATCTTAAAATATAATGATTTAGGATATTTTAACTTTTTTTTATATCACCATGAAGATGCTTTATAGGGATGTATCTACATAAAGCAGATTCAATTTCATAAAAACATTGGACAAAACTTGGACCACACACATTATGCTCTACAAATGTTTCTCAGCATTGGCATTAGTGTACAATCTAACTTTTAATATATCACATATTTTAACCCTGTGAATATAATCGTTGTTCATGTAACAGCTTTGTTCTTTAGTTTGGAGTTCATACTAACTGTGCATTGTTCGTTGCACATTACCATAAAAACATTTGTGTTTCTGAACCTTAACTCAGCTCTCAGAACAAGCTGTGTGTTTGTGGGTCTGATGTTATGTCCTTATGTGTCAACTCTCCTCTCTAGCTGTTTGTCTTTACTGATGGAGAGGTGGGGAACACCAAAGAAGTGATAGATCTGGTGAAGAACAACTCAGATTCTCACAGGTGAAACCACAAAAACACAACTATATCTACACAGTTTCCAGAATGTCCAACATGTCCTCTATGTAGAAAACTGCTGTATTGCAGGTGTTTCTCTTTTGGGATTGGGGAAGGGGCCAGCTCTGCTCTCATCAATGGGATGGCCAAAGAAGGAGGAGGTCATGCTCAGTTCATCACAGGGACTGACAGGATGCAACCAAAAGTAAGACATTAAACACAATTAGAAGTCAAGCTAAACATGGCAGCAGATACATATTTGAGATCAGACCTGCAGTGAGTAAAATGTCTGTTCCAGCTGTTTGTGTATATTTAGAGAGTTTTTCATTATTTTTCAGGTGATGCAGTCGCTGCGATTTGCTCTGCAGCCGGCTGTGGTCGACATCTCAGTCACATGGGATTTACCAAAGGAAGTGTCTGTCACTGTCCTCTCTCCACCAATCAAGACACTTTTCCAGGGTCAGAGGTCACTGATTTATGCCCAGCTCACTGGACAGGTAGGAGCAGCACCTTCTCATGTTGTTGTTTAACTATTTCATGACTTCTTACCCTGTGATTCTGTGTCAGTGCTCAGAGGCAGCAGAGGGCTGTGTGACGGTGAAGTACAGCCTGGCAGGTCATCCCTCTGAGAACCAGCTGCACTTCAGTCTCAGACCTGCAGAGGACACTGGGTAAAAAAGGGATTAAGAAACTCAGTACTTTTCATTGGTTCATGACTTTAGATATATTGGGTTGAAAATAGCAGTAGATTATAATGAATATGAACTGAAATATGTTGTGTTCAGATCTGAAATAAAGTATTTAAAAAAAACAAAGAAACAGTTAAGTCACCCATCTCTTGGTGTGTTCCTTCTTATCTGCAGATTAACAGTCCACAGGTTGGGTGCTCGGACTCTGATTCGCTCCCTGGAGATGGAGCAGAGAGAGCACAGAGGACAGCAAGATGGAGGTGTGAAGGAGAAGGTGGTGCATCTCAGTGTCCAATCAGGAGTTAGCAGTTCTTTCACTGCCTTCATTGCTGTCAACAAAGACAACAGCGAAGTGATTCAAGGACCTCTTGTGCGCAGAAATATTCCAACAGCCAGTGAGTTTTTCCCAAAAGCAAAACTAAAAGTCAGCCCCAGATCTCAAGCAAAGATGGTTCAGCACAAATAAAATCAGTAGAATGTTTGGTTTAATAAACAGTCAGACTCAAATGAAAGAAGTACTATATTTTCCACACTATCAGGCGCACTTAACGTCCTTTAATTTTCTCAAAACTCGACAGTGCGCCTCCGGTGTGCCTAATGTATGGATTCTGGTTGTGCTTACTGACCTTGAATGGATTTTATGTTGTGCACGGCGCTCAAAAATCCGTCAAATAATGTTTTAGTACGACTTTGGTAAGCTGCGAAGCCGCACTGCTTGATGGATTGTTGGATCATTACGGCTACTGTAGTCAGGAGCCTCGCAGAATAATATGAGTCCAAACTCAGCTACAGGTTAAACGAACACTGTGGCATCACTGAGAGTTAAAAACTGTCTACATTCTTTCATCTTTCATCTCCAGGCATTCATGAAAACAGAATTTATTAAATTTAATAGAGTTAGAAGTTAGCAGGAAGTTAGCTCGCTAGTTTCCACCTAAACATGATATACCATGTTTTGACAGAGATTTCTGAAAAAATTAAAACATGCAGCTCTGCTATCACTTCCAACATAAATGAAGACAGAAAACTAAACAGTAGTGACTTTTGTAGGGTCACTGAAGTTGGACTACCTGGTATATAATGATGTGCTAAATTATTGCTAGCAACACAGCTATGTTAGCATAACATTAGCACAGTGAAGCTGGAGGATGAACGCTAAGGCTTTTTTCCACTCGATAAAAGTTAACAAGGGTTCCCGATAGTTAGGGACAAATGCAATGGCATGGCAGGATGCTGTAAACAAACCAAACTTAAGTCAGGAGAATAACTGAGATAAACTATCCACAATTCGAGGATATACTGTAACAATATGGGAATAGAGCAGCTGCGAGAGACTTCAACATTAATGAATCAATGGTACGGAAGTAAAGGAAGCAAGAAGAATGAGTTGAGTAAAGTTTGACTTATCTGACTGTTTTGTTTCGCTTAATGCGCCTTATAATCCGGTGCGCCTTATGGTCCAAAAAATACAGTAGAAACAAGGTGGTAATGTATGGTAGAATGTAGGTACTCATAAGACAGCAGTATCAGAGAGAGGGATGCATGTGAGAAAGGTTTTTTTCACTGATTCTCAAATCTTGAACTCATTCTTTTTTCCTTTTTTTTTATCTTTAAAGTGATCCAGAGTCGTCCTGTGGTGAAGAGTGCTCTACGTAGTAAGTAAAAACCTGAATAAGTGTTATTGAAAGAAGCATCTGCAGGATCTTTCAAAATGTTGAAAGATCCTTTAACTACTCATATTAGGGTTTTTCTTTGTGTTTACTCTTTTTGCCTGTGTACAGTGAAAAACACTGAAGAGGTTAGTACTTTGAAATAAGTTAAAAATGACAACGGAAAATATTATTTAGATTTTACATTTAATTAGTTATACATTTGCACAATGAATGCATTATATTCTTCAGCGTGTGTTACTGTGTTACTCGCTTAAATGTCCACTTCATACCTGTAGCTCCTCTCTCACACTCAGAGCTCCCCACCAAATCCCATTCATCCACTTAAGACTATCACTGGATTGGCCGGAATACATACCAATTAAATTAAAGAAAATATTGATACTTCTAACATAAATAAAAAATGCTGACTAAGTAGTACACATTACATCCGTCACTTTTTCAGTTTACTAAAGACAAAAAATTTTTACCATCGATGTGCTAAAATCTAAAGAGGAGCGGATCCGACAGAGACTTACAATGCTTCTAGATAAGAATACTCTTGAAAAAGTGTTTTAATTAAGTGAGAAGGCTCGTCTAGCACAGCATGAAAAGTCTAAAACCAGACAACAAGGGACATTTCACTTTTGCTGTGGGAAACCACAGCAAAATATGGAGAGTGTCCTCAGCCGCCCTGGAGTCCTGCCCGGGGAGGTTGCCCGAGGGCGAGCATCTGGTGGCCGGGCCTAAGTCCATGGGGCCTGGCCAGGCACAGCCCGAAAAAGGGACATGGGCCCATTGTCCTGCAGGCCCAGCACCCACAGGAGGCTCCGTAGCAGTCGGGTGCATTGTGTGCCAGGCGGTGGCCAGGAGCAGTGGGCCTGGTGGACCGATCCACGGCTACCAAGACTGGCAATTGGGACATGGAATGTCACCTCTCTGGTGGGGAAGGAGCCTGAGTTAGTGCATGAGGTTAAGAGGTACCAGCTAGATATAGTCAGGCTCATCTCAACGCACAGCTTGGGCTCTGGAACCAGTCTCTTGGAGAGGAGCTGGACTGTCTCAGTCTGGAGTTGCCCCTGGTGAGAGGCGGGGGGCTAGGGTGGGTATCTTGGTATCCCCTCACCTTGCTGCCTGTATGTTGGGGTTCCTCCCAGTGGACGAGAGGGTTTGTTCCCTTCGCCTCTGCGTCAGGGAACGGGTCCTGACCGTTGTCAGGATTGGGGCTGCAGCTGCAGTGATGCGATGGAGAGGGAGCTGAGTGTAAAAGGGAAGCTCTGAATTTACCGGTCTATCTACGTCCCTACCCTCACCTATGGTCACGAGCTGTGGGTAGTGACCGAAAAACGAGGTCGCGGATACAAGCAGCAGAAATGGGCTTCCTCCGAAGGGTGGCTGGCCTCTCCCTTAGACATAGGTTGAGAAGTTCGGCCATCCGGGAGGGTCTCGCTGCTCCTTCACATCGAAAGGAGCCAGGCATCTGACAAGGATGGGCGCCTCCTGGGTGAGGTGTGTTGAGCATCCGGGAGGAGGCCCCGGGGCAAACCCAGCACATGCTGGAGAGATTATATCTCCTGGGAACGCCTTGGTGTTCCCCCGGACAAACTGGAGGAGGTGGCTGGGGAGAGGGAGGTCTGGACTTCTCTGCTTAGGCTGCTGCCTCTGTGACCCAGCCCCAGATAAGCAGAAGAGGATGGATGGATGGAAGGATGGATGGATGTCCACAGCAGTCAGAAAAGAGATGGATGCCACATCAAGGATTTGTCTGACAGACAACTCACCCAAGTAGAGAAAAACATCCTTGCAAAAGGGTTGACTTTGGTGTGACACCGAGACAAATCCCGCTAGTGAAACTGATCACATCCACAGAAACAGCAATCCGAAACAACAACATTGCAAATGTGGAAGCAGAGCAGCTATGGACAAGAGTTTCGGCCTGTCTCAGCAATGTATGATAACCTTGGTCACCTATAACCTCACAAATTTTCTGGCTTCAATCCTCAACCCGTTGGTAGGCAGGTCCGAACACCACATCTAGAACACCTTGGATTTGGTTGAGAAGGTAAAAGATGTCATTATGAAGGCAGATGAAACAATGGTCTCGTACGATGTCACATCTCTTTTCACTTGTGTTCCAGTCACTGAAGCAGTGGTTAGTAAGAGATTACAGGATAACCCTAACTTCAGCAACAGGACCAATCTCAGCATCTACCAAGTGTGTTTGCTCTGCCCTTCAGCCCTCTGGTTCCCACAATCCTTCTGGGAAAAACACAGAGGCAGCCGTCAGTAAACTCCAGACTGCGTCAAGCACACACTCACTGACTTGCTGGGAAACTAACAGGTAGTCATGCAACGATCCCAAATTGATGGGAGCTCAGCCACTCTATATAGTAGCTCCCTCCAGACGAGGCTGATTAACAGCAGGCGTGTGTCATCATCCACTTCAGGTGTGACCAGCCTCCCGGCGGGATACACCCACCAGGCCTGAGAGTGCCTGTAAGCCAGTTCTCCGGACACACACACACCCACACTCCTATACACACAAACATGG
The DNA here is from genome assembly GCF_013358895.1 of Oreochromis aureus. Lineage (NCBI taxonomy): Eukaryota > Metazoa > Chordata > Actinopteri > Cichliformes > Cichlidae > Oreochromis > Oreochromis aureus. Next base: position 23,846,940 of record NC_052955.1, on the reverse strand, counting down.
AATCGAGGGACAGGAGTACCAGACAAACACATGGCCCCAGACTAAGACAGAGCAGCACATAAAGACAAGTTCGTAAACTATTTTAGGACCCTGGGTCCTCAGACCCAGATCCCTGACTGATTCCCCAGTTTCACCCATTGTAGCCAACCATGCAAAAGAAGTGGAAAAGAATGCTTTGTTATCCTACCCTGGAACACCACTAAGTCATTGGTTAGGATGTGTAGATGAATGACACCTGGCTGAATTAGTTCACTGGAGCACAAACTTGGTGTCATCTGCAACACAGAGCAAACATCATCCCCACAGATACAGCGGCCAGGCAGAAGAACATCATATCAAGAAGGCCTGCCCTCTAAAAGAATAAATTAATGAACACAGAAGTTCGATTAAGGGAAATGATTTAACCAGTCCTGTTGCAACATTTTAATCAAAAACTTTAATTCAATTCAATTCAATTTTATTTATATAGCGCCAAATCACAACAAAAGTCGCCTCAAGGTGCTTCATAGGTACAGAGAAAAACCCAACAATCATATGACCCCCTATGAGCAAGCACTTTGGCGACAGTGGGAAGGAAAAACTCCCTTTTAACAGGAAGAAACCTCCGGGAGAACCAGGCTTAGGGAGGGGCGGCCATCTGCTGCGACCGGTTGGGGTGAGAGAAGGAAAACAGGATAAAGACATGCTGTGGAAGAGAGACAGAGATTAATAACAGATATGATTCGATGCAGAGAGGTCTATTAACACATACTGAGTGAGAAAGGTGACTGGAAAGGAAAAACTCAATGCATCATGGGAATCCCGGCAGCTCACGTCTATTGCAGCATAACTAAGGGAGGATTCAGGGTCACCTGGTCCAGCCCTAACTATATGCTTTAGCAAAAAGGAAAGTTTTAAGCCTAATCTTGAAAGTAGAGATAGTGTCTGTCTCCCGAATCCAAACTGGAAGCTGGTTCCATAGAAGTGGGCCTGAAAACTGAAGGCTCTCCCTCCCATTCTACTTTTAAATACTCTAGGAACAACAAGTAGGCCTGCAGAGCGAGAGCGAAGTGCTCTAATAGGGTGATATGGTACTGCAAGGTCATCAAGATAAGATGGGGCCTGATTATTTAAGATCTTGTATGTGAGGAGCAGGATTTTGAATTCAATTCTGGATTTAACAGGAAGCCAATGAAGGGAAGCCAAAACAGGAGAAATATGCTCTCTCTTTCTAGTCCCTGTCAGTACCCTTGCTGCAGCATTTTGGATTTTCAGTGAGTTTCTAGGACATCCTGATAATAATGAATTACAGTAGTCCAGCCTGGAAGTAATAAATGCATGAACTAGTTTTTCAGCATCACTCTGAGACAGGATATTTCTAACTTTAGAGATGTTGCGCAAATGGAAGAAAGCAGTCTTACATATTTGTTTAATATGTGCGTTGAAGGACATGTCCTGGTCAAAAATGACTCCAAGGTTCCTCACAGTGTTACTGGAGGCCAAGGTAATGCCATCCAGAGTAAGAATCTGGTTAGATACCATATTTCTAAGATTTTCAGGGCCGAGTACAATAACCTCAGTTTTATCTGAATTAAGAAGCAGAAAGTTAGCGGCCATCCAGGTCTTTATGTCTTTAAGACATTCCTGCAGTTTAACTAATTGGTGTGTGTTACCTGGCTTCATGGATAGATAGAGCTGCGTGTCATCTGCATAGCAGTGAAAATTTATGCTATGTCTTCTAATGATGCTGCCTAGGGGAAGCATGTATAATGTAAACAGAATTGGTCCTAGCACCGAACCCTTTGTAATTCACTTTTATTTTATATAGTCATTGAAGCCATTAAACCCAGTCAAAGAGAGGGTAATATTAATTTTATCTGATAAAAAAGAGAAGCATTCTGGATATTTTGTTTAAAGAGTTTCACTTTACAGGTATAAATGAGGATTTATCTATTAATGAGTTTCTGCGATTTTTACTTTTGTGTTTCTGTTTTTAAGAAGATTTTTGGACATATGGGGAATTTTTTCCCTCTTTTAATCTGTAGTGGTTCAGTTCAGAGCCTATGTGGGTTGTGGCTTAACCAATTAGCCAGTAACACCTCTTTAAATGTTAATTGGTCAGCTTGTTTATTTGTAAATGTATGATTGGTCCACTTGGATTTCTTCTGTCCTTTTTTTATTTAAAGAAAAACTGTTTGATATTTCGTAATGACCCTGATGAAGGCCACAAGCCAAAAAGCATTGGTCACTCAACAGAGTTGTTGTTCAATACTTTAAGTGTTGCTGGAGTCTTGACGTCATCTTACAGTAGTTTTGACCCAGAGGATTCTGCAACTCATGATAATATTGTTGTCAGTGTCAGCCAGCAACTTTTGGTGTGTAAGAGTTATGTTTGAAAGCTGTGTATTATTTAGTTATAAAATCAGTTCAGAGGCCACTGAACCCAAGTGACAATAAAATAAAGAGGCAAAGGTGAGATGGTTAGAATGTGTGCAGAGTAGAGACAGTGGGCTTAGTGGAGAAAAGATGTTTAGGATTGAGCTGAAAGCAGGGAGAAGAGAAATAGGAAAGCAAAAAATTAAAACAAAATGGATGCTAGAATAAAAAATCTCGCCTTAAGGTTCATGTTATATCTCTTTCCATTGTGAATTTTAACTTCCTAGGACCTGGCATCCACATATGTGGACATCACATTTTTGGTTATTTTGACCAAAATACTCAATTTTGCTCTACATGGGCCTGATATCCACTTACGAGGACATTATACTGCTACTGTTCTATCAAAATTTTAAATGAATATCCTCATTTGTGGCTCTCATTTTTCTTAAAAAAAAAAAAATAAAAAAAAAAAAAAATCTGGAAATTCTTTGTTTTTACATTCATCGGGCCCCAATATGCCCAAATATCAAAGAGAAATTAAAAATGCATGTCGTGGAAGAGTTCGGGTCTTAGGAGGTTAAATAATTCTGTAAAAACATTTGCTGACTGACCTGTTTTGGGAGGCTTCTATTTGAATAAGATCTTTGGTTGAATAAGATGGTTGAAAGTTTGGTGTAGAATGTGTTGGGCATACCCTGTTTGAACTCCCTTTGAAGGTTGGAGCTCTTAAGCTATTCGAGTTAGTAGAACTGTTTTAAAAAAATAAATGTTTACATGACTTAATTTAAGTAGTTTGAACATTTGAATTTACAGTGTGTGCACATTTCATCATGTGATAAAGTGTTTTGTGTGTACAAAATTTCATGTTGTGACATTATTCTAAGTACTTTTTGAACCCCTTGATTTGAATCATGATAAGATGTCAAGTTGATACATTTTGCCACTTATATTTAATCTTATTCTTGTCTCCTGTCTCACAGATGGCCGTGCACGCCCACCTGGTAGGTTAAAAGCCGTGTCTCTGTGTTGTATAAATGTAGTAAATGACAACAAACAGTGAACAAACCAGCACATTTCTGTGACACAGCTTCTTTTTAACTACATTTTTCATAGTTATTAACATGGTCCGTTGTCCAAAGCAGCAAGTGAATATGAATATTATTCTGCACAATGTTTCAATTGTTTTTGATGGGTCATGTATGAAGCTTAACAACCAAAAATTTTGTAAATTATGTTTGCTAACATGTTTTCACCTTTTTTCTTTCTTCCTGTTTTTTTCTTTCTCAGCATTCGAGACATATCGTAAGAAAAAAATGTTTTTATTTATATTTTGTGTTTTATAATTATTAACATAGGCTGTTGTCTAGAGCAACAAGTGATGAAGATTGAATTGTTACAACTTCTGTGATATTTCAAAGATTATTGAATAACTTTGTGGACTTTAAACAATGCTTTTAATGCGTAACTAATTATACCAACATCAGAAGCTAATCACTGAATCTGTTTTCTTATTTTGTGTGTGTGTGTGTGTGTGTGTGTTGACCTCATATATCTATTTTATCCCTGACCAGAGTGTCTTCTACCTAAAAGAGAAGGTCAGTTTAAAATATTTCTTTAAAAAAATTTTTTTACATTGTAACATTAAAAAAGAATAAGAAGAGAAAACATATAGAATAGAATAGAATAGAATAGAATAGAATAGAATAGAATAGAATAGAATAGAATAGCTTTTTATTGTCACTGTTACAAGAACAGTGAAAGGCAGTTTGGCATCTCTCCATGTGTGTGAAGTACACAATAGCGTAAGTATTTACACAATGACAAATTTACATTTACACAAGAAAGATATGTACAAGTTATACATACACCTGCAAACATACACGCACATACATACATATATGTATATATACATATTTGCATCCGTACATGCATACACACACATATTTCCACATACACACTTACATCTATATACATACACATACATGCCATCTAACTAGCAGGTGCATTGAGAGGTGCAGTGTGATCAGTGATATTGCACATTGAGTGGGGTGGGGGTGCTGTTGGAACTATACTAAATAATGTTATAATAAATACAGTTTAAAGAGGTAGGGGTGTTGTTTGCATTGAAGTATAAACAGAAATACGATTTATAAATAAGGTGTAATGTCCATGAGTGTTGGCAGTGCAGTTATCCTCCAATCAGGGTGGAGGTAGGGCATGTTTGACAGCCTGTGGGTAAAAACTTCTGTTGAGTCTGTTTGTCTTCGACCTGATGGACCTGTAGCGTTTACCAGAGGAAGGGGGAAAAAAGTGAGTGTCCAGGGTGTGAGGGGTCTTTAATGATGATGCTGGCTTTCTGCTGAAGTCTGCCAGTATAGATGTCTCTGAGGGGAGTTAGTGAGGTGCCGATTGCCCGCTCTGCTGCCCTCACCACCGCTGCAGTTTCCTCTTGTCCTCCGCAGTGCAGCAGTTGAACCAGAGTGTGCAGCAGTAAGTCAGAAGGCTCTCAATGGTGGAGCGGTAGAAGTTTACTAGCAGTCTTTGGGGTAATTGAGCCTGACGTAGTTTCCTGAGGAAGTACAGCCTTTGTTGTGCTTTCCCTACCTGGTGGGAGATGTTTGTGGACCAGGTAAGGTCGGCCGAGATGTGGACTCCGAGAAACTTGAAGCTTTCTACCCTTTCTACCTCCTCCCCATCAATGTAGAGGGTAGAGTGCTCAGATCGCTTTGTTCTTCTGAAGTCGATTACCATCTCCTTGGTCTTGGCTGTGTTCAGATGCAGGTTGTTGTCGTCACACCATTGCTTCAGATGCTGAACCTCCTCTCTGTACGCTGAATCATTGTTGTTGTCGATCAGTCCTATGACAGTGGTGTCATCAGCAAATTTTATAATGGTGTTACTGGTGTGGATAGGTGAACAGTCATGGGTGAAAAGTGAGTATAGGAGGGACTGAGGACACACCCTGTGGGACACCCACATTCAGAATGAGGGTGGAGGAGGTGTGCTCTCCCATTCTTACGTTCTGGGGTCTGTTGCTCAGGAAGTCCAGTATCCAGCTGCACAGTGAGCTGCTGAGTCCTAAGTTGCTTAGTTTATTAACCAGTTTGTGGGGTTGAACTGTATTGAAGGCAGAGCTGAAGTCCACAAACAGCATTCTCACATAGGTGTTACTACAGTCCAGGTGTGTGAGGGCTGTGTGAAGAGCTGTTATTATGGCGTCCTCTGTCGACCTGTTTGACCTGTATGCAAACTGGTGTGGATCGAGGTTTGCAGGGATGGCAGCTTTAATGTGTGACATGATGAGCTGTTCGAAACATTTGGCAATTATGGGTGTTAAAGCAACTGGACGATAGTCATTCAAGCAGCTCACTGTGTTCTTCTTGGGCACTGGAACGATGGTGGCTGACTTAAGGCAGGATGGTACTACAGACTGTAGCAGTGAGAGGTTGAAGATGGTGGTGAAAACCTCTGCTAGTTGGTCTGCACATGCTTTAAGCACTCTACCGGCTACACCGTCAGGACCAGCTGCTTTCCTCGCGTTGACTCTGCGCAGTGTGGCTCTGACCTGGTGCTGCTCCAGCTGGATGGGAGCGTCGTCCCTCTCTGTAATGGCAGGATGGGTGATGGTGTCCCTGTTTTCTTGGTCAAAGCGGGCGAAGAAATGGTTTAGGGTGTCAGGTAAGGTGATGTCTGGGGAGTTGGTTTGTGTGCAACTGTCTTTGTAGCCAGTGAGTGTCTTGATCCCCTGCCACATGTCTCTGGAGTTCTTTGTGTTAAAGTGTTCCTCGATGCGCTGTTTGTATTTGCGCTTGGCTTCTTTTATGCCTTTAACCAGAGATTGGCGTGCCTCTTTGTAGACTTGTTGGTCTCCTGATTTGAAGGCGCTGTCACGTGCTCTTATAAAACAAGAAGTATTCAGACAGCACACACCTCTGTGATGGCAGCTCAGTCTTTACTTAAGACTAAGCTGGGCAGTATTTTTGTGAATAGTGTTATATTTTTTCTTCATTTTATTTTGTGTGTTCTTTTTAAATGTTCTTTAAGATGTTTTTAGTACAGTAAAAACAAGTCCAAAGTACAAGCTCTTGCTATTTGCTCTCCTATAACCCATTTAGACATACTTGACAGAACTTTGAGTATAAAAATTAGTTTTTTAATTGTGGGATTGTAGTATATGTGTGGCATTCATTTTATTGTTTAGTAAAATTCATCTGTGGGGTTAAAAATCTGTTATCTGAGTGTGTTTTACTAGGTAAATAATAGTCTCATAGTCATATTTATTCTGTGCCTTAACACAAGGCCTTCTATCTACGGCGGATTAGTAAGAATAGATGAAGTCTCTTTTACAAATGTATTGTATGTAGGAGGCTTTGACATATTGAATGTCCTCATTATTTTATTTATATTTTTTAAACTCCTTTGTGTGAATCATGGTAAGAGGTCTAACAGATACTGGCTGCTATTTGCTGCTGACTTGTTAAGTTAACTGGTGGAAGTTTCCTGCCTTCCTAATGCGTTTGAAATCATCATTTCTGTTGTGCTCAGGCAAAATGTTTTATACACGCACCAGTTCATTGTGCCCATTTCATAGGACATGCATGCAGAAGTTGCAATAAGCTGCATTACCAGTAGAGGAAGAGATTTAATTTTAAACCAATGTGAAAATAATCACAGGAAAGCCTTTAAAGAGAGATTACTAAGACATTTACTTAAATGCATCATCTCCCTCTGCTGGTACTACAATTTCTGCATGCAGTACTGCAACTTCTGCTGTAATGACTATGAGTGCAGAAAAAAACAGCACATTTCTGTGGCACAACTACTGTTTTCCATTTTGCACATTTTAAAACAGTTTATAGAGTACAAGTTGTTTTATTTTCAGGTTTGCTTTGGTAGTCATTAACACAGACTGTTGACTAAAACACAAAGTGAAGAAGGCTGAATTGCTATAATCTTTGTGATATATTGAGTATTATTGAATAACTTGTACACCTGAAACAGTTTGCAGTGAGTTGTCATGACATTACAAGCCAAACGTTGAGTTTGTCTTTTATTAAGTCTTGCGTGTTGACATTTGGTGTGTAAGAGTTGTGTTTGAAGGGTATGTGTTTTTTTAGTTATAAAATCAGTTCTGAGGCCACTGAACCCAAGTGACAATAAAATAAAGAGGCAAAGGTGAGATGGTTAGAATGTGTGCAGAGTAGAGACAGTGGGCTTGGTGAAGAAAAGATGTTTAGGATTGAGCTAAAAGCAGGGAGAAGAGAAATAGGAAAGCAAAAAATTAAAAAAAATGGATGCTAGAATGAAAAATCTTGCTTTAAGGTTCACGTTATATCTCTTTCTATTGTGAATTTTTTTTAATTTCTGTAAATACATTTGCTGACTGACCTGTTTTGGGAGCCTTTTATTTGAATAAGATCTTTGGTTGAATAAGATGGTTGAAAGTTTGGTGTAGAATGTGTTGGGCATACCCTGTTTGAACCCCCTTTGAAGGTTGGAGCTCTTAAGCTATTCGAGTTAGTAGAACTGTTTTAAAAAAAATAAGTGTTTACATGACTTAATTTAAGTAGTTTGAACATTTGAATTTACAGTGTGTGCACATTTCTTCATGTGATAAAGTGTTTTGTGTGTACAAAATTTCATGTTGTGATATTATTCTAAGTACCTTTTGAACCACTTGATTTGAATCATGATAAGAAGTCCAGTTGATACATTTTGCCACTTATATTTAATCTTATTCTTGTCTCCTGTCTCACAGATGGCCGTGCTCGCCCACCTGGTAGGTTAAAAGCCGTGTCTCTGTGTTGTATAAATGTAGTAAATGACAACAAACAGTGAACAAACCAGCACATTTCTGTGACACAGCTGCTTTTTAACTACATTTTTCATAGTTATTAACATGGTCCGTTGTCCAAAGCAGCAAGTGAATATGAATATTATTCTGCACAATGTTTCAATTGTTTTTGATGGGTCATGTATGAAGCTTAACAACCAAAAATTTTGTAAATTATGTTTGCTAACATGTTTTCACCTTTTTTCTTTCGTCCTTTTTTTTCATTCTCAGCATTCGAGACATATCGTAAGAAAAATGTTTTTTTCATATTTTATGTTTTACAATTATTAACATAGGCTATTGTCTAGAGCAACACATGATGAAGATTGAGTTGTTACAACTTCTGTGATATTTCAAAGATTATTGAATAACTTTGTAGACTTTAAACAATGCTTTTAATGCGTAACTAATTATGCTAATGTCAGAAGCCAATCACTGAATCTGTTTTCTTATTTTTGTGTGTGTGTGTGTGTGTGTGTGTGTTGACCTCATATATCTATTTTATCCCTGACCAGAGCATTATCAACCTCTAAGAAGAGGTCAGTTTAAAACATTTCTTTTTTCTTTTTTGACATTGTAACATTAAAAAAGAATAAGAAGAGAAAACATATAAAACAAGAAGTATTCAGACAGCACACACCTCTGTGATGGCAGCTTAGTCTTAAGTAAAGACTGAGCTGACAGCACAGAAGTGTGAATGGTGTTGTATTTTTTCTTCATTTTATTTTGTGTGTTCTTTTTAAATGTACTTCAAGATGTTTTTAGTACAATAAAAACAAGTCCAAAGTACAAGCTCTTGCCATTTGCTCTCCTATAACCCATTTAGACATACTTGACAGAACTTTGAGTATAAAAATTAGTTTTTTAATTGTGGGATTGTAGTATATGTGTGGCATTCATTTTATTGTTTAGTAAAATTCATCTGTGGGGTTAAAAATCTGTTATCTGAGCAGTGTTGGGCAAGTTACTTTGAAAAAGTAATTAACTAAAGTTACTAACTAAAGTTAACTGAGTTAGTAACTCAGTTAAAAGATTGTGTTACTTAAAAAAAATGTTTAACCCTCTGGGGTCCAGGGTGTAATTGGCGTATTGGTGTATCACTCCTCCTGTTTTCTACCTGGAGACACCGTTTACACTGTAATCTCCCTTTGGTGGCTTTTTGGCAGCACCTGTAATATTCAGCAGTTGCCTTATTGTTCTGACACACAACACAAGACCATCCACTACAGTACACACTAACTACACAAGACAACACACTAACTACACACTCCAAGCACACTAAACGTCACAAATCTCTCACATCTCAAAACTCGCTCTCTCTCACTTTTTTCCGCTCTCTTTCTCTCTCTCTCTCTCTCTCTCTCTCTCTCTCTCTCTCTCTCTTTCTCTCGCAGCCACTCCTAAAACTTCCCCCTCTTCCTAAACCACCAAATATAATTTTTTGATTGGTTGATATTGTACATTTTTCCACCAACACAAAAGGGGTGTTTTTTCTTTTCTTTTCCTTTTTTATTTTTTGGTCATAAGCAGAGAGTGCTTGCTAGCGCTGTCCTTAGACAGTAAACGTGACGTGAGGAAAAAACACCACGTATATATTGTTTATCATAACTCTGGTTTTACCTGGCCTATCAACACAATTTAAAAACTGGTATATATCACCTTACTTTGTCATCTTGAACTGGTCATGTGATTGATTTACCACGACTACTTATTCCTCCTCAGATAATTAATCTTATTCTTATTTTCTGTCTCACAGATGGCTGTGCTCGCCCACCTGGTATGTTAAAAGCTGTGTCTCTGTGTTGTATAAATGTAGTAAATGACAACAAACAGTGAATAAACCAGCACATTTCTGTGACACAGCTGCTGTTTAACTAAATTTCAGCTTTAATGTGAAATACAGTTTGTACAGGAGCTGTTATGTTTGCCTAGGTTTTTTCATAGTTATTAACATAGTCCGTTGTCCAAAGCAGGAAGTGAATATGAATATTATTCTGCACAATGTTTAAATTGTTTGTGATGAGTCACAGTATGAAGTTCAACAACCAAAAAGTTTGTAAATTCTGTTTGCTAACATGTTTTCACCTTTCATCTTTATTTCTTTTTTTTGCTTTCTCAGCAGTCGTGGAATATAGTAAGGAAACTTTTTTTTTTTAGTATTTTTTGTTTTGTAATTATTAACATTGTCTAAAGCAACAAGTGATGAAGACTGAGTTGTTACAACTTGTGTGATATTTCAAAGGTTATTGAATAACTAACAACTTTGTAGACTTAAAAAACTGTTTTTTAATGAGTAACTAATTATAGCAACATCAGAAGCCATCCACTGAGTTTGTTTTCTTAATTATTGAATATCACCTGTTTTTATCCTTGACCAGAGTGTCTTCCATCTGAATGGACAGGTAAGTTTAAAAGTTTTTTTTTTTTTAAATTTTTTTAAATTATAACCTCAAAAAAGAGTAATTAGGAAAACATATAAAATAAAAAGCATTTTTCCATCTTTGCACATTTTAAGACAGTTTGTAGAGATTTTATATTTTATATTTTTATATTTTCAGGTTTGCTTTGGTAGTCATTAAGCAATGACTACATTAGTCATTTGTTGACACAAAGTGAAGAAAGCTGAATTGCTATAACCTTTGTGTTATTTTGAGTATTACTGAATAACTTGTACACTTGAAATAGTTCTCAGTGAGTTGTCACAGTATTACAAGCCAATCATTGAGTTTTTCTTTTATTAAGTCTTGCGTATTGACATCACACTCAAATATTTCCATTTTATCCGAGTCTTCTCTCTAGAGCGGTCAAGTTTGTATATTTTTAAAAAGGTGCACATCAATGGAACAAACGTGTTCATTGTATTTGATTCTCAGAGCCATCATTTAGTCTGAGCTCAGTGTGTTTGTGTGTGCACATTTCTTCATGTGATAAAGTGTTTTGTATGTACAAAATGTCATGTTGTGACATTATTCTAAGGACCTTTTAAACCACTTGTTTTGAATCATGATAAGAAGTCTAGTTAATACATTTTGTTACTGATAATTAATCTTATTCTTATCTTCTGTCACACAGAATGCTATGCAAGCCTCTGTGGTAGGTTAAAAGCTGTGTCTCTGTGTTGTAATTATTAACATTGTCTAAAACAACAAGTGATGAAGATTGAGTTGTTACAACTTGTGTGATATTTCAAAGATTACTGAATAGTAACTAATAACTTTGTCGACTTTAAAAACTGCTTAATGAGTAAATAATTATAGCAACATCAGAAGCCAATCACTGTGTTTGTTTTCTTAATTATTGAAAATCACCTATTTTTATCCTTGACCAGAGGATTTTTATCCTTGACCCTCATTTCCATCCAGAAATGAGGGTAAGTTGAAAAGTTTTTTTTTCCTCCATTGTAACATAAAAGAGTAAGTAAGGATTTTTTTTACATTTTAATTTTTTTTTTGTTTTCCCAGCATTCATGGATTTTGGTTAGGAAAAAAGTTTGTTTTAGCATGTTCTGTTTTGTAACATAGGCTGATGATGATGTTTACTAATTTCTACACACACACACACACACACACACACACACACACACACACACACAGTAAGGAGAAAAAATATGAAATAAGAGGCACTCTGTGTTATGTGAAGGCTGTGTGCAGACAGGAATCGTGGACCCAAAAGTGTAGACGCTCAGAGGCACAAAGTAAACTCAAAAAACAGCTTTAATGCTGAACTCAAAAAAGGTACCAGAACTGAGACTAACGAGACAAAAGAAGCACAACCAGACGCATTTACATGAAACAAGGACTTTCAAAGTAAAACAGGAAACATAACACAGACTGAACTTACAGACACAGACTCACAGGCAGGCGCTACAACAGAGGGAACAGAGACGTGGGACCAGGGCAGACACAGAGACATAAACCATAAGATAGAACTCTAACAAAGAAACCAAAGACTAGAAATGATAAATAATATAATAAACTCAAAACCCTGGGTCAACGACCCAGGCATCCTAACACTCTAGGAGTGAAGAACCTTCATCAGTGCAGCCTACTTTTTGGGCAGTATTTGATTTTATTGTGTTTTTTTTTTCTTCTTTTTTTTAAAATGTACTTAAATTCATCTGTGAGGCTTTCTGGGATTTTTATAAATATAGCAATTGTCTGCAAACACTGAATAAACTAACACATTTCTCTGGCAAAGTTGGTATTTTATCCATTCTAAGCTTTGATGTGAAAGACACTTCATAGAGAAAAAGTTGTTTCATGTTATGTCAATTTTAAGAAAATTAACCATGTCTTTAGTGCTTACTACTATATCACAACAATGACTGCTTAACAACAATCAATCATTACTATAAAGACATGACATAGATGTGTGCGCATCTCTTATGGTCACGTGACCTTCTGTGTTTGACATTTTGAACACTGTTCATTATTTTATGAATTTTTAAAGCACTTGTTGTGAATTATGATTATAAAAAATGGATGATAGTGTTTGTTTAATGATTTTAACATCAGGCTTTTCGCTGTGTGTTGCTTAGCTCAATCGCAGGTCATGCGCTCTGCTGTAGGTGAGTAAAAAGCTAAATGTTGCAGAAACAGTGTGATTATAAATACGTTACATGGCTCTAAGCATGCAACTAAACACCACATTCATTCAGCAGTTGATCTCTAATTTTGCCTTAGAAGCCTTTAACATCTTGCATTTATTGTGTTACCATTCCAATCCAGTGATAGTTGTTCTGCTTCTCGATTCTCAGGTCACCATTTGCTCCGGCAAGAGACAACATATTGCTGCATTGTGATGACTGTTAAAAAAACATATGAACCAGTTCCTGACATATAGCAGTTGAAGAGTTTTCATTGTCCTACATTTAAGAGAGATACCATTGCACTTGTTGCACATTTGCTTAGTCAGGGCTTCCACAGCCAGTAGAATTGGAGCAGCTCGTATTTACTTTGTTTTAGATGACCGTTACTGCACTGGATGGATGTGGATTTCTATTTATCGGGAAGGAATAAACTTAACTCAGTGTTAGTCATATGAAAGTAATGAATTACCAGATCACCCAGTTGGACTGTAGTGTGTGTTTTTTATAATAATGACTTGAGCTTTACTGAGTCTCGGTCTCTCTAATTTCTCAGAACCTGATAGCTATGAACCAACAAACAAGTCTGACAGCAAAAAAGGGCTATTTACTCACATGAAGAAGAAGATACCTGTCTTTTGGAAATCTCGTAAGACGTCTGCCAACTATGATGATGCTCATCCAAAATTTGTGTCAGAAGGTAATGTTGGTTAAAAGTAGACACAGAAGCTTTCAGTTTCCATCATTTACAGAATATCAGGGCACCCAATACATTCTTCATTGTTGTTGCCACATTAGACTCATCTCACCATAACACTGCACTGCAAAAAAAAGAGCAAAATGTACTTTACTATAAATTTACTGTAGAATATTTATCTTTCTATTTTCTCATACACATTTATGTTACACTATCATATTATAGTCCTTCAGCCGAGTAAATGGACTACTATGAATTCTACTATATATATATATTGATAGATAGATAGAAAAATTTTATATATGTATATGTATGCATATATAAAATAGATACATAGCACTAGACTGGACACTTTATGTCCAGTTATTATTTCATCTTTGTTCTTGATCTTTTTCAGCTGCTGTGCAAATGCAGCCAACCAGAGATCCTTTGCTACAGTTAGTCTCCCTCCAGGAGGCGTCTGGCTGCTGGCTGCTTGATCCAGCTCTGGCTACTGCACTGGGAAAGACCAGCAAGGAGGTGGAAAAGTCAAAGCCTGAAAAGGTGGGTTGTTGTCAATTTCAGTCATAACAAAAAGTGATGATATGGGTGTTAATCAAATTTTATAGTACACGTTACAGAGAGAAATTTAAAAAATTAAACTGTAACATAACATAACAGATGAAAATTAATTCAGCTGTAGTAAAAACTAGGGCTGGATATCGTCACTGATTTCTAGAATCGATTCGATTCCGATTCACAAGGTCCCGATTCGATTCGATCCACGATTCAATTCAATTTGATTCGATTTGATTTGAATCAGGGAAATTTTGCCTCAGACAGTCAGAAATATTATAATTCTGATCACTTATCAGTGCATATCCATATTTTTATATCTATAAAAGAAAGCTGACACTAGCATCACAGCAGATGCCTTTGTGTCAAAATAACTGAGGATAAAACACAGAAAAACATGAAGGAGATTTTCTTTGGGTTTTTGTAGCAGATGTTCTTAAAATATATTCTGCAGTAGGTCAAAAACGAAAGAAAACCTTTAATCACCATATGAACATTACCTGATGTTGCTGAAGCTGAAAGTTACAGAGGTTTAATTAGAGACACAGCAAAGGGTTTTGCAATTTTGCATAATTTTAAAAAGTTTACATTTGTTCAGTATTGCACAGAAGAAACGAGGCTTTCTCAGAAGTAAAAAAAAAAAAAAAAAAAAAGCAGCGGGCGACAGCGCTGTAAACAACGGTAAACTGGTGGGACTGGTGGTGCAAGCGAATATTGCAGAAAACAGAGATTTTTCGATGGAAAGCTACTCCTGAGAGAGAGAGAGAGCTGTGCATGAAGTATGATTTTATCGTGGTGGAGGCAAAACAGCAAAAGTAACAGGGAATTCATGACAATGTATATGTGAAGCGTAGTTTGGATCTTCTTTTGCTGCTGCTTCAGAATCTAGCGCAAAAAAAGACGTAAACACAAAGAGCGGACCCGCCGACGCATCAGAATCAGTGAGCGGTCAGCTTTCAGCCTCGACGGCGTGTCCGTGTAGCTACGTGCCATGGGGTGAGAAAATCGACATCTCACTGACTCTGATGCGTCAGCGGGTCCGCGCTTTGTGTTTACGTATTTATGTGGAATCTGTGTACCTGCTGTCACTTACTGTTTTAGCTGTTTGGTGGTTGTCTAAATTTTGTGAGGTTTAACCTCAGATTCTGGCATTTCGGGCAAAATAAATTTATATTTAAAAATCGATTCAGGATTTTAATGAATCGATATCACGTTATCTAAGCTAGAATGGATTTTAATCTATAAATCAAAACCCACCCCTAGTAAAAACTGAGAAAAAGTATTTCCCTCTTACATTATTTATGTTATCACAATTGCAGAAAGTAACATCTGAAACCTTGTGTGGCATTTTATTATGTAATGTAGTTGTGTGCAGAACACTAACTTGTTTTGGTGTACCTACGTTCACATGTGACTGGCTGCCTGTTGCCATTTTAGCTGTAGAGACAGCGAGACAGGAAGCTGGATTTAAATGCAAGCATATCAGGAAAAAGTGAAGAAACGAGCGAAAACGTAAAATGAGCAGCAACTGGCTGCATTTCAATGACATTGGAGACTGCAAAGCAAAGTGCAGAATTTATAAAATTGAGAGCTGTCTAAAGTGATACCTCAGCCATTTTCCATTAAGGGTAAAAGACAAACGTGTCTAGGCCTTAAACCTCATGTGTGTTCTCCCTAGTAGTAGTTGTAAATGCATACAAATAAAGCTTTTATGAAAACACTGAATGAAAAATTGCTTCCTTGAAAAAAACTAAAATGACAGTTCAGTGTTGAATATTACATAAAATAAACTATATACAAAGTGTATTTGAATGACAGAGATGCAGAAATATGTGGATTTCCTCCAGAGCCATGGCTCAGTGTCTTAGACACATTAACCAATAAACAATTAAATGACTGAGAAGTTAGTTTTTCACTTTCAACTATAGAAATTTGGGCTTTTTTGGTGACTAACAAAAACTGGACAGTCTGGACAATGAGCTACAATTTTACACATTTATTTCTTACAATTTAAGTCCAAAGAGTCGTAGTGACAGGTTTCCTTCTTTGTTACAGCAGGTTTTTCTTCATTATGTAGAAAAACAGTTAAATATGTAACAACTTTAGTTTCACTGGTCCGACCCACTAAAGATCAAAGTGGGCTGAATGTGGCCTACAATGTAAAATGAGTTTGACACCTCTGGTCTGAAGAGAGTATCGCAGGAGATGATACTGTATCGGCGGACCCGATACAGGCCGATACTCTATCAAATGCCCTCGGAAATACCTCAGGATAACATCAATAACACTGCAGGAGAGAGAAGCCTCTGCAAAACACACAAAATAAGTGTGCATGGCTTGTTTATTGTACTGAATAAAGTCAGTTGCTCTCAGGCTCGGTGTGTGTATGTGTGTGAGTGTGTGCTCTCTGTTTTATTTGTCTTTGATTGGGGAATTAGGGCAACAATGAAGTGTGGGCCACCGTTCTGGCTCTGATCTGGCTTCATGCTTTCAAGATGGATGCAAAGGACGAGTGGGAGCTTCTGGCTATGAAGGCTGCTTCATGGCTCCGTGCTCAGAATGGTAGTAACACGATAATAACAGAAAATGCTGTATATCCATGACACAAAGTTGAAATCAGCTAGTCTTGCACATTCATTCTTTTAATCCTTGTGTTTTGTGTTTTTAGCACCATGTGTGTCAGAGTGTGTGGAAGCTGGAAATGTCCTGTTGGGTTCCAGCGTGAAGAAAGAAGCTCTGGGACTCTGAGAGTTTTCTCAAAGAGCTAGTCATGCCAAATGCCTTTTGATTCAGTGTTGTGTCTTCTTCATTCACCTTTTTCACTGACTGTGTGTTTATACATCACTCTGCATTTAATCATCAGTTATCATTAATCTCTGGCTCTCTTCCATAGCGTGTCTTTTGTCCTGCTCCCTCCCCTCAGAAATAAGAGAGAAAGCACGCTCATGTACACGCTTAATGTGCCCTACACACTTGTGCCTTGGGAAACGTTTGTCTTTGTGATTAAGATGTGTATATTAGCAAGTAATTTATGTTTCATTTTCTGTACATTTCAGTTAGAAAAACGAGGAGAAGCCTTAAGAAAGGAAAAGGTTTAAAAAGGTCTTCAAAGTCAAGAAAAGCAAGCCTTGTATCTCTTCTATTTTGTTTGCTGGCTGTCTAGCTTCACATTGTTACGCAGCACGAGGCAACTGTTGTTGTGATTTGGAGTTATATAAACAAAACTGAATTAAATTGTACTGAATGATGTCTCCACTGTTATATTTATTGTTAATGTTTCATTTTTATTTTGTTGCAATTGTTCTAAATGCTTTTTGAACTTAATCAAATTATTTTATTTGTTTTTCCATTTGTGCCTTGAACTGAAAATTAAAAATTAAACTTGGTGCTTGGAAGATTAAGAATTTGGTCTTTGGTTTAACTCAGTTCTTCTGAGTAAAGATCTATAGCTTCAGTTCAAGAAAATGAATAATGATATACAGGAGTACAGTATCGAATTACACTGATAACTGAAGAACTACCATGCGGCTTATTCCTTCATTCTTTATTAACGGGAAAACACATGCTCATGGACATCAATATACAAAAAATATAAGATGTAAACTACCAGTCTGCATTTGTAGAAACAGGACAAGTCACATTAAAGCTTTACAATAAAAAGTCACGTAACTAACACAAAACATCAGGGAAAAATAAGTTTATCAAAACATAAGTTCTGATAAGTAAACGTGAGCAAAGGCTGTAAATGTAAAACCTATACTTTAGCATAAAATATAATGCCTAAACATACCATTACAGACATATCTGAAACTGAACTGTAACTCTTAAACTCACTACTATCCGTAAAGCTTTTAATGTGGAAAGATAAAGTTGATAACTTAATTTCCTGTTAGTACATCTGTGAAGGCTCGCTCACTAAACGATCTCATTGGAGGGATGCAGCCTCTGTCGTCACCGGAGTAGAACTGCGTGCGCGTATTGTAGACACATAAGCTTGAACTTCACACACATACTACAGATCGGTGCTTATCGGACCCACAAATCCCTCTTTTCAAAGGTATGCTTTTCTCCAATTCACTTTAACTTTTCTTTAGACGTTTTAACCTGACGCACTTCATAAAAAACGCCGTAAGAAGTGTACTGACAGGAGCTGTATACAGATGCAGTCTGTATTTTCCTTTTTATTTACTGCCAGAATAATATCAAAACTTCTTCTGAGTCTAAAAAAAAAATCTCACCCAGGGCTGCTGCAGTAGGCGGTGAAACGTAACGAGTTTGGGTACCTCAAATTTCAGTGGCGAGAAACACAATTTGTTGTCTTTTCAAGCTAAATCACGATGCTGTGGCCCAGTCAAACACGTTAATGCAACAATACATATCACTTAGTTGCCAGATTTCCGAAACATGGGTAAAAACTAAAGTGTTTCTTTCTAACCGCAACACAGACGTGCCATGACCTTATTTCTTAATCTTGTACAGCCAGAAGCTCTTAGAAAAATGCAGGTAGCCTTATGTTAAAAAAAAAAAAAGAAAGAAAGCACGGTGTGCATACACATTCCTGTTCATAGCAAACAAAGTGAAGGATTCACCGAGATATGCAAGCAGTTTCTTGAGCGTTTCTGTAAAAATAACAATCAATAAATTTTTGCAAATTTATTGATTGTTTTGCAAAAATCTTCTCACCTGTACTTAACCTTTTGTTTTTTTCTAACTCTTCAGCCTGTCAATTAGACATCATCCTGCTATATTTGTTGTTGTTGTCCCTGAAAAAACCTCTTTGTTACCACTATTATTCATTGTGCACTGCTTCTGTTCTGTGGTTTTACAAATGCAATAGTTTGACATCTAATAAAGAAACCATCCCCCTCCAAGCTTTACATCAACTCCAGACGTATCTTTTTCTAAAATATAAAATTCAACTTATTGCAAATGGGGGGAAAAGTCAGAGATGATATAAATAATTAAAGTAAAAAAAAAATAAGCTAGATTAGACATCTACATTATTGGAAATTATCCATCTTGATATTTAGCACTTTTGATGATACGTAGTAACAGAAGTAAATCCTCTCTGATGTCCCAAAACTTCTATTTGTCCAGCATATAAGATGCCACAAAGCTGCTGCCATACACAAGATTTTATTACTGGGAATATAGTTACTCAAAGATGACAAACAGGGTGAAAAAGAGATGGAAGCCCTGACTAAAACAAACAAAGAGGAAGAAGTCCATGAATCAACCACACAATGTGCCATTTGAGCCAGGCTTTTGTTCTGTAAAACTAGAATAACAGAAACCAAAACCAGGAGTACCGGTAACTCTCAACTCAACCTATACTTGATAAACCAAACTATTAAAGGAACAGAAAGATGAAACCGATGCTGATGGAGTTTAGGTAGATGGAGAGAAGGACCGAAACACCAGTTGGCAACCCCCTTGTTGTGCTGTCTTCGGGTTTATATTCGTGCAGCAAGCCATGAGCGCCCACACTCAGCACTAAGAATAAATCAGAGATGTGAGAGAGCAGGTTAATGAAGGTGACAATAAAAACACAACAAGACGATGACCGGACTGATGCCCTCAGGCCGCACATAACAGCGCCCCAAACTTAATGCATGACCTGATGTGTACAATCGTGAAACATTAGGTCTGCTCCTAAACGGGGTGTCATTTCTACCTTTGGACTTTACTTGGATTTGGGCTACAAATTAAGGTCATACAGTCATCCTTACTTTTAATAAAAAATGTGGGAAAAGTAAAAAAATGTTTAAATTACAAGTGAAAGACATGAAATACATGCCTTCATTTTATCAGATTTAAACTACTCTAATTCTGTCTGCTAAAGTCACAGCCAAAAGTTCATCCCCTACTTCCAGTTTATTTAAACTTCAGCTGCCAGATGCTGAAAAAATTTATACAGAAAAGGCTCTTGGATGCTTAATTGTTTTCTTTAAAACTTTGAAAAGCTTTTAAATCCTTATAATACGTAACTATTCCCTAGTTCTGGATTTAGATCTTAACTGTTCCTCAGTCAGATCCTCCTAACTGTCATTGTCATCTGTTAGTTATTTGGCTTCTGGAGCCAAAATGAAAGCAACACTAAATTCTTTTATTTGGAGTAAATCTCTGTGGTGGTTGTCTCTTGCACAGGAACAATGATGAGAGCCTGTGGTCTGCTAACTGCACGTAAGGAACCAGGTAAAATGTTGACGAACATCCAAAATGAGCAGGAGACTAAACTAATTTTGAATTTAATTAAAAAAAATGTGTTGGATGTTTATGTTTTTCTTTTAGTTCCTCTGAAGAGCATTGAGGTGCAGCTGGAGGTGAGGGACCATGTGGCTACAGTGGTCTCCACTCTGAATTACGAGAACAAGGAGGACAAACCATTAGAGGCTGTTTTTGTCTTCCCCCTGCCTGGAGATGCTGCTGTCTGTCATTTCAGTGCTAAGATCGGACAGACACAGATTGTAGCTGAGGTGAAGGAGAAACAGAAGGTGAGCTGGACAGTAAATATAACCTGATTATAAGTGAGATTCAAAATAACAATAATCACAGTGAATGTCACTGACATGTGTCACCTGTCCTCCAGGCTCGTGAGGAGTATGATGATGCCCTGAGCTCCGGTCAGCAGGCCTTCCTATTGGAGGAGAGTGATCAGAGTCCAGATATATTCTCTCTGAGTGTGGGCAGTCTGCCTCCAGGAGAGAGTGCCTCCATCAGGTTGGAGTACGTGACTGAGCTGTCTGTGCAGGCTGATGATGGTCTGAGGTTCTGTCTGCCTGCTGTGCTCAACCCTCGATACCAGCCTCAGGGTAGGAACACTTCAAAATACTTGGACCAGAAATGGTTAAACCATATTAGGTCTTGAACCAAGCTCACAAAAGTGACAAAACACAATATATGTCAGAAAAAGCTTCAAAGTTCAACTTTATTTTCTCGAAGAAAAGATAAGACATAACACTGTGACTGTCAAATATATTTATCAGATTAGAAAAAATGTAAAAGACTTGTGCCAGCCTTGTACCTAATTTCCCTGAAAACTTTAATTGGACCAGATGTTTTTAGAAGCTTTAATATTTAATGCCTTATTGTTCACACCATTTCTAACCTGATGTTGTGTACAGGTAGTGAAGGTGCGGGTATTCAGGTGACTTTTGTTCCAGCCTCTCTGGTGCCCTACAGCCTGTCTTTCTCTGCCCGAGTGTCCTCTCCTCGTCCAATCTCTAAAGTAGAGTCCAACTGTTCCCTGGACCCTCTCCAGTACCTCAACACTGATCAAATCCAGGCCACGGTAGGTAGAGTGCTGATGTGTCTGCTCGGTACTTATTAGAGATGGACCGATCCGATATTACGTATCGGTATCAGTCCGATACTGACCTAAATTACTGGATCGGATATCGGCGAGAAATAAAAAATGTAATCCGATCCATTAAATATCAAAAAAGCATCTCACAAAACTTGTGACACGGCGTAACTCGGCTCATAACCGTAGCACTTTGCAGCAGTATGCCTCATGTGATAGAGCGGCTGTGTGTATTTGTAGCCTTGCTACCAAACCAGCATTTCATCTCCGAGGAAGTTATCCCAGAGAGAAGTAAAGCAAGTGTGTAAGTTCATCTCTGAATGTCTGTAAAGCATTCCCATGTTAAGCTTAACAACCGATATATAGAGCCACTGCCTCTCTCTCTCCCTCTGCTGCTGCTACTTCAATCGTGAAACTGCTTAATGATCAGCTGATCGGCTTTTCTGTCGAGTCATCTCTCTTCTTTGTTTTTGGCCCACTTTGCACCAGAAAGAGGAAACCAGCGGCTGAACAACAGCAGCACGTTTAACCTTGATAAGCTGCTGTTAGAATTTATTTAATATTACTTTCTACACCAGGATCCTTTTCTACGTAGCTGATGGCTGGTAACTGTGCAGGGGCGGATCTAGCAAAGTTTAGCCAGGGGGCCCGATAGGGCATGAACAGGGAAAAGGGGGCACAAAGACATACTTTTCTTTCTTATTCTCATTTAAAATATGTAGCTTTTAATAAATAATTATCTGAATCTTACACCCAAAGTTTTAATCTGATGTAAAATGTATAGAAGTCCATTACTATATATAGTAACTCTTAAGTCTATATACCCTAGTAAGCTATAGTACTTTTTCCTTTGGGAAGGTACCGTCTATGAATTCTGCAATTCTGTTGAAGAAAGATGTTGAATCTATTTAATTATTCTTGAAAAATAATTTGTTTCTGTGCATTTTTTTTCACCCTGCATCAAATTAAAGTTGATTACATCGATTAAGCATCATGAGGTGGAGGGTGGGTGGTTCCCTATTTTTTTTTTTTTTTTTTGCTGGGAGTTTGCAACCCTATTAGTTAGGTTGCTTAATATTTCTGCTAAGTACTCTTTAAAATACCAGAATAGGGAGGATGGAGTAGGTTTAAGTTAGGTTTTAAGTTAGGTAAGGTTTATTAGATTGATCAGTGTTGCTGAACTATGAAATATTTTGGGTGCAGTGTATTTTTTACACACAGGTATAACAGAATAGCTTTAGTGTTGTTGTTTATTTAAACTTGAGTATGAACTTATACAAAATGCAGCAAGATATTAAAAAAAACTGTTTTATTGATTAAAAAACACACAATATCGGATTCATATCGGTATCGGCAGATATCCAAATTTATGATATCGGTATCGGTATCGGACATAAAAAAGTGGTATCGTGCCATCTCTAGTACTTATTACTGAGAACTAAACATGAATGTGTTTTTGGTGTGCAGGTCAAGCTGGCTGCAGAACACAAGTTTGACAGAGATGTTGAACTGCTGATTTATTACAAAGACGCCCACCAGCCCACTGCTGTAGTGGAGGCAGGACAGGCCTCTGCTGAGCCGGGTGAGTGAAAACGAGTGAAGTAGTTGGTTTTCAAGGACAGATTTTTAATATCCCCATTCTTTCACTCAGAAGTTAAATGTGTATGAAAAAAACACTGAAAAGCAAATTTATATAATTCTTTTCTGTCTGTTATTTTTCAGGCTCTCTGATGGGTGATCCAGTGGTGATGGTGAGTCTGTACCCTGAGTTCCCCCAGTCTGTGATGTCTTCATTGGCTTCATGTGGAGAGTTTGTGTTCTTAATGGATCGATCTGGAAGTATGAGTAATACTCGCATCAGCAGTGCCAGGGTATCCATAATATACTTACTCATAAACTCTTTAGTTTTATAGTGTTCCTCTCACACAGTGGGCTCATAATTTCTTCTTTCTTTCCTGAAGGATACTCTGCTGCTCCTGTTGAAGAGCTTACCAATGGGCTGCTATTTCAATATTTACAGTTTTGGGTCCAGATATGAACACATCTTCCCGTGAGTCTCTCTCAGCCCAACAAAGGTCCTTTTGTCCTTGACATGAAATACATACATGCATGTTTGTATTGGTATTTGTGTGATGGCAGTAAGAGTGTGGAGTACAGCCAGCAGACCATGGAGGAAGCTCTAAAGACAGTTGAGCAGATGGAGGCTAATCTTGGAGGAACGGAGATCCTGCAGCCCCTCAAACATATTTACAGCCAGCCCTGCATTCCCAGTCAGCCAAGACAGGTAACACACCAGGTTAGGTTCAAACTTTCAGAGGGAGCTCAGCTCCCAAACATAAATTCATCCATACAGTTTCTTGTGATTAATATTAATGAAATATGCTTTTGCAAATGTCATCAACTGTTTTCAGATTTGCAAACCTCAATTCAGTGTAATAACATTACAATGTTACCTTCAAAAGCAGCCTAACTGGTACGATGATCTATTCAGAGTGAATAAACAGAGATTTCTATCTAATCCACCCGTTGAAGCAAACTGGTAATAGAGTTGTTTTATATTAATTCATACAAACCCTCCCTTTATGATGCAGACTCAGCATTATATACCCCAATTTCACGAGTGGAGAATAGATTTGTATTCCCTTACATGAATGTAATGACAGCCATCCTGTTCACCGTGTTTAGATTGGTATGAATCCTGTAAAATGGACCCTTGTGCACCTCTTCCACCTCCGGCTGGAGCAGCTTCCCCACGTGGCTCCTCCACTCCTCTCGGCTGAGCAGTTTGTGGACACAGTAGTTTCTCCGCAGCACTCCTCCACAGGGAAGATATGAGCGCAGGCACCGCGCTGGGCACTAGCCGCTCCCGCCCGAGGACTGCGGATGGGTGTGGTGGCAGGCTGCATCTTGGCTGGTTGCACCCTGCTGCTTGCCTGCCGCTGGGGAACCTGGTGGGGGTGGCGGTGGTGGCAGTCAGAACTGGATTAGCGCTGCCAGATTCGCAATCCTTTCTGTGCTGCAGTCAATCCAGTACTGGAGTTCTTTCTGCTTACACTTCCTGGGTTTCGGCACCACTGTGGCAAGAATGAGGCATGACGCGACCATGATTCTGCATTCTGAAACATCTTACTTTATTAAACGGTTGCTGTTTGTACAACTCGGCTCAGCTTCCCAGCTGCCAGCCACACGTACACAACAACAATACAACAGGACTTCACACCACTCTTAAGCTGGCCAGGCGTGATTGCGATGACACGCAGATGTGTCCACCTTCGCTGCTGTGGCACCACCAGCCACGCCCTGCCACAGTGCTCTGATGGAAATTTCCTTGAGCAACCCCAAAAAGAGTCCAAACTCAACTATGTAACACACACACACACACACACACACAGTATGTTTGACTTCAGAAGACATTTCACTAACTTGAAAAAACTGAATAATAGTTGAATGATATAAACATGTTGTACCTGTGTCTCTTAGCTCTGTGACATTATCATACTACCCTTCTTCCTTCTTCTTAAGTACCATATTTTGAGTTCATATTAACCATACATTGTTCTTTGCACATTACCATAAAAACATTTGTGTTTCTGAACTCTAACTCAGCTCTCAGAACAAGCTGTGTGTTTGTGGGTCTGATGTTATGTCCTTATGTGCCAACTCTCCTCTCTAGCTGTTTGTCTTTACTGATGGGGAGGTGGGGAACACCAAAGAAGTGATAGATCTGGTGAAGAAGAACTCAGATTCTCACAGGTGAAACCACAAAAACACAAGTACGTCTACACAGTTCGAGAATGCCCAACATGTCCTCTATGTACTTGTAGAAAACTGTTGTATTGCAGGTGTTTCTCTTTTGGGATTGGGGAAGGGGCCAGCTCTGCTCTCATCAATGGGATGGCCAAAGAAGGAGGAGGTCACGCTCAGTTCATCACAGGAACTGAAAGGATGCAACCAAAAGTAAGACATTAAACACAAATAGAAGTCAAGTTAAACATCGCAGCAGCAGCAGCAGATACATATTTGAGATCAGACCTGCAGTGAGTAAAATGTCTGTTCCAGCTGTTTGCGTATATTTGGAGAGTTTTTCATTATTTTTCAGGTGATGCAGTCGCTGCGATTTGCTCTGCAGCCGGCTGTGGTCGACATCTCAGTCACATGGGATTTACCAAAGGAAGTGTCTGTCACTGTCCTCTCTCCACCAATCACAGCACTTTTCCAGGGTCAAAGGTCACTGATTTATGCCCAGCTCACTGGACAGGTAGGAGCAGCAGCCTCTCATGTTGTTGTTTAGATATTGTTAGGGTTCAATATTGAGAGAAGAATCCATAAAAACCACAGATCCAGGCGTGTGCAATTTAGACGGCATTTTAATGAACACATGTGTGAGTTCAACAACCCAATCAGTGTTGAACTGCACTTACAATCATGAGACAAGGTTTTATATGGGTACAATAACAAAGCCCCCTCTTTTACAAAAATAGACAATAGTACAGCTTACGTCAATCCAAACCACAAAATGTTCCCTGACCTTTAACATTGCTCTAAAAACACTGGTGCACTTCCTCTAAGTACGTCGGCACACTTCTGCATTTCTGTGTGTATGTGTCTGCAGTGTATGCTACGCACGTGTCATGACCTCTCACTATTTGTCTGTCTGCAGTGCAGAGTTTGCATCTGCTTTTCTGATCCTTAGTTGACCTCAACTTAAGCAACCAACCAGGCTAAGGCCATCCTGTGTGTAATGATCTTGACTTATATGTGAAATATATAAACAACTGTTTCAATCTACCACAACTGCTTAAGGCTTAATCCGCAATAAATGCATACTAAACACCCTTGCACTTAAACTTCTGGCTTCAGTTTCACTTCTGCAAAACATGCTCTGCAGACGCGTTTTGTTTCCTGTCTCATTTTTGGCACAGAGTATTCTCCTGTCTCTGCCCTCTACAATTAGAGATCATAAAAGCATTAATAACATTTAAATTATAGATTCAACAGAACCATTTAAAATGGTTCTTCTTTGGACCTGTAATAAAGGCTATAACCATATATCTGAACATCTGAATGCATCTAAATGCAACCTCACTATTAATACTGAAATGTTAATGATGATTATAAAAATAGCAGCAACTAATAGCAGGACAATATTTCTATTCCTGACTCTGTTCCCACTCTTGACCTCTTGACCACAAGAGGTCACCATACTGTGTGTTAGGTCACTGCTTGGCCCATTCAGCTGCCCCTGTCCATCCCAGACATCATGGACATTTAGGATCACTGTTCTTAGCTCTGATCACCTCTCTTGGCATCCTGTGACTTAACAAATCAGACAACCTCATGTCATCTAGGTGGTCTTAGTTATAAAATGCCCGCTCCCACTTGAGAACACTTCATGCTTAAGTGGTCTCTGCTCCTCTTCTGGGTCCCACTCTAGTGGAAATCTGGCCACCAGCAGGAAATTCAAAACAGACTCACCAAACACTTTCTCCCTACTGCTGCAAGTTGCTCTTTCACAAGCAAAATCAGTTAGGGCTTATTCTACTGAAAAACCAACCACTTTAATCACGATTGTTCTTGCTTCTAGTTAAACATGAAGTTTTGAATTTATCATTCCTATATAATCTTAAATCATCCTCACTCTTCTAGACTTAACCAACATCTTGGTGTGTCTTATTTTCTGTAGTTTCTGTAACATCATGTCTGATCCTCTGCCAGGCCTCTCATCTAAACTGTCCTTTGTCACCTTTGTATGTCAAGCAAAATCCTTCAGGTCATCAGGTCAAAAATCAGTATAAGGGCTTATTCTATAAAAGGATCAAGAAAGAGCCACAACTCTCAACTAAAGGCCCCAAATGCAAAAAATCATTTCCACTTTAATTAATATGTAAGCACCTAGTTCACCTTCTTACCACTCTATCCTAAATCAAAAAAAATAACTCCAGCACATCCTTATTTTTTGAACTCAACTTCTTTTTTCTGGGTAATCAACCTGTTTGAATATATCAGATTTTTACATTTTCCATTTTAACCTGCTTTTAATGTAATGCCTCCAAACTAACTTAAACTTTATCAGACTTAACCAACATATGGAAAAAAGTCTTTCTCAGAACAGCTCTTCTGTTGGCATTCTGAAAAACTGTTTTTTTGCAGACTGTTCCAGAGCTGCATCTGTTATCTCAATATTTTATATCTCACTCAGTTAAATAGTTATGACTCTTTTAATCATGTGTATTCAGTTAATGGTAACTCTTACATACAATGTTTAAACCTTTTCATCATTTTTATGTGGGCTAACCCAAATCAACACATCAGCATCCCCAGATTTAACTCTTCCAGCTCCATTCAGTCTATTACGTATGTTTGCTGATCTGCAGCCTTCCTTTTTCCATCAGATGCTCCACTCAGAGCAAAATCAGTTCAATCATTTGCTTTTATTAAACTGTCCAGTATTTTTTAACATGGACTCAGGTCTGCTTAGAACATTCTCTGGCCAGGATTTTCAATCTCAAAAATGACACAACCATAACAATTTCACCTGTTAGTGGCAAAGATTGACCCTACAAGCACAAGACAAATTTCATTTGACTTCTCAAATCCGACCTCTTTTCAAACCCTGTAATTAATATAATCAATTCTACCTTTACTATTTCTTCAAACTGCTCTGGAGTTTAAATCATGCACCGAATATTCAAACACCCGCAATACTTGCTTCTCTCACTCCACCTCCTCATGCAACACATCAGGACCTTCACTCACCCTCCACGGACAGGAGCTTAGGTTTGTCTTAAAGCAACAGTCACCCAACAATCTCTTAATAGGTTTCCCAAGTACAACACTTCTGGAAAAAATTTGAACACAAATCACAATAATAACTTATTTTACTACATGCATAATAACAGGCTTGCTGACACACAAAGTCACTCTTATAGTGTCTCTGTTGAACCTCAAACTGCCATTATCTTCACTGATCTTGTAAATCTTTGCAGTGTTCTGAAATCAAATGCTCCACAGGGTGTGTTTTTAATATTACACAGTCTGCCTTCAGCTCACAAATTTAAATGATGATTAAAAATAGACTGAACAACAGTAATCCAGTGACTTCTCACTTGCAATAAAAAAAAGGTTTCAGTCTCTGGTGGATTTATGGCTCACTTCCACCACCTTCTGAATTGACTTGTGCTGAGTTCTGAGCAGCCTGCTTAGAAGGTGTGCAGCTCTCCTTAACACTGTTCTGTGATTTGCAGCCATTCTTCATTTGACCAATGGGGAGAAAGTTCTTAGACAGTGTGAAGCATATGATACTATCCAGTTAATCCCTCCCATGTTCTATTTCTAACCTCTTTTACTTGACCTTGACGATCACGTCAACAGGGTCAGGTGATTAAATAAATAACTTATAAATTCTAATTTTATTTGTTCCATACACAGTACAACATGTAGTGAAATACTTGTGTTCGAGCTGCAGACAGGCTGCAGACGTAGCCGCTCCATTCCCGGGCTTTGTTTTAACATGGAGGTCTAGCCAGGACCCTTATTCGATACCGGGTGACAATGGAACTTAAGACTCCCGCTCCAAAGGTGTGTAGTCTTACCACTACACTATTCAGCTGCATAGCGGAAATGTTAAGGACTTGGGAAAAGAAAAGAGTCTTGTGCTGAGAATTGGAGCAGCCTTACACTCGTCTCTCCTTAACATCATGACATCGGATGTTCGCTGAGTTGGAACTACAATATCCAGAAGATAGCCTAGAAAACAAGCATCTTACTTCACGACAATGTGCTTTGACACCATTGTTTTATAGAGATCATATAAACAGGAACAGACTGTGAAAAATCATCACTTGATTACAAAAGCTGGATTTTTGAAGAGGAAGGCTCAGATTAACAAATGTCTGCACCAGCTGAAAGCCTTGTTTTGACACAAAAAATCTGCTGAAACTGAGGCTCAGTGTCAGTTTTGTGAGTGAAAGTTGTGAAAAACAGTATTTTGCGACTGGCTTCAAAGCATATGCAATTGTAGAAGAATGTTTAAATGAGTCAAGTAAATGTTACCTAAATTACACACAAAATCTAATGCAGAAAAATAGTTTCACATCTGTTGCGGCTGTAATAGTTGGTGCTAGGAGAGTCTATTTTCAGGAGTTATCAGAGCTAGTGTGTAATTGGGACTTTGCATAGATGCTTAAAGCTCTTATTGCAGTGCCAAAACTTTGTCTCTGTCCTAAAACTCTTCCCTCTGTCCTCACGCTGACTGTTTAGAGGTGAACCCCACTTATTGTTCCACTTATTGCTGTGCCATTAGCAAATGTTGTTGCGCAACTGTGTTTATTATGTTTGTTTCCAAGAATGGTTGGATGGTCCTCACAGTGAATTATGTGAGAGCATTTTCTCCTCCCTTTCTGTAAAGGATGGTGTGTATCCTTTGCTCAAAGAAACCATAAAAGAAGCATTGAAGCGCCTTTCCTTAGTATTTAGAGAACTGAGCAGCTCTTAATATGGTCGCTTTGCAGATATTTCAGTCATGTCTCTCAGTTAAGAAGCAAAATTAACTTTTGGAACGTACCTATTGCCTCAGTCTCTTTTTGTCCTTTGTCAGAACATCAGCTCACTTTCCCTTCCTGTCTCCCAGCTCCAGTGCTTCCTACTGTTAGTATTAGTTCCCAGTTTAGATTTCGGTAGTTTATAGCTTTCTGTTTCCTGTTGTACTTTATGTTCCACATTTCATCAGTTTCACCTTCAGCTTAATAAAAGGTTCGCATGTCGAATTTAGGTCCTAATAGAGGCCTCCTGTCCATACACTGCCCAGTGCAACTAGAGGAAAATAATTATATCGCATTATCTCTTTTCACTTGAAATGCCACCATGAGCTTCTGTTTACTCTGTTTCCTCAGCGCTCTGCTGTCTCTGAGATAATGTTTCCTCTTTTTAAATGTGTTAATGTGACCTTACCTTGACTCAACTTATAGGTGTATCTGCAGTTTACTAGACATTACTAGACATGATATTTACGTTTTTTTTTTACTTTGTTAATATTTAATGTGCTTTATGTATATTGTAGGCAACCTTACATTGTGATAATAGAAAATATTAATTTCATATTCAGTTTGTAACAAACACCAAAATTATATGAATATTAAATTATTGTCATGACTGTGAATTATTTTGGCCTAAATATTATGTATATTCTGACAGCCTAAACTCTGATAACAGAAGTATTGGAAAGTTTAAGAAGAAGCAAGTGTTCACCTTTAATGTGAAGACTTGCTCCTAGTGGAAGAGATTTCCACTAGGAGATTTTCTCTTGGTGTGAGCATTTGTCACCATTCATGTTATCACTGTGATTCTTATATAACGTAGTGGGTTTATCTCCATCTATGTTTGACCTTAAAGAGCATACAATATAATAAAAACAGAGAAGTCACCGGTAAACAGCTGTAGTAAAAATATGTCCGTACTTCTTTACAGATTAACAGTCCACAAGTTGGGTGCTCGGACTCTGATTCGTTCCCTGGAGGAGGGAGAAGACAGAGGATGGCAAGACACAAAAGTGAAGGAGAAGGTGGTGCAGCTCAGTGTCCAATCGGGTATAAGCAGTTCACTGACTGCCTTCATTGCTGTCTTCAACAACAATGGCGAGGCGATTCAAGGACCTCTTCTGCACAAAAATATTTCAAAACACGGTGAGTTTTTAAAAGCAAGAACTAAAACTTTCACCCACAACTCTGAAGATCAAAATTACGGTGCATGAATAAAGGGAGTGCAATGATTAAAAATAGTTTTATAAGATGATTTGAAAACAAGCTCATTAAACTAAAAACCAAAATATTAAGGGAAAAAAGCCCATTGGTCAACACTGACAGTGTACCAAATAAAGGATGGTCAGCCAGAGGTCTATATGCTGTGGGGCCCATTCAGGAGGCAGCTGAATGGAATGGAGTGCAGAGAGGGCAGACTGAACAAGGGACTAAATAGATGAATGAAAAACATATAAAACAGCAATGACATCCAAATGTCATTCCGACTGGTGACGTGTAGTCGGATGGTGACAAAGACAGAGAGGGTAGTCAGAACGGACACGATTGGACTGCCAGAAACTACGTTGGAATCTCACAGGCAAATGGGAACCATCAAGAGGCCTCTAGAAGAGACCGAGGGTAAGGCAAGTCCTGAGGAGTATGCTAAATGAGAAGAGCAAGATCTGGGCATCAACACCTGCAAGAAAGCTCCTTATCATGCATGGGGTTTCAGCCCAAGTCCAGCATCCTGAAACTTTTCGCCAAGCGAAAGGAAGCGGGCCAAGGACTGGTGAGTGTCAGAACCACTATCCAGGATAAAATTTTAAAAAAAGAGCCATGAGCATATCAGGAAGATGACCACAACTGATCACGTACTTAGGGAATACTCCAGGCAGCAGAAACCTGAGAAAGAAAAGGAGGAAAAAGAGGCACCATCATGGAAGTATAGGTCAATGCAGGGCAAGCACCACTGACAGATAGAAGAAGTGACTGATATCGAGAAATCCGACCAGTGGCTGGACAAAACTGAACTGAAAGACTAATCATGGCAACAAAAGATCCATAATGGCTGAAGTCTACCACACCAGGCAAGACCCCAGGTGTAGGTTATGCAAAGTTGCCCCTGAGACCTTCCAGCACGTAATTGCAGGGTTCAAGATGCTAGCAGGCGGGGCATACAAGGAAGACCATAACCAAGTTGCCGGCATAGTATAGAGGAATATCTGCACCGAGTATGGCCTGGAAGTTGAGTTCAAAATGGGACACGCCCCATAGGGTGGTTGAGAGAGACCAGACTAAGATCCTGTGGGACCAGATACAGATAGACAAACTCACAGAAATATAAATTAACACAATACTGTCCATGCTATGCAAAAAGAATTTGTCACGATATAAACAGGCAATAGAGCAACAATCCTCAGACACTCTGTGATCCAGGACCTTCTAATTACTCAAATTATAAAATTTTGAAAAACATCAGTTGTTTGATGCTAAATGTTTTACTGACATAATTTTAGTTAATGTATTTTATTTTGCATTACGCATATTTTATGTCAATAGGACATTTATTTTAGAAATTCTCATATAGGAACTATGAGATGCGCGCCCATTTTGAAGCATGAGCATGGCAAGTTGAAGCAGGAGAGGCCAATTTAAGTCTGGGAATGTTAAAGTGTTCTTAAAAGTATCTGTACAGTGCTCATTTCAGCCTCTAAACATGGGTCAGCCCGCGAGGTATATTTTATGTTATATAGATCATTTTATATCTCTATTGTACCTGTTTTACTATCTCATTGAATGTTATGTTTTTTTTTAGTTTGATGGTAGCGTAGTTTGTGATCAAGGTGATGCTGTAACAATATCAACCCAAGATTGTACAACTCATTAAAGTCAAGTTTACTGCCATCAGTAAAAACAACTCTTTATTGACTTTAAGAAGAGGTGATATCCAAACATCCTTAAAAGATCCAATGGACCTGATCTATGAAAATATTAACCACTAACTAGCCTGTAAACACTGAATAAACCAATAATGCTGTTGCAAAGTTAACATGATTACAACTGAAATATGACAACATGTTTTTATACATTGTTTCTATAAATTTTGTGATATTTTAAATATTGTTAAATGGCACTTATTAAATCACGGTGTGAAAAAAGCCCCACTTTGTTGACATTTTAACCAGCTTCATATTATTAGTACATTTTACAACCGATTGTTATGATTGATGGTATGATGTTTAACTATGTGTTTACCGTCCATCTTTAGGATCTAAAAATGCCTTCTTTTCTTGCCACAGATTACATTGATTGCACTCTGAGTCCTTACCAGGATTATGAAGGTAAGCAAGAAGCTAAATACAACAGATATTGTTTCTCTAAATTTTTGATATTTTAAATATTACTGAAGAACTCGTACCTTTGGTTATGAATCTTTGTGCATAAAACACAGTGATTCATAACACTTGGAACATTTTTATAAATCCATTTTAAACTGTTGTCAAGATTAAGTTTTAAATTTCTTTATAATTTCTTTACCTCCCCTCTCCTTTAGATCTCCAAGAGGGTTCCCTTCTTGCCATGGGTTACATGTATGCTGATCAGGAATCTTATGGCAAGCTAAGTTTTGTTTGTTTTTTATTTCTCTAAATGCTGGTAAACACCGAACAAACCAACATTTCTGTGTCACAGTTACTGCTGAACTCATTTGCAACATTAATGAAAAGAATTGTTCCTATATGTTTTTGTGATACTTTAAATCTTACTGAAAGTTGCACCGTTGTAATGAGTTATAAATCACAGTGTGTGAAAAGAAAAACATTTTTGACATTTTGAACATTTTAACAAGCTTATTATTGTAAATACATTTTAAACTGATTGCTGTGATTCATATGAGGCTTAGCGTAATGTCTTTAACTTCTTGCTTTTGGATCTGAAAATGCCTTTCTTAATTGCAACAGATTACGTTGGTTGCACCCTGAATCCTTATCAGAATTGTGAAGGTAAGTAAATGGCTAATTATAGCACAACATTCTTAAATAGATTTTTTTATAAATAGAATAACTGCCTGTAAACACTGACCAAACCAATATTCCTGTGGGACAGTCGGTATTTAACTTGTTTGCAGCTTTATTGTGAAAAGCTGTTCCTCTAAATGACAGTAATATTACTGAAGAACCTGCTGCCTTGTAATGGCATATGAATCACTGTATAAAAAAATGACAAAAATAATCACACTATTTTGACATTTTAATAACCTTTTAATTATAAGAACATGCTAAACTGATCATTGCCATTGGTGGTACAAAATTTAGTTGTAATGTCGTCACTTCTCCCTTTGTTTTGTGCCTGAAAAAACCTTCTTTAGTTACTGCAGATTACAGTCGTTTCATTCTAAAGTGTTCTTGGACTACTTCTACAAGGGAGTCATAGATAGATTGATAGATAACTCATAACATTATTACTACCTGCCTAATATTGTGTTGGTCCCCCATTTCCTTTAAAACAGTCCTGACAGTCCAGTATGGGCAGAAATCTGTGCCATCAGAAACTGAATTTGAATAATTTAAATTTGATTTTATATCACTTCAAACAGAGGTGATCCAGTAATGCTGCACTAATGAATTAGACGAACTATTCACTTTAGCTAAAGTTATTAAGTTCGCTAAAGAGTTGGGATGCTGTGTAAGACATAAATAAAGCTCAAATACAAAGGTTTGGACACCGTTTTGCATGTTTCCCTACTCTAGGGGTCTCTGCAAGCATACAGGGCTCTGACAGGGTACAAGGTGACAACTTAGGATTTCTACTAGACACAGTCGATCATATTTGTTTGTCAAAGCTGAATTCAGGGCAAACGACGCTAAATTAGCGTTTTTAGCTAACAGCTACAATAAGCATAAAAGTTACCTTACAGCTATCATTTGTTAACATGACGCTTGTTCTTATACATGTAATACATTTATTACCAACCTGAGAGTTTATCCGCTGGTCGTTCGACATGACGAATGACTTCTGAAGTCTTAATTCAGCTCAAGACGCTGTAGATTCCCGTCAGTAACACTTTCAGTCCGCTAGCAAAATGTAGTTCTATTAATCTGCGCTTGACCCGGAACCGGATGTAAGTTCCAAAAAACTGAATTGTAGAACTGAAACTGAATGGTGAGAGTGAAACTGAAATTATTCGAGAGCTGAATTTTTAAAGGATAAAATGCAGTTTCAAAGCAAATGAATTCATTTTCAAAATATAAAATTCAATTTCAATTTAGTGATGATCATTTTCAAACCATAAATTCAATTTCAATTTAGACTAATTCAAATTCAGTTTTCAAAAGCATTTATTCAAGTTACAATTCAGATTCAGTCTGAGCAATTCAAATTCAAATTTAAATTATTCAAATTCAGTTTCTGATGGCACAGATTTCTGCCCATAGTCCAGTTCCTGGATGGTATACTGT
The DNA here is from genome assembly GCF_013358895.1 of Oreochromis aureus. NCBI lineage: Eukaryota > Metazoa > Chordata > Actinopteri > Cichliformes > Cichlidae > Oreochromis > Oreochromis aureus. Next base: position 23,811,637 of record NC_052955.1, on the reverse strand, counting down.
GGTATCTGGTCTTACATCCCAGTCTAGGGGAACAGAACCACAACATTAGGGTTAACCCCCAAAGTGGAGTTTTTTTGCTTCCAAAACTAACAGTGCTAACTCTGGGGTGAACAAATGCTAAAATAATAAACAAAACAAGCTATTCCAAAAGAAGGTGCTACCTAAACCCTGCATGAAACAAAAGCCAAATAAAAGACAACCACTACCCTAACTCCCTAATTTAATGAACAAGAGAATAGGTAAGGAAAACAATTAGGCAGTTCATCCCTTCTGCTTTAGTGCTTATTTAGTGGAAAAGAGTATTTACAACACTGTATACAAAACTTAACGGTTCTCTGAAGACACGCGCAAAAATTTGTCACAGAGGGTTTGGAGGCCAAGGACAGGTCTATGGCGTTATTTTTGTGCCACTATTCTGAGCACACGTAAAAAAAATTTGCAAGTACAAGTGTTGCATTTTGAGGAGAAATTTATTTTGAGCGAAGAAAAGCTAAATTTGAGCGAACAAAATTCTTCTTCTTTGCTATTATCCATATACACACACAATAACAGCCCCTCTCGTTCGATTTATAAAGACACCACATATTTGCAAAAGTGTTCTAACGTTTTCGGAGATGCCTGTTGCCCACCAGCTGACTGCACAGCTGGACTGGCCATCAGCCGATAGTGATTTTTTGTTTTTATGTTTGTTTGTTTTTGTAACGGTATAAACTATGAAGGAGTTGGATTTGCAAAGTGGTCATGATGGACTCTGGACTCAGGGCTCCATATCCTGCTGAATGAGACTGTAGTCATTGGAATTTCTTTTTTTTTCTTGCCTTGATTGACCTGATCTATTACTTAAAAATAAAAAAAAAATAAAAAGCTGTATGAGAAAGAACAACACATGATTTTCTATAAAAGAAAAAAATAACTGCCTGGAAACACATGAACAAATAAATACTATTTAACTTGTTTGGGACTTTATTGTAAAAAAAAAAACCAACCCAAAAACCCCACTGTTCCTCTACATTTTTGTGATATTTTAAATATTACTGAAGAACATACACACTTGGGATGAGTTATGAACTAGTGTAAAAGCCCCACATTTGACATTTTTAACATTTTTATTATAAATACATTTTAAACTGATTTTCATGATTCATTATTTGTTATGTCTTCCCCTCCCCTCTTTTATATATCTCAAAGAACCTTCCTTTCTTGCCATAGGTTACATGGATGCTGATCAGGAATCTGGTGGTAGGCAAAAACCTAACCTTTTTGTTGATTTGTTTTGGTTTGTTTTTCTTCTCTAAATGCTGGTAAACACTGAACAAACCAACATTTTTTGTGATACAAATACTGTTTAACTCATTTGCAATTTACATGTAAAATGTTGCCCCTATAAACCTTTGTGACACATTAAATCCTGTGGAAAAAGTTGCACTGTTGTAAGGAGTTATAAATTACAGCGTGTTAAAATGATCACATTTTATTTTTACAATTTTGAACATTTAACAAGCTTATTTATTCTAAGTATAAGTTTTAAATGGATTGTTGCGATTCATGGCATGAAGCTTGGCTTAATTTCTTTACCTTCTTTGTTTTCCACAGATTACATGAATTGCGCTCTGCCTCTTGATCAGGATTATGAAGGTGAGCAAAAATTCTAAATAAAACAGAAACACAGATGTGTGTTTATGTTCTATAATTAGAGTGACTGCCTGTAAACATTGAACAAAACATTTCTGTGGCACAGTTACTGTTTAACTTTTTTGCAACTTTAACGTGAAAAGTTAATTCTTTAAGTTTTTGTGATATTTTAAATCCTGCTAAAGAACTTCTGCCTTTGAAAAGAGTCATGAAACAGTGTAAATGTTATTATAGTATAGTATTATAGTTATTAAGTTGAAGTCTTGAAGACACAAAGGATTGTGGCATTATGATGACTGTTTAAAAAAAATAGTTTCAGTTGTTCTAAAATGATATGTTTACCTTGCTTATCTCAATCAGAAGACATGCCCTATGCTAAAGTTAAATTTAAAAGCTAAATGCTATAGAAACAGTGTTTCTTTATGAATACATGGCTGTAAACACTGAAATAACTACCACATTTTTGTGGAACAGTTGACATTTACCTTTTCCTTTGTAGTCATAACAATTTGCCCATGTTAAATAGTACTTACTGTGAATCATTTTATTACCATAGTAAACGTGTGTTTAGTAGTTTCATTTCTCAATTCCCATGTCAGAAACAGTTACTATTTGTTTTAAAACCTTGAAGTGACAAAGTGTTTTTAGTTTTGTGACACATCTTTTAAAAAAGAAAAGAAAAACGGAACAAAGAAAAAAAATAACCTTTCCAAAGAAATTGTCCTACATTACCAAGTTACAAACCATTGCACTGGGTGACAGTTTACTTAGTTAAGGCCCCCACATTAAGTGGAATCATAGGGCTTTTATTTGCCTTGTTTTAGACAGGCATTGTTGCTCATGGTCATGGATGTGGATTTCTGTTTATTGTGGAGGAATAAACTTAATCAAATGTTCATCATATTAAAGGAAGTTCGTATCAAAACACCAAAATTCGATGTAGTATGCATTTAATAACAGTAAATTGATCTATACCAAGGTGTTGTTTATCTGCTCTCTCACCAGCTTGTAACTACAAACCTAGAAATAAGTCTGACAGCAAGACAGGGGTATTTACTCAGATGAAGAAGATACTAAGTGACTTTTGGAAATCTTGTAAGACGGTGGCTGATGGTGCTCTAAAATCTGTGTCTGAAGGTAATGCTAGATATAAGTAGATAAATCCAAAAAACTATCAACTTCCATCATTTGCAGAATGTCAGACATTTGTAGTTGGCTCATCACATGTATGTGTAGTGTGTGCTAGTGGATTAGTAAAAAGAAAATAATAATGTGAAAATATAGTCAACAAAAACTTGAATGAGGCATATAAATATATTACAAATGTTTCAAAGTTTATGGTGGTTTATGGATTGCTTTATATTGTAGACTTTTTATGTCGTCACATGTAGAATAATTATAATCAGGTCCAGCTTTTGTTTCATCTTTGGTTTTTCAGCTGCTGTGCCCGAGCAGCAAACCAGAGATCCTTTGCTGCAAACCAGAGATCCTTTGCTGCAAACCAGAGATCCTTTGCTGCAAACCAGAGATCCTTTGCTGCAAACCAGAGATCCTTTGCTGCAAACCAGAGATCCTTTGCTGCAGTTAGTCTCCCTCCAGGAGGCAACTGGCAAGTGGTTGCTTGATCCAGCTCTGCCTACTGCACTGGGAAAGACCAACGAGGAGGTGGAGAAGTCAAAGCCAGTATTGGTGGGTTGCTGCCAATTTAAATCATTACATAAAGTGCTAATGTCAGATTTCACAGTATGAAACCTAATTAAAAATTTTCATATATAACACAAAGTTTTTGGGTGCCGTCATGGAAGGGACTGTACCTGGAGGCACTGTGAGAGGAGTGATTGGGGGGAATGGCCTGTTTGCTCTAAATCAGAATGATGTTTTGTTATTGGACTTCTGTACTAGGTACAGGTTGGCCAACCAAACAATATGTTTAAGTGTAAGGTTGTTTGTAAGTGTACTTTGTGCCAGAGCAAAAGGTCAGTGGTTGATTTTGTTTTTGTATCTGATCAGAGGCACTATGTCTTGCACACTTTGGTGGAGAGCAATGCTGTCAACTGACCGCCTAATGGTGAGTCGGATTAGATGGCAGGGAGGACTGCTAAATGGGTAAAGAGGGAGGTTTTGGACCTCCCACGGGATGCAAGAGTAGTGAGAGAGGCTGTAAAGGTTAAGGAGTAGGCTTTCTAGACTGGGTTGGCCCAGGGATACTCCCGAAGCAGGTATTGTGGGGCCAAATGGGGTTGTGGCTTCAACAGTTGAACAGAACTTCAAGCAAAAACCTGGGTGTGGGATGAGTTCAGAGAAGCTATGGAGGAGGACTTTTGGCAGGCATCAAAGAAGGTCTGTCAAGCTATCTGGGTACTCAGGAGGGAAAATCTGGGTTTGGCCCAAGCCATGTTTAGTTGGGGAGGAGAACTGCTGTCCCGTGGAGGAAAAGGCATGTTGAGGAACTCTAAAACCCAAGCAAAACGTTCCATATGAAGGAGGGAGAGCCTGAACACTTGGGGTAAGTCTCACCAGTTACACTTGCAGACGGTCACCAGGATTGTTGAGAAGCAGGCAGGAAGGGTTACCTGTATGCGTTTTTAATGTTTCATCTGGGACAGTGCCTGTGGAGTGGCAGTCCAGGGTGGTGGTTCTCATTTTATTATTATTATTATAATAAATTATTGGTGTATTACGCTGCTTAGCCTCACAGGGAAAGCTTAATTCAGGGTATTTTGAAAAGATGTTCCGGCCAATCATCGAACAGGAGGAGGAGCAGGAGGGTTGCCTGTTGTTTTCGATCCTATTCTTAAATTTCAAGAAGGACATCTGCTTTGGGAATCTCAGAATAACATCTGTTTTTTTTGCAAATGACATATATATATATATATATATATATATATATATATATATATATATATATATATATATATATATATATATATATATCAACCAACATAATCTGTTGCGATTAAGTGATATATGTGGTTCTGTATGCTTCACTGGAGCATGACCTTCTGTGTTACATTAGCACAAATCTATTCCATTCAACCACTGATACTTATGACTTCTCATATCCCATGCTTGTTATTTCCTTTTTTTGAATAAAGTAATGATTAGCAACACAATCTGTCTTGTCTTCCCTCTGTCATTTGCCATGGGCCAGCTTGTGACAGTATCCACTGGAGCAATTTGTCACAGTTTGAAATGGTTGGTATGAGAGTCAGCACCTCCAAGTCTGAAGCCATGATTCTTTGTTGGAAAATGGTGGAATGTTTCCTGGATTCTTGTGGTTTAGAGAAATGTGAGCCAAAACATGAATCTTTCAATTATCCAGTCCATTTACATTCCAGCCCTCACCTATGATCATGAAATATGTGTAATGACCATAGAATATGGTCATGACTGCAAGCGGCTGAATTAAGTTTGCTCCGTAGGGCTCAGTCTTATAGATAGGGTGAGAAGCTCTGACATGTAGAAAAATCTTGAAGTAGAACCGCTGCTCCTCCATCTCAGACAAAGCAGGTCGAGGTAATTTAGCCATCTGTTAGGATGCTTCCTGGGTGCCTTCCTTTGTGAATATTTAGAGCATGACCAAAAGGGAAGAGACCCCGGGAATCTGCTGGAGAAATTATATTCCTTGTCTGGTCCTGGAATGCACTTGGATCGCCCAGAAGGAATATGGAAAATATATGGATTAGTCTGGTGCCACTATGGCCTACTTCAGATGAGCATAACATAAAGATGGATGCAACTATAACATAAACAAATTACATTGAAGTCAGCAAATGGAGCAAAAAATATTTATTATCAGTCAAAAAACTCTTATGAAAGTATTTCAGTGCCTTCTTTCAGATTATTTATGTTTTCAAAGTGGTAGAAAACAAGATCATAATCATTGGGTAGCATTTTCCATGTGAAGGATTGTGTTCTGTCTATATCATTTGATTTTGTTTGATTTGGTGAATTAGGCCAACAAGGAAATTTGGGCTACCATTCTGGCTCTGATCTGGCTTCATGGTTTAAAGATGGATTCAAAGAATGAGTGGGATCTTCTGGCTATGAAGGCTGCCTCATGGCTCCGTGCTCAGAATGGTAGTAAAAAGTATGAAAGTGCTAAAGTGCTTTTTAACACTGGTTGATGCTACACTCAGCTGTCTTTCTTTGTTTTGTGTTTTCAGCACCATGGGTGACAGAGTGTGTGGAAGCTGCGAATTTACTGTTGGGTTGCAGCGTGACGAAAGAAGCTCTGGGACTCTGAGGGATTTCTTATAAACCCTTTTCCAGTAGTACCTACTTGGGTTGGGTCGGCACGGCTCAACTCTGTTTTTAGCCTTTTCCATTAGGTGATAGTATCTGGTAGTGGATAGTTTTTTAGTACCTCCTCAGCCGGAGTTCCAAGCGATCCATGCAAGTAGAATGTGACATCAACAGACTGCGTGCCACAAATTGATTGGTCAGTGGTGTCACTTGATGAATCATGAGAGCGTCTACTTAACGACTAACTAACTAAACCGTCATTTTTGAAACCTAGCAACAAGGGAAATGTCTACACTAAAGACAACACCGTGATCACTGACTCTGCCAAAAAGCCACAGACTGAGCAACAGGTATACCACTACCTTTGTTGTGGCGTTCGTGTCACACAAAAATGATATTACAGAACATTTGGCGGAATTGCTATAATAACCCCATGCACATTGGGTCTTATTCGATTTAATGAAAAAGAAGTTGAGCTGAGTCATGCTGCATCGAGTCATGGCGAACCTGAGTAGATGCTACTGGAAAAAGGGCTTTGAAGTGGCTTCACCTTCAAATCTACTTAGAATATACTGCCTTTGATTCAGTGTTGTCCAGTGGCAATGATCACAGTCATGCCTGCTTACTTGATGGACGATTGTTGTTTGCCACTGATTTTAGTATATCACCTTTGTGATTCATTTTAATACTTTGGTTCAAAAATGTTGTGCAGTGAAAGGGACACTCCAAAACAAACAACAAACACATCTCCCACTACTGTCCAAGTTGCAGCATTTTTTTTATTTAGTTAGTCAGTTATTAGTTATCGGTGCAAAATCTCCACGTACTGACAAGTACTGTAATTCTATGAATACATTGAGCAGTTAAACAAGAGAAACTGTATGCAGGTGGATTATGGCAGTTCTGTTTTTACAATAATAAAAATCAATAATCAGCAAGTAAAACCTTGATTTGTGACTTTTGTTTTATTTCATTATTTATTTTTTAAATCCTGTCTGGCAGCTTTGCAATCAGAATTGTGATCTGAATGCATTTTCGCTTTATTTTTTAATAACATTAAACTTTTAGATATATGCTAGGGCCACTGAAGGCAGAAAAATTAAACGGGAAAGCTGTGCGTGTGTGTGTCAGTTATTTCTTGTGCAGTGGTTTTATGCACTGGTTTATCTGGTAGGTATTAAATATTATAAATATTTAAATACACCAAATATTTAATTAATTTGTTTTCTACCTGCTGTACCTAAGAAGCCACCCACAGGCCCTTTGCTGACATTAATCTCCCTCCAGCAGGCGTCTGGCTGCTTTTTGCTTGATGCGCCTCTGGCTACTGCACTGAGTAAGACCAGCAAGGAGGTGGAGAAATCAATGCCTGGAAAGGTGACTTGTTCATCTTAAATAATAACATAAACTGATAATTTGAGATATTGTGAAAATAATAATAATAATGATAATATAGCAAAATTTGAACACAAACACATGATGTATATACATGTATGGAACAACCGGACAACAATATTATGTGTGTGTTATAATTTGTTTTAATTATATAATTAGAATTGTTATATATTTGTATTGTAAATTGGTATTTGACAATTGTGTTTACCATTGTAAACAAATAAACAGATAAATCAGAATTGTTATCATAACATTGAGAAAGTAAAGACTGTAGCAGCTCTTTCAGAAAGACTGTCCCTTTTTTTCTCTCCCACTTTCTGGTGATGAAATTTATACTTTGTTACTTGTTTAACACATAAAGAAATATCAAAGTGATTTTAAGGAAAGAAAAAAATGGCTGCATTTCAGGGCACTTACATAATAAAGATTTATATGGTTTATTGCTCTGGGTTTATCGCAGCTTATAGACAAAAAATGTGAAATTGTATGTGAGACTCCATATAGACAGGTGGATCCATAAAGTGTAGTCGGGGAGCGGCGGATATTGTGGTGGTAAATCTTGCTAGCCCTAGTGCAACCCTAGTTTTCCATATGACAATGTTCTTTATAAAAATAAGTGTCAAAATTACTTTATTTCTTAGTTATAATATAATCTAACCTATAATTGTGCCAGCACATATTTTGAATCAATAAAACGGGCTTTTCAGATTTTAACACAGGTGGTTAATTTAACATAATAAATCATGAAAGATGAAGTTTACATTTCTGGTGAAAAACATCCATTTCTTCATGACAGTGGAGATTTCTGACATTTTGTGTTTTCACGTTTTTATACTTATTGAGGCACATGCTCATTATTATATAGGCTATACAGTACATAAAATCAAAATTCACATTTTTATGTACCTGAAATGTTTAATTATTTGGATATATGCCTGCTGTTGTTGCTGTTGTATTTTAACCAAAGATACATCAACCGTAACGCCTCCATATGTGTAAAGAAATGGCTATGATTTTGCTACCCCATCTAAGTTCAGTGGCACACTAAGAACATTTTCCCATACGCCCCTGTAGCCACCCTACAGTCTTCTGTACCACCACAAGACTTTTAAACGCGAGGTTCAAGTCCTGATGACTGTTCTCAGAGCTAAGGCTGAGAAAAAAAGCTCCACCCACATCACAACAAGTAAGTGAGAATATCAGACAGAGGTGACATATCAGTTGAGTCTGTGCTGTGTGAACACTTTGGCCTTTAATATTTACAAACGGGGACTGCAGTAAAACATCTGACATCTGACACACATGTCGGGCTTTAGAGGTAAGCTCCTACCGTGCATTTATTTAAGCAGCCTGATCACTCACTGCTCAGCAACACATTACTGCACACTGACACGAAAACCTTAAAACTAAGGATAGCAGTCTGAATGCTGTCACATTGAAGTTCTTTATTAATTTTGTTTATATGTTTTTATCGTGATATAAAGAAATGCGGTTGCGCTGCAACAGACAACCGCATTTACAGAGAGACATCTGTCTGTGTGTGTGTGTGTGTGGGGGGGGGTTCCTGATGCAAACAACAGGAAGAACTAAACCGGAAGGTGCTTCAGGCTAGCTGTTACCTGTCATCAGAACAGTGGTATGCGGTGACGATTCCGCCCACCTCACACACCACACACATACACTAAGAAAAACACATTCGTCCACCATGTAACAATTTCACAACATAAATTGGACCAGTTTAAAGCACTATTTGTGCTGCCTGTCTGCTTTCAAACACGGACATTTTAAGCCTAACTAAATATCTACTATATTCACTGTTAGCTGACAATGCTGACAAGTGGTTTTCAAATCATTCCTTTAGGAAAAGAAACAAGAAAACAAAATGAAAACACCTCACTATAAATAAAACTGTATGACTGGAAAACTGTGCATAAGTAATCAAATTAATAATGCAATTAAAATTTAACTAACTACCAAGATGTTCCTATTACCATTAAAATAATGTTCTTGGTTCACAGGTACAAGGATGAACTTCTCCGGTCTGCTAACTCTCCAAAAGGAACGAGGTACTGATACACAGAGACTTCTGTTTTCTCTCTGACCACTTTTGGATTTTGCAATATTTTAATGTAACTGGTTACTGATTATAATGGCACATAATATCTTGCTTCACACATCGTTTGTGATAGAGATAATATCTAATTAAAAACAGTATTTGAAAACAGGGACAAATAGCAGAAATACAGTCCGCAATGTCATACATTTCATGTTTGTTCTTGTGTAGTTCTTTAAAAACTAAAATAAAATTAAAGTATAAAAACTTAGAACTACAAAAATCTAGTCTTTCATGTTAATTCAGTTTAAATAATATTACTGTTGAATAGTCAAATGAAAGTCTGTTTAAATTAAATGTAACTTCCAGAATAAACATTAAAGAAAGTGTCTTATATAGTTAACACAGTCAATGAAAAGTTATGATTCAACTCAAAAGTCCATGAAGGATGAAAGCAGTCTTAACAACATTATACTAGTCCTCATGTTCTGTATTGTAAATAATCTTGGATTGAGTTTATTGATGTCTTTTTCTTCAAAGGGGATCGAAAGATCAGGCAGGACCTAACAACACAAGTATTTCTAATAAAACATTGAAAGCATGCTACTCAAAAAATTAGCCAAAACAGTTGAATGATTTTTAATGTTGATTGTTGGTGTGAGTTTGAATCCATTGTGAGCCTGCATCGCATGCACAGTAGGGTACGGTGCAAAATGTTTGGCATGCAGCATGTCATTGCATTTCTGCCAGACATAAAACACCATTTAAAAGCATATTGTAGAGAATAATATCATGAACATTAAGAACAAACTCAACAAACTTTCAAATGAAAAGGGCACTTTACCACTACAATCATAAGAGTATATTTTAAAACATTTTAAAACAGTAGTTTTGACACTTTGACCTTTGTCACTGTCAGCCAAAACCTTTTTTTAAGTATCAGCTTGGTAAACAGGTAGAATTTCCTTGTAAAAAGAAGAAATAATCCACGAGTCAACTCTTTGTAAAACATGTTTAGTTTATGTATTCATGGTTTATTCTGTATTTCTGTCAGTTCCTCTGAAGAGCATTGAGGTGGAGCTGGAGGTGAGGGACCATGTGGCTACAGTGGTCTCCACTCTGAACTACGAGAACAAGAAGGACAAACCATTAGAGGCTGTTTTTGTCTTCCCTCTGCCTGGAGATGCTGCTGTCTGTCATTTCAGTGCTAAGATCGGACAGACACAGATTGTAGCTGAGGTGAAGGAGAAACAGAAGGTGAGCTGGACAGTAAATATAACCTGATTATAAGTAAGATTCAAAATAACATCATCTGGGGCTCTCCTCAGCTCTTTCCGGGAGAGTGGCACGGTTGCCCCTCCGTTGGTCTTCCTTGGTCTCTTGTGCTCTGAGGGCCTCTGAATGTCTGGAGCCTGGATCTCCTCCATACCTGCTTCATGCCCTGGTGGACAGGGCTATGGCCCACCACACCCTCTAGCAGATCATTACATGAAGGAACCTTTTAAATACAAGCGTGCTCATGCTCACAGGTGTACACACGGGTGCTCACAGACACAAACTACACCCTTTTTGGCTCCTACCTCAAAGCACACTGTGCGCTGTCGATCCTACGTGCTGCACAATAATATTCAATATTTAGTATTTACTGTTATATTCACATAGATCACCGCGATGATGTTGTTCACTATATTGCTCAATTTTTTTGCTCGTTTTCTCTTTTTTCTTTCTCAACAGGGCATCTTTCTTTGCCTTTAGACAATAATTCTGATGGCAAAAGAACCAAACGGCACAAGCGGAGAAAAAAAAAAGATTCAAAATAACAATAAACACAGTGAATGTCTTTGACATGTGTCACCTGTCCTCCAGGCTCATGAGGAGTATGATGATGCTCTGAACTCCGGTCAGCAGGCCTTCCTATTGGAGGAGAGTGATCAGAGTCCAGATATATTCTCTCTGAGTGTGGGCAGTCTGCCTCCAAGAGAGAGCGCCTCCATCAGGTTGGAGTACGTGACTGAGCTGTCTGTGCAGGCTGATGATGGTCTGAGGTTCTGTCTGCCTGCTGTGCTCAACCCTCGATTCAATCCTCAATACAAATATCGGGGTATGAAAAACACTTGACACTAGCAGAAACCCTCAAATTCAAACATGTAAAAGGTTTCATAACTACATATGTGGAAATGAGTAAGATATTACATGGAATTATTTACATGTTAACCAAAAAATAACTACTGTAAGTCATTCCATCTCAAATTGGGCAATTTGTAGAATATTTTCTGCTTGATTGCCACTGATTTGAATAAAAATTTTATGATACAAAATTTGAGCATCTATAATTATTGCAGTCAAAATTTTGTTTTATATCTAAAATACTTTTCAACATACATATTTTTGAAAAATGACCCTTGCACCTACTTTAATGGCATTTTTATTATAAATTGAAACTGCAGCAATGTTTGAACATGAATCTCCAAAGGCTGATTCTGTTCATCTGGTCGTAGCATTTTCAGTGAGAGAAATGTTTTATCACTCATCAAAGTGACTTCTTCAGTCTCACCTGACTGCAGGTTTCCCCAATCTTATTGACAGTACATTTGCATAATGACTGAAACTAGCACCAGTGAAGGAACAATGGGCTGGGAGGTCAGTTTCTTCATCATGATTATGCAAATTCTCATGACCATTGATCAACAGCTGAAGTCTGAAGAAGTCGCTTTGATGAGTGATGAAACGTTTCTCTCACTGAAAATGCTACGACCAGATGAACAGAATCAACCTTCTGAGATTTACTTACCTGGATGACTGAGAATGCATCAAGATGTATAAACGTGAATATCTAAAAGATGTTTAAAAATAAAAGCCTTATGTGTGTACTGATCTTTGTTACTATCAAAACAAATCAGGATCTATACTCTTGGACAAATACAAACATGTACTAGCTAAAAGAAAAAAAAGAAAAAAAAATTCTGTCTAAACAGATTTAGCTGAAATTTTTATGATATAAAGTTGGAATATATATAATGAATCTTATAAAATTATTGTAAATTGTTTAAATGTATGAAATGCTCTGTCAACCCACTTCCAGGCACATGGTTCTTTTTGCCTTTTGAAATCAGGGGAAAAGTTTAAACATGAATACCTCAATGAAGGAGTTTCTACATAAATTATGGTTACAGATGAGCATATTTTTCATTTTCTCGACCTGGATCACTTTTCTATTCTGTTATACCTATTCTGCTTATAACTGAGAATATATCTTAGTGTTAGCCTGAATTAACTCTCTTTGGAATCACATGACTGCCAATCTTTCATTTGAAATATGGAATTTATAAAGTGATTGGAGGATGGACATGCCATTCTGTATTCGTGCTGTCCTTTAAGAGTATTGAAAGAAAACATTTGACTGACCCTCATCATACCTGCAGTTCCCTTTCTGCTCTCTTTTGGTGTCATTTGAAGTTACAGCTGTGAAAAAAAAAAGAAGAGAAAAAATGGTTACTTCTAATCGGTCACATTTGTTTACAGGTAGGAAATCTAAATCTTTAGAGGTGGTTTATGTTCCAGCCTCTTGGGTGCCCTACACTCTGTCTTTCTCTGCCCGAGTGTCCTCTCCTCGTCCAATCTCTAAAGTAGAGTCCAACTGTTCCCTGGACCCTCTCCAGTACCTCAACACTGATCAAACCCAGGCCACGGTAGGTAGAGTGCTGATGCGTCTGTTGTGTGTGTTTGTTACTTATTACTGAGAATTAAACATGAATGTGTTTTTGGTGTGCAGGTCAAGCTGGCTGCAGGACACAAGTTTGACAGAGATGTTGAACTGCTGATTTATTACAAAGATGCCCACCAGCCCACTGCTGTGGTGGAGGCAGGACAGGCCTCTGCTGAGCCGGGTGAGTGAAAACGAGTGAAGTTGTTTGCTGCAATTTGTTAGAATAAACAGTAAAAACTCTTTTCTGTCATTTTTCTGTCCCTTTTATTTTTCAGGCACTCTGATGGGTGATCCAGTGGTGATGGTGAGTCTATACCCTGAGTTCCCAGAGACTGTGATGTCTTCAGGGACTTCTTGTGGAGAGTTTGTGTTCTTAATGGATCGATCTGGAAGTATGGACTGTGCTATCAGTAAGAGTGAGCAGGAGGAAGCTCGTATGAGCTCTGCCAGGGTATCCTTAATAAGTTATTACAGTCATAACATCTTTAGTAGTGTCCCTACCAGCCAGTGACTGTTACCATCTTTTCCCGCTTCTCTTAAGGATGCTGTGCTGCTCCTGTTGAAGAACTTACCAATGGGCTGTTATTTCAACATCTACAGTTTTGGGTCCAGTTATGAACACATCTTCCCGTGAGTCTGTCTCCCTCGTATCAGTCAGCCCAACAAAAGACTTTCTGTTTTTGGTATGAAGTGCATGTAATTGTGTACTGATATTTATGTGATGGCAGTAAGAGTGTGGAGTATAGCCAAGAGACCATGGAGGAGGCGCTGAAGAATGTTGATCAAATGGAGGCTGATTTGGGAGGATCGGGGATGCTGGAGCCCCTCAAACATATTTACAACCAGCCTTGCATTCCCAGTCACCCTAGACAGGTAACATGCACAGTGGTTCTAATTAATTTTCTGGGGACTTCTTGTAATCATAACCTTACTGCTTGCCTAACTCTTACCTTAACCTCCTAAGACCCGAGCTCTTTCATGGCATGCATTTTTAATTTCTCTTTGCTATTTGGGCTGATTGGATGTAAAAACTGATGAATGTAAAAACAAAGAATTATCTTTTTACCTGATTTTGCTCTACAAGGGCCTGATAGTCACATACGAGGACATTCGTTTTAGCAGTTAGGGCAGTATAATGTCCTCGTAACTGGTATCAGGCCCTTGTAGAGCAAAATTGTGTATTGTGGTCTAGACAACCCAAAATGTCATGTCCACATATGTGGATGCCAAGTCCTAGGAAGTTAAAACAACCATTTGCCTTGGAATGTAATTACTTATGTCATTGCATACATGTCTTTCTTTACATCTCCATAACAGGACTGTATAAACAGACTTAATTTCTACAACATGAGTAAAACTTACATCAAACACAAATGTACCAAGAACGAGTTGATGGTGGATTTTGCAATTTGTACCATAGTTGCATCTACTAAACATATCAGACACGTTTGAATCTCAGTGACCTCAACTTCAAGATGGAGGTCAGAGGTCAGGTTTTCAGAAAAATACTTAAGATTTGCACATCTTTGTGGCCTATTTCACCTATCATGTAGTATAGGCGCATCTACTAGGAGGCTAAGAGGACTGGCAACTCCCTGTATTTTGTTATTTTGTTTTTGTTGGAGATACTAACTGTGCATTGTTCTTTGCACTTTACAATACAAACATTTGTGCTTCTGAAACCACAGCTCTCAGAACAAGCTGTGTGTTTCTAGATGTAATGTTATCTGCCAACTCTCCTGTCTAGCTGTTTGTCTTTACTGATGGAGAGGTGTGGGACACCAAAGAAGTGATAGATCTGGTGAAGAAGAACTCAGATTCTCACAGGTGAAACCACAAAAACACAACTATATCTACACAATTCCCAGAATGTCCAAAATGTCCTCTATTTACTCAAAGAAAACTGCTGTATTGCAGGTGTTTCTCTTTTGGGATTGGGGAAGGGGCCAGCTCTGCTCTCATCAATGGGATGGCCAAAGAAGGAGGAGGTCACGCTCAGTTCATCACAGGGACTGACAGGATGCAAGCAAAAGTAAGACATTAAACACAATTAGAAGTCAAGTTAAGCATTGCAGCAGCAGCAGCAGATACATATTTGAGATCAGACCTGCAGTGAGTAAAATGTGCGTTCCAGCTGGTTGTGCATATTTGGAGAGATTTTCATTATTTTTCAGGTGATGCAGTCGCTGCGATTTGCTCTGCACCATATTGTCACAGTCATATGGGATTTACCAAAGGAAGTGTCTGTCACTGTCCTCTCTCCACCAATCACAATACTTCTCAAGGGTCAGAGATTACTGATTTATGCCCAGCTCACTGGACAGGTAAGAGCAGCACCTTCTCATGTTGTTGTTTAGGTATTTGATGATAGTAATCAATGTGACTTCTAACCCTGTGATTCTGTGTCAGAGTTCAGAGGCAGCAGAGGGCTGTGTGACGCTGAAGTACAGCCTGGCAGGTCATCCCTGTGAAAACCAGCTGCACTTCAGTCTCAGACCTGCAGAGGACACTGGGTAAAACAGTTTAATAACAACAGCACCCTTAATGACAGCACTGTGAGAAAGGCTACACTATTTAGTAAAATTTAGTTTGCCAATTACAAAATACCAATGTGTGCTAGTACTGATTATAAATATGATATAAACAAAAGACAGCAGAATCTCACTTCCAGCACAGGTGCAGTCATTGTTTGATTCGTCCAGCTCATCTTGGTTCTCTTTCCTTTCAGCAACACCTGTACTTGCAGCCTGATCTCATCTAACACTTTATGATGAAACAAAACTGACATCATGCACTTTATTTTTCTGCAGATATTTCTTTCACACTAAACAAGTGACTCATTTCTCACAATAAACCAACCACAATAAACAGACTAAAACATTCACACACATGTGGTCAGGCTCCTGAGTGAAGTCATAGGTGTTTTAACTGTTTGTGGTTTGCTGACTGAGTGACTGCAGTTTAGGTAACTTTATTTAAGATGCACAAAGTGCACATATCACTGACGTCTTTTAAAAGCTGGCTTAACCAAGTACTTCTTTTACTCTTTGCCTCGTGTTTACGGTTTTTACATTTTACATTATGATGACAGTATTTACTGATTTAATGTTCCAGCTTTAGCCACCATCAACCAACTGGTTCATGTTTCCCTTAGCTCAAACTTCATGATTCACAAAACACAGGAATAATTAAATTATTTTAATTAAAAAATTAAAAGAAAAAGAAAAAAAATAGTTTGCAGTCTGCTATCTTTGACATCCTGCAGCTATAAGAGGCATTTCTGAAGGAACTGACAGAATCTTCCATTTATCCTACAGTATATTTCTCATTGTAAAGTATTTTACGTCTTAATGCTGTAAAAATTATATTTATCTCTGCTGATGAGTAAGAAAAATGTATGTCACCCGGTGACTTTGAGGAAAACACAGCAGTTACACTCCTGTGTTTAAAGATCAACCCTAATCATTGACAGTCAGAATTCTCTGCAAAGGTAAACTCTGCAGCTTATTATTTCAAACTGTTGACTTGCAGTTATGCATGGGGGTGCTGTCTGTGATATCCTGCAGCTATGAAGGCCATCTCTGAAGAAATGTTATGTCTGTGGTTTGTTGGTTTTGAAAGTGCTGCGGCATCAGTTGTAATAGGTTGATAGAGAGGAGCAGCTACACTCCTGTGTTTAAAGATCAACCCTAATCTGACCATCATTCACTGTAACATTGACAGTTAGAAACTTAGGTCTGCAATGCTGTAAAACGCATTAAAGAACCAAGTCATTTTATTGAGTCGTAAACACAGAATGTCTGCTGCTGATCTCAGTAAATGTAACAGGGAACCTCAATCTCTCTGTGCAAATATATAGGTGTGGGTAAACGAGGGTGGTTTGCTATAGATGACACTCTGCTTGAAAGTAGAAAAAAACTGTCGTCAAAGCAGATTCTTTTTAGGACCCTGTTTTAGTAGAATATTTACTACTTCTTTCTTTAAGCATTTTGTGGTGTTGAATTTAGAATGTATTTCATATTGAATATTGAAATGGCACAGCTGGCCAAAAACTGTAATTGGAAGAGGAATGTAACTCTCTTAAACCATTTGTATTGTTGTGTTTGATTATGAGTGCCTAAAGAGGAAATCATCAGGTAGGAATATAGCTCATATTAATTTTATTTAAAAAAAATTTGTTTAAAACTTTAAGAACTGAAGTTGGATAATTAAAGTTCATAAACACATGCATATATTGTACTGTATGTCTGTATCCATATATAGATTGGGTTGGACTATTATTTTGAAAGGAATAGGAATTTCTATTTCTGTTCCATCTATTCTTCCATTTATTTTCTATTGGTGAGTTGGATAGTGAGCTATCAGTTCAGATAATCTCTTTATGCAAGTGTCCAGAATATATGGCTGCAGATCCAATGATGAGATTACAAAATTGATCATCAACTGAAAACCTAGGATGTCCTGGTGACACATGCACTTATCGCCATTCTCATGTTGAAATATGGTGGTCATTATGGACAAACTCTGTTTTGTCACTCATCAAAGGGACTTCTTCAGTCTCAGCTGACTGCAGGTTTCCCCAATCTTATTGACAGTACATTTGCATAATGACTGAAACTAGCACCAGTGAAGGAACAATGGGCTGGGAGGTCAGTTCCTTGATCATTAATATGCAAATTCTCATGACCATTGATCAACAACCACTGATCAAAGCTTATTGATCAAAGACCGCTGATCAGTCGCCATGAGTACCACTCACAGAGATTTGGGGAATGGCTGCAATCACAGCATTGCAAGATGGCGAAAGATGTACCCTCAGGCCCCCTCCTCGACTCAGATATAGTCTTTCCCTTTTCACGTAAATGGCAAGTTTGAAAAGAATTTACAGCAGGTGTTCACTTGTCTGTTGGATTTAGACCCCTTGTAGGCAGTGTTAGTCAAGTTACTTGAAAAAAGTAATCAGTAACTAATTACTGATTACTTCCCCCAAAAAGTAATCCCGTTACTTTACTGATTACTTATTTTCAAAAGTAATTAATTACTTAGTTACTTAGTTACTTTTTAAAAACACAATTTACAACCTGAATAGGTAATAAAGTGATAGATCTTTCAGTCCAATTCTACTTTTTCTGCATAATCCATCATACAAAATGTAATCAAATGGAAAAGTCTCTTTTTAAAACTTGTTTTATTAGTTTTAATCTTTTAACTTTATGCATCAAGCAAAAATTAAATTATATGCAACATTCTCTGACTGGAAGAAATTTGTTTAACATTTAAACCTATTTTCTGCACATTCCAGCACATAAAATAAAATATTTTTTTGTGTTTACACTCAGTCTTTCAAATAGATACAAGTGAAACACAGCAGAAAATAAATAGTCAAAGGCTAGTTGCTCTATTTTCACCTGTAAAGCAGGACTGGGGTAGGCGGAGGTTTACCCTGGTGCAGGTGTGCCGCAGCGGTCAGTGGAAGACTCCGCGAGTTTCTCTATGAATTTCCCATTACAGTCGTAGCGCACTCGGCGGTTGCTTGGAAGTTTAGGGGGGTTTTTTCGCTGTAAAAAGAAGTTTTCTTCCCACGCACAACGGACACTGATGTTTTTGTCACTTTTTATGGAATCAAACTCAAAATAAGGTCAGTACTTCCACGCTTTAAACGCTGCACGCTCATACTCTCTCCCGCACTCGATATATTATCCATTGTTGATCTGCAGACAGCTGTTGTCACCAACGTCGCACTCGCTTACGTCACTGTCATGAGACATTCTCGCAAAAAACTCACGGTTTTAGTAACGCAGTAACGCAGCGTTCCTACGGGAAAGTAACGGTAATCTAATTGCTGTTTTTGCAATGGTAATCCCTTACATTACTCGTTACTTGAAAAAAGTAATCGGATTACAGTAACGCGTTACAAGTAACGCGTTACTGCCCATCTCTGCTTGTAGGGAGCATTTACCTCCAAACATTTTATTAATGTGATGGTGGATTAGACTCTGTGTATGAAACTAAAGAGGATACAATGGTATAAAACAGACACTAATGAATGAATGTGGTAAAATGATAAACATTACAACTGCAGTTGTTTTCCTTCTTGTCTGCAGACTAACAGTCCACAGGTTGGGGGCTCGGAGTCTGATTCGCTCCCTGGAGGTAGAGGACAGAGAGCACAAAGAACATGAAGATGGAGGAGTGAAGGAGAAGCTGGTGCAGCTCAGTGTCCAGTCAGGAGTGAGCAGCTCTTTCACTGCCTTCATTCCTGTCAACAAAGACAACGGAGACACAATTCAAGGACGTTTTCTGCTCAGAAATATTCCAAAACCCTGTGAGTTTACCAGCAGAAACTTTACTGGCAGATATAGCAGACAGTTTGTGAAATGACATAACAACCAGACTTAACAAACAAATTAGAAGTTTTAAATGATATTTAAAGTATTTATATATTTTTTTCAAAAATATTGCGAAAAAGTGTTTATTTGTTCTTTTTAACTGCTTTTTGTAAAATTGCTGACTTCATGTTTTTCATCTGGACTTCATGTAGTTGAAATGGAGAGAGATCGTCCATGGCGTGTATGTAAGTAAAAGCTTCATATTTATGCATTTCTAAAAATAAATTTAAACAAAACCATCTAATTTTTGTTTTAACTTATTTGAAACATTAAATGTAAAAAAAACAAAAAAAACAAAAAACAGACTGTAATAAACATAGACTGTCTCCTAAAGCAGCGATTAAAGAAGTTTAAAGGAGTTTTTTTTATAAATAGTACTATTGGTAGTATTTAGTGAATCACTATAATAACCGCATTTGATATTTCCTGTAATGCCTTAACCTCATAATAACCTATTTCCCTTTTCCTTTTTTCCTGTTATGGTTATCAATAACTACTCTGCAGCAAGACCTGCAAGGAGCTGGAGTAAGTAAAAAGCTGACTGAAAGCTCCAGAAATATTTAGCCTTTTCTATTCAAATGTTTCAAATAGTGCTGCCAGAGTTAATCTCGTTAAAATGACATTAACGCCATAACCTCATTAAGGTGGCAAATCTCCGTTAGCGCGGTGGGGCTGCATGGCGCTAACGCGTTGACTGGGAATTCAACGGGAATTTCTGGGCTTCTCTGCTGAGGCTGCTGCCCTCAGGACCCGGCCCCAGATAAGCAGAAGAAGATGGATGAATGGATAAAAGGATATACTTATTTTTAATACAAGTCCTCAAATATTCTTGGTTCACAGGTACGCGGATGAACTGCTCTGGTCTGTTAAATCTACAAAAGGAACCAGGTACTGATACAAAGAGACTTTTTTCTCTGACCGACTGTCATTTATTTAATCCTTAAATGTAAGGACTCGCTGCTTGGCATGTAATATTTTACTTCACATACTTTTTGTGATAGAGAGGATACTTGTAAATAAATAAATAAAAAAAAATTTTAAAACTGGGGAAAATAGTACAAATACGTGTACGAGCAGTCCACATGTGGTTGTTGTGGATGTTCTTTCAACATCAAATTTATATTATTTTAGATATCATTTTTATACTGCTTCTGTAGGCTCTTTAGTAACATGTTTCCAGAGGGTGGAGGACATATAATGAAATAAATAACCAGTTAAAAAAAATCCCCCCCAAAACCCCACATGTACTGAACAAATACATAGGCTAATAAATTTTGTCTTTTTATAAATAGTTTGTATTCATATGTATCATGTTCATAACAACGATCTTGATATTTCTAAACAAAAAAATATTACATTTATTAATCATGTAAATTTCCTGCACCTCTCATAGACGTCCATGTGATGTCCAGAAAAATTAGCTAGTCCAAAGTTAAAATGTTGAACGTCATATTAACGTCTAACTTGGATCATTGTTGGATGTCCAGATTGTGGGCCTAGTTTGGACGTTGCATAGATGTCCAGAATTGGTAATGAACTGATGGACCCAATATAGACATGATCTGCATGTTTATGTTTTGCGAGTACAGTTCCTACAAAAAAATTTAAATAATAAGAAAGTTATTAAAAAAATAGAGTGGGTAAGTTAAATATAAATATTAACAATATCACACCAGCTTTTTCTTCTTTTTTTGTTTTAAGTTGACACTTTGTTGGACAGAACCATGTTTAAGTATCAACTTGGTTAACAAGTAGTATTTTCTTTTGCTGAAATGTAACACTTGTAAAAAGAAGAAACAAAGAGCCATTTTCAAAACATCTGATTTATGTTTTTTGGTAATTCTGTTTGAATGTCAGTTCCTCTGAAGAGCATTGAGGTGCAGCTGGAGGTGAGGGACCATGTGGCTACAGTGGTCTCCACTCTGAACTACGAGAATAAGGAGGACAAACCATTAGAGGCTGTTTTTGTCTTCCCTCTGCCTGGAGATGCTGCTGTCTGTCATTTCAGTGCTAAGATCGGACAGACACAGATTGTAGCTGAGGTGAAGGAGAAACAGGAGGTGAGCTGGAGAGAAAATATAACCTGATTATAAGTAAGATTCAAAATAACAATTAACACAGTGAATGTCACTGACATGTGTCTCCTGTCCTTCAGGCTCGTAAGGAGTATGATGATGCTCTGAGCTCTGGTCAGCAGGCCTTCCTATTGGAGGAGAGTGATCAGAGTCCAGATATATTCTCTCTGAGTGTGGGCAGTCTGCTTCCAGGAGAGAGCGCCTCCATCAGGTTGGAGTACGTGACTGAGCTGGCTGTGCAGGCTGATGATGGTCTGAGGTTCTGTCTGCCTGCTGTGCTCAACCCTCGATACCAGCCTCAGGGTAGGAAAAGCAGATGACATTTTAAATGTCAAATGTGGAAATGATTTAGATGCAACCTGGATTTATCTGCATGTTTACTGGAAAATAAAATTTTTCTCATAATTTTGTTATCGGCTATATAATACATAAAAACTTAAAGCTGCAACAAGGCTGAGTGGTGTCTAAAAAGAATGTGGGCTTTATAGATTTATTTATAAATATATTATTTATTATAAACCCCAAAAAGTCACGCCTCTCCTGTAGAAGCAGCTTTTGAACCAGCTTCTGATTTGGGAGACAGACACTGTCTCTACGTTTAAGATTAAGCTTAAAACTTTCCTTTTTGCTAGTCTTTTGTCCTGTCTTATTCCCCTCACACCAACCGGTCATGGCAGATGGCTGCCCCTTCCTGAGCCTGGTTCTGCTTGATGTTTCTTCCTGTTAAAAGGGAGTTTTTCCTTGCCACTGTTGCCAAAGCTTTTTCTTTTAGGTACTGTAGGTCTGCCTTACAGTATAAAGTGCCTTGAGGCAACTGCTGTTATGAGTTGGTGCTGTATAAATACAACTGAATTGAATTGAATACAGGGCTTATTTATAATCAGTGTCATTTGTGTATAGATTTTGAAGGTGCAGGTGTCCAGGTGACTTCTGTTCCAGCCTCTCTGTTGTTCTACAGCCTGTCTTTCTCTGCCCGAGTGTCCTCTCCTCGTCCAATCTCTACAGTAGAGTCCAACTGTTCCCTGGACCCTCTCCAGTACCTCAACACTGATCAAACCCAGGCCACGGTAGGTAGAGTGCTGATGTTACTGCTCTGTACTTATTACTGAGAACTAAACATGAATGTGTTTGTGGTGTGCAGGTTAACTTGGCTGCAGGACACAAGTTTGACAGAGATGTTGAACTGCTGATTTATTACAAAGACGCCCACCAGCCCACTGCTGTGGTGGAGGCAGGACAGGCCTCTGCTGAGCCGGGTGAGTGAAAATGAGATTTGTTGTTAGTTTTGAAATAAATTTTAAAAAATCATTATCCGTCTTCTTTAACTCAGTAGTTAAAGATGTTGGAGTACACAGCAAAAATGTTTGGTCATTTTTCTGTCTGTTATTTTTCAGGCTGTCTGATGGGTGATTCAATGGTGATGGTGAGTCTGTACCCTGAGTTCCCCCAGTCTGTGATGTCTTCAATGGCTTCATGTGGAGAGTTTGTGTTCTTAATGGATCGATCTGGAAGTATGAGTAATACTCGGATCCGCAGTGCCAAGGTATTTGATCTTACAATCATAAATTTTTCACAGTGTTCCTCTCACACAGAGGACTCACCATATTTTCCCTGTTCTCTTAAGGATACTCTGCTGCTCCTGTTGAAGAGCTTACCAATGGGCTGCTATTTTAACATCTATGGTTTTGGGTCCAGATATGAACACATCTTCCCGTAAGGCTCAGATCTGTCAGCCCAACAAAAGTATTCATTTCATGTTTTTGTGTCTTTTGTGTTAAATATGTGTGTATTGGTGTCTGTGTGATGGCAGTAAGAGTGTGGAGTACACTCAGCAGACCATGGAAGAGGCCCTGAAGAGCGTTGAGCAGATGCAGGCTGATCTTGGAGGAACAGAGATCCTGGAGCCCCTCAAACATATTTACAGTCAGCCGTGCATTCCCAGTCAGCCTCGACAGGTAACACACACACTGGCTTGGATTAGTTTCCTCAAGACTTCCTTGAAACTTAACCTTACTTACCGCTTGCCTAACTCTGACCTTAAATGTACAATCATTATCTCAATTAGGTGATTTAAGAGAAAAAAGGATATTATACTCATAAATAAAAGTACATAAATAAATTTACATACAGTACTCTGTAATCACATCTTCCAACAAACTGATGCATTCTCATTAATTTATTATTAATATCTTAGAAATAAATAGAATTGAGTGTGTGATTTACGGTTTGTGGAAGCTGCTATGTTCCCCCATCATATTTAAGTACAATGGCCAGGAAGGACTTCTCTAACTAATGGCATTTTGCCTATGTGATTAGAGACTGACCAGAGTACATTAAAGGTGGAGTAAGAAACTTATAGGTTTTCGCATACCGTGAAGGGACATTTAAATTTGTGTCTACACCTTCAGACTAAATTTCGTGTTTCATGTTTTCATGTTTAATTGTCAGAGTGGCATCCCATTCACCAAAGAAATGAAAACTCGAAAGAAATAGACAATGCCACCAGCATTTTAATAAAATGTCACCCACTTTCCTCTTGCCTCAAGCCTCATCTACTGCACTGATGTCAGGGCTCTTAACACAGTGTATCCAGTATCCTAAAAATCACACTTTGCCTGTGATAAACAGTTTTATAACATTCTTACATTGTATGAGAGTTTATTCAAAGTCCACTAAAGTTACATCCACTTCAAAGAGGCTACAGCAGTTAAGAGAGGCTAACAGCAACTAAAAGCAGCTAACAACAGTGCTTAAGGACAGTTCAGTATATCCTCAACAACTCAACTTATTTATGGCTGTCATAAGTCAGATGCAAGCTTCTCTGACTCTTTGACTCATATCAGATTCCTTTCATGAAGTTTTACAGCCTCGTCCAGAATAAAGAACAGCTGAGGTAAACAGTGGCCTGACAGCCTTCCACAAATGGGAGAAAACTCCAGTCCAGTTTAAACAGTACGTAGTAGAAACATACTGGCTGGCAGGGGCCATTTTGGGGTACAATCTAAATTTAATGTTTTTCATCTCTGTTGGATGACTAAAAATGTTTGTCCTATAGCAGCACCAAAGCTAGGATTCTGAGGCGTAAGAAAAGAGAAATCAGTTGATTGTAATCTGTAATTTACTATCAATTTACTACAATCTGCATCTAATTATGAATCATTTTACACATTCTAACTAAAAATGAAGTATTGTGTTTCTGAAACCTAACCCTGCTCTCAGAACAAGCTGTGTGTTTGTGGGTCTGATGTTTTGTCCTTATGTGCCAACTCTCCTCTCTAGCTGTTTGTCTTTACTGATGGAGAGGTGGGAAACACCAAAGAAGTGATAGATCTGGTAAAGAAGAACTCAGATTCTCACAGGTGAAACCACAAACCCACAACTATATCTACACAATACATGTCCTCTGTGTACTTAAAGAAAACTGCTGTATTGCAGGTGTTTCTCTTTTGGGATTGGGGAAGGGGCCAGCTCTGCTCTCATCAATGGGATGGCCAAAGAAGGAGGAGGTCACGCTCAGTTCATCACAGGGACAGACAGGATGCAAGCAAAAGTAAGACATTAAACACAATTAGAAGTCACATTAAACATCACAGCAGCAGCAGATACATATTTGTTATATGTATAGGATGTGCATTTGGAGTTTTTCATTATTTTTCAGGTGATGCAGTCGCTGCGATTTGCTCTGCAGCCGACTGTGGTCGACATCTCAGGCACATGGGATTTACCAAAGGAAGTGTCTGTCACTGTCCTCTCTCCACCAATCAAGACACTTTTCCAGGGTCAGAGGTCACTGATTTATGCCCAGCTCACTGGACAGGTAGGAGCAGCACCTTCTCATGTTGTTGTTTAGGTATTTGATGACAGTAAATAATGTGACTTCTAACCCTGTGATTCTGTGTCAGAGTTCAGAGGCAGCAGAGGGCTGTGTGACGGTGAAGTACAGCCTGGCAGGTCATCCCTCTGAGAACCAGCTGCACTTCAGTCTCAGACCTGCAGAGGACACTGGGTAAAACAGTCTAATAACAACAGCACCCTTTTGGTTTGGTTTACTTTATTTAAGATGCACAAACATATTACTGTGCATATCTTTGATATTTTTATGACCTGGTTTTACCACATCCTTTTTTCATCATTAGAGACAATGAGGAATTACAGTGTATTTCTATGTTTGATATTCTGACAATAGCGTTTACTCATTTAATATTCCAGTTGCAGCCATTATCTGCCCAAAACCAACTGGCTTCATTTCTCTTAGTTCAAATTTCATGATTCAGAAAACACAGGAATAAATGAAGCTATTTTAACCAAAAATTTAAAGGGGAATTTAACTCTAACATCTTAAACCTTAATATTGCTGAGCTTGATGATGAGTGTCTAAAAAGTAAACATAAGAATGGGCATACGTCATTTCATTAAAATAAAAATGGTAACATTATACATTAAACAATTTTCTACAATATACAGTAAACACTTTATAATGTTTACGAACTAAACTTGATTAACTAAAGTTCATGAATGCATGCATGCATTTCAATGCATGTATGTTTGTATCCATGTATATATTGGATCACTCTACTGTCTTCAGATAAACTTGATATGTTATCATTGTGATTCTTTCCCAAAGTGGTGGATTAAATTTCACCTCTGTAGGACCCTGAAGAGGATGCAGTGGTATAGACAAAGTTACTGATAAGTTAATCTGGTAAAATAATAGACATTAGAACAGAAGATGTTTTTTTTGTCATGTCTGCAGATTAACAGTCCACAGGTTGGGTGCTCGTACTCTGATTCGCTCACTGGAGATGGAGGAGAGAGAAAGTAGAGGACAGCAAGATGGAGAAGTGAAGAAAAAGTTAGTGCGGCTCAGTGTCCAATCAGGAGTGAGCAGTTCTTTCACTGCCTTCATTGCTGTCAACAAAGACAACAGCAGGGTGATCCAAGGACCTCTTGTGCGCAGAAATATTCCGACACCCAGTGAGTTTATTTTAAATCCCCAAACTAAAACTCTGTGAGCCACAGCTCTGAAGATAAAGATGGCCGAACTTCAATGAGGTGAATGTAATGACAGCTTTAACTGCAGAATATTAGAGTTAATTCTAAATCCTAAAAAATTTAACTTAAAAACAAACCACTTAGGTAGTAGTTGCTTGTTTTCCAAAGTGATCTCCACAGATCAGAAATTAGC
Organism: Oreochromis aureus; assembly: GCF_013358895.1. Lineage (NCBI taxonomy): Eukaryota > Metazoa > Chordata > Actinopteri > Cichliformes > Cichlidae > Oreochromis > Oreochromis aureus. The sequence continues at coordinate 23,784,957 of NC_052955.1, read as the reverse complement.
AAGAAGTAAAAATCTGAATGAAAGTACAACAAACAATTTTTGCATTTCTTCCTGTCCTATCCAGACCTCATACCCCCACTCTTTTCTTTTAATCTTAAAGTGACACCAAGATATGGATCAGCATTGCGTGCTACTCCTATAAGAGGAAGTAAGTACAAAACAGAGTCATTGGCGTTGGAAGGTACGTGTGTGCATGGACATTTGCTGCATCCCTGAGATTTAACACATGTATACCTGCAGCTGAGTGAAGAGGAATTATACATTTGTTACTACAAAGCAAAAACTAATTGTCACACACAACCTGAAGACAAAGGCGGATCAACATGAATAAAAGTACTTCAATGATAACTTAGAGCAGAACATTAGAACCAGTTTGGGGTTCCTGAAGTCAGAATCCAAAAACATGCCAGTTAAAGCAAAATGTGGCTTGTTTTCTTCAAAGGGTTTGTTACAAGGAATCAAAATACTGATAGGAAGAAACTAAACACAGAAGAACAATGAAAATTAAACAATCTGAAAATCAAGCATGGTGATCAAGCTTTATAAATACTGCAGGGACCTTGGAGGTAGGTGAGGAAGCATCCGGACTGACCACATGAAGATCCCAAACATTTAATAGTGTTTAAATCAATGACATGAAAAAAAGCCTTTGAAAAAATTCGCATAAAATATTTTAATCTCATTTTTTAACATCCTAGGTTGCTCCTCCCTGCCAATACCAGATACGTGTAAGTAAAAGCTGAATGTCAGTGTAACACACATGTGCACATCAGTGCATTTCTAAAAATAAATGTTTTCTGTTTTACTCTGTTTAACTTGAAAATTTTAAATATGAAATGCTCTATGGACAGCATCAGCAGTATTTGCTATCATAGTCATTGTATTGGGCTGTATATAATGTCTGTACTTTATTTGTTCTCTTTCATTTACTATTATGAAATTGCTGACTCCATGTTTTTCATCTTGATTTCATGGTAGATTCAAAGAAGAGACGTAATCTGTGTCGTGGGGGTAAGTAAAGAGTGAATGGCAGAACACCACACATCTGCGCAGTAAAATCACAATCCACAATTTTTTTATCTTAAAGTGCCACCAAGATTTGGATCAGCACTGCCTGCTCCTCCTATAAGAAGAAGTAAGTACAAAGCAGAGTTATTGGCGTTGGAAGGTACGTGTGTGCATGGACATTTGCTGCATCCCTGAGATTTAACACATTTATACCTGCAGCTGAGTGAATGAAAGCAGGGCAGTGATAATGTTAAGAGCAGAGAGACACGGCAGTATCCCAGTATTTTAAAAATTAGCAATCAGAAGATTTTAGTTTTATTTTGAGTATGAAGAGTATTAGAGGAATTATGCATTTGTTACTACAAAAGCAAAAACTAATTGTCACACACAACCTGAAGACAAAGGCGGATCAACATGAATAAAAGTACTTCAATGATAACTTAGAGCAGAACATTAGAACCAGTTTAGAGGTTCCTGAAGTCAGAATCCAAAAACATGCCAGTTAAAGCAAAATGTGGCTTGTTTTCTTCAAAGGGTTTGTTACAAGGAATCAAAATACTGATAGGAAGAAACTAAAGACAGAAGAACAATGAAAATTAAACAATCTGAAAATCAAGCATGGTGATCAAGCTTTGTAAATACTGCAGGGACCTTGGAGGTAGGTGAGGAAGCATCCAGACTGACCACATGAAGATCCCAAACATTTAATAGTGTTTAAATCAATGACATGAAAAAAAAGCCTTTGAAAAAATTTGCATAAAATATTTTAATCTCATTTTTTAACATCCTAGGTTGCTCCCCCCCGGCAATGTGTTCAATACCAGATACGAGTAAGTAAAAGCTGAATGTCAGTGTAACGCACATCTGCACATCAGTGCATTTCTAAAAATAAATGTTTTCTGTTTTACTCTGTTTAACTTGGAAAATTTTAAATATGAAATGCTCTGTGAACAGCATCAGCAGTATTTGCTATCATAGTCATTGTATTGGGCTGTATATAATGTCTGTACTTTATTTGTTCTCTTTCATTTACTATTATGAAATTGCTGACTCCATGTTTTTCATCTTGATTTCATGGTAGATTTAAAGAAGATGCGTAATCTGTGTCGTGGGGGTAAGTAAAGAGTGAATGGCAGAACACACACATCTGCGCAGTAAAATCACAATCCACAATTTTTTAATGTTAAAGTGCCACCAAGATTTGGATCAGCATTGCCTGCTCCTCCTATAAGAAGAAGTAAGTACAAAGCAGAGTTATTGGCGTTGGAAGGTACGTGTGTGCATGGACGTTTGCTACATCCCTGAGATTTAACACATTTATACCTGCAGCTGAGTGAATGAAAGCAGGGCAGTGATAATGTTAAGAGCAGAGAGACACGGCAGTATCCCAGTATTTTAAAAATTAGCAATCAGAAGATTTTAGTTTTATTTTGAGTATGAAGAGTATTAGAGGAATTATGCATTTGTTACTACAAAGCAAAAACTAATTGTCACACACAACCTGAAGACAAAGGCGGATCAACATGAACAAAAGTACTTCAATGATAACTTAGAGCAGAACATTAGAACCAGTTTAGAGGTTCCTGAAGTCAGAATCCAAAAACATGCCAGTTAAAGCAAAAATGTGGCTTGTTTTCTTCAAAGGGTTTGTTACAAGGAATCAAAATACTCATAGGAAGAAACTAAAGACAGAAGAACAATGAAAATTAAACAATCTGAAAATCAAGCATGGTGATCAAGCTTTGTAAATACTGCAGGGACCTTGGAGGTAGGTGAGGAAGCATCCGGACTGACCACATGAAGATCCCAAACATTTAATCAGTGTTTAAATCAATGACATGAAAACACACCCTTTGAAAAAAGTCTTATAAAATATTTTATTTTTTTTATTATTTATTATTTATTTTTCCCATTTTTTTACATCCTAGTTGGCTCCCCCATGGCAATGTGTTCAATATCAGATACGAGTAAGTAAAAGCTGAATGTCAGTGTAACGCACATGTGCACATCAGTGCATTTCTAAAAATAAATGTTTTCTGTTTTACTCTGTTTAACTTGAAAATTTTAAATATGAAATGCTCTATGGACAGCATCAGCAGTATTTGCTATCATAGTCATTGTATTGGGCTGTATATAATGTCTGTACTTTATTTGTTCTTTTTCATTTACTATTATGAAGTTGCTGACTCCATGTTTTTCATCTTGACTTCACAGCAGATAGTTTTTGCGGTGGTTTCCTGGATGACTGTAAGTACAAGCTGAATGGAAGTTTAAGACAAGCTATCTATGCAGTTCTAAAATGAAATGTGGGATGGGTAACTGGTCAAAACAAGTTAAAGCATTTGAAATGTCTCATTTTTATCTACATTTTAATACCAAGTTCAACGTCCGTCTGATTCCACCTGTGTGAAAGTCATTTTCTTATTTAGTCAGATTTTAAATGTTAAATATAAGATTGTGTTAAAACTGTGATTTCAAATCTAAAACTTGTATTTCCAGCTGCCATGTCTTTGTGGGATTTAGAAAAGATTTAGATCATATGTGTACACGTGGGGGGTAGGAGGTGTTAATGTGTCACTTTATAGTTTGGAACTTTTCAGTTTTTTCTGTGGAAAAGAGTAAAAACTATGAAAGTCCCTTTAAGTCCCATTAATGACAAATTCTTCAGCAAATGTCTTGACCCAATTTTTAAACAATATTTGAACAAATTCAAATATAATATTTTAAATATACTGTTTTTATACAAACATCATGGTGATGAACGCCTACCTTGCAGTAAAATCTATGTTGGGTACGAAAAAAGCTGACTGTAAGCTCAAAAAATATTTGTTCTATAAATATGGCTCATATAATAACCACAGGGGAAATTATATGATCCACAGTATGTGTGTGTGTCATCTCAAATCTTCTTGCTGTTTACATTCAGAAGCTATTGTTTGATAAAAACATTAAAAATATCAACCTATACACATTGAAAAAAATAAAGCTATCTTTTTTTTCTTTCCAGTTTTAGTCTTTCTTCAGTTTCTGTTGAAAACTCTTAATTTGCTGTGTGGAAACCTTATGTACACTGTTACATTTTTGCTATCCTCTGTCATGTAGAATTGTGTTTTCTTATCTATCACCATATTGAGGTCTGGTTTTTGTTTAATCTTTGATTTTCCAGTTGCGTTACCCAAGCAACCACCCAGAGACCCTTTCATGCACTTAGTCTCCCTCCAGAAGGCGTCTGGCTCCTGGCTGCTTGATCCTGGTCTGGCTACTGCACTGGGAAAGACCAGTCAGCAGGTGGAAAAGATCAAACCCAGAACGGTGGGCTGAATTGTCATTTTTGTCATAATTTTCATCAATAACCTTTGTGAGGGAAAAACAAAACACAATAAAAACGAACGCAGGAAGACAGAAACTTGAAATGTATTGACAGTTTCACTAACGAATAAAAACGAGATGAAAATTTTCTAGAGAGACGAAATCCAATCAGAACTAATTAAGTTGTGTAGGAAGGTGAGGCGAATTTGGACGTGATAAAATCAGAAGGGATCTCCTTGTTAGATTAGTTAGACACCCACAATTTGATCTGCCACCGACAAGCAGGGGGAAACTCCCATGCTCCCTGTTTATCATGAAAACATTGAAAAGAAGAACAGGAAAAGAAGACCTGGACAGATTTTGCATGTGATATTAAAGAAAATAAGATGCTTTGTAAACCATTTGGAGCATCTCTTACCAGCAAAAACACAACAAACCTTTACACTATACATTAGATTTTAATCAGCTGAATAAACTATATCTACTATAATCTTATAATATTTAGCTGACCAAATCTAAATTTAGACGCCTAAATTATAAATAAAAATAAATGTTTAGTAAAACAACTGACTAAAACTAAAACTAAATCAACATTTTCAGTTAACACTGGCTGTCAATTTAAGTAATAACACAAAATGATAATATGAGATTTAAAATAAAATTGATTGGATAATTTGAACAACAAAACATAGGATGCAATTAAAAACATGGAAGTACAATATAACAAATATAACAAAAAGAAGTAAACTAAATGTAGCCCCTGCCTTGGCGCATGAAAACAAATCTGTAAATATCACAGGATAAAATATTGGTTGTAATGACTCTCCTAAGTATCCACAGAGCTGCACTGCAGAAAGTGTTTTCTCATCAGTCAGAACTTCTACTGAACACATTTCAGTGCCTTATTTTACTTTATGTTAGCACAGTTGTAGAAAGTGAGATCATGATTTTCATGTGTTCATTTGATGAATTAGGCCAACAGTGAAGTGTGGGCCACCATTCTGGCTCTGGTCTGGCTTCATGCTTTCAAGATGGATGCAAAGGATGAGTGGGAGTTTCTGGCTTTGAAGGCTGCCTCATGGCTCCGTGCTCAAAATGGTAGAAACAATGATAATATCAAATAAAGTATTCTTTTAAACACTGTTTGAAACCACAAAAAAAAAAAAAAAATCAGCCCTCTCCTTATTCGTATAATAACTTACGTTTTCATTTTAGCGCCATGTGTGTCAGAGTGTGTGGAATCTGGAAATGTCCTGTTGGGTTGCAGCATAAAGAAAGAAGCTCTGGGACTCTAGGTTTTCTCGAAGTGGATTCACCTTCAGGATTGGCGAATCATGCCATATGGCTTTTAATTCATTTTTGTGCTATTTACCCTATTGTAATTGTTATATAATCAGAATCGTTTCAAAAAACAAGCAGTTATTATGGCAACTCATTTAAATTGTATGTTTTTATTCCTGTTTTCCATCACCATATGGCGATGTTGGTCATAATTTGTTACTTTTTACTTGTTTTTATACATTCCACTTCATGTTGTTCTTCTGAGAAAGGTTCTAATTCAAAATGCTTGTGTTACAGTCCCAAATCAAAGTTAACTTTTTATGCCTACTTCTAGACAAAGTCCTAATTTTATCTTATAGCGCTGTTTATATGGTCACATTGAAATTAAACAATATTGATGACATTTTGTTTCTCTTGCAGATTTTTCCTTTTTATCCACAAAATGCTAACATTGAGTCGATATATGCTAATTTGTCAGTTAGGATGATGGAACAACCAGTGGTTTGGTTTTTTTATCTGAAGCAAAGGAAAAAAATATATAGCCAACCCACAGGGCCTGGCTCAAGTCAGCAATTACAAAAGACAGCATTTTTATTATTTGGGGGAAAATGGCACCAGCAGTGTTAGTGGCTAGGTGTGGTTAGGTAAGAAAGAGCCAGTGGGCCCATCACTGAGGCTGTGGGGATCATGGCTTACAATAGGAAAGAGTGCAATGCATGTCATATCAGGTGTGCTGCAGTATCGCCTGTGTGCCTAACTATTCATTTACCAGCACAGCAAATTGAATGATTATGTGAACATAATATTTTGCTTTTTTTCCCTTTTAAGTTGCAAATACTTTTGAAAACTCTGAAGAAAGCTGAAAACGGAGTGAATGTTTTATTTACAGGTTTAGTCATATTTTGTAATCAGGTTTATCTGTCTGCTTAATGTTTAGATAGAAATGCTATGAAATCTAATGCAACTCAATAAACATATATTTCCATAATCTGACAGACTACTAAATGTTTGGGAAAAATTGTGTATGTTGAATAATAAAAGGTATGCACATTAACATTTTAGCACTTAAGCCATATTGTATAGTACAGGCAATATACCCAATTGCCCAGGTCCTCATCTACAAGGAACTAGCACAGTCAGTCTGTGATTCATAGTGTAAACACTGTTACAAGAACAGGGACCTGCAGTAAAACTGTCCAGATAATCTTTCTGGCCCTGCAGGCCAAAAGCACAGAATCTTTTCAGTAAAGTTTTAATAAATGGAGCAACTGATTAGGCTAATGTTTGCCATGGGTCCTAAGATAAAGTGTCACATAGTATTGGGTGGGTGCACAGTCACTATGTTACAAGAAGAAATACTGTGAAAAAAAAATTATAGTAAAGTTTGAACATATGCAATGTTTGCAGTGAAACTTTAGTTTTCAATAAACGCGCACACACACACACACACACTATTTCATTGCACATTCACATTTGCAGCAATGTTTGAACACGAATAGCTAAAAGACCAGATAATAGCCACACATTTTCAATGTTCTTTCTTACAAGCCAAATGAGCCTCACTTGTGAGTTTGTGAGTGGTTGTTTTATTTTCTTATCTAACTTCAGCAATAAAGCCACTTTTGATTTTTACATCTTGTTTTCAAAGTGGCTTAACCTTCAGGGCTAGTCAACAGGAGCAGATCTAATTACACCATACTGCCTTCAATTCGCTGTTGTATTATATACCCTGTTATGAGTGCTATATAATCAGAATTTCTTGGAATTTTCTTTTGAACAATTTCTACATCTGTGAGCCAACTAAATGTTTAGGTGGGTATTTATGCTGATTAATGAAAGATATGTACAGTAAAAATTAATTCTCTTTTTTTGATTGCCGATTGACTTTATTATCTTTTTGATGTTGGTGTTCTGCATTGGATTCATTACTATTATTGTATATTTATTTTTAGTATTTATATTCATAAGTAAGAAAAGGGATCAGTGATGATTCATCAGTGTACACGGGAGAAATAGTTTCAATACTGTTCAATGGATTGACGATGCAAGACCACTAAGATCAGTGATATGCTCAGACTCAATTTCATCATTGGTAAGTTTGCAAGACAGTCACTCAGATTGCAGACCTCACATTCTGATAGAGACTCAGCAAACATTATATAGAATTACTATGATGGGGCTTATGGTCACCCTCATATGGGTACCAGCGCATCATAGAGTTAAGGGAAATGATTATGGCAGACAGAACAGCAAAGGAAGCTACAAAGAGACCATTATGGACATGGAAATCAGTGTTAGTAGGACAGCAATCAAGAGTAGAAAATGGCACAAAATAAAAGAAAGGTGGCAAAAGCAATGGGAGGAAGAAAGGAAAGGGCGATGGTTTTATAAAATACAAAGGGAAATAGAAAAAATGAGAAGGACAGAGAGGAACAGGAGAGAGGAGACAGTTACATCTCGATACTCCACACCAGTTGGTGGCGATAATGCACCATTTTGCTGTTTGCCAGCCGCCACTAAACAGTATAAAGAGGAAGAAAAAGAAAATGAAACCTGTCAGGATACACACGTCTGTTTTCTACAGTCACTGGTCTGTCCATAGAAGTAAGCTTCTATTGCACATCATTCTTCACTAGCGGTCTCCAGCGCCACATTTTCATATCTCACAGGTTTGTTTTAACCATTCCGTTCTTTATGAGTTAGTTCATTCCTAATGTCACATCATCGGGTTTTATTTCCGGATTCATTATTGTCTTTTTTAAAAAATGTTTTCGGATAACAGTCAAAAACATGCAGTATAACCTATGCAGTTTCACAAAACGGAACGATTGAAGTGTCACAAATTATCGGGTGGGTGCACAGTCACACTGTACAAAGAGATGCCATTCATCGTCGGGACAGGAAAGTCCTCTGACTTGAAGTTAGCAGAGGGTCGGAGAAGTCCCCGGTGCTGCCGCTTAACTGATTTTCGTGTTTTCTGGTGGCGTTTTCCAACGTGTATAATAATCCGTGGCAACATAATACAGATGCTTCTGGTCGCAGAGTCGCCATATTAATGCGCATCTTTGTAGAAGAGAAGACTCGATTTTAGTAGACGTGTGCCAAGTCATTAAAATTATGTTTAGACGATTTAAATGGTTAATAAGACGTCAAGTTAGGAGTAAACAGCAGCACTGAGAGCGCACTCAGCGTTAAAATGGTGAATGACATTGCAAATTTTCTGCAGCAAGAAATGTTTTCTTATTTCCAACGGTGCTCTTTTTACTATGATATACTGTTTGTTATAGATTTTTAATTATCGTTTTATCATCATCACCTGATGAAGTCTGACTGGATTGCGCTGTACGCGTAAGGAACGTCACGTGACTAGTTAAACGCCGTTTCTATCGCGAGTGCTCGCAGACCCTCCTGCAGAAAGACCGACTTAAAAAAAAGTTAATAGCTACATTCATGATACCTGTTATCTCCAGCGAGGGTTTTAGATTTTTTTTTTTTCTTGTCCAGCTTGTGCACAGAAAGCAGTGTTGTGTCGAACTTCGTATCTGGTCCTGGAGACACAACGCACGACACAGACCACAACAAACCAAAACTAAAGGCCGAGTTACCATTAACTAAAACAATGCACCGTGTTTGTCAGGTGAACGTCTAACTACACGAGATTCGCTTTTTTCAGATGTGTGAAACCTGCACTTCCAAAGTGTTATTTTTGTTGTCATGTGACTTACTCTGTCATTGGATTACAGGGTTCTGAGCAGCTAGTTTGCGCTGTTCCTGATCATTCTTGAAACGAACTGGCTGGTTGTGTGAGTATTTCACTTGTTTACTAATGGCATCAAAATGTCCCTAAATGAGTTTGTCATGAACACAACATAAATAATGTGTACTGATATATTTTGATTACCTAAAAAGTCTGTATAGCTGCAACGAACAGTTGCATTCATTCTGAGTTATTTGTGCTGTTTTTAATGTCAGTAAGGCTGATCACAAGAAAAAGATAACTAGAGAATGGAAGTAATGGTTAGTCTTAACTTGGATGTTGACGAGAGATCCTGCTGCCACTGGTTATTAGCTTTGTCAGAGGAAAACTAGGTGAACATTTTAACTCTCGAACATTAACTATAAAAACAATTACACTACTGCAAGTCAGCTCATCAGTTTGTTATTATTCATTGATTTAATCATAACTACAACATTATATGACCAGATTAATCTGGAAATATTTTATAATATCTACATAGCTAAGGAATGCCTGGAATGCACAGCCACTATAAATTTTATTTCACAGTCCTTAAATGTTTTTGTTTCACAGATACGATGATAAACCGCTGTGGTCTGCTAACTCTCCAGAAGGAACCAGGTAATGACGGAAAATAAAGAGTCTTCTGTTTTCTCTGCAGCCTCTTTTCATTCATCTAATATTCAAATGTAAAGACTTCTATCATTTGTATTATTATATACATTTATTATTAACTAATTCCACACTTGCCTCGTGGACAGTCTTTATCCTTCAACCTTGGGTCCTCTACCAAAGGCCTGGGAGCTTGAGGGTCCTGTGCAATATCTTTGCAGTTCCCAGGACTGCACACTTCTGGACAGATGTTGTTTTCTGGGATCTGCTGGAGCCACTCGCCCAGCTTGGGGATCACTGCATTGTGTGCTCCAATTACCACTGGGACCACTGTTGCCTTCATCCTCCACATCTTCTCAAGCTCTTCTCTGAGCCCTTGGTACTTCACCAGCTTCTTGTGTTCCTTCTTCCTGATGTTGCTGTCAGTCAGTATAGCTACATCTATAACTGTGTCTGTCTTGTGCTTGTCCACCACTACTATGTCCTGTTGGTTAGCCATCAGTCTGTCTGTGTCTGGAAATCCCACAGGATTGGTCATTCTCAACCATCCTAGTGGGCATCTCCCATTTTGACCTCGGGACTTCCAGGTCACACTCTGCACAGACGTTTCTGTATACTATGCCGAACACTTTGTTATGGCGTTCCATGTATGCCTTGCCTGCTAGTAATTTGCACCCTGCTGTTATGTGCTGGATTTTTTTCAGGGGCATATTTACACAGCCTGCACCTGGGGTCATGACTGGTGTGACAGACCCCTGCTTTCATGGATCTTGTACTTAGAACTTGTTCCTGTGCTGCCATGATTCGTGCCTCTGTGTTCTCTTCCAGTCCAGCTTTGTCAAGCCACTGGTAGGATGTCTGGATGTCAGCTACTTCTACCTGACGGTGGTAAATACTGTGCAGAGGCCTGTCCTTCCATGATGGTTCTTCTCTTTGCTCCTCTTCTTTCTCAGGTTTCTGCTGCCTGGGGTATCTAGTGAAACGATGTCTTGCTCACTCCTAGGATACAGCTTCATGTTATCCATGTAGAGGAGATGGCTGATGATTGGTCCATTCCATAGTATGTATCTGTAGCCAGTCTTGTTAATGATCTCACGGGGGGGGGTTCAGGCCTATGCAGCAGTGGGGACAGAGCAAATTCTTGGTAAATCCCACACTTGATGGTGACTTGTGCAGTTGGTTGAAGTTGACCTCTAGTGTTGTTTGCCACATCCTCATGGAATTCCTGTTGATCGGTGGGGATCAGGACTGTCTGGTCAGCTAGCCATTCTGGGGGTCTCTCATCCATTAGCAGCTGGTTTATTTGTGCTGAGAGACGCTCATTGAGTACAGTCAGTTTTTTAAGCTTTTTAAAGATCCTATTCAGGGAGGTTGTTGTGGTCTGTAGTTACTGAGCATTGTCGTTATGAGTTGCTTCCTTCTCCCAGATCCTCTTCCAGTTTTGCTCTGTATCTGGCCTTGGTGGGGCAGTTCTCATTTTGTTCAGCTGCCACTGAGAGTACACCTTGGATGGTTCTGTGGAGAACAGCTGGTTTATTCTCCTGCCTTCTGTTTCTCTGGTATACCTCTTCAAGGCTATGAGTCTTTGCTTGACAGTTTCAATGGCCTCAGCCTAATCACCAACATGCTCACTATCATATACATATTCCAATGACTTGACACACTTAATACAAAAATCCACAAAGTATGAAACAGAGGTTAACAATATTATCCCATTCCTTCTTCTGAATTTCAAAGAAATTACAGATATAAATCCAACATGTGTGAAACAACCATTTGTAAAGCATATATGGTTTATGTATAACCTGATTCTGTTTCTTTTAGTTCCTCTGAAGAGCATTGAGGTGGAGCTGGAGGTGAGGGACCATGTGGCTACAGTGGTCTCCACTCTGAACTATGAAAATAAGGAGGACAAACCATTAGAGGCTGTTTTTGTCTTCCCTCTGCCTGGAGATGCTGCTGTCTGTCATTTCAGTGCTAAGATTGGACAGACACAGATTGTAGCTGAGGTGAAGGAGAAACAGAAGGTGAGCTGGGCAGTAAATATAACCTGATTGTAAGTAAGATTCAAAACAACAATAAACACAGTGAATGTCACTGACATGTGTCACCTGTCCTTCAGGCTCGTGAGGAGTATGATGATGCTCTGAGCTCCGGTCAGCAGGCCTTCCTATTGGAGGAGAGTGATCAGAGTCCAGATATATTCTCTCTGAGTGTGGGCAGTCTGCCTCCAGGAGAGAGCGCCTCCATCAGGTTGGAGTACGTGACTGAGCTGGCTGTGCAGGCTGATGATGGTCTGAGGTTCTGTCTGCCTGCTGTGCTCAACCCTCGATATCAGCCTCAGGGTAGGAACACTTCAAAATACTTGGACCAGAAATGGTTAAACCATATTAGGTCTTGAACCAACCTCACAATACAGACAGAACACAATATATGGCAGAAACAGTCAAGCTTCTAATTCATTTTCTAGCAGAAAAAGTGATTTTTCTTTCAAATATATTTGTCAGAATATAAACATTTTTTTAGAAAGCAGAGGAAGATGCATTGAGTAAACAGACGGTCACTGTGTAGAATTTCTATCAGCTTTAAAGGTTGTAACTGAAATGAGAATATGTAAAATTTTTAATGGATATTTAATTATTTTACCAACATTGTTATAAATTAAGACTGGAGCATGTCCCAGTTTGCAGTGGTGTCTGTTTACATTCATCAAATATGTAAATCATTTGCAGAACACACGGATAAGCACCTTGTTGTTGTGATTTGGTGCTATATAAATAACATTGTATTGAATGGAATTAAACTAAATTGTCAGTAACTTAAGCTTTGATGTTCTGTTTATTCATGAACAGCTTGACAGCTTTAAACTAGTGTACATAGTTTATGTAAAACATGGGAATTTTTAGTGAAACAAAAACACTTTTACTTTTACTTTGAAACAAAAATAAATATGGCATCTAAGAACAGGTTTACATTATTTTTGTATGTAAAAAAAAAAAAAAAAAAAAATCTTGCTAATTAAAGCCTTATTATTTAGAGCATTTCTAACCTGATGTTGTGTACAGGTAGTGAAGGTGCAGGAGTCCAGGTGACTTCTGTTCCAGCCTCTCTGGTGCCCTACAGCCTGTCTTTCTCTGCCCGAGTGTCCTCTCCTCGTCCAATCTCTAAAGTAGAGTCCAACTGTTCCTTGGACCCTCTCCAGTACCTCAACACTGATCAAACCCAGGCCACGGTAGGTAGAGTGCTGATGTTTCTGTTGTGTGTGGTTGTTACTTATTACTGAGAACTAAATATGACTGTGTTTGTGGTGTGCAGGTCAATTTGGCTGCAGGACACAAGTTTGACAGAGATGTTGAACTGCTGATTTATTACAAAGATGCCCACCAGCCCACTGCTGTGGTGGAGGCAGGACAGGCCTCTGCTGAGCCGGGTGAGTGAAAATGAGTGAAGTAGTTGGTCTGCAAATAAAAAGTTAATTATCTTTACTCTTCAAGTCAGGAGTTTGAATAAACATTGAAATGTTTTAAATTGTTTCTGTCTTACTTCTCAGGCTCTCTGATGGGTGATCCAGTAGTGATGGTGAGTCTGTACCCTGAATTCCCCCAGTCTGTGATGTCTTCAATGGCTTCATGTGGGGAGTTTGTGTTTTTAATGGATCGGTCCGGAAGTATGGACGATTATGTCACAAACAGCAAGCAGCAGGAAACTTGCATCAGCAGTGCCAGGGTATCTTTATTAAGTTATTACAGTCAGAAAGTCTTTCCTAGTGTTCCTCTCACACAGTGGGCTCATCATCTTGTCCATGTTCTCTTAAGGATACTCTGCTGCTCCTGTTGAAGAGCTTACCAATGGGCTGCTATTTTAACATTTACAGTTTTGGGTCTGGATATGAACACATCTTCCCGTGAGTCTCTCCCTTATATCAGTCAGCCCAAGAAAAGTCCTGCTGTCTTTGTTAAGTATCTGAATGGATGTTTTGGTGCATGTGTTTCTGTGATGGCAGTAAGAGTGTGGAGTACAGCCAGCAGACCATGGAGGAGGCTCTGAAGACAGTTGAGCAGATGGAGGCTAATCTTGGAGGAACTGAGATCCTGCAGCCCCTCAAACATATTTACAGCCAGCCCTGCATTCCCAATCAGCCTCGACAGGTAACACAAACACATTTACATTAATTTCCTGGGAACTTTAGAAAACTTAAGCTGGATATACAGCACTTAGATTTGGAAAAAGTGCTTGTATTCACTGATTTTGTTTTTTTCTTTCTTTGTGAATGATTGAATGATACATATTGTATAAAGAGGTTTGAGTGCCCAAGCAAAGTAAGAAAGTGCTATATAAGAAACATTTACCATTTCTGAAACCTAACTCAGCTCTCAGAACAAGCTGTGTGTTTGTGGGTCTGATGTTATGTCTTTATGTGCCAACTCTCCTCTCTAGCTGTTTGTCTTTACTGATGGAGAGGTGGGGAACACCAAAGAAGTGATAGATCTGGTGAAGAAGAATTCAGGTTCTCACAGGTGAAACCACAAAACAACAACTACAGGGTGGGCCATTTATATGGATACACCGTAATAACATGGGAATGGTTGGTGATATTAAAGTCCTGTTTGTGGCACATTAGTATATGTGAGGGGGCAAACTCCTCAAGATGGGTGGTGACCATGGTGGCCATTTAGAAGTCGGCCATCTTGGATACAACTTTTGTTTTTTCAATAGGAAGAGGGCCACGTGACACATCAAACTTATTGGTAATGTCACAAGAAAAACAATGGTGTGCTTGGTTGCAACGTAACTTTATTCTTTCATGAGTTATTTACAAGTTTCTCTTTGTTCACAGCCATTGACATGTCGAAGAGGTTAACACGTGAGGAGTGGATCGAAATCATATTGATAAATGGTGAACTCAGTAACCGGCTCATTGCAGCAGATTTCAATGCAAGACACCCTGCGAGACCACCCATCTCCCATGCTACAGTTAGCAAACTGCTTGATAAGTTTTGTGAAACTGGTTCAGTGTTGGATTTGCCAAAATGTGGACGCAAGAAAACTGTCACTAATGAAGAAACATCAGTGGCTGTCCTAGCTTCATTCAGCAAGAGCCCACAGCGTAGCACTCGCCGCATGTCACTGGAGAGTGGCATTAGTCGAACATCCCTTTGGCGGATATTAGCTACTCACAAATGGCACCCTTACAAACTCCAGCTACTGCAGCATCTCAATGAGGATGACCCAGATCGGCGCACAGAATTTGCAGAATGGGCAAAACAAAAATTGGAACAGGACCCTCAGTTCACACAGAAGATTTTGTTCAGTGATGAGGCAAACTTTTATGTGAAGGGTGAAGTTAACAAACAAAACCACCGCTATTGGTCTGACACTAACCCACATTGGATGGATCCCTCCAAGACTGTTGGAACAACAAAAGTGATGGTTTGGTGTGGTATATGGGGTACAACGATAGTGGGTCCATTCTTCATCAATGGAAACCTCAAGGCCACTGGATATTGGAAATTGCTACATGATGATGTGTTTCCTCTTTATGCACTGAAGCTGGCACGTGCCCCTGAGTTTTTCCAGCAAGATGGTGCACCACCACATTATGGGTGCCAGGTCCGAGCATTCCTAGATGAACAGTTTCCTGGAAAGTGGATTGGTCATCGTGGGCCAGTTGAATGGCCCCCAAGGTCTCCCGATCTGACCCCCTTAGACTTTTATCTTTGGGGCCATCTGAAGGCAATTGTCTATGGTGTGAAGATACGAGATGTGCAGCACCTGAAACTACGGATACTGGATGCCTGTGCTGGCATTTCTCCTGCGGTGTTGCTATCAGTGTGTGAAGAGTGGGAGAAGAGGGTTGCATTGACAATCCAACACAATGGGCAGCACACTGAACACATTTTATAAGTGGTCAGAAACTTGTAAATAACTCATGAAAGAATAAAGTTACGTTGCAACCAAGCACACCATTGTTTTTCTTGTGACATTACCAATAAGTTTGATGTGTCACATGGCCCTCTTCCTATTGAAAAAAACAAAAGTTGTATCCAAGATGGCCGACTTCTAAATGGCCACCATGGTCACCACCCATCTTCAGGAGTTTGACCCCTCACATATACTAATGTGGCACAGACAGGACTTTAATATCACCAACCATTCCCATGTTATTACGGTGTATCCATATAAATGGCCCACCCTGTATATCTACACAATATCCAGGATGTCTAACATGTACTTAAAGAAAACTGCTGTATTGCAGGTGTTTCTCTTTTGGGATTGGGGAAGGGGCCAGCTCTGCTCTCATCAATGGGATGGCAAAGGAAGGAGGAGGTCACGCTCAGTTCATCACAGGGACTGACAGGATGCAAGCAAAAGTAAGACATTAAACACAAAAAGAAAACAAGTTAAGCATAGCAGCAGCAGCAGATACATTTTGAGATCAGACCTGCAGTGAGTAAAATCTCTGTTCCAGCTGTTTGCGTATATTTGGAGAGTTTTTCATTATTTTTCAGGTGATGCAGTCGCTGCGATTTGCTCTGCAGCCGGCTATGGTCGACATCTCAGTCACATGGGATTTACCAAAGGAAGTGTCTGTCACTGTCCTCTCTCCACCAGTCACAGCACTTTTCCAGGGTCAAAGGTCACTGATTTATGCCCAGCTCACTGGACAGGTAGGAGCAGCAGCCTCTCATGTTGTTGTTTAGATATTTGATGACAGTAATCAACGTGACTTCTAACCCTGTGATTCTGTGTCAGAGGTCAGAGGCAGCAGAGGGCTGTGTGATGGTGAAGTACAGCCTGGCAGGTCATCCCTCTGAGAACCAGCTGCACTTCAGTCTCAGACCTGCAGAGGACACTGGGTAAAACAGCTTAACACAAACAGCACACTGACTCTATGTACTAGAAAACGGTTAATAATGCACAGACCTAATGCTATTTGTCTGCTTTTAAACATGTTTCACTTCCTCCTAATATTATTTTCTTGGACTATGGGGTAATATAATATCCAACTTTATGTAATTAATCATCACAAAGATTGAGACACAACAGAGTAATCTCAGTCTGCAGTTTGTGTGAAATCAAAGAGCCATTGTTTCAAGTCCAGAAACTATTGTGCAATAATCTGCCGCTTTTACTGTAAAATTCATGAAGAACAAACAGCTTGACGCACACAGATGTACCTCACCAACAACAACTAATTTGTGTCCCCATTACATGTTTTGGTAAAGCATGACAGAATTGTCTGTGCATTCAACACTGTCACAGTGTTGTATTCATTCGGAGAAGAAAACAGCCTGTCTGGGCTTTAGTTGCAAATCGTTCAGCATCAGTAAGGAATCTGTGCAACATACTGTCAGGACTACTTAACTGGGGTTAAGCAGAGACCGGTACAGCATATCTGTGTGACTATAGGTCACCATCCTCTGTCAGTGTGAGTGATAGAAGTGTAACATGAAGGTAACTGATAACTTTATTTGGTTCATTTTTAAATCTTGGAAATGCAATTGCTAGAAATGATGAATTATTTTCTAAAAATACTTTTGGACTTCACAGTCAAAACACCTGCCTTTTACAGGAAGTTCAGTTCACTGTTATCTATGATTACCAGATTTTCTTTAAAAATCTTTACATTTCTAGTTGCCTTCTTAACTATGTCTCCATGAAGCCCTACTTTTTTTTTGAAGAAGTAACTAGTAACTATAAATAATTACTTTTTCAAAGTAACTTGAACTCAGATTTTTTTGCCCCTAAATTGTGAAAAAACAGAGGTTATTGTACTGGGTCTTAAAATTTTAGAAACATTGTGCCTAACCAGATACATGTTGGATTTACTTTGAATAGCTAAAAATATGTGCATTTAATAATTTTAAGAAAGAAAAATGTTTATTTATGTGGCACCTTTTAAGATATTGATCACAAAGTACAGAAGAAAACAAAAAACATCAAACATCAGTACATCAAAATAGTTGCAAAACTAAAAGCAGTTGCAGTTACCCATCTGATTCAAAGGCAGAGAGTCCTTTCCCACAACAAAACACCAACGTTAGACTTTACTGTTTTAAAAACACCAGTGAATTACAGTCTTTGTACATTTTAAATTCTGATAATGTTGTTTATCCACTACTTTTAGGAGTGTGTTTCTGGAAATTTATCATGATTCTTCCAGAAGGAAATTTGTTAGGTCAGACATTGATTGGGTTGCTTTCAATATACTCTGTGCACGCCATCCAAGTTCTTCCACACCAAACTTTCTCATCCATGTTTTCATGGACCTTTCTTTGTGCACTAGTGCACAAAATTAGGAAAAGGAAAGGACCATCCTCAAACTGTTCCCACAAAGTTGGGAACAGAAAACTGTACAAAGCACAAAACTATCTAAAATGTCCAAGGGACAACCCCTGAACTCCTGAAAAACAACCCCACACCATAATCCTCCCTCTATCAAACTTTGCAGTGAGACAAGAATCTGGATCTGGCAACCAGCAAATCCTTGTCCATCAGATTCCCAGATGGAGAAATGTGATTGTTTTAAAGCCACACAGATGCAGTGTTTTTTGCGCCACGGACTGGTTTAATGTCAGGCAATATTTTCACAGACTGGCCTTTAAGGTGTTGTGGATAAATACAACACAATAAAATGATACAAGCAAGACAAAAACTGTGGTATTTTGTAAATATAATAATAAACATGAATTCACTGTCTAGTTTTGTAACTTTATTAGCAGCGTCCTCCTGAAATGTGCCAAGAACATTGAGAGTAACATCCTCCTCTCTCCCCCTTAATGGTCTCCTGTCGCTATGGTAACACATAAATATTTCTTTTTAAAAATAAGATACACAACTACAACACGGGAAAAGAACCAGGGAAACAGAGTTAACGATAAAAACCCCGAAAACCATAAATTTCACAACCGAGCCTCAACTCTTGCAGCCCGGTACCAAACGACTCACGGGCCGGTACCGACACAGCACAGAAGAGCTAACTCATCGGGCCAGGACTGAGTGACAAAATGTTTCTCCCACTGAAAACACTACGTCCAGATTAATAGAATCAACTTTTTAGGATTTCCTTATCTGGGTGATTGAGCAAGTATGCAGACATTAATTGCAGGATATTTTATTAAAGTAATTAAGCAGGAGTGTGGTCGCAAATATTAAACCAATACGATAACCTTATCATGCCAATGATGTGTAGGTCCAGCTTTTCAGAATCCAATTAAAATCAGATCACTCAAAAAGATCCTCTGGAAAAGAGTAGCATTCTTGGAACAGAGTGTAATACACAGAATCATATGAACAGCAAAATCATACATTTTACAGCAAAACTGACTTTTCCACATATACTACCAGTCAAAAGTTTTAGAACACACCAATTTTTCCAGGTACTTATTGCAATCCAAGTCATTCAAGTTCAATGAATAGCTTGAAATGGTACAAAGGTAAGTGGTGAACTGCCAGAGGTATTAAAAAAAAAGGTAAGGTTACCCAGAACTGAAAATTAATGTAGATTTCAGAATTATACTAAAAAGCCTTTTTCAGAGAACACAAACTAGGTTAAGAATTTAACGCTCTTCTGCAGCAATGGAGGTTGATCAAGCCTTGAAAGTTGGTGCTACTAATTCCTACAGGTGGTCCAACTTTTTGGGATTCCTTACAACCCAGTGTGTTGGAACACAGTGTGGTTTACCATTCCAGTGTGGAATGGTATTGCACTGTAGAAAGAAGTGTGTTGCTACAAAAATGGCAAATAAAGGGCAACTAACAATGGAAGAGAGATGGACCATGATGACATTTAAAAATGTACATCTTTCCTACAAAGAGGTTCAGTGAGTACAGTTTCTTTCACCATCAAAGGGCACTCAGAAACTGGGGCAAACTCTGACAGGAAGAGGTCTACAGACCCAAAGCCATAACTGAGTCAGAGGACAAGTTTCTGAGAGTTAACAGCTTGTGTGATAAGCGGCTCACAGGATAAAGGCTTCAAGCACAGCTTAATAGTGGTTGTAGTAAGCAAGTTTCAGTTTCAACTCTGAAGAGAAGACTTCAAGCTGCATGTTTGACGGGACGAGCCCAACATGCGAGAACTACCTCAGGAAAAAAGAACAAGGTGGTAAGCTTAAAAACATGGAGTGGCCAGCACAGCCTTCAGACTTAAATCCCATCGGGTTGTTTTGGGATGAACTGGACAGAGGAGTGAAAACAAAGGTACCTGCAATGCCACACATTTATGGGAACTTCTGCAACAGATATGGGAAGAACTTTCTGAATACATTTGATTTCTATTGTAGAAAGAATGCTATGGGTGTGTTCAGCTGTTATATCTGCCAAAGGTGGCTACTTTGAACAGTCAAAAGTTTAGATTACATTTTGGTCTATAAATTGATTCCATGATTTCTTTTTAAACTCCACTTGCTTATTTATACTACGCTTTCATTTCAGAGTGCAATGAGACAAACTGTGTATCAATAAAACAATACAAAAGTTGGGGTTTTCTAAAACGTTTGACCTTTAGTGTATGTCATTTAATACAGAGTGTAGAATTAAACTTCAAAACAGTTTCATTACATTTTTTTCTTTTCAGTTATTGTAAAAAGAGCAAATTCCACCACATTTGAACATTCAGTCACATATTTAAACATATAATTTTAACATGACCCACTTTCTAAATCAAACAGAGTGATATTTTGTTTCGAAAGAGATAAGTTGATTCTCCCAAAAAGAGAGAATCTAGCTAAAATCAGCTGCTAGTTGAGACTCAGATAAAGAAGGAACATTCAAGGAAGTAAGTCTATTTTGGGGATGCAAAATGATTAAAAAAACAATTTGTATTTTTCTTATGAATCTTATTCTGAATAAGCAGAACACTTTAACACTTTGTTCTAGGTTGCAAGTATTTAATTTAACCAAAGAACTTTCTCATTTTAGGAAAGGGACTGATCAAAAATGTTAACTTAGGGAATTATTATAGTTTTGTGGAAGAGCATTAAGAAGTATATTTTTATGCATTTTCCTTTCTGTTGGGGATGCCAGAGTCTATACAGTGGTATTTGAAATAAATACAAGTTACTGATAAACAAATGAAAGAAAAATGCAAAACATGATAAAATGTAGTAAAATGATAACCATTAGAACTGCAGTTGTTTTCCTTCTTGTCTGCAGACTAACAGTCCACAGGTTGGGTGCTCGGACTCTGATTCGCTCCCTGGAGATGGATGAGAGAGAGAGCAGAGGACAGCAAGATGGAGGAGTGAAGGAGGTGGTGGTGAAGCTCAGTGTCCAATCAGGAGTGAGCAGTTCTTTCACTGCCTTCATTGCTGTCAATAAAGACAACAGCAAAGTGATTCAGGGACCTCTTGTGCGCAGAAATATTCCAACGCCCTGTGAGTTTATTTCAAAAGAAAAAACTAAAACTCTGTCGGTCAGTTTGAAGGTAAAGATAGCTGAATGTGAATGAAAGGAGTACAATTATAAGTTAATGAACAGACTATTAGAGTCAGTTCACTAGGCTGGATGACCTATCCTAACCAAGCGAGGTAAATATGAAACCATACCAGCTCAGACGTTGCCTGGCTTAACAAGGTCCGTGTCGGATATTGACGAAGCTGATGAGAAGTGGGCTACCAGAACAAGATGACATTGGTGGGTAAGAGACAGAAAATAGGTGGCTGTTGGAATGCTGCTACACAAATAACCCCAGCGGAAGGGGTTACATGAATGGGATGAGGGACTTATGGAATATTTGATACCCAGCATCCACATTGACAGCAGAACTTATGTAGGCTGAAGAAGATGTAGAGGGTGGAGTTAACAGCGGTCCCAGTGGTAATCGGAGCACTAGGTGCAGTGACTCCCAGGCTAGGCTAGCGGCTCCAGCAGATCCAGGAACAACATCCGAGATCTCTGTCCAGAAGAGCGCAGTCCTAGGAATAGCTGAGCATTGCCGTTATGAGTTGTGTCCTCCTCCCAAATGCTCTTCAATTATTGCTCTGTCTCCAGCCTCAGTGGTGCTGTTCTCATATTCTTCCCCTGCCAGTGAGAGTACACCTTGGCTGGTTTATTCTCCTGCCTTCTATCTCTCTGGCGTACCTCTTCAAGCAGCTGCCCAAGGGTGTGAGTGGTTGCTTGGCAGTTTCTAAAGCCTCAGGTATGGACAGCTTGCTATACTTCTTGGGCACGTCTTCATTGCACTTTTCTGCAACTCTGATAGTTGGCTAACTTCCCTCCATGCTACCTTGATCTTGACCAGTAGTCCCCTTCTCCATGAAGGGTACTGCTCCTTGCAGCTGTTCTTCTTGTAGCCAAGCATCTCACTGATCACTTGTGCTGTGGTCTAGATCAGCTGATCAGTCACAGTGATGGTTGCAGTAGGAATTGCCCATAGTGCTGCATTCAGATCATCCTGTAGATCTTCAGAGGGTATTTCATGTAATCTTGGTAACTGGCTACAGAGGGTCCAGGTTTCAAGCTTTGCCATGATCCTATCACTCAGGTCAGTTCTTCTTGCACTCTACTCTCCTTCTATCGTGCTCATGGCTTAGTAATGATGATACTCCCCCGCTGACCTGTTGTCCTGGCTCCCCCCCAGCTGTATCATTTGTGTTGTACCTCATCAATCTGTAGCTGTGAGAACAGTTCCTCCTTCCGAATGTTGAAACACTGAGCGATTGTTATTTTCACCATCAGTCTTGATGCTGAGTATCAAAGAGTCCACAGGTCCCGCATCTTATTAGTGTAATCACTTCTGCTGGGGTTTCTCGCATAGTAGCAATCCAACAGCTGTGTTCTCATGTCTTGCCCACTTGTGCCTTCTCGTTCCATTCGCCCACTTCTCATTAGTGTGTCCTAGTTCCTCAACATCTGACGCAGATCTTGTTAGTCCGGGTGACGTTCAAGACAAAATGGCTTCAGTTTTCTGTCTCTTGGTCATATCTGAGGTGGGCTTGGTTAGCACAGACCTGAAGTTCCAAAGGCTTGTCATCTTACCACCAGGAGAAAAAAAATTAGAAATACCAGAGAACAACAAATACTACAAACAGTAGTTGTTTGTTGGGTTTTTTTTCTATATCACCCTAATAATGTTCTTTCCAAGAAATAAAATGTCTGGACATTTTAGTTTTGTTTACGTAATAGTGTGTAAATCCATTCCAATGTGTGCTCGAGCAGCCCTGAGTAATTAAAAGCAGGCAGTCTGGCATGTAAAGGACAATGAAGGAGTGAGTGGAGAAAGATGGTTAAGTTAGGTAACTTTACTGGCACACATCAGGGAGGTGAGAGTAGTAAGTTCTGAAATGGCAGAGGAGTTAACACATGAATAGTTAGGACATGATATGATAGCTTGTAGTGTTTATGTTGTATGTCTACATCACTAAAATGATATCAAGTTCTATTTTCTTTCTTCTTTTTTTTTGCATTCTAGTTGCTCCCTTGAGGGCAGGTGGTTCACCAACATATAAGAGTAAGTAAAAGCTGAATATCAGTATATCACACTTCTGCACATCTATGATTTTCTTTTTTTAAATATTTGTATTTTTATTGATTGTCTTGCACAAAGAATTTACTTTAAGAGCAGAACAACATTCCTGGAAACAGAAACCTGACATTTATATGAACAGATTTTAATAGTAGGCAAAGAGACAACCAACCACCAACACCAAAAAACCCCAAAACAATACAACACCCCCCATTACAAACAATAGTTTGTACCATTTGTGTTGTATATCAGCCTATTAATGTTAAAAGTAAGAAATCAAATGTCTGGACAGTTTTGTCTTGACACATAATAGTGTGTAAATCCATTCCAATGTGTGCTCGAGCAGCCACGAGTAATAAAAGCAGGCAGTCTGGAATGTAAAGGATAATGAAGGAGAGCTAAAAATACTGCAGCTACCAATAAGAGAGGAGGAAGCAGGTGAGTGGAAAAGAGGGTCATGTGAGGAAACTTTACTGGCAGACACATCAGGGAGGTGAGAGTAATAAGTTCTGAAATGGCAGAGGAGTTAACACATGAATAGTTAGGACATGCTATGATAGCTGTCTGCATCACTAAAATGATATCAAGTTCTTTTTTTCTTCTTTTTTTTTTTTTTTTTTTTTTTCTTTTTTTTGCATTCTAGTTGCTCGCTTGAGGGGAGGTGGTTCACCAATGTGTAAGTAAAAGCTGAATATCAGTATATCACACTTCTGCACATCTATGATTTTCTTTTTTTAAATATTTGTAGTTTTTATTGATTGTCTTGCACAAAGAATTTACATTAGGGGCAGTATAACATTCCTGGAAACAGAAACCTGACATTTATATGCATAGATACAATCTATATGTCTATATATAATTTTGCTAGACATTGGAGATCAACATGTATGACAAACAATTTCAATTCCTCAGAATAGTAGCAAAATGGTAAGTGGTAGCTCCCAGTTGTATTTAATAAATTAAATAATAATTTATTATTATTATTATTTTTAGAATGTTTATTTGGAATATATGTCTGGTCGATATTTTAATAGCAGGCAAAGAGAAAAGCAGACAAATAAACAACACCAACAAAAAAACAAAACAAAACAACCCCCTCTCTATATTATAAACAATAGTTTGTACTATTTGTGTTGTATATCAGCCTATAAATGATAAAAACTAAGAAATTAAATGTCTGGACATTTTGTGTTTTTGTTCATGTAATAGTGGTAAATGGGCTAATGGGTTGTCCACCTCCCATGAGTAAGTAAAAACTGAATGACAGCACATACACACATATACACATGTACTATTTAATCCCGCACAGTAGATGTGGAGCACCCACAATTTTATTGTACATATACAGTGAAAGGTGTAGTTTATTCTATAGGTCTGTGGATTTCTGAAAAAAATAAATGGAAATAAACCAACACATTTCTATTTAAACTTTTTTTGAAATGGTAAATGTGCAATACTGTATTTGTGTTGATAGTAAACAGCTGTATCCTTAGACAGAAGGTGATTACTTTTACCTTTATTTACACATTTTAAAGCTGGAGGTTGTGGTGTTGCTCATTTTATTTTTTTTCTAACATGTTCAGCCTGTTGTAAACATGCAACCTGCATTTCTTTTTTTCTTTTTTTTAACATAGTGCGTGTGTCAAGCCCTGTTGTGTTTGGTGCTTCATCAGGACTTAGTAAGTAAAAGCTGTGTGGCATCACACATCTACACACCCATGCATGTCTGTAAATAAAAGAAGAGAAACCAACACATTTGTGTTCCAACTTGCAATCAAGTGTTTTATAGTTACTGTAATCGGCTGTATTCTTAGTCACAAAGTGAAGTTGTTCGAGTTTTTATTTATAATACTATTTATGTCAAGTTGCAAGTCACAATAATGACCCAGAAGCCATAAACTTACTGATCTAAACAGCAAATGAAATGTCAAATTTTTCCAACATTTTCATATCAGCATCAAAATCTAGCTGCGATTCCTTTTATGTGAAACCATTTTTTTTGATTTAGTAAATAATTAGAAATTCAAAATATTAAATATGCAATCATATTAAAAAATTTGAGCGATAGCAAGTCTTAGTGAGATTCAGAGAAGGACGTATGTGTATGTGTTGCTCCTTTGATAGAGCACTGAGCAGGAGGAGCTGGTACTGTGTTATTTCATCATTTTTATCCTTTCGGTTTTCTTCTACACTGCACAAAAGAGTAAAAACAAAAGTAACATGACGAAACTCTGTTCGGACAGTGAATGAACTGATTCTTTGGACACTTTTCTGCTCTCGCGGAGTACTCAAAGTGATCTATACAACACATTCACCCAATCACTTTCTCTAAACTGACTGCTTCCTAACTACATTCATACTTCAATGGATGCATCAGAGAGCAGCTTTGGGTTAATATCTTGCCCAACGATATTTGACATGCAGACTGGAGGAGCCAGGAATCGAACCACTAACCTTCCAATCTGTAGGTGACCTACAACCACCCAGTGGTAAACATGAGTAAACCCTCACTAGGTTTTGGATAAAGTGCACACTCACAAATCTGTCAAACCTGCCAACCTTGAAACGTTGGCTACCACAGCAGTATAGTATTGCAACATGGCATTTGGGTCTTCTAACTAAAATAGAAAAATAGGAACATAAATAGTGCCATCATTGCCAGACCTGGCCCATATCTGGTTGACATACACTCTGCCATGACACCAGTCAGTCAGAAGTGCCAGCTTGATGCCAGATCTGGGCCAGACCTGTTTTCTATGAGTCTGGGCCACATAAACCAAACCACAATCGAGCCAGATATGGCATGCCATCGCATAAACAGTGGCATCTATAGAAGGCCTGGCCCATATCTGGATGACATATCACTTACCATGCCAGAAGACAGCCAGCATTGTTTGCTTGACACCAGATCCAGACCAGACCTGCATGATATGTGGGAGCATGCTCTAATCTCTCTAATAAGATATAATATGGTCGATAGTATCGAAAGCTGCACTAAGGTCTAGTAGGACAAGCAGAGATGAGTCCACTGTCAGAGGCCATAAGATGATCATTTATAACTTTCACTAAAACTGTTTCTGTGCTGTGCTGAGCTCTGAAACCTGACTGAAACTCTTCAAATAAGCCATTCCTCTGCAGATGATCTGTTAGCTGTTTGACAACTACTCTTCCAAGAATTTATGATATGAAAGGAAGGTTAGAGATTGACCTATAATTAATTAAGACCGCCGGGTCTAGAGATGGCAGATAAATATGAATCAAAGAGTAACTAAGATAACTAAGAGCAGACTGTCTGAGTCAGTTCAGAGGATCCAAAAGTACCACTCCCAAATAATGACAGTTACAGCAATAAGGTGACATTGACATTAAAATAATTGTTACAGGGAATCAAGATCCTGATAGAAAAGATGAAGATGTTATACATTTAAATACTTTTATTCTGTATTTGTTCAAAACATAAAAAGTCAGTTCTTCTTTTTAACAACTTCTTATGAAATGTATTGACTCTGTTCTTTTTTTACATCATGGTGTTGGACTCTGTGCTGATGGCTGCTCCAATGGGCATGAGTAAGTTTTGGAATATGACCATCTTTGAAGTCCATGCAGTCAGATAATTTCCTAAGGAATGGTCTGTAATTAACCTCAAAAACTTTTTTTGTGTTTACCAATTCAGGTGCAGAAGCAAAGAGAAGGAAAAAAGAGGGCAGATTCAGTAAAGGTAAGTAAAAAAACAAAATGAGAGCATGTATTTAGTTTTAATTAACAGGTGTTTTGTCAACTGATAGAAATTCTTATTTTCTTAATGTGTCTAAAACCATCATTTAGAATTTACTGGGTTCGAATAAAATAGTACATGCTTATTTTTTTTTTTTTTTATCTTTTTCTTATCTTGGTAGACATGAAGGGAAATTAAAGCTAAGTAGAAGTGACTGTACAATGTTTAGTTCAGTTGCTTAGATAATGAAATCCAGTTTTCTCCTGTTGAATAATCTAGTATATAATAGGGGCGATTGTGGCTTAGGAGTTAGCAGTTCTCGGTCGTTGTGTCCTTGGGCAAGACACTTCACCCGTTGCCTACTGGTGGTGGTCAGAGGGCCCGGTGGCGCCAGTGTCTGGCAGCCTCGCCCCTGTCAGTGCGCCCCAGGGCGGCTGTGGCTACAATGTAGCTTGCCATCAGCAGTGTGTGAATGTTTGTGTGAATGGGTGGATGACTGAATGTGTAAAGCGCTTTGGGGTCCTTAGGGACTAAGTAAAGCGCTATACATTTACCATTTTACCATAATCTATTTCATCTCATCAGGTTGATTACTTTCAGATGTTATTCATTAAAATCTCAATAACTGATGGTGTGTTATTGTCAGCTTTTATTTTTCTTTAATACGTTTACACTGTTATAAACATTTGATTTGTGCAGTGGATCACTTATGTTGTTATTACAATTTTGTTATTGCAATTGTATGAATGAAATACATTTTTGTTTTCTTCAATTTTTCTTAGTTTACAATGTGGTAGTTAATGCACTGATTTATCATATAGACTTCTGTCTTCTCATTTAGCACCATAATCAGGTCCAGTTGTTATTTCATCTTTGTTTTTTCAGCTGCTGCACCCGAGCAGCCACCCAGAGACCCTTTGCTGCACTTAGTCTCCCTGCAGGAGGCGTCTGGCTGCTGGCTGCTTGATCCAGCTCTGGCTACTGCACTGGGAAAGACCAACAAGAAGGTGGAAAAGTCAAAGCCTGAAAAGGTGGACTTTTTTCAGTTTGAATAATGACACACTAAATGATAATGTGAGATATTGTACAACAGATTTGATTGTATGAGCTGAACAAAAAAAACAGGATAAAACAAATGAAAATGAAGTCAAACTAAATGTAGGCTTGCCTCACAGCATGAAAGTAAACATCTGTATATCAGAAGATAAAACACAGTAACCACACACGGCAACAATTATTTTCTCATCATCAGTTCTTATAAAAGTATTTCAGCACATTATTTTAGAGCATTTCCATGATCACAGTTTGGGATTACATCAGGAACAGTATCCAGTGTAATAATCTGCCAAATCAAATATGCAGAGCTACACATCTTGGTGACCTTGTGACAAAGAAGCAGCCAAAAATATTTAATACTACTGGTTGTAGAAAGTAAAATCATGTAGGGTGTTTTTATGTGTTTTATTTTATTGTCTTTGATTTGGTGAATTAGGCCAACAGTGAAGTGTGGGCCACCATTCTGGCTCTGATCTGGCTTCATGCCTTCAAGATGGATGCAAAGGACGAGTGGGAGCTTCTGGCTATGAAGGCTGCCTCATGGCTCCGTGCTCAGAATGGTAGTAACATGATAATAAAAGAATAAAATGTTTTAAAAATTGTTTCATGCTACAGTCAGCTTTTCTCCCACATTAATTATTTTAATATCTGTGTTGTGTTTTCAGCGCCGTGTGTGACAGAGTGTGTGGATGCTGGAAATGTCCTGTTGGGTTGCAGCGTGAGGAAAGAAGCTCTGGGCCTCTGAGGGGTTTCTTATTGCGGCTTCACCTTCAGTGTGATCAGAAGCAGATCTGCGTACACCACACTGCCTTTGATTGAGTGCTGTTACATATTATGTACCCTGCTGCTAGTTCTTAGTGAATTGGAGTGAATGGAGCTAAATAGCTAAAATGCCTGTTAAGAGACTTTACTCCAAAAAGTCCAAAGTTTATGTTCACTTCTACAAAAGAAAAGTAAGTATATTATGGTCAAATTAAGTGAACTCATACAGAACATCATTGTTTCTCTCACAGGGGTTTTCCATAAAATGCTATCAGTTTGGTGGATGTAGTGTTTTTGTGAACACCAAAATAAAAATGTTATTTTACAAGTGTGAGGTTTACAATACCGAATATTCAGTAAAATAAGTTATATAGAAAATGTTGATAATCAAATTTAGTGTGTGTGCCTGAATTTAAAAACTGCTGTGTGTATTGTGTGAATCACTCCCTGTAAACCAGTGTGGGGAACTCCAGGCCTCTGGAGAATTTCAAGACAAGTTGAGGATGTAATTTAGCCAACCTGCAGGACACCGGGCCTGGAGGCCTGGAGTTGCCCACCCCTGCTGTAAACCAATGCACCTTTTGTGCAGCGGAGTTTGTACACACTTCTTGTGACAGAGAGGACAGAAGAGCCAGAAAAGTGCGCCCAGTCTGTGACATCAAAGAAATTGGCTGTGAATCAAAATTTTTATTCCTACTTTTCTACCGCTGTTCTGCCTCTGATCTGACTATGCTATATAATCAGAATTTCTTTGAATTCTTTTTGCACCATTTCTATAATCTGTGAGCCAACTAAATGGAGAAATGTATTTCTGCTGATTAATGAAAGTAAAATTGGAACTCACAGAAGGTATTCTTTAAAAAACAAAAAGAAAAATAGCAAACCAAAATAAAAATTGTTTTGCAGTTTGAAGCTCTGCCCACTCAGTACATACCGGTGGGTGAAGCCTTGCAAGGAATTGAGACGTACCCAGTAGAGTTTTTGTTTTTTTAATTTAATTTAATTTTAATTTATTTATTTATTTTTACAAATTCTGCTGTGTGTGGTGTAAACAAAGCTACAAGAACAGATAACTGTACAAAATTCTTCAGGATACACCAGCCTGTCCATAGAGGTAAGCTTCTATTGGGCATCATTCTTCACTGGCGACCATATTTTCATATCTCATGGGTTGATTTTAACCATTCCAGTTTTATGAGTTTGTCGGTCAGTTCATTGTCACATCATTGGTTGCTATTTCAGTTTTCATTACTACCTTTTAAAAATGTTTTTGGGTCCCAGACAAAACAGTTTCACAACTATTCAGTGGCACAAAACTGCATAATTTTGTGTGTAGTGAAAAAGAACTATTACCTTGGATTCTGAAAGTGTCACATACTAGCAGGTAGGTGCACAGTCACTCTGTCACAATAACAAAGAGATGCCATTAATTGTCTGCACAGAGGGTTACTGACCTGGTAGCCTGGCTTCCCCTGGGTGGGTCCGGGATGGGCGTGAGGTTCTGGGGGCGCTCCGTCTCTGGGCTGGGGCCCTGGCCGGGCCTCAGGGGCTTGGGTCCTGGTTGGTGTGTTGCCGAGGTTGTGGGTGGGTGGGTGTATGGGGGCCCGGCCCTGGCGCAGGGTGCCGCCGGTGCATCGAGCCACCTGGGGGGCTCTTCAACTGGTGGGGGAGGTTGTCACATCTTGCAGGAGCTCTCCTCTCTTCAGCAACTCTCTCTGCAGGAGGGGGAGATACAGGAGAGGTGTAGGAAGATCTCAGCCTGGGCGTCTATTGTCTTGTGTAGTCTGGAAGATGAGTGGATGATGGGGTGGGTGCAGTTTTCTCTGTGGTGGGGTCAGGTGGACTGTCCGGGCTCTGTGGGGCAGGCGGCGCTGCTGTACTGGGCCCCGGTCCGGATGGGCCTGGGCCCCCTTTCCTGGCGGGTTGCAGAGCATGGGGTGCCTACTGGGGTCAGCGGGGAGCTGGCCCCAGGGAGGGGTCACTGCCCCTCCCTTCCTTCCCTCCCCATCTCCAGCGGCCTCCCTCTTCCCGCTCCACCACAATCACCCACACATGCAGGGCCTTGGGGTAGGGGTGTGTCACCAGGGTGCAGAAGAGGCATCCCCCCGTCCCGTTCTGGCTGCCTCTGCCTCAATTTTATCCCACAACTTAGACATTCACATTACTCACACTCTCATTACACATACATATAGGATCTTGGGGTGGGCACGCTACACGGATTCCAAATTACCATCAGGGTGTACACCTCACCCCTGGCGCCGTTGCCCACCTCTCAATTTTAAATACACGTAGACATTGAGGGCTAGCAGGAGGGGCTATACGCTTACCTGCTGCTCTGGCAGGTGGCTCCATGCCCTCCTGGGTTTTAAATGCACCTTAGAACACACATACATCAACACTACATATGAGGGAGGTTTGGAGTCTTCCTACACCCCCGTTCTCTGCGGCCTGCTGGAGCGGGGGGGCTAGGAGGAGGAGTTGGCCGTCCGACTGGGGTCTGGTATGTGGGGCCTCCCTGCTGCTGCGGAGTTGGGGCGGTCTGCTTCTCCCCACCGCAGGGAAAAGGGTAACACCACCTGGGTCTGGGTGCAGTTTCCCCCTCCAGGGGCAAGGGTACCTAGACCCGGGGCTTAGAGTACGCTTGGGGAGTGTGATTGTGTGTACAGTGTCTCTCTATGTCTGTCTCCACGTTGGGTGAGTGTTGAGAGCATGAGGGTGGGAATAGATGTTTGTATCTGTGTGTGCCTGTTTGTCTGTGTCTATATGTCAGATTGGGTATCAGACGCCACGCCTCTGGGGACATCTCAGGCCCTCCAAGGTTTGAGGCCCATCTCCCCACCACTTCCCCTGCCGGTGGCAGACGCCTCAGACATCGGTGCGTTGGTGGTTCTCTGTGTCCGGGTGGGCGCCCAGGTACCCACCGGCTCACTCCTTGGCGGCTGCTTATTGGGGCCTGGAGCCTGGGGCTCGCTCGGGCCACTGGGATGGGGTGCCTCGGCCTCTCGGCCCGGGCTCGCCACTCAGGCACAGCTGGCTGCCGGCGGAGCTCACGGGCACGTCACTGCAACCCCCTGGCTTCTGCTCCGCGGCTGCTGAGTGACCCCTCATCTGGGACTCTCCTCAGCTCTTTCTGGGATAGCGCTGCTGCCCTCTGTTGGTCTTCCTTGGTCTCTTGTGTTCTGGGGGCCTCTGGATGTCTGGAGTTTTGATCTCCTCCATACCTGCTTCATGCCCTGGTGGACGGGGCTATGGCCCCCCACACCCTCTAGCAGATCATTACATGAAGGAAACCTTTTAAAAACAAGCGCGTTCATGCTCACAGGTGTACACATGGGTGATCACACACACAAACTACACCCTTTTTGGCTCCTACCTCAAAGCACACTGTGCGCTGTCAACCTCACGTGCTGCACAATAATGTTTAATATTTAGTATTTACTGTCATATTCCCATATATCATTGTGATCTTGTTTATTACTCTCGTTTTCTTCTGCTTGCTTTCTTTTTTCTTTCTCAACAGGTGATCCAGGTGATCGATATATGTATTTTTGTCTGCTTATTCTGTTGGTTTTGTTTTTTTTTGCCCTTTTTCCCCGTCCCTCTTCTCAGCTGTTTTCTTTCCCTCTTCTTTTCTCCCCTTTCTTTCCTCCAGTCAAGTCTGTCCCGTATTCAACAAGTGAAAATAAAATAAACAATAAAAAGTTGAATCAAATGGACCATTACAGCAAGGCTGGGATGGTCCATTTGGTAAAGTAAATCCGTTGGGCATCTTTCTTTGCCTTTAGACAATAATTCTGATGGCAAAAGAACCAAACGGGACAGGTTAAAAAAAAAAAAAAAATTGTCTGCACAGAAAACGGCTCCGACTGGAAGTTATTAGAGCGTGGAAGAAGTCCCCGGTGTTCCTGTTTAACTGGTTTTCATGTTTTCTGTTGGCGTTTTCCAACATTTCACTGCGTGGTAACATAATCCAGATGTTTCTGGTGGCAGATCACATTAATGTGAATCTTTGTAGAAGCCAAGATTCAATTTTAGCGAGACGTGTGTCGAGTCATTAAAATTATGTTTAGATGATTTAAAGGATGAATGATATTTTTCTTTTTTAAGTGACTTAAACGGGTTCAAATTGCTGACCAAAACAAGTTTAGCCTGCGAGCTGCCCTGCATGATGAGTCACAGGCACTACCCTGTGCTGACAACTACAAGGGGTATTCATTGTTATTTGTGTGCGGATTATTGCTCTACCTGCACTGTGTATAATGCTGGCGGAGCGCTGCTGACGTCGACTGAGAAAATGGTCAGGTGGTGGAAGGAATACTTCGAGGACCTCCTTAATCCCACTGACACGTCTTCCGAGGAGGAAGCAGAGTCTGGGGATGAGGGGAATGACCCGCCAATTTCCGGGGGCGAGGTCACTGAGGCAGTTAAACAACTCCTTGGTGGCAGAGCCCCTGGTGTTGGTGAGGTCTGCCCTGAGTTCCTGAAGGCTCTGGACGTTGTAGGGCTGTCCTGGTTGACACGCCTCTACAATGTTGCATGGAGATCAGGGGCAGTACCCACTGGACTGGCAGACCGGGGTGGTGGTCCCCATCTTTAAGAAGGAAGACCGGAGGGTGTGTTCCAACTACAGGGGGATCACACTCCTCAGCCTCCCTGGGAAAGTCTATGCCAGGGTGCTGGAAAGAAAGGAGAGTTCGTCCGCTAGTCGATTCCTCGGATACAGGAGGAACAATGCGGTTTTCGTCCTGGTCGCGGAACACTGGACCAGCTCTTTATCCTCTCAAGGATAATTGAGGGTGCATGGGAGTTTGCCCAACCAGTCTACATGTGTTTTGTGGACTTGGAGAAGCCATTCAACTGTGTCCCTCGGGGTGTCCTGTGGGAGGTGTTGCGGGAGTATGGGGTGTCTGGCCCATTGCTACGGGCCATTAATTCCCTATACAACCGTTGCAAGAGCTTGGTTCGCATTGCCGGCAATAAGTCGGACTCCTTCCCGGTGGGTGATGGGCTCTGCCAGGGCTGCCCTTTGTCACCGGTTCTGTTCATAGTTTTTATGGACAGGATTTCTAGGCGCAGCCAAGTGGCGGAGGGCTTTCACTTTGGTGGCCTCAGAATCTCATGTCTGCTTTTTGCGGATGATGTGGTTCTGTTGGCTTCATCGGGTGAAGGCCTCCAGCTCGCACTGGAACGGTTCGCAGCCGAGTGTGAAGCAGCGGGAATGAGGATCAGCACCTCCAAATCTGAGGCCATGGTTCTCAGCCGGAAAAGGGTGGAGTGCTCAGTCCGGGTCGGGGATGAGTTCCTGCCCCAAGTGGAGGAGTTCAAGTATCTCGGGGTCTTGTTCGCGAGTGATGGGAGAAGGGAGCCAGAGATCGACAGACGGATTGGTGCTGCGGCTGCAGTGATGCGGACGCTGCACCAGTCCGTCGTGGTGAAGAGGGAGCTGAGTGTGAAAGTGAAGCTCTCAATTTACCGGTCGATCTACGTCCCTACCCTCATCTATGGCCACGAGCTGTGGGTAGTGACCGAAAGAACGAGATCGCGGATACAAGCGGCAGAAATGAGCTTCCTCCGAAGGGTGGCTGGCCTCTCCCTTAGAGATAGGGTAAGAAGTTCGGCCATCCGGGAGGGGCTCAGAGTAGAGCCGCTGCTCCTCCACATCGAAAGGAGCCAGCTGAGGTGGTTCGGGCATCTGACAAGGATGCCTCCTGGGCGCCTCCTGGGTGAGGTGCTCCGGGCATGTCCCACTGGGAGGAGGCCCTGGGGCAGACTCAGGACACGCTGGAGAGATTATATCTCTCAGCTGGCCTGGGAACGCCTTGGTGTTCCCCAAGGTGGTGTGAAATCCTCCTTGGTGTGGGGTGAGGAGGGGGGTGTTGTAGGTGAAGTGTTTGATGGTGGTGATGGCTCTATGGAGGGGGGAGAGGCGGGGGAATGAGTGTCCAAAGTGTTTCTATTGTTGGGGCCGTTGGAGGTGTGAAGGCTGCTTGATGGCTGTCAAAACGGCAGTAAAAGTCGTTAAGGGTGTTGGCCAAGAGCAAGTCATCAGTGGAGTGGGGGGTTTTAGGCTTGTAGTTGGTGATGTTCCTAAAACTTTTCCACACAGAGGCCGAGTCATTCTCTGAGATCTGCTGCTGCATCTTCTCAGAGTGCTGATGTTTAGCAATGTCCACTTCTTTAGTGAACCTGTACTTGGCCTCACTGTAGCAGTCCCTGTCTCCGCTTCTGAACGCCTTTCTCTTTTCCAGCCACAGCTTTTTGAGTTTAGGAGTAAACCAGGGTTTGTCATTGTTATAACTCACCCTGATGCGTGATGGCACAATGCTGTCCTCACAGAAGTGGTTATAGGAGGTGACAGTGTCTGTAAACTCATCCAAGCTGTTAGAAGCAGCCTTCATTGTGTCCCAGTCTGTAGACTCCAAACACGTGCAAAGCTCCTCCACAGCCTCGTTGCTCCACAGTTTTTTAGTCTTCACGACAGGTTTGGAGAGCTTCAGCCTCTGTCTGTACGCGGGGATCAGGTGGATCATGACGTGATCAGAAAGGCCGAGTGAAGCGCGGGGCACCGCTCGATAGGCCCCGCTGATCGTGCTGTAACAGTGGTCCAATATCCTCTCCTCTCTGGTCGGGCATTTAATATACTGCTTGTATTTGGGAAGCTCTTGGCTCAGATTGGCTTTGTTAAAGTCCCCAAGAGCAATAATGAGAGAGTCCGGGAATGTCCGCTCCATGTGCAGTATCTGCTCCACGAGGGCGCACTGAGCTGCCTGCACATCCGCATCTGGCGGGATGTAAACAGCGGCCAAGATGAATGAAGCAAACTCCCGTGGAGAATAAAACGGTTTGCAGTGAATAAAAAGGTATTCCAGAGAGGAAGAGCAGTGCTGAGCAATCACTGTTACATCTGTGCACCAGCCACTATTAATGTAGAAGCAGACACCTCCACCTGTGGTCTTACCAGAGAGAGAGGCCTGCCAGTCCGCGCGCAGCAGATGAAAACCCTCCAGTTTGAGCGCGCAGTCTGGGATGTCCTCACAGAGCCACGACTCCGTAAAACATAAGACACAGGAGGAGGCAAAGTCTCTGTTCATGCTTCTCATCAGGGCCAGCTCGTCCATCTTGGACGAGCTGCCGGTGCCCTGCAGGTTTTAGATCTCACCCTGGGTCACCACACCTGAATCAAATGATTAGTTCATTATCAGGCCTCTGGAGAACTTCAAGACATTTTGAGGAGCTAATTTAACCATTTAAATCAGCTGTGTTGGATCAAGGACACATCTAAAACCTGCAGGACACCGGCTCTCGAGGCCTGGAGTTCCCTACCCCTGCTCTAGCAGATCGTTACATGGAGAAACCTTTTGAACACAAGCGCGCCCATCCACACAGGTGTTCACACAAACTACACCTATCTTGGCTGCTACCTCAAAGCACAATGTGCGCTGTCGGTCCTGTGTGTTATTCAATATTTAGTATTTACTGTTACTTACACTTAGCTAGACTAAAGCAATGGTGTTGTGTTTATTATGTTGGTCTCTCTCCCTTTTTTTTTTTTTGCTTGTTTTCTCTTTTCTTTTCTTTTTTTTTCTCAACAGGTGATCCGGGTGATTTTTTTTTTCCTTTTTAAGTGCCCTTTCTCACTGTCCCTCTTCCCCTCTGTTTTTCTTTTCCTTCCTCTCTTTCTTTCTCCCTTTCCTGTCCCCAGTCATGTCTGTCCCATCTGTAACAACTGAAAATAAAATAAATAATAAAAACAAAGGTTGATCAAATGGACCAATACTGCAAGGCTGTGATGATTCACTTGGATAAATCCGTTGGGCATCTTCGTTTGCCTTTAGACAACAATTCTGATAGCTAAAGAAAAAAACGGGACAGGCAAAAGGAAAAAAACAAAAAGCACTAATAAGATTCTGTCCATTTACCGTTTTAAAATCAGTTTTGTCAAAAGCATCTGGAGGCAGAGGGTGGGGGGAGTGGTTCCCTATTTTTTTTTCTTTTTTTGCTGGGACTTGGTAACACTATTAGGTATATGTAATTACAAATTAGGTTGTTTTATATTTTTGCTAAGTACTGTTTAGGATAGGGAGGACAATGTAGTTTTAAATTTATTATATAGGCTTTATGGCTTTTCCTATAATACCATGGTGGGCCGGTCACTAGTCAAAATGCCCAGGCTGTCTTTTTTTGCCTCAGTCCAGCCCTTGTACCAGTGCATCATAGAGTTAAGGGAAATGATTATGGCAGACAGAACAGCAAAAGAAGCTACAAAGAGGCCATTATGGATATGGAAATCAGTGTTAGTAGGACAACAATCAAGAGTAGAAAATGGCACAAAATAAAAGAAAGGTGGCAAAAGCAATGGGAGGAAGAAAGGAAAGGGCGATGGTTTTATAAAATACAAAGGGAAATAGAAAAAATGAGGAACAGGAGAGAGGAGACAGTTACATCTCGGTGGCGAGAATGCACCATTTTGCTGTTTGCCAGCCGCCACTAAACAGTATAAAGAGGAAGAAAACGAAACCTGTCAGGATACACACGTCTGTTTTCTACAGTCACTGGTCTGTCCATAGAAGTAAGCTTCTATTGCACATCATTCTTCACTAGCGGTCTCCAGCGCCACATTTTCATATCTCACAGGTTTGTTTTAACCATTCGTTCTTTATGAGTTAGTTCATTCCTAATGTCACATCATCGGGTTTTATTTCCGGATTCATTATTGTCTTTAAAAAAAAAAAAAAGTTTTCGGATCCCAGTCAAAAACATGCAGTATAACCTATGCAGTTTCACAAAACAGAACGATTGAAGTGTCGCATATAATCGGGTGGGTGCACAGTCACTCTGTACAAAGAGATGCCATTCATCGTCGGGACAGGAAAGTCCTCTGACTTGAAGTTAGCAGAGGGTCGGAGAAGTCCCCGGTGCTGCCGCTTAACTGATTTTCGTGTTTTCTGGTGGCGTTTTCCAACGTGTATAATAATCCGTGGCAACATAATACAGATGCTTCTGGTCGCAGAGTCGCCATATTAATGCGCATCTTTGTAGAAGAGAAGACTCGATTTTAGTAGACGTGTGCCAAGTCATTAAAATTATGTTTAGACGATTTAAATGGTTAATAAGACGTCAAGTTAGGAGTAAACAGCAGCACTGAGAGCGCACTCCGCGTTAAAATGGTGACATTGCACATTTTCTGCAGCAAGAAATGTTTTCTTATTTCCAACGGTGCTCTTTTCACTATGATATACTGTTTTTTTTATATAGATTTTTAATTATCGTTTTATCATCATCACTTCATAAAGTCTCTGACTGGATTGCGCTGTACGCGTGACTAGTTAAACGCCCTTTCTATCGTGAGTGCTCGCAGACCCTCCTGCGGAAAGACCGACTTAAAAAAAAAGTTAATAACTACATTCATGATACCTGTTATCTCCAACGAGGGTTTTAGTCTTATTTTTCATATCCAGCTTGTGCACAGAAAGCAGTGTTGAGTTGAACTTCGTATCTGTTCCTGGAGACACAGCAACGCACGACACAGACCAAACCAAACCAAAACTAAAGGCCGAGTTACCATTAACTAAAACAATGCACCGTGTTTGTCAGGTGAACGTCTAACTACACGAGATTCGCTTTTTTCAGATGTGTGAAACCTGCACTTCCAAAGTGTTATTTTTGTTGTCACGTGACTTACTCTGTCATTGGATTACAGGGTTCTGAGCAGCTAGTTTGCGCTGTTCCTGATCATTCTTGAAACGAACTGGCTGGTTGTGTGAGTATTTCACTTGTTTACTAATGGCATCAAAATGTCCCTAAATGAGTTTGTCATGAACACAACATAAATAATGTGTACTGATATATTTTGATTACCTAAAAAGTCTGTATAGCTGCAACGAACAGTTGCATTCATTCTGAGTTATTTGTGCTGTTTTTAATGTCAGTAAGGCTGATCACAAGAAAAAGATAACTAGAGAATGGAAGTAATGGTTAGTCTTAACTTGGATGTTGACGAGAGATTCTGCTGCCACTGGTTATTAGCTTTGTCAGAGGAAAACTAGGTGAACATTTTAACTCTCAAACATTAACTTTAAAAACAATTACACTACTGCAAGTCAGCTCATCAGAGTTTGTTATATTCATTGATTTAATCATAACTACAACATTATATGACCAGATTAATCTGGAATTTTTTTTAATAATATCTACATAGGTAAGGAATGCCTGGAATGTACCGCCACTATAAATTTTATTTCACAGTCCTTAAATGTTTTTGTTTCACAGATACGATGATAAACCGCTGTGGTCTGCTAACTCTCCAGGAGGAACCAGGTACTGACGGAAAATAAAGAGTCTTCTGTTTTCTCTGCAGCCTCTTTTCATTCATCTAATATTCAAATGTAAAGACTTCTATCATTTGTACTATTATAAACATTTATTATTTACTAATTCCACACTTGCCCTGTGGACAGTCTTTATCCTTCAACCTTGGGTCCTCTACCAGAGGCCTGGGAGCTTGAGGGTCCTGTGCAATATCTTTGCAGTTCCCAGGACTGCACACTTCTGGACAGATGTTGTTTTCTGCTGGAGCCACTCGCCCGGCTTGGGGATCACTGCATTGTGTGCTCCAATTACCACTGGGACCACTGTTGCCTTCATCCTCCACATCTTCTCAAGCTCTTCTCTGAGCCCTTGGTACTTCATCAGCTTCTTGTGTTCCTTCTTCCTGATGTTGCTGTCAGTCAGTATAGCTACATCTATAACTATGTCTGTCTTGTGCTTGTCCACCACTACTATGTCCTGTTGGTTAGCCATCAGTCTGTCTGTGTCTGGAAATCCCACAGAATCTTGGCTCGGTCATTCTCAACCATCCTAGTGGGCATCTCCCATTTTGACCTCGGGACTTCCAGGCCACACTCTGCACAGATGTTTCTGTATACTATGCCGGCCACTTTGTTATGGCGTTCCATGTATGTCTTGCCTGCTAGCAATTTGCACCCTGCTGTTATGTGCTGGATTTTTTCAGGGGCATATTTACACAGCCTGCACCTGGGGTCACGACTGGTGTGACAGACCCCTGCTTTCATGGATCTTGTACTTGTTCCTGTGCTGCCATGATTCGTGCCTCTGTGTTCTCTTTCAGCCCAGCTTTGTCAAGCCACTGGTAGGATGTCTGGATGTCAGCTACTTCTACCTGTCGGTGGTAAATACCGTGCAGAGGCCTGTCCTTCCATGATGGTTCTTCTCTTTGCTCCTCTTCTTTCTCAGGTTTCTGCTGCCTGGGGTATCTAGTGAAACAATGTCTTGCTCACTCCTAGGATACAGCTTCATGTTATCCATGTAGAGGAGATGGTTGATGATTGGTCCATTCCATAGTATGTATCTGCAGCCAGTCTTTTTAATGATCTCACTGGGGGGTTCAGACCGATGCAGATCAGCAGTGGGGACAGAGCATATTCTTGGTAAATGGTAAATGGACTGATTCTTATATAGCGCTTTTCTACTCTCCTGGAGTATTCAAAGTGCTCTATACAACACGCCACATTCACCCATACACACCAATTCACACAAGTACTCTATGCTCTTTTTCAGTGCTTTTAACTAACTTACACTCACACACATTCATACTCCGATGGACGCATCGGAGAGCAAGTCAGGGTTAGTATCTTGCCCAAGGATATTTGGGCATGCAGACTGGGGGGGCAGGAATCAAACCACCAACCTTCCGATCAGCAGATGACCTGCTCTACCTCCTGAGCTACAGCCATCCCACACTTGATGGTGACTTGTGCAGTTGGTTGAAGTTGACCTCTAGTGTTGTTTGCCACATCCTCATGGAATTCCTGTTGATCGATGGGGATCAGGACTGTCTGGTCAGCTAGCCATTCTGGGTGTCTCTCATCCATTAGCAGCTGGTTTATTTGTGCTGAGAGACGCTCATTGAGTACAGTCAGTTTTTTAAGCTTTTTTAAGATCCTATTCAGGGAGGTTGTTGTGGTCTGTAGTTACTGAGCATTGTCGTTATGAGTTGCTTCCTTCTCCCAGATCCTCTTCCAGTTTTGCTCTGTATCTGGCCTTGGTGGAGCAGTTCTCATTTTGTTCAACTGCCACTGAGAGTACACCTTGGATCATTCTGTGGAGAACAGCTGGTTTATTCTCCTGCCTTCTGTTTCTCTGGTATACCTCTTCAAGGCTATGAGTCTTTGCTTGACGGTTTCAATGGCCTCAGCCTAATCACCAACATGCTCACTATCATATACATATTCCAATGACTTGACACACTTAATACAAAAATCCACAAAGTATGAAACAGAGGTTAACAATATTATCCCATTCCTTCTTCTGAATTTCAAAGAAATTACAGATATAAATCCAACATGTGTGAAACAACCATTTGTAAAGCATATATGGTTTATGTATAACCTGATCATGCTTCTGTCAGTTCCTCTGAAGAGCATTGAGGTGGAGCTGGAGGTGAGGGACCATGTGGCTACAGTGGTCTCCACTCTGAACTACAAGAATAAGGAGGACAAACCATTAGAGGCTGTTTTTGTCTTCCCTCTGCCTGGAGATGCTGCTGTCTGTCATTTCAGTGCTAAGATTGGACAGACACAGATTGTAGCTGAGGTGAAGGAGAAACAGAAGGTGAGCTGGAGAGAAAATATAACCTGATTGTAAGTAAGATTCAAAATAACAATAAACACAGTGAATGTCACTGACATGTGTCACCTGTCCTCCAGGCTCATGAGGAGTATGATGATGCTCTGAGCTCCGGTCAGCAGGCCTTCCTATTGGAGGAGAGTGATCAGAGTCCAGATATATTCTCTCTGAGTGTGGGCAGTCTGCCTCCAGGAGAGAGCGCCTCCATCAGGTTGGAGTACGTGACTGAGCTGGCTGTGCAGGCTGATGATGGTCTGAGGTTCTGTCTGCCTGCTGTGCTCAACCTTCGATACCAGCCTCAGGGTAGGAACACTTCAAAATACTTGGACCAGAAATGGTTAAACCATATTAGGTCTTGAACCAACCTCACAATACAGACAGAACACAATATATGGCAGAAACAGTCAAGCTTCTAATTCATTTTCTAGCAC
Source organism: Oreochromis aureus (assembly GCF_013358895.1). NCBI lineage: Eukaryota > Metazoa > Chordata > Actinopteri > Cichliformes > Cichlidae > Oreochromis > Oreochromis aureus. Next base: position 23,742,934 of record NC_052955.1, on the reverse strand, counting down.
AAAAAGTGATTTTTCTTTCAAATCTATTTGTCAGAATATAAACTTTTTTTTTAGAAAGCAGAGGAAGATGCATTGAGTAAATAGATGGTCACTGTGTAGAATTTCTATCAGCTTTAAAAGTTGTAACTGAAATGAGAATATGTAAAATTTTTAATGGATATTTAATTATTTTACCAACATTGTTATAAATTAAGACTGGAGCATGTCCCAGTTTGCAGTGGTGTCTGTTTACATTCATCAAATATGTAAATCATTTGCAGAACACACGGATAAGCACCTTGTTGTTGTGATTTGGTGCTATATAAATAATATTGTATTGAATGGAATTAAACTAAATTTTCAGTAACTTAAGCTTTGATGTTCTGTTTATTCATGAACACTTCGACAGCTTTAAACTAGTGTACATACTATTGTCCATACTTTATTTAAAACATGGGAATATTTAGTGAAACAAAAACACTTTTACTTTAAAACAAAAATAAATATGGCATGTAAGAACAGGTTTAAATTATTTTTGCTTGTAAACATTTGTAGCTAATTAAAGCCTTATTATTTAGAGCATTTCTAACCTGATGTTGTGTACAGGTAGTGAAGGTGCAGGAGTCCAGGTGACTTCTGTTCCAGCCTCTCTGGTGCCCTACAGCCTGTCTTTCTCTGCCCGAGTGTCCTCTCCTCGTCCAATCTCTAAAGTAGAGTCCAACTGTTCCCTGGACCCTCTCCAGTACCTCAACACTGATCAAACCCAGGCCACGGTAGGTAAAGTGCTGATGTGTGTGGTTATTGCATATTACTGAGAACTAAATATGAATGTGTTTGTGGTGTGCAGGTCAAGCTGGCTGCAGGACACAAGTTTGACAGAGATGTTGAACTGCTGATTTATTACAAAGATGCCCACCAGCCCACTGCTGTGGTGGAGGCAGGACAGGCCTCTGCTGAGCCAGGTGAGTGAAAATGAGTGAAGTAGTTAATATGCAAATAAAAAGTTAATTATCTTTACTCTTCAAGTCAGGAGTTTGAATAAACATTGAAATGTTTTAAATTGTTTCTGTCTTACTTCTCAGGCTCTCTGATGGGTGATCCAGTGGTGATGGTCAGTCTGTACCCTGAGTTCCCCCAGTCTGTGATGTCTTCAATGGCTTCATGTGGAGAGTTTGTGTTCTTAATGGATCGATCTGGAAGTATGAGTAATACTCGCATCCGCAGTGCCAAGGTATTTGTAATATTTATATATATATTTATATATATATATAAACTCTTTAGGTTCATAGTGTTCCTCTCACACAGAGGCCTCACCATCTTATCCATGTTCTCTTAAGGATACTCTGCTGCTCCTGTTGAAGAGCTTACCAATGGGCTGCTATTTCAACATTTACAGTTTTGGGTCCAGATATGAACACATCTTCCCGTGAGTCTCTCCGTCATTTCAAGAAAAGTCCTGCTGTCTTTGTTAAGTATCTGAATGGATGTTTTGGTGCATGTGTTTCTGTGATGGCAGTAAGAGTGTGGAGTACAGCCAGCAGACCATGGAGGAGGCTCTGAAGACAGTTGAGCAGATGCAGGCTAATCTTGGAGGAACCGAGATCCTGCAGCCCCTCAAACATATTTACAGCCAGCCCTGCATTCCCAATCAGCCTCGACAGGTAACACACACACATTTACATTAATTTCCTGGGAACTTTAGAAAACTTAAGCTGGATATAGAGCACTTAGATTTGGAAAAAATGCTTGCATTCACTGATTTTTGTCTTTTTCTTTCTTTGTGAATGGTTGAATGATACATATTGTATAAAGAGGTTTGAGTGCTCAAGCAAAGTAAGAAAGTGCTATATAAGAAACATTTACCATTTCTGAAACCTAACTCAGCTCTCAGAACAAGCTGTGTGTTTGTGGGTCTGATGTTATGTCCTTATGTGCCAACTCTCCTCTCTAGCTGTTTGTCTTTACTGATGGAGAGGTGGGGAACACCAAAGAAGTGATAGATCTGGTGAAGAAGAATTCAGGTTCTCACAGGTGAAACCACAAAACAACAACTATATCTACACAATATCCAGAATGCCCAACATGTACTTAAAGAAAACTGTTGTATTGCAGGTGTTTCTCTTTTGGGATTGGGGAAGGAGCCAGCTCTGCTCTCATCAATGGGATGGCCAAAGAAGGAGGAGGTCACGCTCAGTTCATCACAGGGACTGACAGGATGCAACCAAAAGTAAGAAATTAAACACAATTAGAAGTCAAGTTAAACATTGCAGCAGCAGCAGCAGCAGCAGCAGCAGATACATATTTGAGATCAGACCTGCAGTGAGTAAAATCTCCGTTCCAGCTGTTTGCTTGTATTTGGAGAGTTTTTCATTATTTTTCAGGTGATGCAGTCGCTGCGATTTGCTCTGCAGCTGGTTGTGGTCGACATCTCAGTTACATGGGATTTACCAAAGGAAGTGTCTGTCACTGTCCTCTCTCCACCAATCACAGCCCTTTTCCAGGGTCAAAGGTCACTGATTTATGCCCAGCTCACTGGACAGGTAGGAGCAGCACCTTCTCATGTTGTTGTTTAGGTATTTGATGACAGTAAATAACGTGACTTCTAACCCTGTGATTCTGTGTCAGAGTTCAGAGGCAGCAGAGGGCTGTGTGACGGTGAAGTACAGCCTGGCAGGTCATCCCTCTGAGAACCAGCTGCACTTCAGTCTCAGACCTGCAGAGGACACTGGGTAAAACAGTTTAACACAAACAGTACATTGACTCTATGTACTAGAAAACAGTTAATAATGCATAGACCTAATGCTGTTTGTCTACTTTTAAACATGCTTCACTTCTTCCTGATCTTATTTTCTTGGACTATGGGGTAATATAATATCCAACTTTATGTAATTAATCATCACAAAGATTGAGACACAACAGAGTAATCTCAGTCTGCAGTTTGTGTGAAATCAAGGAGCCATTGTTTCAAGTCCAGAAACTATTGTGCAATAATCTGCCACAATTTTACTGTAAAATACATAAAGAACAAACAGCTTGATACAAACAGAGGTACCGCACCAACAACAACTAATTTGTGTCCCCAGTACATGTTTTGGTAAAGCATTACAGAATTGTCTGTGCATTCAACATTGTCACAGTGTTGTATTCGTTTGGAGAAGAAAACAGCCTGTCTGGGCTTTAGTTGTAAATTGTTCAGCATCAGTAAGGAATCTGTGCAACATACTGTCAGGACTACTTAACTGGGGTTAACCGGTACAGCATATCTGTGTGAGTATAGGTCACCATCAGTGTTGGTCAAGTTACTTGAAAAAAGTCATCAGTAACTAATTACTGATTACTTCCCCCAAAAAGTAATCCCGTTACTTTACTGATTACTTATTTTCAAAAGTAATTAATTACTTAGTTACTTTTTAAAAACACAATTTACAACCTGAATAGGTGATAAAGCGATAGATCTTTCAGCCCAGTTCTACTTTTTCTGCATAATCCATCATACAAAATGCAATAAAATGGAAAAGTCTCTTTTTAAAACTTGTTTTATTAGTTTTAATCTTTTAACTTTATGCATCAAGCAAAACATTAAATTATATGCAACATTCTCTGTCTGGAAGAAATTTGTTTAACATTTAAACCTATTTTCTGCACATTCTAGCACATAAAATAAAACATTTTTTTGTGTTTACACTCACTCTTTCAAATAGATGCAAGTAAAACACAGCAGAAAATAAATAAAGTCAAAGACTCAGCGGTCCTGTTGCTCTATTTTCTGCTGTAAAGCAGGACTGGGGTAGGCGGAGGTTTACCCTGGTGCAGGTGTGCCGCAGCGGTCAGTGGAAGAATCCGCGAGTTTCTCTATGAATTTCCCATTACAGTCGTAGCACACTCGGCGCTTGCTTGGAAGTTTAGGGGTTTTTTTTCGCTGTAAAAAGAAGTTTTCTTCCCACGCACAACGGATGCTAATGTTTTTGTCACTTTTTATGGAATCAAACTCAAAATAAGGTCAGTACTTCCACGCTTTAAACGCTGCATGCTCATACTCTCTCCCGCACTCCATATATTATCCATTGTTGATCTGCAGACAGCTGTTGTCACAAACGTCGCACGCGCTTACGTCACTGTCATGAGACATTCTGGCAAAAAACTCACGGTTTTAGTAACGCAGCGTTCCTACGGGAAAGTAACGGTAATCTAATTACCGTTTTTGCAATGGTGATCCCTTACATTACTCGTTACTTGAAAAAAGTAATCGGATTACAGTAACGCGTTACTGCCCATCTCCAGGGGCGGATCTAGAGAAAATTTCTTAGGGTGGCATGAGGGTGGCAAAGAAATTAAATGGGGTGGCAAAATCAAAGCCTTTTTTTCCCCCCAAACACACATGCAGGTGGTTACATATGGTTAAAATGATTCAGTTGCAGTAAGTATACACGTTTTTCATATAAACATAGTCTATAACTTAATTATTGTCTGTAGCCCACATAATTACACACTTTAGTTACATAAAACATGTCAGTTTTGATGTTATGTACTGTATAGCCTGTATAATAAATAAATATGTAGCCCAATAAGTATAAAATCCAGAAAGCTACACAACATGGGGCGGTTCATTTACAAACACAAGTCTAACTTAAGTTTCACATTGTTTTTTGTTAGAAAACAATCACACTGTTACAGCTTAAATTACACAAAATGTCAGAAATCTGCACTGTCATGAACAAAAATTTAAACCTAATTTTTCATGATTTGTTGGATTAACCCACTGAGGTCTGAAATACAACCGGCCATTTTTGACTCCTTTTGAGTTTACGTTTGTATTTCACCCTCAGATTGTTTCATTTTATTTTTTTCCCTCTTGCCTTGTTTGGTATCATTCTTTTCAGCTCAACTGAATTTAGTTGTTTTTTTCACTGACATACTGCATTAGTATTACTGATCTGAAATCACACAAAGAACTTAAAATCCTAGTAGTATGTTTTTACTGTAAAAAAAACCCCACAGACATGTTGACTAAATTTTTATAACTTGAAATGCAAATATAAATTGTACATTTTGTAAACATATACAACTATTTATCTAAAAATGCAGCCAATACACCTGCCACTTTTTTTTCATTTTGTACAACCATTTAAAAATATTACTAAAACTAAAATGAGAGAACAAAATCAGGTTTCGCAATAAGATGCCCCACAAATGATGTGTGCCAGTAAAAAAAAAAGTTTGTCCACCAAAAGACAGAGGAGAACAGCACAGGGATAAATCTGCAGGCCTGACAACAGGAGGTGTATCACTCCGCTGGTTTTCTACTTAGTGACAGTGTTTACACTGCAATGTGCCTTAGTGACATTCATTAGTGCCCTCACTGACACACAAAACAAAACGACTACACAACAGAACAACTACACAAGACAACACAACACACTAAGTATACACTCCACACTAAACGTCACAAATCTCCCACATCTAAAAACTCTCTCTCTCTCTCACTCGCTCGCTCTGTCTCGCTGCCGTTACCGTCACTCCCAAAACTCTCCCCTCTTCCTAAACAACCAAATAACCAAATCCCACGTGTTGACTTTTTTTTTTATAATTGGTCGACATGGTACATTTTTCCACCGATAGGAAAGAGGTGGCTTTTTTTCCCCTTTCTTTACTGTTTTCAGGCTGTCCTTAGAAAACGCTTAAAACACACACACAGACAAAAACGTGATGACAGTATTTAGAAAAAAGCATGGCTTATATATATTATCATAACTCTGGATTTACTGGCCTGTAATTAAAATTTTAAAACTTTGAAGCCCGAACTTTTAATGTGGGCTGAAATAGAGACTCAGCGTGGCTGCAGCTTTTTGCTATGTCAGCTTAAAATAGTCATGTGATTTGGAGGTGCAGCGTGTCCGTGGACCACAGAGGGTTAATAACACTCACCTTCCTTCCATTTCCAGAGTGTAACATCCAACCACCTGTGTAAAATCCGAAATTCCCATGGTGTTGTTCAAAGTGTGCTCTGGCACAATCATAAGCATGGCTTGCTACTGAAAACAAGAAAAAAGCCGCTCCTGCTATGGGCTGAACCATTTGTTAATAGTGGAGGGGGGGGGAACACTATGCAATATATTCAGTTTTAGCATTTATATTCACTGTTGACTGTAACTACGCTCAAACTGTTAATGCTATCTTATTTTAACAAACAACACTGTCATATGCAAAACTGGGGTGGCACTTGGGGTGGCAAGGGATCATTTTAGGGTGGCACTTGCCACCCCATGCCACCCTTCTAGATCCGCCCCTGCCCATCTCTGGTCACCATCCTCTTTCAGTGTGAGTGATAGAAGTGTAACATGAAGGTAACTGATAACTTTTTTGGTTCATTTTTAAATCTTGGAAATGCAATTGCTAGAAATGATGAATTATTTTCTAAAAATACTTTTGGACTTCACAATCAAAAACACCTACCTTTTACAGGAAGTTCAAATTACTGTTATCTATGGCGCTTTGAGGTGACTTTTGTTGTGATTTGGTGCTATATAAATAAAATTGAATTGAATTGAATTATGGTTACCAGATTTTCTTTAAAAATGTTTACATTTCTAGTTGCCTTCTTAACTATGTCTCCATGAAGCCCTACCTTTTTGAAGAAGTAACTAGTAACTATAAATAATTACTTTTTCAAAGTAACTTGTCCAACATTGATCAAGACCTGGATGAACTCAGATTTTTTTGCCCCTAAATTGTGAAAAAGCAGAGGTTATTTTACTGGGCCTTAAAAATCTTAGAAACATTGTGCCTAACCAGATACATGTTGGATTTACTCTGATGTGCATTTAATAATTTTAAGTAAGTAAAATTTTTATTTACCGCATTTTCCGCATTATAAGGCGCACTTAAAATCCTTAAATTTTCTCAAAAATCTGCAGTGTGCCTTATAATCTGGCGCACCTTATCTATGAATTCTCGCTGTGTTTACTGACCTCGAACCAATTTTATGTCGTACACGGCGCTCAAAAGTCTGTCAAAAAATATTTTAGCAGGACTTTGCTAAGCTACGAAGCCGCACCACTTGATGGATTGTCTGAGCGTTATGGCTACTGTAGTCAGGAGCCTCACGGCCAATGTTCCCTCTAGGCTGCGCACGTGCGCAATTGCGCAGTGCTGCCACGGTCTCTGCGCACAGAAAATCTGCGTTGCGCACAAAAAATCTAACCTGAATTGAAATTAAAATTAATACTTTAACAATCCTGTTTTGCAGTGTTAGTCAGTAAGTGACTGGCTGCTCCCGTATGGGATTAGAACGATGCCACCTTATCCCATAGTCCAGCCAATAATGCGATTTACATTCGTATATATGCAGCCAATCAACGTCGTTGACAGGCTATGACAGCATCCTTATGTGCCGACACCGGTGTTTTAGCTGGCAAATCGGCGTGGCTGATGTGGAGTGAAGCCACGTTAATGACAACGTGTACAACCATTGGAGATGTGAGCAGGACAGATGGAAGAATTAACGGGAAAAATGGGGACTTTATACCAGTTTTTAAATTGTGTTGATAGGCCACGTAAAACCAGAGTTATGATAAAATATATGCAATGTTTGGTTTTCTTCCTGAATACTGTCGTTGTTTATATTTACTGTGGGAAGAAACAGTAAAAACTGCGTTTTATAAGAAAAAAGGCTCGAAAGCACTTTCCGCCTGTGAGCAAAAACAAACCCCACCGCCCTCTCGCTTTCCTATTCGTCCAAAAAAGTACCATGTCGACCAATCAAAAAATGATATGGCAAGGTGGCATCTAGTTGTTAAGAAACGGGGGGGGGAAGTTTTAGGAGTTACGGCGGTGCTATGCGATGTGAGAGATTTGAGACGTTTGGCGCAAATCTTGTGTAGTTAGTGTGTAGTGTAGTCAATAGTTTTGTTGTGTGTGTCAGAACAATGAGGCGACTGCTGAATGTTACAGGTGTTACAGGAGTGATACATCTCCTGTTGTCAGGCCTGCAGGTATCAGGCTGTTGTTCTCCTTTATCTCATAGTGGACAGAAATTATTTTTTGGAGTGGCACAAATGATTTGTGTGGCATCAGATTTGATGCAGAACAGCTGATTGTTCTGTAAATAGTTTGTTTATTTAAAAATGCCTTGGCTGCATTTAAAAAAAATAGCTGCAAAAAACTTTGTTGTTTGCCAAACTGAGTTACTTTTTTGATGTAGTAACTATATAATTAATTGCCCAACATTGGTCATTATATACTATATTTTGCAGACAGAGAGTTACAGGACTCTCTCCCAGAGACTCATACTCATAATACAATTCAGAGGTTTATAAAAAAAATTTAAAAAAAAGAAAGTTTTCGAAATTGGAGTTCAAGTTATTGTTACTTCCAATAGTGTTAACATACTCCATACATACATACATCCTTCTTTGCCATGAAAATTAACTTCATCCCAAAAAAACCTTTCCACTGCATTTCATTAAAGGACCTGCTGTGATCATTTCAGTAATCGTCTTGTTAACTCAGGTGAGAATGTTGCCGAGCACAAGGCTGGAGATCATTATGTCAGGCTGATTGGGTTAGAATGGCAGACCTGACATGTTAAAAGGAGGGTGATGGACTGCTGAGGACTGGGGCAAAGTCATATTCTCCGATGAAGCCTCTTTCCGATTGTTTGGGGCATCTGGAAAAAGGCTTGTCCGGAGAAGAAAAGGTGAGCGCTACCATCAGTCCTGTATCATTGTCTCTGTCAGTGCGCCCCAGGGCACCTGTGGCTACAATGTAGCTTGCCATCGTGTGTGTGTGTGTGTGTGTGTGTGAGTGAATGGATGGATGACTGAACGTGTAAAGCGCTTTGGGGTCCTTAGGGACTAGTAAAGCGCTATACAAATACAGGCCATTTACCATTTACCATGCCAACAGTAAAGCATCCTGAGACCATTCATGTGTGGGATTGCTTCTCATCCAAGGGGCTCACTCACAATTTTGCCCAAAAACACAGCCGTAAATAAAGAATGGTACCAAAACAATCCAACAACAGTTTGGTGAAGAACAATGGATTTTCCAGCACGATGGAGCACCTTGCCATAAGGCAAAAGTGATAACTAAGTGGCTCGGGGACCAAAACATTGAAATTTTGGGTCTGCCTGGAAACTCCCCAGATCTTAATCCCATTGAGAACTTGTGGTCAATCCTCAAGAGGCGGGTGGACAAACAAAAACCCACTAATTCTGACAAACTCCAAGAAGCGATTATGAAAGAATGAGTTGCTGTCTGTCAGTATTTGGCCCAGAAGTTGATTGAGAGCATGCCCAGTCGGATTACACTGCAAATACTGAGTCTTTGCATAGATGTCATGTAATTGTCAATAAAAGCCTTTGAAACATATGAAGTGCTTGTAATTATATTTAGTACATCCCAGAAACAACTGAAACAAAGACCTAAAAGCAGTTTAGCAGCAAAAGTTGTGAAAATTAATATTTTGGTTTCTCAAATTTGGTTTCTTTGGCCACGACTGTACTCAGGCCATCTAAGTTCTTTCACACCAAACTTTCTCATCCATGTTTTCATGGGCCTTACTTTGTGCACTAGTGCACAAAATTAGGAAAAGGAAAGGACCATCCTCAAACTGTTCCCAACTTTGTGGGAACAAAGCACAAAAAGATCTAAAATGTCCAAGGGTCAACTCCTGAACTCCTGAAAAACAACCCTACACCATAAACACACCAAAATAAAAATGATACGACCAAGACAAAAACTGTAATATTTTGTAAATATAGTAATAAACATGAATCCACTGTCTAATTGTGTAACTTTATTAGCAGCATCCACCTGAAATGTGCCAAGAACATTGAGAGTAACATCCTCCTCTCTCCCCCTTAATGCTCTCCTGTCGCTATGGTAACACATAAATATATAAAAAAAAAAGATATAGATTACATTTTGGTCAATAAATTGATTCCATGATTACTTTTTAAACTCCACTTGATTATTTATACTACGCTTTCATTTCAGAGTGCAATGAGACAATACACTGCGTAATTATCAATAAAACAATGTCAGTTATTGTGAAATGAGCAAATTCCACCACATTTGAACATTCAGTCACATATTTAAACATATAATTTTAACATAACCCACTTTCTAAATCAAACACAGAGTGATATTTTGTTTTGAAAGAGATAAGTTGATTCTCCCAAAAAGAGAGAATCTAGCTAAAATCAGCTGCTAGTTGAGACTGAGATAAAGAAGGAACATTCAAAGAAGTAAGTCTATTTTGGGGATGCAAAACGATAAAAAAACAATTTGTATTTTTCTTATGAAACTTATTCTGAATGGGCAGAACACTTTGACACTCTTTGTTCTAGGTTGCAAGTATTTATTTTAAACAAAGAACTTTCTCATTTTAGGAAAGTGTCTGATCACAAATTTTAACTTGCGGAATTATTATAGTTTTGTGCAAGAGCATTAAGAAGTATGCTTTTATGCATTTTCCTTTCTGTTGGGGATGCCAGAGTCTATACAGTGGTATTTGAAATAAATACAAGTTACTGATAAACTAATGAAAGAAAAATGCAAAACATGATAAAATGTAGTAAAATGATAACCATTAGAACTGCAGTTGTTTTCCTTCTTGTCTGCAGACTAACAGTCCACAGGTTGGGTGCTCGGACTCTGATTCGCTCCCTGGAGATGGATGAGAGAGAGAGCAGAGGACAGCAAGATGGAGGAGTGAAGGAGAAGGTGGTGAAGCTCAGTGTCCAATCAGGAGTGAGCAGTTCTTTCACTGCCTTCATTGCTGTCAACAAAGACAACAGCGAAGTGATTCAAGGACCTCTTGTGCGCAGAAATATTCCAACGCCCTGTGAGTTTATTTCAAAAGAAAAAACTAAAACTCTGTCGGTCAGTTTGAAGATAAAGATAGCTGAATGTGAATGAAAGGAGTACAATTATAAGTTAATGAACAGACTTTTAGGGTCAGTTCACTAGGCTGGATGGCCTGTCCTAACCAAGCGAGGTTAATATGAAACCATACCAGCTCAGACGTTGCCTGGCTTAACAAGGTCCATGTCGGGTGTTGACGAAGCTGATGAGAAGTGGGCTACCAGAACAAGATGGCATTGGTGGGTAAAAGACGGAAAATAGGTGGCTGTTGGAATGCTGCTACACAAGTAACCCCAGCGGAAGGGGTTACATCAGAGGTGTCAAAATCCAGGCCTTGAGGGCCGGTGTCCTGCAGGTTTTAGATCTCACCCTGGGTCAAAACACCTGAATCAAATGTTTAGTTCATTACCAGGCTTCTGGAGAACTTCAAGACATGTTGAGGAGGTAATTTAGCCATTTAAATCAGCTGTGTTGGATCAAGGACACATCTAAAACCTGCAGGACACCGGCCCTCAAGGCCTGGAGTTCAAGGACCTGCAGTTCAAAAAAGTGCCCCTCCAACAGCCAAACCCATCTGTTCTCTGATTGGATAGTTAAATTTGTGATTGACATGACATTGACCAATCAGATGAAAGGAAGAAAAATAGGGTCAAAATTCGTACTTGCAACTTGCACACACGTATTTTTCTTTGGCTAAGTCCACACACAAATCTTTTTTTACACACACACAAATTCTTTTTACACATACAAATCCTGATTTACAAGTACAAAATATTTATGACCACAATTTGAGCCCATACTTGTCGCCTTACCACTCGGAGAGAAAAACTATGAATAGCAGAGAACAACAAATACTACAAACAGTAGTTGTTTGTTGGGTTTTTTTGTATATCACCCTAATAATGTTCTTTCCAAGAAATAAAATGTCTGGACTTTTTAGTTTTGTTTACGTAATAGTGTGTAAATCCATTCCAATGTGTGCTCGTGCAAGTTCTGAAATGACAGAGGAGTTAGGACATGATTAGTTAGGACATGATATGATAGCTTGAGTGTTTATGTTATATGTCTACATCACTAAAATGATATCAAGTTCTTTTTTTCTTTCTTCTTTTTTGCATTCTAGTTGCTCGGAACTGGGCAGGTAGTTCACTATGTAAGTAAAAGCTGAATATTAGTATAACACACTTCTGCACATCTATGATTTTCTTTTTCTTTTCTTTTTTTTTTTTTTTTTAATATTTGTAGTTTTTATTGATTGTCTTCCACAAAGAATTTACATTAGGGGCAGTACAACATTCCTGGAAACAGAAACCTGACATTTATATGCATAGATTTTGTCTATACACAATTTTGCTAGACAATGGAGATCAACATGTATGACAAACAATTCCAATTCCTCAGAATTGTAGCAAAATGTAAGTGGCAGCTCCCAGTTGTATTTAATAAATTAAATAATAATGTATTATTAATTTTATTTTTAGAGTGTTTATTTGGAATATATGGCTGGTTGATATTTTAATTACAGGCAAAGAGAAAAGCAGGCAACCAACCACCAACACCAACAAAAAAACAAAACAAAACAACCCCCCACCCCCATTACAAACAATATTTTGCACTGTTTGTGTTGTATATCAGCCTATTAATGTTAAAAAGTAAGAAATTAAAAGTCTTGACTTCTTTTAGTGTGTAAATCCATTCCAATGTGTGCTCGAGCAGCCGCGAGTACTAATAGCAGGCAGTCTGGCATGAAAAGGATAATGAAGGAGTGAGTAGAGAAAGATGGTTAGGTTAGGCAACTTTATTGGCAGACACATCAGGGAGGTGAGAGTAGTAAGTTCTGAAATGGCAGAGGAGTTAGGACATGATATGATAGCTTGTAGTGTTTATGTTAATATGTCTACATCACTAAAATGATATCAAGTTCTTTTTTTCTTTCTTCTGTTTTTTGCATTCTAGTAGATCAGGTGAGGAATGGTTGTTCACTAGAATGTAAGTAAAAGCTGAATATCAGTATACTTCTGCACATCTATGATTTTCTTTTCCTAATATTTGTAGTTTCTATTAATTGTCTTACACAGAAAATTTACATTAGGATCAGTACAACATTCCTGGAAACAGAAACCTGACATTTATATGCATAGATTTTGTCTATACACAATTTTGCTAGACAATGGAGATCAACATGTATGACAAACAATTTCAATTCCTCAGAATTGTAGCAAAATGTAAGTGGCAGCTCCCAGTTGTATTTAATAAATTAAATAATAATTTATTATTATTATTATTATTATTATTGTTATTATTATTATTATTATTATTATTATTATCATTATTATTATTATTATTATCCATCCATCTTCATCCGCTTTATCCTGGGCCGGGTCACGGGGGCAGCAGCCTAAGCAGAGAAGCCCAGACCTCCCTCTCCCCAGCCACCTCCTCCAGCTTATCCGGAGGATATTATTATTATTATTATCATTATTATTATTATTATTTTTAGAATGTTTATTTGGAATATATATCTGTATTTTAATATTAGACAAAGAGAAAAGCAGGCAAACAAACAAACAACACCAACAAAAAAACAAAACAACCCCCTCTATATTACAAACAATAGTTTGTACTCTTTGTGTTGTATATCAGCCTATGAATGACAAAAAGTAAGAAATTAAATGTCTGGACATGTTTTTGTTTATGAGAAGTGGGCTATCAGAACAAGATGGCATTGGTGGGTAAGAGATAGGTGGCTGTTGGAATGCTACTACACAAGTAACCCCAGCGGAAGGGGTTACATCAGAGGTGTTGAAATCCAGGCCTTGAGGGCCGGTGTCCTGCAGGTTTTAGATCTCACCCTGGGTCAAAACACCTGAATCAAATGATTAGTTCATTACCAGGCTTCTGGAGAACTTCAAGACAAGTTGAGGAGGTAATTTAGCCATTTAAATCAGCTGTGTTGGATCAAGGACACATCTAAAACCTGCAGGACACCGGCCCTCAAGGCCTGGAGTCGGACACCTGTGGGTTACATGAATGGGATGAGGGACTTATGGAATCTTTGTTACCCAGCATCCAAATTGATAGCAGAACTTATGAAGGCTGAAGAAGATGTAGAGGGTGGAGTTAACAGCGGTCCCAGTGGTAATCAGAGCACTAGGTGCAGTGACTCCCAGGCTAGGCTAGCGGCTCCAGCAGATCCAGGAACAACATCTGAGATCTCTGTCCAGAAGAGCGCAGTCCTAGGAATAGCTGAGCATTGCCGTTATGAGTTGTGTCCTCCTCCCAAATGCTCTTCAATTATTGCTCTGTCTCCAGCCTCAGTGGTGCTGTTCTCATATTCTTCCCCTGCCACTGAGAGTTTACCTTGGCTGGTTTATTCTCCTGCCTTCTATCTCTCTGGCGTACCTCTTCAAGCAGCTGCCCAAGGCTGTTAGTCGTTGCTTGGCAGTTTCTAAAGCCTCAGGTATGGACAGCTTGCTATACTTCTTGGGCACGTCTTCATTGCACTTTTCTGCAACTCTGATAGTTGGCTAACTTCCCTCCATGCTACCTTGATCTTGACCAGTAGTCTCCTTCTCCATGAAGGGTACTGCTCCTTGCAGCTGTTCTTCTTGTAGGCAAGCGTCTCACTGATCACTTGTGCTGTGGTCTAGATCAGCTGATCAGCCACAGTGATGCTTGCAGTACGAATTGCCCATAGTGCTGCATTCAGATCATCTTGTAGATCTTCAGAGGGTATTTCATGTAATCTTGGTAACTGGCTACAGAGGGTCCAGGTTTCAAGCTTTGCCATGATCCTATCATTCAGGTCAGTTCTTCTTGCACTCTACCCCGCTGGGGTTTCTCGCATAGTAGCAATCCAACAGCCATGTACTCATGTCTTGCCCACTTGTGCCTTCTCGTTCCATTAGCCCACTTCTCATTAGTGTGTCCTAGTTCCTCAACACCTGATGCAGATCTTGTTAATCCGGGTGACGTTCAAGACAAAAATGGCTTCAGTTTTCTGTCTCTTGGTCATATCCAAGGTGGGCTTGGTTAGCACGGACCTGAAGTTCCAAAGGCTTGTCTATGGGCTCAAATTATGGTCATAAATATTTTGTACTTGTAAATCAGGATTTGTATGTGTAAAAAGAATTTGTGTGTGTGTGTGTGTGTGTGTGTGTGTGTGTGTGTGGACTTAGCCAAAAAATACGGGTGAAACTCTGCAATTTGCAAGTAAGAATTTTGACCCTACTTTTCTTCCTTTCATCTGATTGGCCAATGTAATGTCAATCACAAATTTAACTATCCAATCAATTAAGAGGTTTGGCTGTTGGAGGGGCGCTTTATGGAGCTTCAGGTCCTTGAAGGGAATAATTGCCCTTTTACATGCCAGCTCAGCATTTTCCTTCATCACTACAAAGGAAAACAGTCTGTGGTGGTCTGAGTTTGGTGATATTTGTGTCACAGGTTTACGTGCTTAATACAGGGACTTTCACAGCCTTTTCAACAGCGCTGCAGACCACGGGGGGCAATGTTTTGGAAATGACAGTCT